>NC_072740.1:104236843-104889883 GCF_026930045.1 Uloborus diversus | reverse complement strand
GATACTATAGCTTTGCAAGAAATGAAGAATAATAAAGCGCTAGAAGTCTGTTTACAGTTCTGCATTAGCTTTGGCCATGATTGCGAAATCGCTCATGGCCAATTAGACTAGTGCTAAGCGATTACTGTAAACTTATGAGAAGTTTATTAGAGGGTTCCTGAATTTTCCCGAAGACCAAGCTGTCTTTTATTTGTAAGGTTTATGAATTCTTAAGAAAGTTTTTTTTTTTTTCTGGAAGGTAGGTTCTAAAATGATTTTACAGTCAATATGATATACTTTTATATTATAAGATTGTGTATTATAAATGTTTAACATGATAGTTTGTAAAGCACACGTGAATGCTCCAATTTTGTATGCAAAAAGCATATAAAAATAACAGAATACAACTGCAAGAACTGCAGCAATTGTTCAACAAATGCCAACAAGTTGTCTCAATAATTAAAATATCATTTATATACATTCATTTTTTTATACTCTTGAAATTTGCATATTAAACGTTATCATCATTTTTTACTATATTGTGATCGTATTTATTTTAATTGTGTTCATCTCTTCGCTCAATTAGATCTTTGCTCTTTCTATAACATTATTAGAGATAGTATTAAGTAGGAAAATCTTTAAAAATTGATAGTTAAGCTTGAAAAAATACTGGCGTACGGAGTACGCCAATCGCCGTTACTTCGAACCGTCCGTCTTCTTAAATGTTGAAAACTTTCCATTTTTTTCTCCTTATTGAGTTTTTCATCTTATCCTTTCTCAATTTTGCCTCTGAAAAGTGCTATTATAGAATTGAATTTGTCGTGGATTGTAGAATGTATGCCACATGAACTGTAATACCTCTAAAAGCAGAGAACCTTTCGCATTCTAATATTAAGACAATTGCCCACTTTGTACGCTTCTACACAAAGTGGGTGATTTTATTTTTTATACAACTTTTTCTTTCTTAAAGGACCGAAACAAAAGCATGTTTGATAGATGAATGAAAAATATTGTGTGGCACATAAGAAAAAGAGAGAGAGAGAAGAAAAGAAAAACATTATGTATGATCCTTTCCGTTCTTTTTCCTATATACTCGTATACATGGAAAGTGTAACCTTACAACCATGGACGCGTATTCGGCGTAGTGTATTTAAACTATTTTAACAAAACCACCATTGCACGGCAGTAAAAAAAACGCAAACGAAAAACGTTGAAACTAAAAGCCGACCAGTGAAAAAACGATCCGTCCGTTAAAGACTAAAATGCAAAATGTGAAAAATTGATTTCAAAGAGGCTCTCCGGCCATCACTTAAATATAGCTTTCTGCGAAATGTCAAAAATAGCCATAATATCACCGACAGTATACGATCAAAAATTGTCGATACCAAATGGTCAAAAAAAGACTTTTAAAGGGACTCCCTTGACTCTTTCGACAAAAAGTTTATTGAAAAGATCTAAGAATATGCCTAGGAAAAACTCAAAAAAAACAGTAAACAATGACCGACACCAGGCTTTGTAAATAATTTATGAAAATTCCAAAAGCAGGCCTTGGAAAAATAAAACTCTTACAAAAAGACGGAAAACCAAAGCAAAAATGCCTATTGACAGGATCATGCAAAAATGGTTCAATACGATGACTTAAAACGTTGAATGATTGTTATTAATTATTTATATGAACTACGAAGAACAATATTGTTTAATAATTTATTTTACCAAAGTAGCAATGAATAATTTTGTTTCGATTTTAATTTATTAAAGCGTAACAAAATTGTAAAAAAAAATATTTTTGATAAATAACGTCAAACGTCACTTAGCATTCCGTAATGTGTCAAATATAGTTTCAAGTTTTAGGCAAACTACGCTCAAAGAAAAGTAGCACCACCCTTCTAAGAATTTTAAATAGGTAATTACACGCTTTGTGTACTATTGTGTCGCGAAATGTTAATATATCTTATGCTCGCCTTTAACACACACTATCTTCCTGACACTGTTAAAACAATTCAGAAACGTGCCACCATAAGCAGAGTTAAACAGCAGTCTGAGCGTTGCAGAAAAAGTGCGGATGATATCATAGAAACGTCTTACACCATACGAACCACCGCCTAGAACACCTTGAAAAGGACAAGCTGACTTATCCAAGATTTTCGTAACAAAACAGAATTAGATCCAACCTCGTTTCTAGTACTTATAAATACAATTCGCTGGTTGCTATATCGTAAAACAATTGATGATAAGTTCAGTAAAATGTCACTTAAGGTGAATCTAGAAAGATAACTTAGTTCACAAATTTAACAAAAATGCATCGAGAAATGTTAACTGCAATGAGCCGTATTTTCAAACTTATTTGTTTTTCATTTGTATTAATTAAATCGTCTACATCGTCTACATCTACAGAATAAAATAATCAAGCATCAATCAGGCAACACAGCTAAAGATTGGACACCAGTTTTCTGCAATAAGGCTTATGTGAAATAACTTCCTAGGTTTGTTTTTTTCGCCCGACAATTATGGAACCAAAATGTCGGATAAATCAGCTCTCGTCATATAGGAGCCTTACCTCCGTCGACCGGTCCCTGTATGTGCTGCTTCTCCAGTTAGATCCATCTCCACCACCAGCAATGTTCGCACACGTCTATACATACACACTCTCGTGATTGCGAAAAGAATATTTAGAATTCAAAATGTCTAAAATTCAATATTTTTTCTTACTATAACTTTACAGTCGTCATAGGAGTTACTTTTAATAACTTTTTCCTTCATTGTTTCGCTTTTTCTACAATTTCTTTAAAAAATTCTTGTTTCTATGAAGTGTTATGGCGTACATCACATATTCATAAGAAAATTTGTTGCTTCTGTGTGAATTTTTGAAATGTGGCAAAGGACTTAATTCAGTGTCGTGGCGCACCACTCTAGGTCAATTTACAGACTCTCGATTTTGTATTCTTTAGTAGAAAATTTTCAATTTTTTCTCAAAAAAATTTTTTTTTATGTTTTTTCTTTAAATTACTATATAATCGTCTTGTTTATAGTGTCGGTAGACTTTATGTTTTTAGTTCTCTGTAATTTTAAAACTGTGAACCAACTGCACCCTAAAAAGATTTTCCAGAAGATTCCTAAGCATTTTTACGGATACACTGTAGAAAAATTCCGAAACGTTACTGAGTATTTCCGAGTTACGTCTTGGGATTTTAATGGTTTTTACCCACTTCCTGGAAAAATCAAGTATCCATGTCAAAAAGTTTCCTGAATTGCTACTAGTCGCACGAATGCAGATTTTTCACTGTTGTCAAACTATTTTCAGCTCCTAGTTTAAAGATTAACTGAACGTATTTATAAAGTGCAGCGACTTCAGTTCAATTACGGCCCGTCCATGCTAATTAATGCTTCCAAAGGGAGCGAATTAGTGTGGACTACTTTGCTTTGCAAGAATTGCAGGTGGGTGAAATTCTCGTCATTTACTTGCAATTCAGGCTTAGCTCTGGCCATGTTTCCAATAATGCCCTTGGAACTACCTTGGTAAATCAGGAAGATGCCGAGCTATCATACTATTCATTCCGAAGTTTAATATAAAGTTTCAGAGACACGACTGGCTTCTAACGGGGAAAGATTTCTGAATTTTTCAGGAAGGTTACTGAATTTTAGCAGAAAACGTTCCTGGTTTCTGCAAGTTCTGTTTCTGGCAGAAAGTAGGCACATCAGCTGCCCATTATTTTCCAGGAACGTTTCTGAATCGCTTTTACAGTGTACTTTTAAATAGTGTCATAATGCTATTAAATATTCCTGAATGGTAACATTTATCGTAGAGTACTTTTCTTTCAATTCACTTCAGAAATAAATCTTGCCTTTTTTTCGCTTCTTTAACAATTATTACACTTTTGATTTTTTTTCTTTTCTTTTTTTTTTTGGAAAATGTTTTTATTTTTTTACATTAAATACTTCAGATTGATTTCTTCCAAATTTTGGAAGCAATATTTTTTTATTGATGCTTTCTATACAATTAAGATAAATTTGCAGCCGTGACAGGGATTATTAGAATCTAAAACAGTAATTTTCAGTTTAGTATTGTAAAAGAACAAAAACCTGTTTTTAGAGAACCGTTTTTAGAGTTATTGAATTTCTACACTTCTAAGTTCGAAAGAAAAACATTCATAGCAAAAAATCTGAAAGGAAAGAATAGAAGTTAAGTTTCTTTCAACAACGATAGACTGATGAAAGTTATGCATCCCATATTTTCCGTATCTAACAATCAAAACAAATAAAATATATATAGCGGCAATAGTTTCGAAGAAAATATAAGCTACAAAATCATTCTTTGCTTTGGAAACAAATAAAATTACCTTATTTTTACTACTTTTTCCCTACCTATACTGTAAAAACGATTCAAAAACGTTCTTGGAAAAGAATGGGCAGTTTATGTGCCTAATTTCTGCCAATAACATATCTTGCAAAAATCAGAAACTTTTTCCGCTAAAATTCAGTAACCTTCCTGATTTTTTTTTTCTTAACTTTCATTAAACAAAAATCGAAAATCGTTGTGTACATTGTCTTTCCAAAAGCTTTCACAGTTCCTCCATATTCCTTTATGCTGATCACAATTGAAGCATCTAGTAGAAAATGTGTGCAAGTAACAAAAGTAAAATTTGTATATAACTAGAACAAACGGTAAGAGAAACTCTCATATGTTGTGGGTACTACTAGCTTAGGTAGAAATTGCCAAACAGCATGCTTTAGAAAAACTTTTCATTCAAAGCCTACCTACATCTAGAACTGAACACGAGTTTTACTCAAGACTTTTAAAAAGTCCACTTACCTTACTTTGCTCCCCACAACTTATCTAATCACTAAACAGAATCACTCCTTAGGTATCAAAACAGTTTTTACTGTTTTTTTTTTTTTTTTCAAGTAAAGTTGATTTAGTAAATGCATTATATTCCTCAGAATTGGACATTTATGATTTATTCAAGACATATTGAATCCTTCTTATTTCCTAATACACTACAGTAAATAACAAAAAACAGCTGTTTTTGCAGAAAATAGTGTTATGGTATCTTTAATGAGTTGCTAGATTTAAATAAAAAAGATTCGCGAATGCCATACTTCTTTTAAATCACTACTTCGAAAATAATTGGTTACGTAATGTGCTCTCCTAGTGGGTAAGTTGTGTCACATTATTAAAAATTTCTTTCCTTCAGAGTTATAAAATATTAAAAGCCGATCAAATTACCATCTTGAGGAAAAGGAAGAGGGGTTGTGGAGATCGTTGCAACGCGCAACTGTTATTATCCCCTGCGGGATTAATGGCCGGATACCAGATGATGCATAAACTGGGATGTTTTAGACGTGAAGATATTTATTTTCTTAAGCTTATATCATGGAGTTTATATTCCTGTTTACTACATGAATTACTGCTTATTCTGGTATAAATATTTAATTTTGCTTTTGAAGAATTTCTGCAATCACTTTTACATGACGAAAATTGTAACATTCGGTGAAGATTTATTTTTATTTATTTCAATACATTTTCTATGTTTACTTTCTACAGCTTCAAAACGTTTATACATTGGAGAAAATAAACGAGAGTTTAACACTTTTGTGTCAGTCTTTATGTATGTACTAAAGTACAAATACAAATTGAGAATTATACGCTGTGCAAATAATTCAGAAAATTTTTTGGAAAATAATGGGCAGCTGATGTGCCCAATTTCTCCACGTAATATATTGTGCGATAAACAGATCCTTTGTTTCCTTTGGAAAACTTTTCGTAGAATTCATTTACCATCCCAGTTACCCCCCCCCCCGTCGTGTATATGGAACATTCAGAGAAAACTTAGGTAGGCCTAATATAATAGCTTAGCCTTTTCCTACTTTGCCAAGAGAGAACAAAATGCATCATTGAAATCATAATCAAATCTATGGGAGAATTGCAAACAAGTACAATGAATCTAACTCTCTCCTGCAATTCGTGCATAGCTACTCAGCGCAAAACAGAAACTCATTTGCACCCAGAATACAGAAACTCACCGACTCTCATGGGAGCCAAATCAATCTGGAATAACCGTTGTTGAGCCGAAGCCGAGACACTTAGTCAGTCTTTAGTCTGGTAGCTAAAGTTTTTTTCACAACAATGAAAAGTGCATTTGTAAAACTTATAGCGATGCAGGAATGTTTTTTTTTTTTTGCAATGAAACTTGATTTTCTTAGAAAGTGGATAAAAATATGTGAACTCCTAAAAAGTTCCTCGGAAATAAACAGCAGCGTAATCATCTTTACAGTGCAGTCATTAAAAATGTAAGGATTAGAAATAAAAATGGATTGAAGTCCAAGTATTCTGCTCTTAATTCAGCCAATGGAGAAGAAATAATTCTAGAAAGATTTACATTGAACTTTTTCTGAATAATGGAAATTTTCGAGAACCTCTTTGAACGTAAAGCAATACAACCATGATAACACTTCCTCTTCTGTATAAATCACTTTTTCACAATGTCAGAACTTTCCAATTGTATAATCAGCAAAGAAGCAGTATATTTTTGCTCTGAATTATTAAGTATGACAGCTGTTTGTTGACAAATAATAGTCAGGACGCAAATATAACAACAAAACATTTAACTTTCTCTTGATACTAATTGTAACATTAATGTCGGTATGACTCACATAAATTAAAAATAAATACGTTGATGCGCTACTGAAGTATAAAAAACACCTTCATTAGAGCTTAGATTTTTGAGTTTTTCGATTTGAGTTATTTAATTAGTACCCCTTGAATATCCAAAGAATGTACCTACTCCAAAGCTCACAACTCGATTTAAAAATATGTTTGGATTTTAGTGTACTGCCTAAAATTGTGAAGCATTTGACCGTTACAATTCGTTAAATTATTGAGTTTTCACTTTGCCCCATGACAAAAAAGAATAAAAAGTGAAAATTTTCCACTTTTTTTGAAGGCGCAAATTTACTGCCAAAAATAAAATATAAAGTTTAAATACAAGTTTTATTACAAAATTCATTGTTCTTTCTTTATACACTGTAATTTTGAAAACGAATTTCCTATTTGTTCACTTTGAAAAAAGGTAAGGAATCCTAAATTTTCTACTTTGCCCCACATTTCTTAGATTTTTTTAACTCGACGTTTTATATCTTGCTCACTTAAACATGTAGCCGTATTAGATAGTCCTAGAATCAAAAGCAGTAGTTTTTTTTCATTTTCGTTTTGTCAAATAATTTAAAAAGAAACTTGGTTGTATACCTAATACATTGTTATTTACAAAAGGAAATAATAACCTTGCTCATAAGTGTCCGAGTTGAGTCCAAAACCGCAGCAATCTCTGAGTTATTAAATTTGTACTGTTCTAAGTTCGAAAGAAAAACATTCATCGCAAAGAAGACGAAAGGAAACAATAGAAGTCCATTTTTCTTTCAACAACGATAAATTAAAGAAAGTTCTGCATCCCATATTCTCCGTCCATCCAAAACAAAACAAATAAAATAAAAATAACGTCAACAATTCAGGAAAAAATATAAGCTGCAGGAGTATTCTTTGCATTGGAAACTAAGAAAATTACTTTATATTTATTGCATCCTTAACCTTTACGGATCTTATTTCTTATAGTAAATACTATACTTTCCTGAAGCTATAGGGTCTCAGAATTGAATTTTATGATGGGAAATTTTGAGAAACCCTACCTTCCTAAAAATACTTTTTCAAGAACATATGCGACTATTTTGCACCTTAGCATAATATTTTACATTTTAAATGTGTAGTTTTAATCAAAACTTACAATTTTGTAAAGCATAATTTATCGAAAATAAATTTCTAATCATGATAATTGTTTTTAGAAAATTAGGAAATACTTTTTGGACTCATTTTTTTCGTGTAAAACCAACAGTGGTTTCCATTTTGTTTTTCTTTTAAAATTCTTCAATGTTGCCTGCTAAAGTATTTTACTGTTATGTGCATCGATAAAAAAATGATTTTCAAAACTCCATTAGAATAATTCTTGAAGTAGTACATTTAAGATTAGGTGATAAAAAAATATCTAGGTTACTAGAATAAGTAATGGTAACACGTTACTAGCAATATTGTTTCTGAAGTAAGAAATATAAAACAGTATGTGTGCGAAACAATTTGCTGTCTAAAGTGAAACTTTTTTAAGCTATTATTAACAAGTTGTTGTATATTAATGATATTTATGTATGTTTCGTTGAAAATTATTTTCCTTTGTATAAAACCTAAAGCTATATCGACTTCGGACACGTACGCACAGTCCGGAAGACATTGCAGCCACCCAAACAGACGTGCACAAATTTGAATTTAATAGTTAGAAGTGCCGCCCGTGCGTTATAAAATATTTCTTTTTTTGCATCAAAAATGATATTTTGAAATACTTAAAAAAAAAAAAAAAAAAATTAAGTCCGCAAAGAGGTTTATCATCAAGCCCTCTTTGAAGTTTTAACTTGAACGTTTTGCGGACTAACGTTACAGAATCATTCTCACTAAATGGCGCATTCACATATAAATTTCTCGTAATCAGTAATCATCATTATCATATTCCTAAAATGAGCGGGACACGAATATGAAGAGTTGCCATGTTAATGTACTAATCATACAGTAAATCGGGCAATTAAGCCTCAATTGATATTCACATAATTCACCCCACTACCTCAGGTTAAATGCCCTACTTGAGGCAATATCACCAAGTTTGTAAAAATAATCAAAAATTAAACAAAATTCAACTATGAAAATCAATGCATATCGTAACATGAGCAACGCAAAAATTTATGCAATAACTGAGTTGCTTAATGCATGTTGTCAATGCGTAATAATATTGTAACATATAATAATTTTAAATTTCTGGAAAATATAGCTACTGGGATCTTTTACATATATTTCGATGCATTTGCATTTTGCAATATCTAACGTTGTTCCTGCGACCATGCAATTGTTGATTTTTCAATTTACTTTACATTTCGGAACTAGAAAATACAAGTCATACAAAATCAAGTTTTATTAATCCACAAAAAGTAACATTTTAATTAACTGTAAATAAAATAGAAACTTATTTGTAACCT
This sequence comes from Uloborus diversus, assembly GCF_026930045.1. Taxonomy (NCBI): domain Eukaryota; kingdom Metazoa; phylum Arthropoda; class Arachnida; order Araneae; family Uloboridae; genus Uloborus; species Uloborus diversus. The sequence goes on along the minus strand of NC_072740.1, from coordinate 104,880,838 downwards.
TCTGAAAGACAATTGAAATGATGCGATTATCATCGCTGCAAAAGAAAATGGAAATGATACCATTTATTTTTTTTTTGCAAATGCCTTTTACATGTGTAATGCCAAATTACATTAACGTACGCGACGCTGAATTACACGAACTCGGAAATACGTGGTTTCTTACTTTTTATCATTGCCAAGGCAATTATGCCAATCATTTGTTTTTTTTTAAGCATCTGTTATATACATATATTTTTTTCTTTTGCTTTAAAGTTAGCGGGCACATTTTCTACTTACGTAGACGACTCACACTGTGCTCTAATATTTTTTTCTATTTGTTGGTTCGTGGTATTGTCTGTTTACATCAGTTTTTAACTCGCTATAGTGTCAAGTATTTTCAATGACAATTTTTTTCTTTTATTTTGTTACGATTTCTCATATGCTGTAACTTTGAGTTTTTACTGTGTTATATATCTGAAAGGTGAGACGCAATTTTTGGGTCAACAGTGCACCAAATTAAGGCTATTACATATGAGATGCTGACGTATGATACGTCAGCACCTCTTATGCAGTGTCTTTATGCTTGAATGTTTTAGCATGCAGCCTCAATTGCAAAAATCCACTATGGTTTATGAGCACTGAACAGTTGCAAAAATGGCAAAAAACGGTAAAATCATCTTTTCCTTTAGGGCACCATGCACCAAAATTTGTACAATTAATGTCCTCCTGGTTCAACCACTCCACACGAAATATTGTTAAGCGATGCAATTTCGCCATTATAATTCCACTTATTACAACGAACTACGTTTTAACATCATACGGAACTAACATTCCACGATCCCAAAATTCCACAAAAAGAAAAGATTGCAAAAAGAATATTAAAACATTCCAATCAGAAAATGCACTGAACGCAAAATATATCAACGAAAACTATAACCTATTCCTATTCCTATTCAGAGTCACAACTGACTAAAACTGTATTTATGTCGAGGACTGCATACTAAGTGTCTTGCCTCCATTATTTTATATACCGATAGATGGCAGCACTATAACCGGATCGAACAGTTAATGAGAATTTAGAACTAGGCCGTGGTAGCCTGATCGGTAAGGCATTGGACTCGGGGCCGGAGGGTCTCGGGTTCGATCCTCGCTGGTCGAAGACCCACCGTCGTCATTAAAGGGGACTGGGCGACATTAAATATGCTCGCGGTCTCAATGTCCTCCAAGTGAAACGATACCTCTGGGGGTGCTAGCACCAGGTAGCTATTAGCTCTTGAACTAGTTCTAAATTCTCATAAACTGTTCGATCTGGTGATGGTGCTGCCATCTATCGGTATATAAAATAATGGAGGCAAGGCACTTTGTATGCAGTCCTCGACATAAATACAGTTGTAGTCAGTTGTGACTCTGAATAGAATAGAATTTAGAACTAGTCCAGGAGCTAATAGCTACCTGGTGCTAGCACCCCCAGAGGTATCATTTCACTTGGAGGACATTGAGACCACGAGCATATTTAACGTCGCCCAGTCCCCTTTAATGACGACGGTGGGTCTTCGACCATCGAGGTTCGAACTCAGGACCCTCCGGCCCCGAATCCGACACTCTACCGATCGGACTACCACGGCCCAAAAACGATAACCCATAGACTAATAATAAGAGTAGACCGAGCTTTCTCATTCTTGCTGATAAAGAAAATTGGTTCATAGATGTATCATGTGACTAGTGGAAGGGCTTGGCGAAGACTTTGGCAGCATGGTTGCTAGATGGCAGCATTATCTATAGTTTGGCACTCGACATGTATTTTAAGACAATGTGTTTTCATTAAAAAAAACTTCCAGGTGCAGAGATTGAACTGTTTTTCTTTTAGTTATGCATTATTTTGACATTAGTAATAGTTTTTGATCAGTTTTCGGTAACTTTTATTTCTTTTGGAGCTGTCAGCGTTGGCGTGAACGAAATGGCGTAAACGTTTTGCGTTAACGCAAAAATGTACTAATCGGTATCTTAAATTGAAACTGTAGGTAAAAATCTTACCGTTTGCTGATTCCTCTTGGTCGCTTGCATCTTTTATTGCTTAGAGAGTTATTGAAATTGACTAAAGAAAATGCACAATACTATCTAAACGAAAAACTCACTATATTAGCAAAATATTTACAACTTAGAATAACAAATTTACAAATCGGACTCCATAAAAGATCATTCTTCCGTGTTCCATCATTTCTATTTATTTTATTTCGCGCTGGCGTCGATCGTCTGCTACGATTAACGCCCGCTGTTGCTAGGATATCCACCAGTCACATGGTTTGGTTTATGAGCAGCAAAAGGGTTGCCATAGCTCGGTCTACTCTTATTATTAGTCTATGCGATAACCATGATGGAAAACAAAAGAAACGGCTGTTGCCAAACGCAAAATTCTAAAACCAACTAGATTTAGTTCTCGAAACCACACCCACTATAGAGTGATGTCACATTGCTGTAGCCAATGAGAGAAGATGCCTGTTGTAGAATTTAGTCAGTTGAGTTTTTTAATTTGAAATTCGTTTGGGCACGTACTGTCAGCGAGAAATCCAATGTCAGTAAGTTTATTTACTATTCCTTTTAAAAGATATATTGGGTAAAAAAAAACGGGAATATTGGAACGATACGACAATTTTGAAAAATGTAGGAAATATAGGACGAGTTTGATGCTTTTTTTTTAAATATAGGAAATGTAGGACTACTTCGACCCCTGATCCGGCATTTTGGTTCTATATTTGTAGGGAACAGAATTAGTGTTTGTACAAAATCCTCGTTGTCATAAAACTGGTGCCCAAGATTTAGTGATGTTGCCAATTTGATGTTTGAATTTTTGATTCTGTAAACGGGAAGAAGATTCAAATAATATAAAATATAAACAAATAAGGTGTGAAAAGGAGGTTCATTTCAGCAAACATTTCCCAAAACCTTTTTGTTAAATTAGTGAGAAAAATTATCTTTCTAGATTTATCATAAGTGACATTTCACTCAACTTATCATCATGTGTTTCACGACATAGCAACCAGCGAATATTATAACGTAATTATAAATACTAAAAACAAGTTGGCCCTCAGGTGGCTCTAAACCAAAACGTCGGATAGTTCAGTCTGTCATTTGCAAGGGTTCGTAGTAGATGTTCAGATATGGATCTCAAGCACATAGTGTAGCAAAAAAATGGGAGTTACCGAGCTACGGGGCCAAAGTTACTAATAAAAAAACATTCAACACCTCGTTTATTAATTTAACTGGTTGCTACTTGACAGTATATGTAACGTAATATTATTTATGTATTAAAGCAGAACAAAGACGTCAATTCATACATAGATGGAATAAATAATGTCTTGGTTATGTAAAAAAAAAAAAAAAATCTAAGAATCCACATAAATTCATGTAATTCAGGGTAGCTCTCGTCGATGCCATTCTGTATTACGCAGTTTAAGAACTTTTATAGAAGGAAAAAAATACATTATTATTTCCATTTTCTTTCGCAGTGATGCTATTTACGGTTGATTTTATAACCAAGCGTATAGTTTAAATTTGCTTCTAAAAAGTTGTCATGAAGTTTTTATTTTATCAATAGCTAATTCTATCATAGCTTAATGAAATTTAATTTTATATAATGTCGTGTAAACTAAAAATGCATAACAAATTAAAAAAATACTTGAGTAAAAGTATTTTGAATGTGTTAAAATGTATGTCGAACATCTAGTAGCCTTTTTTTCTCTACAGTTATTATGTGTTATAAGCATTTTTTCGCATAGGTGAAGAACATTATTGATCTTGTTTACGAGGGCATTAATATTTACTACGTTTCTTGTATTATTATTTGTATTGATTGGCATTTATTTAGTTAACTGAAAATACTTTTTGCTTATAATGATAAGTTTCGAGGCTTTCCCTCAAATAGGACATTAATCCTGATGTATTGAGGCAAATTTTCTGACTATAAAGGTAATTTGCTCCAAATCTGCAATTTTATATTTTTGCAATAAAAAAATGTATTCGTAGTTTTGTTGATAATAGATTTTACAAACTATGGACACTATATTAAGAGAAGCAGGAGATGTTATCTGTTTTTTTCCTTTATTATTATTTTAATTTTTATTATTACTTTAATTTCTGCTTAGGTGGGACATGATTGCCCAACTTACTCTAAATGCGTTTCTGCTTTATCTACCAGTTACAAGTATAACAAGAAATATTATAACTACAGAATTTCGTCTCCGACTGGTCCGAGGTCCTTTCCGTCATCTTGTCGCGAAAGCCTTACTTGCCGGATAGTGAATTTTGTATTAGAGAGCCTTAAAATGCCGTAATATTCTCGGTTCAATCAATAAATGAAATATAAGCATTGAAAGGTACTACATATGTGATAAATTCGTTGATTTCAAGTTTTAACTCTGATGAGTTACTGTGCATTCAAATTACATGTCTTCCATTTCCTCCGCTACCAAGTCACGACCCCTTCCCCTACCAGAAACTTCTGACGTAAAAATCAATTTTGAGCAATAGTGCAATATTATAAGTGATTATATTCTTCTGTTACTCGATTTTCCTCCTTCTTTACATTGAAATTAACTCCCACTGTTTAAGTTTAAACTATTATACGGATCTTCAAACGGAAGAGAAGTTGTTATTTTAGCATAGCATGAAAACTACTGATAATTTTGAGCTCAAACTTTTGATGCCCGTATAAAATATCTTCAAGATTGATTTTCCATCAAAATACAGTACGGTTCCAGATTTTTTTTTTTTTTTTTTAAACATTGTGAGATGATTTTTTCGGAATTTAATTGTGAAGAAATGACAGGAGCAAATAAAAGAAAACTCAGTATGCAAAGTTAAACGACGGTTGTATTCGCAAATAAGTGATATATCCGAGGGATTCTAATAGAAAATTTTAAACATGATACACATTTTTGTATGAAGACGATACATAAAAAGCAATCAAGTAACGGGATTATGTGGAGTACATTCTGTTTGAAAAAGTAACACCCTACATGTATCTCTAGGCTTAATTGTCTTCGAATAAAAGCCTGTGATTTTTTTTTTTTTTTCGATTTATGTACAATAAGAACAAGGCAGCGTAATAAGTAGGCATTCAATCTTTTTTTGGTTTTAAAATTCAAGTTTGTGAACTTAAATTGAAAAGATATATACTATATTGGTCAATAATCAGGTAGTAAATATGCAAAATAGATAATATAAATGTGCTTCTAGTTAAAGAATAGCCCCGAAAGAGAGACATATTACTCATTTAAGCAATGAAAAAATGTTCAATATAAATTTAAGCAGTGCAATTTAATAAGGTAGTGTATTATACATGCTTTCCATAATATAAATTAATCTGAAACTACTGGAAGTAGCAACACTATGAGAAAGTTCCGAAATGTTACAGGATTTTTCCAGATAACGTTCTGGTATTTCGCGGGTTTCTTTTGCTTCCTATGGAAAAAAAGTACAATTTCAAAACGTTTCCTGCATTGCTACAAGTTGCATGAAGACAGGCTTATTGGTGGGAAAAATATTAGGGGGGGCCGGGTAGTATTGTCGTTTTTCTTTAAACGAGCGTTAGCTGATTTTTCTAAGTAATTCTTTATCTTCACGCGACTTGTCACTGAGTTTCAAACTTGTACACAGGAAGAAAATCCGAAAAACTACTGCTTATTCCGGTGAAACATTTCGGTATTTCACGCATTTTCGCACACTGAAAGCGAAAAATAAATTCCTTTGTCAAAAAGTTTTCTTAATTGCTGGAAGTAGCACGAATGCAGACTTCTCACTGTTGTGAAAAATATTTTAAGCTACCAGTTTAAAAATAAAGCGCATTTAATAAGTGCATCGGATCCCATTCTATCAAGGCACATCCAGGTGACTAAATTCTTTTGCGATTAAGTAAGTTTCTGGATTTCGTTGCTTAGCAAGCCATCCAGGCAAGTGAATAAGTTTCCGGATTCCGTTGTCTTGTAAGCAATCGAGATAACTAAACGGTCAATGCGAGTGAAATAGTCTCTGGATACTTTTTTTTTACAAGAATAGCAGGTAAGTTAGGATTCATGGTATTTATATGCCATTCTGTCATCGCTTTGCAATGAGGCTTTTGGATCTTTATTCTCAAAAGAGAATGGGACCTAGCAATTATAAAAAAAAAAACCTATTTTTACTCTAAAGGGTTCCAGAGACATGACTGGGTTTAACCGGGAAGGTACCGAATTTTTCACAAAGCTTCCAGTATGATGCCAATAAGGTTACTGAATTATAGCGGAAAACATTCCAATGGACAGTATTCACCTGACGTAACTGCGGGTAAAAAAACCCTCACTGCAGTGCATTGTGGGAACTGTAGCAGACGAAAATCCGGCACTACAGCGTATAATAACACTCGCTTTTGTGTGGCTTATAAACTCTTCTTTCTATTTAAAAATGGGAGGTTTTTTACGTTTTTAACTAAGAAACGTTGTTAAAGAATGATGAACGATTCATTTGATACGAAATACTCTCTTTATTATCGTATTTTCATGGGTTTAAGCCTCTTTGGTTTCTTATCAGAAACATGGTGAAAACTCGAATTCTCTTTTTATTTTCCCTGTTTCTTGGCATTTTCCATACATTCGTAAGTCTTTTTAAGCCCTTAACATGTTCATTATGCGCATGAAGTCCAGTAATCCTTAAATAAAACGAGTTTATTTAGCACTACTGACACTACGTAATTGGTCAAAATACCCGCAGACGGACAGCTGATGGGACCGTTGCCAAACCGTGAATAAGGTCCATATATGATACTTTCAGAAAATAGTCACATTAGTTGCGCATTATTTTTCCATTAACGCTTCTGAATTGAGTGTTAGTGACAAATAGAAGCAACAATACAAAGAAAAAAATATTAGGACACATACGTAACTGACTACAAGGAGAGAAGTCTGTAATCTAACGCTTTTATCTGTCGCACGCTTCGACTAACTTTATATGACAGTGTTGGTATACCGCTACATTTACACTATCTCAATCTGAAAAACCAAGGCTCGAAGGAAGATGAATTTGGAAATTTTGAAACTTATACGGCTTGATAATGGGGATGAATAGAGCTGCTATATCTGACTTCTCTCAGAAACGTTAACGGTGGTTATGAGTAGATTCAAAAGTGGTTGAACATATATTTCAATGCATGACAAAGAGGCAGAACAATTATCGTATATTTTCCTCTGCCAACTCAAAATAAATATACCCCATGGAAAATAAATGATTTAATGCATTTATGTTCCCGAATGTTGATTTTCAGAAATGTTCGAAGAACTAGAAACTCAGAATAAAGGAAGTTAAAAGGAATGCCTTCTTTGTCCGCTCAACAATTTTTAAATGCAATTTATTAAATTAAAATACACGAAATTATGATCATGCAGATTCAATATAGTATTTATATTTATAAATAAATATAAAGAGATTAATATTTTTTAAAAGATAAATACCTAAAAAATGTTTGCCATTCCTCGAGCATATTGGGAATGAAATGTATCAAAAGAAACCACGAAAAACAATCAAATATCATAAAAAATAAGCATTGGTTTTTCTAGTATTTTCGAGTTCAAATAGTCTGAACGTTTCGATTTTTTTTAAAAAAACATTAAAACACTTTTTTTTAACAGAGCGGAGAGAATAAACAAACCACTCATTTATCGTTATTACACAAATTAATGATAGTTTCCCTTTTTTAACCAAACGTTAAAAGTTTCAATCAATAGCCTAGGTAAGCAATTAATTAATTGAAAACACAATTTTGCAAACAGTGCAAAACATATTTTTACATTACAATTGAAGTGTAAATAGCATGAAACAACTGCAAAATACGATGGATATATTTTTCTTTCAATATTGAAAATAATATTTTCTACTTAGGACAACACTATCAAAAATGCATGACTCCAAGTTAGACTAAAATAAAACCGTAACATTTTCTAGAATGTATGAAAAACGGTAAATATACTTTCAGTGGGACTGGAGCATGTGAAACTATTAAAAATATTAAAAGGTAAAGAACTAGAACTGATAACATTTTGAAAGAAAAGTCATGTTTACTGATTTTTAAAATAGTTTAAATAAAAAATAGTAATAAAATATAAATATTGTATTGCATTTTATGTACTTCGCTATTTACTTGATTACTCCTGAAAACAGCAATTACGCAGTAAATAAAATCGACATTCAATGGACTTTAATAATTTACATATCAAAAGCTGAAATAAAATGATCGCACAAATAATTATCAATAACTTACCTTTACAAAATAATAAGTTCTCTTATTTAAAAAAATACATTATTAAGAGTTGCTAAAATCATTGCATTAATTGTGTAAATACTTTATGAAAACTTTTATAATAAGTAAATTCTTCGTTTCGTAATTGTTCAAAACCCGTGATTACCTGTTTTGTCAAATATTTTTGACTAAAAGTTTAATAATGAAAATAAAAGGCATATTATTATTTTTGTGAACGTTTTTATTTACTCACCTAATTTTGTAAGCGCATTGCGAAGTAAGTTAAAACAACACAAAACAAAACATAAAAATTTACTTCTGAAAGACTAAACCAAGGCGATTGCACAAAAACTTACCTGGTTTACCTAATTAAAGCCGTCCAAACATTTAAAAAGAAACATAAAAGAAAAATTATTGTTGCATTAAATTAAAACAGATGAAAATACATTTTCACTGATTTTACAATCATTTTTTCCCGTACTAAACTAAACACGCATGCTATTACTTTTTTCTAATATTTTTTTACAATGTCTTGTCTTTTTTTGATACCCCATTTACGAGTAAGTTAAAACCTAATAAAATAAACGGAGATAATACACTTTTCAAAAGCTTAACCGATGCGATCGCACGAAAAATATTGTTCGATTTTTCTGCGCGAAAATATAATCTTCTCCCAAAAAGAAAGCGAAAGGTGCGGATAAACTTATCGGGTGCCTGTTGCTCTTAGAGGGAAATAATAAGTAAAGTAAAATCACAAAGCGGAGATGGAATTTGAGAAAATTCCGGCAACCCTACGATGATTAGAGATGAAGAAATTTCCTACCTGAAGCCGTATTCGGACTCCGTTGAATCATTTTTCCAAAAACTAGGAATAAAATTTTGCCGCTCCTTTTCCCACGCTGGAACTTGTGGATATGTAGCCTTAGTTGATGCTCACTTGCTTAAGCTTACTGTCTCTCTTATCATGCCATGTGACTCGGAGGAGGGAAGCTCATTGGTCGAAATCCGGCTGCTGACGTCATAGGCCCAGGATGCAGTCCAAAATGAATCGTTACACACGAATTCGTTCGGCTTTCTATTTGGCAATGGCTCCTGCCCGTGAATAATTATTAATTTCTTCACTTTTACCGCCAACAAAATCACAGCATAAGAGAGGGAAATGAATTTATTTATTTCATTTTGATTTATCATATTTTTGCCATTTTTTGAAGGGAAAAATAACAATCAATGCTTGTAAAAATGAATAATTATACATGTGATTGTTTTCTAAAATTTAGCGCAGTTTACATTCTTATATATTTAACACAATCACTCTCAAGATACTGAAAAAAAAAAAAAAAAAAAAAATCACATGCTCTAGCCAATCAATAAGCAATTATTGACTTTTATTAATTCTAAACAATGTAGTGCTTTTAATATCTAGCAGTAATGTATTTTGTGTTTTTTCCAAACAAGAAAAAAAATCACATATTTAAAAAAAAAGTAGTAAAATCACAATTTGTGTTTGTGGTGCTAATGCAGTTTGCACTCATATTAAAATGCAAAAGTACTGTTCGGAAAAATATGTGAATAATCTGCTGGTAATTTGTGCATTAATAATTTTGTAGTTTTTTATTGCAATTTGTGCACAGTTGATTATATATATATATATTATATATATATATATATATATATATATATATATATATATATATATATATATATATATATATATATTTGAGAAACAGGTGATCTGAAGGAAGCTTAAAAGCATAAATATTATACAGTATTTCCTACCTTTTTTTGTTTCTTAAAGCATAGTACTAAATTAAAAATTATGAATTCATTGTGATTTTAATTTTTTAAAAAATAAAATTCAACTCACGTGGCATTAAAACTTTTATTTAAATGTATTACCACCATTTAATACTTCAATTTATTCAGTGTTTATCGCTTAATCAATAGTCGGCACAAATTAATTGCACTAATAATAGGGGACTTTTCTTGCATGATTTGTTCTAACAAATGTGAAGTATTGTGAGTGATGATAGAATTAATTTAGAGACCACATCTATTCATCTACAACGTTTTTGAATTTTACGTGTGATGATGATAGTTTTGAAAGCCTTTTTGGCAACAAATGTCTAGTCTAACTATTGGAATCAGAAATTATTGATGGGGGGAGATGGATTTATTAGCAGTGATTTCACGTACAATTATTAGTTTACTAAGATAGGGGATTTTAAATTCCAAAGCACTGCGCCACTCACTGCCTAGTATGATAATATTACGCTATTTTAATTACGCGATTAAGTGCACTGAAAACCTATATTTTGAGAAGCATACATAATAATATAATTAATTGCGCGCATAAATTAATTGCTTTTCCTAATTAATTTTGCTATTAGATATTTTAATATATGTGTTTAGAACATACTGTTATTTTTAAAGAACTAACGAAGACAAAATAAATTCAATATTTTAAAATCATAAAATTCCGCTTTTGATGTACATTTTCTTTAAAAAAGAAGTCTGCATGTCGAGTTAAATGGCTTCTATTTTACTGTTATGTTATAAGCTGGTGTCGAAAGTAGCGTATTGATTAAATGTTTCGCCACTTGTTGCATTGGGCTGAAGGTCTGAAGTTTTACCTGATTATATTTTGTATTCATTATACACTTTAAAAATTTTGTAACTATTAAAAATCTCTTTGTTTTAAAACGTCTTTTTTTTCCTTGAAGCAATTTAATATGTTTTATTTATTACAATGCCGACATTTCCCCGATATTTTTTCAAACTGAAAATTGATCTAAAGTAATGTTTTAGTATATGCGTAGACTGTAAAAGCGATTCAGAAGCGTTCCTGCAAAAAAAAAAAAAAAAATAGCATCTAATAATCTCCCAATTTCTGCCAACAATATATTTTCAAAAACCAAGAACGTTTTCCGCTAAAAGGCGAAACCTTCTTGAAATTATCCTTGATTCTTTCTGAAGGCTTTGGAAATATCCCCGGTTATAAGGGCAGTCTGAAACCTTAAAAGGAAATCAGGTACGTTTAACGTAATATGATTAAAACCCTCCCGCATTTACTAAAGAAGCTCCAGAAGCATCAATGCATCCATGGGTAAAGTTCATGCAGAACTGCATGTAAGGACCACACACCTCCCTTGTCTGCAGTTATTGCCCTGCAAAACTGCCGCTATGCGGAAACTTATTCGCTCCAGACCCGCTTAAAAAGAACCGGCTGACCTATCCGACATTTTGGTTCCATGACAGCTACTTCTCCAACCCTGTTTCAAGTATTTATAAATACGTTTTAATAGTTGCTGGTTGCTACGTCGCATAACAATTGCTGATAAGTGTCACATAAAGTAAATCTAGAAAGGTAACTTCGTTCACAAATTTAACGAAAGTGGAAATTGTTTACTGTAATGCACCTTATTTTCAGATCTTATTTGTTTTCAGTTTGCATAAATCAAATCTTCTTCATTATTTACAGAATAAAATATTTAAGCATGAATCAAGCAACGTAACAGAAGCTGGGCCATCAGTTTTCTACAATGAAGATTTTGTACAAATACTAATTTTGTGGCTAGAAGCCGGCTCCCCCAACAGAATGGCTTTGATTGAAAACTCAGCGACTACGGACGTCTTGCCATCAAAGCCCAGCCGATGTTCATATTAAGCACGCGCAGTCAATCTGTAAACCGGTAGATAATGCAGACTTTTCGCAGTTGATAAAAATATATTTAGCCACAGGTTTAAAGATTGACTGAGCGTGTTTAATAAGTAACAGGCAAGGAAGTTGTTTAAGTCTTACTTGCAATTCTACCCTAGCTTTGGCCTTGGTTCAGTTGAAGCTTCTGGAAATTTCTTATTAACTAAGGTTACAATTACGTTAAAACAATCATCGATTACATTAAACTTACTGAACTTCCCATAAAGGTTCCGGACTGGCTTTAACCACGGGGAGATGTCCAAAATATTAAGAGCTATTCAAGGATGGTTTCTGGAAGGTTACTGACCTTTGCGGAAAACGTTCTGGTGTTTTGCAAGATACGTTACTTGCAGTTACATTGCAACACCAGCTACTTTGCATTGGAAGACCTCCAGCAGAAAAAAATCTAAAATCACTAAAATAAGAAAAAAAAAACCCTTTCACTGTGGCATCTGCAAACAGTAATGGCACAGTAATAAACACTCGGAACTCACTGAATGTCTTCTTTATGTCACGTAATCTTTACTCATCAAAGGTTTTCTTTTAAAAATAAACACAACTGTGACAATATAGTTCGTTCCATTTACTTCACGTTCTATTTTATCCCAACTCATCTACGCATCTTCTTCCATATGCAATTTCTAATGCAGTACCCAATGGCCATCTCTTACCCACTCCTAACAAAATACCTGCGATTCTTAAAGCACATTCACTGTAAAAACGTTTCAGAAACGTTCCTGAAAATAATGGGCGGCTGATGTGCCCAATTTCTTCCCGTAACATATCTTACAAAAGCCAGGAACGTTTTCAGTTAAAATTCAGTAACCTTCCAGAAATTATCCTGGAAACCTCCGGAAAAAATCAGAAATCTTCCTGTATAAATCCAGTCGTGTCTCCGGAACTCAAGAGTAAATTTAGGTAGACATAATATAATAACTTGACACTTCCCTGCGTTTTCAGGAATGCCTCAAAAGCAGTGTTGTAAACATGGCCAAAGCTAATACAGAATTGCAGGCAAGTATCTATCAAGTCTTTTGCTCGCCCACAATTCTTGCAAAGCCACGTAGTTCATTGACTGATTTGCGCCTTCTGGACGCTTTTTCAGCCTTCATTAATGAAAGCCTACCAAGGAGCTAATCTTTTAACGCGCTTTACTCAAAACTTGAAAATGTCCGCTTCCATCCCTTTGCTTCTCACTGCCTCATTTATATTGTAAGTCAGAATAAAAAAAAAAAAAAGTATTTTGACGGAAACGATGGAAAACGTTCTTTTTAAAATCCTGGTCATCGTTCAGAGTAATCTCTAAAAACTACTTTTTCATAAAACAGTTACTCATAATTCCTTGATGTTGTTTGTAATTCCTTTACTATTTTACTTTTTTCTTACTCATTTTTTAATTATTTCTGTTATTTCAGTTATTTTCAATTCTCGTGTAATACTAATGCATGTTTTTGGCGCAAAGTAGGGGAACGTGGGGCAAAGTGAAATAGCGGGGCAAAGTGAAATGGTGGAATATTTTTTCTACTTTTAGCTCAACCTATCTGGTATTATTTTAACTATGTAGTACCATGTGTAGTCTATTCCAGTCAAGAAAAAAATACTGCCAAAGATTAAAGCATTTATTAATACAGGCAATTTTTTAAAAATGGTACTCATATTGTAATATTTTGTTGTAAGTCATAAACAATTTTTATAACTATAAAACGGTAAAGTTATTGTTATTAACATTTTAAATATTAATTTAAACCTCTTAATATTCACTACAGCATTAATTTAGTTAATATTGATATTATTTGTATTTTAAATAAACTGCACAAAGTGCATGCGAGGCAATGTGGATGGGGCAAAGTGAAATAGTTCGTTTCTTTTACTCATTCAATCATTTAATATAAATCACTTACATTTTCATTTATTAATTTATTCATTTACATTCTTTCATTTAGTAATTCAATTATTGACTCAAGCATTCACTAAGTTTCTTATTCATTCATTCTTCTACTCGCTCATTTACTTTTCTTCATGTATTAATAGATATATTCTATTAATTATTTGTTTATTGTTTCATTATCTTTTCACTTATTCATTGAATCATTTATTTGCTGATTCTTTTGATCAAAAATATGTTTTAAATCAAATAGAAAATATTTTATTAGAAATATATTTTTTTTTTCACTCTGTGTCAAGACTTTTTTGAGTCCTAAAAAAAAAAGTTTCCCCTTTTTTTTAAGACTCAAAATTACTGCCAAAAATAAAAAATACTGTTTCCACGCAAAAATTATTATAAAAATACAACGTTTTCTCTTTATGTACTGTAATTTTCAAAACAAATTTGTTCACTTTGAAAAAACTCGGTAACCTTAACCATTTTACTTTGCCCCACATTTCTCTACTTCGCTTTCCCGTCAGTAAATCGCTTCTCACTCGTATGTGCAAAAAGACAAATTTTCGGAGATCACACTGTCCAAGGTGTTTTATTAAAAACAGTAGTGCTTAGAAAGAGTAGTGTGTTGTTGGAGGATGAACAAAGAGGCCAATTCCGTGGGAGAAAAAACAGATGGCGCTGCGCCCAGGAAATACGTTGTGCTTACCGTTCAAGCTAGTTTTAAATCAGCGATCACTTGCTAAATTCACAGTTTGGAAGCCTTGTTTTTCGGATTGTACTTATTTCAAAGTAAAAGATAAATTCTCGGAAAATTTATATTGGTTACACAGGTGTTAATTTGTGTTTCGAAATCACACATACACTACACAAGTTCTCTTTAATGAAAATAGTATACTATAAGCTTTTCTTCTCCTACTGCTTGACTTCATTGTGTTTATTAAAATTTTCTGAAGCTCTCTTATAAACTTTTCCCGAAATGCGGTGACACAAAATTGATGCTTACATAACTAAAAATACATAATTAAATCCTGCATCTACTAATGTGTATTCAAGAATTGTGTGGGAAAACATACGCGAGCGACAAACTTATTTTTCTGGACACTGTAATTACAACTAGCAGTACAACTAACAGTTTAATCTCCAGTTTCTACTGAATGAACTCCTATGGAAATTTATTATTACGTTATTTATGTCAAGCAGCCGTTTTTTTTTTCAATATACCTATTTTTTTACATTTCGACACTAGATGGCACTGTATTAATAAAGCTATATGCAAATGAGTATAGCTTATCTGATTTCACTATATACGCGATAAGAAGGTATTTATAAATAGATAACATAGATATGAAATTTCATCGGAATCTGTTTAGTAGAACCTAAGCTGTGAATACAACCAGCTTTTCTGAACTTCCGTGCACAAAATTATGAATTGTGTACTGTTAGGGATAATGTCATTAATGTTTCAAAGATCTTTGATTTTGTTAAAAATATATTTTGATAAAAAATTTTTTTAAATAGTTGCAGCTTTTCATCTTTATTGGACCATGTAGACAAAAATGTCCTATCCATTTGCTCACCACCTTTAGGATAAATTAACACAAATGTAACATCTATATTATTTTATATTTTTATGTATAAAACTATATCCATACTCTACATGAATTCTTCTGATCTTTCAGAGAGTAAAATGTCTCTTATTTTTGTATCATATTTCAAAAAAAAAACCTTCGGTGGTTTTATTTTACAATACAATCCAACAAAAAATTAAGAAAGAAAGAGGGAGTGATACGATAATAACTTACAAACTTGGACAAATATCTATTTCGTTAAAAAGTTTTCTTTACATATAATCTTTCATCCTCAGCAGTATACCAATTTGAAGTTTTCAATGTAAGATTGAAACACAAAATCACGATACATTAAAGGGGAAAAAGAAAAGAAAATCTTCCCAACGAGCATCAGCGAAATCTCATCTGAAAATCGATTTAACTTTGCGATGGCATGAAAGGAATAAATATTTAAAGAAGTCCTTACATTTTCGCTTAACTAGAAATTTATCCTGCACCGTACAGGTCAGTATTTACAAAGCTTTGCCTTATTTCTCTCGGAGTTGTTCTTCTATTAGTACAACACATTTTCAGTTGCGTTTCATAACTGTAACTTAATCTTTTTTAACATGCCATATATGCAAACTAAATTTTTACAATCATTTTATTGAAGTATTAGATCACCGATTATAGTTTTTTTTTTTTTTTTTGGAAATACTTTTTTTCCCTTTAGTTTTGGAGTTTGTTAACTCTTCAATCAGGAAAAAAAAAACGTATTAAATGTTTGGGAAAGTTGTAAAGTATCGATTTGCAGCAATCATTTACTGATATTTGAACTATTAAAAACTTCATTTCTAATCTAACTATGCGATGCATTCGTGCGGTTTTCTAGCCACCTTATTTTCTATAAACTTCCTACGGCATTAGTTGTGTCGAAATAATGACATTTTGATACTTGAAGTAACGCAGGTGCTTAAATCAACGTATTTGTTTTATGGTTACTACTACAGGATGCCCTGAAAAAGTCTGACTGTTTTCAAAAATTTATAATGGGAAAATGGTTAATGATAAAAAAAAAATTTGTAGAAAATTCATGCAGTGGGTCATAAGTTTCGTCCCCCCAGAGCTCCTAATTCTAGTTCAATAGATGGCGCTGCAGATAGTAAGCCTCTAAATAAATAAATAATAAGAAGAATTCACCAATTTTTCCTCCGATTTTTTTTAACGTTACGAAAATTATCATTTTGAAAGTGACAGAAAGTGAAAAACAATTTTATTTGCATAAAAATATATTTGTTTACTACTAGCGTTACCTAACTTATATATAAAAAATACTTTTTTTCTTTTTTTAAACTTTAAAATCATAACATATTTAATGAATATTTCCCTATTATTTGCAAAAACTTAAAAATCGCACGTCAAGATACGTCGGTGAAAGTTGGTTCTACATTGAAACGAAGAAATTGCCTGTTTGCTGAGATTTTGATATTGAAATTTTATTCCTAACTCCTGTGGATTAACCCTGAAATCCAATAGATAGAGTTCATTTGTTGACCTCTTTTTCTTTTCTTCATTCCACTGAAATGACACCGTTTTACCAGTAAAACAGTTAAGTTACCGGATCCAATTCAGCGTTGGCATAATAAAGTATTTCCCTTCATGTTAACCATAACCAAAGCATAGTATCAAATTATCATGCCGAGTTTCATCATTGACTTTGATATATATTCGAATTCGAGCCCCTTGAAAAAGACAGGCTGACTTATCCAACATTTTGGTTTCAAAACATAATTTGATCCAACCTTATTTCTAGTATTTATATATACGTTATAATATTCACTGGTTGCCATGTCGAAAAACAATTGATGATAAGTTGAGTAAAATATCACTTAAGGTGTGTGAATCTGGAAAGATAACTTAGTTCAAAAATTCAACGAAAATGTATCGGGAAATGTTCACTGTAATAAAACTCATTTTCACACCTTGTTTGTTTTTAATTTGTATTAATCTAATCGACTTCATCTACAGAATAAAATAATCAATCATTAATCAGGCAACACATCTAAAACTTGGGCACCAGTTTTGTGCAATGAGGCTTTTGTACAAAGATTTTTTCGCCCGCCTATTTTAAAACCAAAATGTCGGATAAGTCAGCTCGTAAGACATTTAATCTCAGAAACAGCAGAAAGACTGTCCTACTGTTGATCTGATGTGACGATATGAAGATTTCCGTACCTTGCAAACCATAATTCTTTGTTGCAGATGTCTACATGAACTAATCATAATTAGAGTTTATTTTCAACGCTTCTTGTTGAAACACTCTGCAAGAAAATGCATTTCCACTGCTTTGTTGATACATTATTTCACTGAGTACAGTAAAACGTGTTTCACTGTAAATATCAATTCAGAAACGTTCCTGGAAAATAATGGGCAGCTGATGTGCCCAATTTATGCCAGTAATATATATTCAAAAACTCAGGTATGTTTTCTGCTAAACTTCAGTAATCTTCCTGAAATTATCCTGAAAGCCTCCTGAAATGTTTAGAAATCTTCCCGTTTAAAGTCAGTCGTGTCTCTGGAACTTTAGAGTAAGTTTTGGTAGGTATAATATAACAGCTTGGCGCCCTCCTGATTTTTCTAGAAAGTTCCAAAATCACTATTGGAAACATGGCAAAGATACGACAGAATTTACACTTATGCAATTCGTGCAAAGCTACCCAGTCCGTAAACTTATTCGCGCCTTTCAGGAGCTTAATTAGTCTGGACAGGCCGTAACCAAAGTGAAGCTTTTCACTGTCAGTCTATAAATACGCGTGTGAAAGTCGCTTTATAAATGCGCTCTGTTAGTCTTTAAACTGGAAGCTAACAATATTTTTCACAACATTGAGAAGTTCGCATTCTTATAACTTGTAGCAATTCAGGAAACGTTTTGACAAAATTACTTGAATTTTCCAGGACGTGAACAAAAACCTTTTCCAGGACGTGAACAAAAACCATTGAAATCCCAAAACGTTACACGGAAATAATCTGTAACGTTTCGGAATTTTTTTTTATGTTGTTCCTCACAACTACTGTCTTTATTACAATATCCAAATAATACGTTGAGCATTCCTGATTTCCGTCAGTTTTAAAAATAAGCTAAATAAAAAGAACGAAACATTATTTTAAGCAATCCGTTACACAATTTTGTTACTAATCCTTCACGGAAAAAGTAACGAAATGAGATCTTTCATAGAATCCTTATATATTATTTCTGCAGCCTGTTTTTGGTTTCTACGCCAGATTTTCCTCAATTCTTGATCGATTTCTTTGATTTACGCTTTATTTTAAAGCTTATGGTGCTGACTACTGACGAAAAATAGATCCACGGTCTAAAAATTGTTTTTTTCAGCCGAAAAACCTGTTTTAAAGAACCAGAATGAGGTTTTCGGTTAAACTTAAAACTTTAATTTGCGCAATGACCGACAGAGCTGAATAGCTTGATCGGCAGAGCGCTCTCTTCGTAACCAGGAGAATGCGTGTTCGGGCCCACGTCCGGACAATCTGCAACAAAAAATTAGAGAAATATCGCGCATTACATGAACCCTTAATTAAGTGAATAACGACTATGAAGGAATAGAATAAAAGTGAAGGAAACGCTCCTTGCTGATATGAAAACTTGAAGTGACTTTGTGCTAAATTACTTCGGAATTTTAAGTTTTTCTTTTCTTTTTAAGCTTTGGCTCTGGTAAGAATATTAAAGCATAATGTAAGCGAAAATATAAGTAACAGGTTTAAGATTTCAGACTAGAATAGAATTGTTTTTTGTTCATAAAAAAATAATAAATCGTATATTGAAATATATATTCTTCTAATGAGTTTTTGACTCTTTGTACAGTCATAGAAAAAAAAAACGAAACACTTTTAATTATTCGGCCATTTTTCATGCTAGAAAGGAAAGAAAGATATCATCCGACTTAGTTTAAAGTCTTCTTTAAAACTACGTAGGTAAAATTTTGATAAGGGACCATATACAAAGCAAAATGAGCACGAACTCTTGATTTTCAAATGGGAACCCCTAATTTTTGCTACATAATTATGTTTAGACCGCAAAATACAGCCAGGATACGAAATTTCACTGCATTCCGTGCAGTAGAACAGGAGTTATTAACGAAAAACGTTTTAGGGACCATCACCACATTGAAAACGCTTCTTTCAAGGTCACGGTTTATCAAGTAACGGAAGGTGAACAATGAAAAGATCGAGATTATCCAGCTCAACTCATGCTTTTTTGAAGTTCTCTTTTCTTCCGTAATCCGATACTTTTTAGCCGATTATGTTGCGGCAAAAAGCGATTTACGGTCTTTTTTTTTTTTTTTTTTTTTTTTGAAAAAAAAAAAGTAAAAATATTTACTGATTTTTGTCTATCTGCATTAACCTAAGAAAGACGGATGAGGTTTGGCTGGTCCATCGTATAGATCGTTCTTTAGTAAACCGAATAATGACAAATTAAAAGTAATGGAACTTTTTGACTTTTCCTAATATAAACCTATTGGATTGCTCATATAATCATTCAAGCCTCATAGAAATGTAAATATTCAACCTTATACCTAGAAACATGATGTGAATATGTTTGATAAATGTTGCACCTATGTTACAGGTTTATTTTGGAATGAATAAAAAGTCTTTGATTGTAAAATGGAATTGCGCGTTTTTAATTTCGCAGAACATCGGCAGAAGTTTGAGCCGTCGCACACAAAAATATAAAAAATATACCGCACAACGTGGGAAGACGCAGCATTAAATAGATTGGAGACTCGAGCGAAGCAAGGTCCATTTATTCCGTGAAAACTTGCTCTAAATACATAAAATGAACGAAGTATCAATCTAAAAAATAAAGCAGAAACAGGAGAATATAAATACCCGTTAATGAGCAAGCCCTTTACACTCGAACTTTATTTGGGAAAAATTTGGTTATTTGAATTAACCCAGTGGACAAACACAGTAATTGTTCTAGAGGCTTTTTTGTAATCAAAAAAAGAGAATTTGTTTCAAATCCTAATTTATGCGAAAGATCATAATGCGTGGTATTATTAAAAAGACATAACACAATCGGCGGTTTTAGTTAAACATGTAACATCTCTTAAAAACCAATTTAGGAAAGTAATTTCCCAATGCTGTTTCTAGCAACGAGATTCGAGATGGTTCAACCCGTAATTTAAGAAAAAAAAAAAAGTCATTTTAATTTTAACCAAGGTGAACCGAAATCTGACTTCTTGTCATTTCTCCGATTTTGTAACATTACAAACAAAACTTAGCTTTGTTTGATATTGTTTCGCGCAATATATACTTGCACACTAGCATTGTCTACAGCATCAGGCTGGCGCACCTATAGCAATACTATAGGCAGCATACCCGACAGGCGGGTTGAACTATCCAGAGGCTACGATTTCGTCCTCGATGCATATTTCGCAGACTGGAATCGGAACTAAGCGTGTGGGATGCGGAAGTCATCTTATTGAAGCTGAGAGTGCGAATAAACTGGTAGGCAAAGTAAATTTATCTGCTGTATGTTTACGGCATCTCACTGGTGAGATAAATTTTCTTCATCCACCAGTTTTTAGGCACTCTCGGCTTCAATGACATGACACCTGCTTCATTGTTCGGTTAAATCTAGTTCAGGGCTGCTGTGTTCAATATTAGGACTCACAGCCGCCAATGAATGGGAAAACCAATTCGCAGTGAAGACGCGGGCCGCATTCAGCACGCGACGTTGGTCTATGTGACCCGTTGTGTGTTCAAAGAATAAGAACAGGAAGTAGAATTAGTTCCAGTGTCACAAAGTTGGAGCCGAATATCCAGATATTGGATTCTGAAAAAGATGCATTTAATAAAATAGGCACCCATTAGTTGATAACAATATTTTTTTTTCACTTTCTTTCTTTGACGATATTTTTCCATGTTGTTCAAAAGAGAAGAAAATATTTTGAAATTTTATCATTGTCTTGCGAGAATTATTTTAATGTGAAATGCACGCCAATGACCGAGAAAGTAAATAGAAAAATAGTATTTAAATTATAATTAAGAATAGACAAAAACTCAAGTTAATCTAACACGCAAATTAATGTTTTGTTAAATCTTTGACGAAGTCAAAAAAAAAAAAGAAAAAGTTCACAATTAGCCACAACTACTACTTTTGTGCTGAATACAGCTCAAAGCACGCGGCCCACTAATGCGATTGAGATTTCCTCTCCTAGATCCTAACACATTGAAAATTATTCAAACTCTATACAAAAAAAAAATAATTCCTAAAAACCAGTAAACTTATCTAAGAGCAATTATTACTTTTTGACCCATTTGGATACTGTTAAAGGAGAAACTTCACACTGTCGGCTATTTTTCGAGTACTTTTTCCCGAATTAGACAAGGCAATAATTTTTCATTTTAGCAAATTATCACCGGGAAGAGCCACTAATTCTACACTCTATTGCAACATGACTGGCAAGACACTGGGGTTTTGTTGTATGTTTCTGTGAAAAAGTTGTGCATGTTAATTTTTTTGAGCAATCACGATTGCTTACTGCTTTCATTTGACTGTTTTAATGTAATATCATTTTATTTTCCCACCAGCACCCTCCGCAGCACCATCGTCGGCCGGCCGCCTCACGATGCTGCTCCTCTGGCGAAAACCGTCTCCAGGTCGCGTCAATATCCTACACACACACATACACGCGCTCCTACGCACACACATACACGCACTCCTACACACACACATACACGCACTCCTACACACACACATACGCACACTCATGCCTGCACAGACACAAACACTCATGCCTACATACACACACACACGAACGCCTACACACACGCGCGTACACACACACACGAACGCCTACACACACGCGCGTACACACACACACGAACGCCTACACACACGCGCGTACACACACACACGAACGCCTACACACACGCGCGTACTCACACATACGAACGCCTACACGCACACGCGCGTACACACACACACACGAACGCCTACACGCACGCACATGCATACATACACACACACACGCACCCACACGCATGCGCTTACACAAACACACACACACACATGAAAGCCTACAATTACGCGCGTACACACACATGCGAACGCCTACACGCACACGCGTGTACACACACATACACGAACGCCTACACGCACACGCGCGTACACACACAGCACTGCATACACAACACGCACACACATGCGCTTACACAAACACACACGCGCATACATACACATACACGGCTCGTGATTGCGAAAAACAATATTTGAATTCAAGATGCCAAAAATTCAAATTAATATATATATATATATATATATATATATATATATATATATATATATATATATATATATATATATATATATATATATATATATATATATATATATATATATTATTTGAGTTATTGTTTTACAAAAGGCAATGGCTAAACGCAGAAAAAATAAAAAATAAAAATAAATAAATAAAAAATAAAAATTAAAATTAAAAACACAAAAAAAAAAAAAACAGAAGTATTTAAAGTATAGCTTTTGATTTAAAAAGTTCTATAAAATATTCTTTTATTAGACAATGAAGTAGTGTTTCGCATTATTTACACATTGACGTCTGAACGATATCTACAAAAAACTGACGGTTGCAATATTGTGTTGTTCTTCTGCAGAGACAGCGAATAAATTTATGCATTTAAAAAATTCATAGGCGTAACTCTAATGTAGAAAAACCACGTTATAATTGGTTTGCTTAGTTTGTTGAACAATTTTTTTCTTTTTCTACGAAGAAACCAACTTTCATAATTTCTGTTTTAAAAAAGTATACGGTCCCCTAAAGTAGGAAAAAAGGAATTTTTAAGCATAGCGCAAAAACTACTGAATATTTTGAGCTCAAATTTTGGATTCCCTCATAAAAACTCTTCTAGATTGTTTTTCTGTTAAAATTTAATATGGTTTCAGATCATATTTTTTTCAAAAAATATTAAAATAATTCATAAAAAAAAACTAAAATTACATTTTCTGCGTTATAAATGATGTTTTTATTATTGGGTCGATTCATATTTTGATACAAAAAAACAATCTTTGCCGTGCCTAATCTAGTTTTTGTGTTATGAGTAAAAATATCAAAATACGTTTTAACATTACGAGAGGAATTTTTCAAAACTCGATTCTGAAGTAACGGCTGGATCGAATTAAACAAAACTTTGTATACAAAGTTAAAAAAAGATGCTGATTACAAATATGTGATAAAAAAAGGGGGTTCTCATTGAAAAATTTGAAGTTGATGCTCGTTTTAATATGAAGACGACCCCTTAACAACAATTTTTTAAAATAAATATGTAGAACTTTTTATTCCTGAAACAATGACACCTTACACGTGTCTCTAGTATCAATAGTCTTTGAATACGATCGAGTGTTTCGTTTTTTTTTTCTATGACTGTACAAATAAAAAAATTACTACCTCAATTTGAAGGGTAAAATATATATTTTTTCTTCTTTTTGCAAAAAAACAAATAGCTTATCACATTTTTACTGCATTCGAAAAGCTACGCTTAAAAAAGAGCATAGTTCAATTTATTTTGTATTTTAACCGTGCTGTTAAATGATGAACACGTGCTGCATAACGGTTCAAGCAGCATGCGGTAACAAATTGTAAAAATTTTCAAGAATAAAAAAATGTTTCTTCAATATCTTATCTTATATATTATTCCCTTCTCATTTTAAAACTTATCAGGTTGGCTAATGAAGAAAAATAGACTTACGGTCGAAAAATCAAGTTTTCGAAAACGCCCCTTGCTGTTTCAAAACCTTGATGCTGCCTGTAGTTCTTATGCATTTTTTAAAAGCAAAGTTCTAATGCAGTTTTCCATTTTTTACGTCGCTTTAGCCAAAAAAAAAAAGCCTGTGTGTGTGTTCATATTTTTTTAATAAAGCTTAAAAGCACTGGACTTAGTTGTTCGGTTAAATTGATAAGTTTTTTTCGGTAGAGCGTTCGGTGATAAACTATCTGAACTTCGGGCAAGTTTGGGCTGTCCGATATAATATCAAATTTATATTAGTATTACGCATTACATGTACTCATAACATACAAAAGTAATAAAATAAATGCAGTGGGAATGCTACTTGGTGTTTCGACTCCTTTATGCAGGCTACAGTTATCACTCGGAAAAGTTGACTGTTAATCGAAGAGTTCTTCCTTCTTTTTAAGCTTTGACTACATCCAGACCACTCAGCATAATGTAAGCATAAAAAAGTAGTAGATTTACCTAAAGTAAATCCTTTTTGTGCAGAAAAACATTTTCATTGTATGCTGAAATGTAGATGTTTCTAATAGCAGTGTTCAACCTTTTGTACAAATAAAAAAATACTACGCCAAATTAAAACTACGAGTTTCACCCAGTAAACCTTTAATTTTTTATTCGCGCGAATACGATATAAATCATTAAAATTATTATCAACTTCATTAGCAAGAAATCATTTTCTACTCCCCTGCTTTCTGCTGAAAAAAAAAATGCATTTTGTCTACGTTCGAAAAATTACACTTAAAAAACGGACTCAGTTCAACTGGTTTTGGTTTTGAATTTTAAGTGTTCGATTAAAAGAGAAACATGTGCGGGCATTTAAGCCGTAACTGTTAAAGCAACCTTCTATGTGAAATAGTTCAATATTCAAAAATGAAAACATTTATTTTCAATCTAATTTATTACTTCTCTAAAGTGTTCGTTTCAATCGCCACGTGAGATCTTCGTCATTCTTTAATCAAATTCTATGCTTTTCGAATAATTTTAAATCGTATCATGATGGTTAATGACAAAACACAGAAGCATGATATTATAATTATTATTATTTTTTTTTTTGGCAAAAACCTTTTTTGCTGTTTTTTACTACGCATTCCTTCAATGAATAGCTTTCGAAAAGGAAGGCGCAATTGCTAGGTTTGTTGGGGTGTCGGGCTGTTAATCAGAATGGCGCCAATTCGAAACCGTGCCAATAAATATCTCTTTAATGTTTCTTTTTTTTCCCGTCCGATGCTCACATGGGCAGGACTGTATTTGCCACAACCTGTTTTTTTTATGCACAATTATTGCTTTTTCACGAGTCACTACTCAGCCACACTTTTAATGATATTTATGTTTGAATTGAAAATATGTACGACCAAAAGGTGAGCGATGATCAAATTATCACAACGTTGTATTTAACGAGGTTTTGTTACTGATGTCTTTAAATTACATGCCTTCTCCTCTGCGCTTACTTTTTTTTCGGTTCTTCATCATAATGTTCTTCCTTTGAAATTCTTAAAGAGCGAAATACCTTATGAAACGATTCGAAGCACAGTGCGGAGTTCCGCACGGGTCGACTAGTTTCGCTTATTTTTCTTAACAGGCAGTTGAGGAGCTTTATATTTTTTGCAGATCTAGGCAGACCAGTCATATCCCGGGGAGGACAACGAGTATGTACTTAATGCATATTATTTCAAAACGAAGCAAAAATTAATCCTACATATATGTAAAAAAAATTGATTTCTGATAGCCACGGGGAAGGTGGTTGACCTTTACTTCAATAAATGTCGGGCCTGGACCTAGGAATTTTGCAAAACTGTATCCTATTTTGTCATCCAGTTTCTCAGGCGCTCCCAGTAAGGCATGAGTACTAAAAAAAATCAAAACGTTCCTGATTTCCCCCCCCCCCCCTTGAAACGGGGTTTTTAGCTATTTCCCCGTAAAATCAAGTTTTTTTGCAAAGATGGTTTCCTGAATTATTAGAAGTTGCCGGAATGCGGAATTTTCACAGGTGTTGCAAATAGTTTTTACTCCCAGTTTAAAGATTGACTAAGCGTGTTTATTAATTGCTTTGGCTTGCTGATAGGTTGACAAAGCTCCCAATGTGGGCGCGTAAGTCATCGCCTAGCTGCAACGTTGCAGAAGAAAAATTGCAGGCTTAGAGAGATGTGTGGTTCTTATCTCAGTTTTGTTGTAGCTATGGCCATCGTTAGTATGCAAGGAAGGCACTAGTCAACAACAATCAAACTGACCTAGTTTTTTCCTTGAATGTTCCAGAGAAATTAACAAAATTTTCAGGATGTTTCAATGATAATAGTAGAAAAGACGTGTCACAAGCGGAAATTGGGCTCATCTGCTGTCCATTATTTTATAGAAACGTTTCTGAATTGTTTTTATTGTGTAGCGTATATTCAGAACAAAAATTTGCCCCCAAGCCTCAAATTCTTTTTGGCTTAGAGGTTAAGTACTTGGTTACCATTGCAAAGTCCGTTGATCACACCCTGCGACGGACACACATCGTTCGCCCTGGCGTCTACATCCCTACGCCATATCATGCATGCCAATTGAGAATTTTTCCCCTAAGGGAGTGTTAAAATGCAATGTGGTTATAAAACGTAAGCGCTGATTATTTTTAACGACTAGAAAACTCACTGACTCAACAGTTAGCCGAGGAATCAGAGCCCGCGACTAAAGGTGTTCGATTCTTAACCATAGCACCATCTGTTCGCTAAATTCGTTCGCATACTTTTTACTAATATAACAGCAAAAAAAATCAGCAATGTGCTAAGGAAAACGAGACTAATTTCTTTCAGCTTTAAGAAACTCTCAAGTTGCATTTAAATAATGAAAATACATTGATAACTTGCTTCATTTAATAAGTAACTATCATTTCCAATTATTACGTTGTTGAATCGCTTTATTCGGAATATTTCTAGCATATCTGACACTTTGCGATAAAAAAATTAAGGTTTGTGTTTCTTCCAATGTTATCCTAAGAAATAAGCAATGATAACAGTTAGTAGTACTTATATACCTAGATATTAGCTGCAAAAGTCGATTACTGCAATCATGACCTCTGCGAAATCGGATTAAACGAATTTAAGGCCAAAACCCTTACACCAGCGATTCCCAACATGAGAGTAATTACCTCCAAGGAGGTTATATAAGATTTTCCAAGGGGTAAAAATAAGTACCAGTATTGGGTCATCGTTTGGTCACAAAGCGAAATTATGAAAAAGTACTGTATACCAAATCTAATTACTTAATACATAATCATTAGCGATTTATGGAAAGAGTAGCAAACTTAGAGCTCGACTTACGTCCTTTAGTAGCCGACACTACACCGATTACTAAACAAATAAAAGTAATTATGCCGTATCAACAGTCTTATTTACTACTTCTTATATTAAAACAACAAACTGTTAAAGCAAACTGGCGTTTTCTTTGTCTCGATGGTCAAAATTAATTAAAAAAATATTTTTTTCGTGTCTTAAATAGAAAAAATGCAATAGCTAAATTCTTTTCAGACAAAACTTTTTTTGTGGGTATTTGTTAATATGTTTACCAATTTGTATGTAACGACCTTTAAATAGTTGGCAACCACTCTTATACGTAAATTGTTTTTTTGTTGAAAAGTCGTAAGTCAGTTTACGAATAGTGTTTTCTTTCGCTTTTTTAAGAAAAGTGATTTTTTTAGGACCCGAGTTACGCTATTTGCTTTCCCGCGTTATTTACCAGTTAAATGTATGAAAACATCATTATAAATAAGGAAACTTACTTTGGTCGCCAGGATTTCGATCGGCGATTCGGGTGTGTTCTTGAACGCCTTCTTTGTTGGAAGGTGAAGTTTAAACTGACTAGCTTAAAATTGCGTTTTTAAAAGATACATGAAGCTCGTAAAAATCACGTTTAATAAACGGAACAAAAAGCCAGCATTTGTGTGCTGCATATTGCTGAATCCGTTTACTTGCTCTATGTTTTAGCAGCTAGATTCCATTTGAAAGAGGGTAGTTTAAAATTTTAAATCTTAATAGCACATCTAACCATAAAAAAGCATTATAATTTCTAAAAACATATTTATAAGATTGAATATGGGTGTATCAAGATGTTGGAAAGTTTTGAATCAGGTTGGATGTAACTGAATCGTAACCTATTGGATGTTTCGACGCATTTATAACTAGTCTCTATAGAACTATAAACCCCATATGGCGAATACATTGGCATTAATTGGCATTAATATAGTTCAGTAAGAAATTTGGCGATGCTAAAAAATAAATTGTAGATTTGTGTTCGGAACACACATGTGGAACATGAGTTCACGTTCATCCACTTTTACTGATATAGAATAGGGGAGATTTTTTTTTTCTTTTTTGAAATTATAATTCCTGCCTATGAGGAAAAGATGTTATGTGACATACATATTTAAGAAAAAATAAAATTAAAAAGGAAATTTTTAGTTAAAAACCTCAACAAGAGAGATAATTTTTCTAAATTTTAGGGTTTAGGGTAAAAAAAGTTGCAGTTAATCAATTTGAATTTTTTCCAATCTCCACTTATGCGAATAAGATGTCCCATACTATGCGTATTAATTAAAAACAAAAATAACAAGTTGAACTTTAAGTTACGAACTTTTGTAAAGGAGTCGAATTATAAAAGTTTAAGGGGTTCTTTTTAGGTAAAAAGTCAATTTTTTTCAAACATAATATCAGAAACTTCCTGAACGAAAAAGATGTGATTGATATGAAATCTAGAAGAAGGAGAAGGGATTAAAAAAAAAAATAGGTTAGCCGCACTGTC
Source organism: Uloborus diversus (assembly GCF_026930045.1). Taxonomy (NCBI): domain Eukaryota; kingdom Metazoa; phylum Arthropoda; class Arachnida; order Araneae; family Uloboridae; genus Uloborus; species Uloborus diversus. The sequence continues at coordinate 104,851,874 of NC_072740.1, read as the reverse complement.
GTAAGGGGTGTTAGCTTCAGTTAGTTGAACCTTTTTTATGGATAAGTTCACAACGATTTTGCCAAAGAAAAATAAGAAATTAAATTCTTTTAAATGCTTATTGCAAAAAAGTAAAACATATTAAATGTGACAAAATAAAATATACACAGAGATAAATGGTTTTAAGAAAAGATATAAAAGCATATTTATTTTAATTGATGGATTGTTTCTTTTGACGCATTTTCTTTTAAATCATCAAAACGCAAGTACCTATTCCGTTTATTTTCTTCCAGGGGTTAGCGTAAATAATTATACTCAAGATCCACTATTTGTGGTGAATTAGCAACTTAACAAATTATAGGAAACTACTTTAATGATGTCTAATAGATCAAAGAACACAGAATAATCAATTCGGTGCCTGGTTTGGGAAATAATATGCGCTGCTTCAGACGCTGCTATCGCAAATAAGTTATTTACCCAGCAAATGGGAAGTACATTGTTTTCAATAGCATTCACCAGACCTATCCAGTCACCACAATCAATTAAACATTGTTAATTTAATTAATCGTAAATAAACAATGCTTCACTTTTGTCTCCTTTCGGAATGTTTCTGAACAAACAGTTTGTTTGGGCATCATGGAAATTTGCCTCTTTGGACGTGACTGTTATTTCCTTATAAATTTAATGTATTTGTCAGCGAGGTACAAGCGTTAAATTCAGTACAACTCATAGTAGCACACCATTATTCAGATGAAATAATTTCGATTTGTGTTGCGGTCGTGGCTTACTTTTTTCTTTTCGAAATAAATATCTTATTTTGTAATCAACCAAGTAGTGTTGCTAACTTACGTAATGTAATAACTTGTTCATATAAACCTTTACAAATGAATTACACAAACAATGCAAATGAACACAAAAAAAAGGAAGGAAAACAAATGAAATGTTTATTATTATTAGGACGTATTAGTCAACTAAAGTGGATACACCAAAACGACCATGTAAATCAATAAAGACAAACCACACATTTTTCTATGCAAGATAGTTAAAATTCTTTTATGGTGATTTCATCGTCGTCCGTAAGCCCAACTGATGATAGAGTGTTATCAACGAGCAGGCAAAAGTGTGCTTGTTGAGAATTCTAGAACAAAGTGTATTTTAAAAGTCATCGAGTCCAGTCTAAAATTAAACTGGATTTAACTCAAAAGTTGATGAACGGTGCAACGCGATTACTCTAGTGCATTTCAAAAGTCATCGAGTCAAGGATAAAAATTAATTAGATTTAACTCAAAAGTTGATGAACAGCGAAACGCGATTACTGTAGCACTAAAAAAATGTTTTCTGTTTTTGAACGGTGGGGGGGGGGGGGGACAAGTAAGCATCTATAACTTCGGCAAATATAGTTCAGACCACTGCTTAAGATTATAACGAAGAGCAATAACTTTCAAACACATGTATCTTACTTTCTCCGTAGATGTCGTACGCATGTATATATATAAAAAAAAAAAAAACAGCACATTATCCCCCTTGCTGGGAGATACCATCGTACTTTTCTATACCGTACCGTACGTTTCTACATATTATGTATGTGTTAATCTTCTTTACTAATAATAAAGCTGAAAGTCTGTCCGGAGGATGTCTGTGATGCGCATAACGCCTAGACCGTTCGGCCGATTATCATGAAATTTGGCACAAAGTTAATTTGTAGCATGGGGTGTGCACCTCGAAGCGATTTTTTTGAAAATTCGATGTGGTTCTTTTTCTGTTCCAGTTTTAAGAACAAAAATATCATAAGATGGACGAGTAAATTGCGAAATTATCATAACGTGGAACCATAACATGGGCACAGGCCAATTGGCGAGATACGAAATTATCATGACGTGGAACCGTAACATGGGTACAAGCCATTCGGCGAGAAAATTCACCATACATTATTTGTAAATATACAGGCGAACCAAAAGATCTTTTAATTTTCCTATTACGGGCAAAGCCGTGCGAGTACCACTAGTTTTTAATAAAAGTCGTGTTTTTCTTTTTCCCCGTTAATGGCACCCCGGATGTTAGAAATTTCCAGTAATTTATTGTTAACATAACATTGAAAAAAATTAATTTAAATAAAAAATAAGCCGATATTGTATCGCATGACAATAAGTCAATGTAAAAAATAAATGTAAACAGCTAGGATTCAAATAAAACAAATTATAAGTATCGCTCCATATTGCAGGAAATGATTAAAAAGGCTTTAGTTTACGCGCTAAAGAAATGCACTGTATACGATCTACAAAATGTATGATAACCGTCTAGGTAACTGTCCAGAGCTAAGCGCACAATGCTTACTGTTGTAATATTTATTCTTGGTTGTCGTGCAAAATGAATTCCAAGTAGTCCTTTGGGATCTTAGTGACTCCATGAAGCCAAATGAACTGATAAATAGCCCGCGAGCATGCAACATTCAATGAACTCTACCAAGTAAATCACTTAATTTCATTATTGTTTTTTCTGTTTAGAGCCCTAGTTTCCGAAGCTTGCAATAAGAATGCCCTAAAAGAATTCCTCTGGGTTTCTTATAAAAGATAAGATAATCTTAATGTCTTACATTTTTATCATAAATTATTAACACATGCAAACATTCTTTATTCGATAATTTTCTAATGATAATGCTAATCAAAAATATGCTTATACACTTGTTGTAGATGTATTATTTTATTTTTAAGCACTTTTCTTCAACCTTATATTTATGTAGATAATTATAGATCGATAAATATAAAGATATACACAAATATTGACAGGTTATGAAGGAACACATACATAGAAAATGTTTTTGAGAAACTAATTTTTTATGGATATATATAAATATGGACAAATGGAAACATGTAGCTAAATAAACAGATATTAGATAGATAGATCCATACACACACATGTATGGATATAAAAAGATCGATAAAATTATAGAGATATTAGATAAACATGAATATAGATACAAAGGCAGAGATACATAGAGTGATAATTGTGGTGAAATATGCGTAGATTTAAGCAGATATACTATACGTCTTTTTAGAGTTATAGACATTAGTTGAAATGATGATACGATTAAATACTTTTTGAAACTCTTTCTGTTTGATCTGCTTCGTAGAAATTCATTTGTCCAGGTATTTTCGCGAACTGAATGTAAATATTTCCCTCATAAGATACTATAACTTTTTACTTATTCTGAAACGCATCTTTTCTGATATATAGACTAATTTATTTTTTATATTTGTACCCCGAAGGGATACAACATTGTATCCATTTTTTTTCCAAAAATGACAATAAAGAGTTAAAATCAGCTTTTCTCATATTTCCTAGAGGCATAGAGCACTATGTCCGAAACCAATTATTATTTAATGGATATAGCTATTTTATCAGAACACCAATTCCACTTTGACTTAGAGGGATAGAACGCCGTGTGATTAAAACTAATCTCATAATCATGCTATTTAAAACGGACCAAATTTAGAACAAAGTTTTTTATAAATCAACTTTAACTTACGGGTTTTGTTGGTGTGATACCTAAACTACTGAATTCTATTGGGCTTTGCAACAGAGGTGGACAATTAAGTCTCTTCCAGTAAATATGTGTATAACAACAGAACAATACAAAAATGTAACTGGTAATAAAGACTAAATTTTATTTCAAAACACTCGTAAAGCATACATACAAGCATATAAGCAGGTAAAACATATATACAAACATAATATATTGCCTATGATGCTCTGGAATAATGTACTACCTTTAAAGAGTGAAAGGTTGTTTCAAACAGATTCAGTGGTTCTGTAGAAGAGTTTTTTCTTTTAATAAACACTCTGATTGTGTTTGTTTCTACGACTAGAAAATTTAATTTTTGCATTGAATTGCTAAAAACGGGAAAATTGTTTTTTTTTTTTTTTTTTTTTAAATATTGTGCTGATCTTGCAGGCTGCTCATTTTTACTGCACCTTAGGAAAAAAACTTTCCGAATTCCACATCCCTTTCACAGAAGTGAAGGAACTAATTTATCTTACAACCTTTTTCTTAGCAGCAGAACACGTTTGCTCTTTGTGGTAAATTATATTCGATGATATATATGATTAAGATGTGATAAAAAAAGAATCCTCTAAGCTCAGGAATTTTTTTTGTTTCTGAAGCTGCAAAATAATATCCAATTTTTCGATTTCTGTTGCACGTATGTTTATGATTTATACTGATGGAATTAGATCAATCAAACATACAACATGCTATCGCAGATAACTATCACATATCTTTAAATTCACTTTTTTTTTTTTTTTTGTGAACACGTTAACAATTACGTTGTACATTTACTTAATTCACTCCTACAGATTTTTTTTTTTGCTGTTTTTAATTTTTTGGTGTATGTTTTTATCTTTCTCCTGTGTTCGCCTTTTCACTTTTTTTGAGCGCAATTAGTTCCATGCTTCACTTATAACACGTTTAATCTTTGAGCAAAAATATTAGAGTTTCATATTAAGTATTCCTAGCGAAGTTTACTTTTCGAAATGAGTAGCTATTTATAGAGGCATTACTCCCACTCATAATTTTTTTATGCTTGAGACTTTCTAAGAAAATACCCACTCACAATTTAAAACTGGAGTTTTAAAAAATAAACAATAAAAAAAAAAGCGTTGAGCACATGCTTTATTTCTTAAAACATTAAAATAAAATTAAAGAAAAAACATTTGACTTTACAATATGCATAAACTTATGTCATTTAATCTTCTTTTTTATGTTCTTTAAAATCCGAGACTATCACTGAAGCTGCTCCGAAATTTTAATGATTAGTTGTTCATTGCTTAGTTTCTTACGTGGGGTAAAAAAAGAGGGATATCAAAATTATTTTTAAAATATATGAAAATTACTTGGCAAAATAGTTATAGTAGCATACAAAATAATTCTTCAGAATTTTTTTAATAAAAAAAAAAAAAAAATGGATTATTTTTCAACGGAGGTAAATTTTTTTCAAAAGTAAGTTTTTTCTACATTGAACTTGTGATGCTCCTTACATTATGAATAATACGTTTAATTTATACAATGCTTTATTTTTTAATCGTGGTTTCTTGAATAAAGTATTCATTTTTCAAGAGGATCAATTATTTTTGACTCATGATGTTTACAAGTTTATCCTAAGGCAACTCAAAATGAAAGCTGACTCATCCGACATTTCGGTTCAAAATTTGTGCGCCTGAAAACATTAGTATGTGTGTGTACAGAAAATAAGTTGCAGAAAGCTAGCTGCAAAGCTGTAGATGTATTGGTTGAAAATGTTTGATTATTTCATTCTCTTAATTGAAAAGATATTCTTAATTCATATTTAAAACTAAGCAAAATATAAAAATGGGATTCATTACAGGAAACATCTGCTGATAAACTGTCATTTAATTTTGAGAAAAAAAGTTTCTTCTAAATTTACCTAAAGGGACGTTTTACTCGACTTATCATCAATATTTTTACATCGTTGCAACCAGCGACTATAATAACGTATTTCGAAGTACTTGACACAAGGGTGGAACCAAAATGTCGGATATAACGGCCTTCCCTCTATAAGGGGTTCTAGTTTATACTGCACGGTAAAAACGCTTTAGAAACGTTCATGGAAAATGATAGGAAGGCTCAACTTGTGTCGGTAAAAATTTTGAAAAAACAGGAACGTTCTTTGCTAAAATTAAGTTGCCGTACTGAAAATGTCCTGGATCCTTCTGAAATCTCTCCAGTTGAGCCAGTCATACCTGATAATAAGGTGGGTAATAATAGCTTGGTACCTTTCTAAATTACTGAGAATGCTCCAAATGCATTAATACATCCTTGGGTCAAAGCTATGCCAAAATTGCAAGCAAGTGCCAACTATCTCACCAGACGTGATATTATTGTACGATTGTGGAATTTCAGAAACCTATTTGCACTTATCGACACTTAACCGATCTCGACAATCCGCAGGTGTGCTGATGCAGATACACTTAATAAATACTCCGTTAATCCTTAAACTGGTAGTTAGAAATGGTTCCCCCCCCCCAGATAAAAGTCCGTATTTATGCAACTTATAGAAATTTAGGAACTTAATTTCACAGGATATTGATGAAAACCTGTGAAATCCAGGGACGTTGCCCAAAACTAACCTGTAAAGTTGCAGATTTTTTTAGTGTGTATAAATTACGCTCAGAGTAAGATTTTTTATCTGTTGCTTTATACCCTTAAACTGAAAGTTCGGATCATTGGAGCTCTGAAATATATGTACGCAATTTTCATTCAAAAATGTTGTATACATGTATCTTTTTTTTTTTCTCTCTCTCTAACTTCTTCCACCAAGTCTACGTCAGTATTTAAAAAACTCGGTGGTCACAGTCGAACAAACATTTGTTTATTTATTCATTTATTTTTTAAGTTTAATGTTTGTTCTTCTAAACATTACATTTGTGAAAAATAACATTTTGGTTACGCTTTGGAGTATTATAAACATCACCAAATCCAGTGTTCTGGGTAATAAAATAGTAACCTGCTGGTTAAAAAAAAAAAAAAAAAAACCACACGTATCACGTGTATTGCACGATTAGTTCGAAGTGAATATATAGACAGTTGGTGTATTTGTAAAAAGGCATTATAACCTGTTTATGTATTTAATGAACAGAAGAAAAGCGTACTATTACTAGACAAGATCGGTATCATGTGGTACTTGTGACTCTTAAGGAAATGTTACAAAAGAAGTTTTAAAAAATCTAATATTTTTTTTTTGTCTCATAGGGTATCTAAGAATTGTGGCTCATCTTATTTCGATCAGTTTCCATCTGACTGGTTTAAGTGTGTTTGTTTAAATCATGCCATTAAATTTCATCGAAAATGCTTTTCCATCTCTATCATATCGCGCCCAATAACGAAAGAGTATATGTATTTAGTTTCAAGTAGCTTTTAAAAATAATAGGATTGTGAGGAAAACTTTCGGTTGCCTAGGGGAAAAATGAGTTTAACGAAATTGAACTCCGCCGAATTGAACAAAATAAGAAATTTTAAATTATGCAAGACCAAATCACAAAACTCAAAACTTGCATGTCTTTTGCTTTGGAGTATAAAATAAGAAAAGTCCTAAACGTTAAACTTGCCTATAACAAGGAAACTTATAATGAAATTCTACTAAATTACAGTTTTCGGTTCTTGAAACAACTTCCATGAAACATTTAAAACTAGAATAATATTTATGTAAGAATTGAGAGTGTTATGTTGTATAATGAAGTGTACTTCCCTAGATACAGCTTTTTCAGCATGAAGAAGCAATTACAGTTTTAAACGAACTCAACATGCTTCGATAAGCAATTTCATCAGTATTACAGCTGAACACTAGATACTGTGTCCTTGATTTTTGAAAGAATGTTGTAAGAATTGGATTTTTAATATTGTAATTTTATATCATCCATCTCGACTGAAAACATCGAAATAAAGTGAATGAATAAGTTATTGGAGCTTAGTTGCAATGGTATGTATTATACGCTGTAAAATAATTCCGAAACGTTACTGATTATTTTCGTGTAACGTTTTGGGATTTGTATGGTTTTTATTTCTATGGTTTTTGTATGGTTCCAGGAAAAATCAAGTAACTATATCAAAACGTTTCCTGAATAGCTACAAGTTCTTCGAATGCAAATTTCTCAATGTTGTGAAAAAGTTTTGTTAGCTCCCAGTTTAAAGATTAACAGAGCATATTTATAAAGTGTATTGACTTCACTTCGGATACGGTCTGTCCGGACTGACTTAGTTTCTAAAAGGAGCAAATAAGTCCTCGGCTTGCGTAGATAATTGACTAAGCTTCAAAAAGGAGCAAATAAGTCCACGACTTGCGTAGCTTTGCAAGAATTGCGGAAAAGTGAAATTCTGTCTTAGCTTTGGCCATGTTACCATTAGTGACTTCGGAACTTTTTTGACAAATCAGTAGGACGCCTAGCTGTTATATAATATCTACCAAAATTTACTCTAAAGTTCCAGAGACACGGCTACTTAAAGCGGGAAGATTTCAGGAGGTTTAGCGGAAAACATACCTGGCTTTTTCAAGATATGTTACTGGCATAAATTGGGCACATCAGCTGCTGCCAATTGCTTTTCAGGAACGTTTATGAATCGTTTTTACAGTGTACAGGGTGGGGAGCGGGAACTTCATTTTTTGAAAATGAAATTAATTTTTTTACATGCCTAAATATTCTTCATTATTATCTTCTTCCTGTCACACATAATGGGAGATTATGCATTCCACTGTTTTGAAAACAATATCTTGTAAGTGTTGCCCTTCATTGTCAATACACTAATTCAGTCGAGTTCGGAAGTTTTTGGTCATTTCTTTGGAGCATGTCGTCTGATAATATTGGCAGTTTCGGCTCCGTAGCGGATCTTCATGTCATCCATCCCCTCCGATCGTTTTAACTCGCGACTTCAGATAACCCCACAAGAAGTAGTCACAGGGGGCTTAAGGGGTCTAAGGACCTTTATCCTTCAAAATTTTTGAATTTCTGGAAAACATATATGTTATGCATAATTTAAGTCCGAACAATTTGGTACCTAATTTATTACCATACGCAAAAAGCTTTTCAAGTTATCGTTCAAATACATCACTTTTCCCCTTAGAGATTTATGTTAACAGCAGCTGTTTAAGCCTTTTTTTTCTCAGATGCCGGTTTCGCTGGTTTCTTGTGTTGCGTGCGTGATATTTCAGAATGTTTCTTATATATTTTCGTAAAACTTTTAATGCATATTTATTTGGTTTATTTTTATGGTTTGAACCTAAAATTATTTTTTTAAAATTATTAATTAATTATTTTTTTTTTTTTGAAATTTTATAAGTTAATATCAAAATTTTCCAAAATTTTGGGCAAAATACGTTTTTAAAAAATAATATCTTTCATTTTTAGTTAAATTTAGGTTCAGAATAAAAATAAACCATACAGACATTCATGAAAAGTTTTACGGAAATATGTAAGAAACTTTCCGAGATCTCACGCATGCAAAAAAAGAGACCGGCACCTGAGAAAAAGAGGCTTAAACAGCTGCTGTTAACATAAATCTCTATGTGGAAAGTTTACGCATTTTTACAAAAACTTGAAAAGTTTTTGCGTATGTTAATAAATAAGGTATCAAATAGTTCAGAATTAAATTATGCATGACATATACTTTTTCCAGAAAGTCGAAAATTTTAAAAGTTCCGATCGAGCGGCTTTTAGAAAAATACGTCTCCATAGTAAAAGCGCGATGCTGTCTTATCCAAAGCATAATGGTAACTGAAAGCATGATGTAACAAAACTTTATATTCAGATCTTTCTGTTGAGCCTCTCTCCACCAATCTGTGATGCTCTACACTGTTTGCGCGCCAAATTCAGGAAAGGAAGTTTCCGCGCAGCACCCTGTATTTCACAGACATCAGCATAAAAAAATATACATGTTTTTCAAATGATAAACTGTTAGAATAATACTAAAGTAAAACCACCCGTTGTTCAAACTTAGCAACAAGATAAAAGTCATTTAATTTTCTTAATGTATATTTAATAAAAATTACATAATCTTGGCAGTTCTTATATTTCAGCTTATTCCTTATCAGTGTCAACTACTAGTGTAGTGACATCTACTGATGATGTTGCCGTACTTTTGTTTTTTTTTTCTTTCTTTATGTCACATCACCTTCTGAAAAAATACAATAATGGTTACGCGCAATGCATTAACTTTTATGTAACTAGTTTTGACATTATTCACAGTTGTCAAATGCATATAAAAATGCATAGACATCAAATTTTATGAAAACCGTCATTCATTTTAGCCTGTTTTGAATATTTTTGAAGAAGTTAAATTCCTTGTGCGATTTCGCATCAGATGCCTTTCTGGTGGACCCTAAAAAAAAATTCGTTTGATTTTTACAATGCTGTTTTTTACAGTGTATTAAACATCGTTTGATATCTACACTGTAAAAAAAAACGAAACGTTACTAATTATGTGTGCAGAATGATGCGGGATTTTACAGGTTTTTATCCACTTCCAGGAGAAACCAAGTATATTTCTCAAAAAGTATATTAAATTGCTACAAGTTGCAAGAATGCAGACTTCTCGCTGGTGTGAAAAATATTTTTAATTTCCAGTTGAATAAAAACATTAATTAAGCGTATTTATTAAGTGTATTGGTTCTATATCGATTACGTCCCGTTCAGATTGACAAAATTCTTGGCAAGAATTGCAGACGAGTGAGATTCCTGATAGCAACTTGCAAATACTTTTGCTTACGCCATATTTGCAATAATGCTATAGGAGTTTTCTTGGTAAAAAGAAGGTGTCAAGCTGTAATTTCAAGTCTACTTAAGCTTTCTCTGAAGATTCCAGAGACACAACTGGCTTTAACAGGGGATATTTCTTAATTCTTCAGAAAAATTCCAGTATAATTTCAGGAGGTTTTCTGAATTTTGTAAGACATTTTACTTGTAGAAACTGGACACATTAGCTGCTTGTTATATTTACAGGAACATCTCTGAATTTTTCTTACAGTGAAAAGTGGATGATAAAATTTTCAATTTGTAATGGGTATCTGCCAAAATAGGTCACACATCAAAGATTGGATGTCAGTCCTTGGTGAATGTAATAAGTCTACAAATAGTGGGGAAAAAATAAAGTCACATTAGAAAAGATCATAAGTATACAGTTATAATATCGCCAAGTCACATAAATTTAAATAATCTTACCACAAAAATTCTAAAATAAGTAACGTAAAGGTAAAATAAAATGCCCTAAAATTGTTTTTTAAAGACGAGAAACGGTTTTTAAGACAAAAAAATAGTTCGTTTTTTTTTTTTTTTCACAATGCTCCCTGGAACAATGAGCGAGGACAAATTAAAATAGGAGAAACTAATTTAAAAAAAATAAAAGATTTTTTCCACTGAAATCGCAGTTTAATGAAATGGAGGGTTTTATGCTTAAGTTTTCAATTTCGTTAAGTGTCAAGATCAGGAATTCTCGAGTGTCTCAGTTAAATTGAAATGCAAGGAAACTGGAGTTATCAAAGGAAAAAAGAAATGAAACTTTGAAGTTATTGAACGCTTGGGAGTTTAAAAAAAAGGGAAAAATAATTACTGAAGATGGTTGTAAAAAATATTTCTGAACTATCTGAGGACCTAGAACTTGGACTCTGTAAATCCAATGAAAATTATAGAGCTGTCTAAGACATTTAGAATAACATAAATGGAAATGAAACACTTATTAGTACGCAATTATTGATTACCTTTTGAAAAACAAGCCTATCTTTTATGTTGGACCAAACTCCAGATAGTTATGAAATTTGATGATAATCGGTTCATTAGTTTCGGAGTTTATCCCGAACATCCATCGTGTCACGAGATTTTATATATATAAAGATCTGGACGCGGCAAAATAAAGTTGATAAAATATTAAAATATATCAAAGAACAAAGCGTTAAATATTATTCTTTTAAATGGAAACTATAAATAAGAAAATGCATTTTTATTGAATGTTTTGAATCATTTATAAAGATGTTTTGTTTCAAAGAGAAATAAGCATAAATAAATAACTGCTGCGTTTTTTTTTTATTCTGGAAGTCAATCTTTTATTTTTTTACTTTTGAGCTTAGAACGTTCTTTTATTTCCTTCAATTATTTATTTATATTTACTCTTTGAATGGACATAAAAAGGAGCCCGTTCTCGTTTGTGACAAAAGAAACTTCTATTTTCTGTAGTCTAGATTAAAATCGCGATTTCAAAAGAATTCAATCAACATCAAAAGAGGGTGGATACGTAAATTTGAATATAATGAGATTCTATGAATGAAAATAACTTCGGAAAAGCGTTTTGTTATCTTTCTAACCGTGTTGGCGAGTGAAAAAGACACGAGACAAGAATCGATTTATCATTGCGTAAAATCTCTGAAGACATCGTTGAATAATGGATTTTTTTATTCTCTTGGACGCAAAAGGTGTTAAGTATTCTTCGGAACATGACATCATATTACTTCTTGGCCTTAAACACATTTTATCACATTAATGGTATTTTAGACAGGATATGAGTAGTTATATATATAGTTTTTTGAGTTTGTCGTTGGGTACTCATGTACTGAAAGTAAAAAAAATGCGAATTCATGTATTTATTGTAATTTTGATTTAAAATATATTTTTTTTATTCACTACGTTAAAAATTATACAGTTTTATTACACTGTAAAAGAATTTCGAAACGTTAGTGATTATTTCCGCAAAATGCCTCGGTATTTCAAATGTCTCGGTTAATTCACTTCTTGTGAAAATCAAGTATTTTTTTCAAACAGTGTCCTGGTTTACTAAAAACTTCACGAATACAGAATTATCACTTTCATGGAAAATATGTTTAGCTACCAGTTTAAAAGTTAGGTGAGCTTATTTATTAAGTGTATCGGCTTTACAGCTCGGCAAAATTGACGAAGTCTCCAATGAGGGCGGTATTAGGCTCTGGATTCTATAGCTTTGCAAATAGTTGTAGGCAGTTAAGATGCATCGGACTTGCTTGCCCTGAGGTTATGGAACTTTCTTTGTAAGTAAGAAAAAAAATCTGTTTGTCTTAAGTTTTCTGTGAAAGTTTCAGTGATATAACTGGCTTTAACCGGGAAGTTTATTGAAATTTAGCAGATAAGATTCCTGTTTTTTGCAAGATTGATACAAAGGAATTGACTAAACAATGTACTTCACTTGACATTAATGGTTGTTTCAAACAAAGTTCATATACGTTATAAGAAACATGTTTTGTATGAAAAGTATAATATTTCTCGTGGGCAATGCGATTCCGCTGCATCTGAACCATCTAGCCTCCATGGCTGTAACGCAGGACTACCCAGAAATGTATATATTTTAAATTTATACCTTACAGTTTAATGACTGTTGTAAAAGAAGTTGCATTTGTTTAATGCGCACAAACACTGTAAAAAAGCTGCATTTACTCTTCTGAAGAAAGATAACTGAAATGTATCTAGTTATTTTAGATAAGAAAAAGATTCAAGTTTGACTCAGTTTTAGCAGTTTTGAAAGAATATTTCACTATTTTATAAAATTCAAATTGCAAGCTTGCAAATAATTCATTATAAGACAAATTGTCAGCTCTGTTAAAGTTTCTAGCTGTACTGTAGTGTCACTTTCGAGAGTATTCATTAGATTAACGAAGATTGAAAATAACTATTTACAAAGCCACTTGCTTAATTTTTCAGAAAACAGTTTTTGTTTTAATATTAATGCATAAATAAATTCATGTTTGAAACTAAAATATATTTCCCAACATTTTAAAAGGAAAAATGCAGTTTTATTTTTAAGAACCGTGCTTTTAAAGTTCAAACCACCTCAAAATATTGCTCCTCGATCTCAAAAACTTAACAACGGACATCGGTATTTGATAAAAAATAGCGTCACTCACTTTTTTTGCACTCGTAAAATTCTATCGCGCGACGAGCTTTTCACTTTGAATAAGACAAACTAGTGCTGACAAGAAAATCCTTCGCAGGCTGAAGAGGTTTAACTTGGACTTCAATGGCTTGTTTCTAACATGAAAATCCGATCGGGATCATCCTATAATACTATCGGAAAAAAAGTTTGCACTCCCTTAGTTTAAAATAAAAGGAAGAGAGGAAAAGGGTGTTAACTTTTTAAACTTTCTTTTTAGTGCCTTTAAGAAAAGTTTTGATTTCTTTCACTTTCAGAAAATTGATTATAGTTATGCTATCATTTTAGAGCAATTAAAACTTGAATAAATTTAAGTGTTTTATGTGTTTGTTTTATTTTAGAAAACTCAAAATGTGACACAATAGATTATATTGGATCATATTTAAGATAATTATCGCAAAGTATAGGGCCAGTAAGTGAACATTGAATAGCAAGTTAATTTTCAAATGTAAAAACATCGTAAAAAAATGTAGTATTTGGCTAATAACACTGGATGAATTTCAATTCATAAATGTACATAACTGGCAAAAAATATTGCAAGTTAGAGAAGGTAACATTTTTAAAAGAGCCAAACAAATAGATTTTTTTTAACAAAACTGTTCATCTCAAAGTATAATTATAGTCATTTAAAAAACGATACGAAAATTTGGTATCCTATACTGTCAAAAGAAGTGCTGCAAAACCTTGTACATTACATGCCTAAAAGAAAAGTAGTTGTAATTAAAGCAAAAGGAGCGTTAAAATTGTGAATAATGCTTTTCGATTTTTTTTGCGCCCATTAACTATCCCTTTTTTTTGAAAAATAAATTATTATTCCACTCTAAAGTTTTGCTCCGATCTAACCATCAAGATTAATTCAAATTTTTAACTATCTAAACATTTTATTCTTTTTTTTATGCTTTTTTTTCGTTAATCAAACAATTATTTTTGTAACTTAAACATGTCTTATCTTAAAGAAATTCAACATGTTGAATTAAAAAATATTAGAAGATGAGTTGAAAAAAAAATGCAGCTATTATTATTTTACTTTTTATGTTTCATTCTTGAAAACATTTCTCAAATTTGCAATACTGTTGGACAGTACACTGTAAAAACATTTCAGATACGTTCCTGAAAAATAATGGGCAGCGAATGGGTAAAATTTCTGCCTGTAGCATTTGTTGCAAAAAAAAAAAAAAAAAAAAAAAAAAAGAACAGGAGTGTTTTTTGCTATAAGTCAGTAACCTTTCTGAAATTATTCTTGACTATTAAGAATGCAGAAATGTCCAACCGCTAAATCGAATCACGTGTATGGAACCCCCAGGGAAAACATCAGTAGCTCATCCAGTAACTGCTTGCCTTATTGATCTCCTTAGCAACCTTCAACAGCCAACGGAATGACTGAATTGCAACTTAGTACTAAGCAAAACACCTGCAAGTTGACAGTAACTTATTCGCTCCATTTGTTCTGGCTGAGCTTCGTTGCCTGGACGGACTGCTTGCGAAGAGACGCCGACGCACTAAGTAAATACACTCAGTCAATCTTTAAACTGGGAGTTTTAAAGTTTTTCACAGCAGTGAGAAGTCTGCATCCGCGCAACTTGTAGTTGATTCAGAAATTTTTTTGACAAAGATACTTATTTTTTGCAACAAATTGGTGTAAACCTGTGAAATCCCGAAACGTTCCACGGAAATAATCAGAGACGTTTCGGAATTTTTTTACAGTATAGTGTATTTTCTGCAAAAAAAAAGAAAAAGAAAAGAAACAGAAAAGAAAAGAAAAGGAAAGTACGGTTCATGACTTTTTAAAGCTCTACGTCAGCAAAGTTTTAGGGAATTGAATTAAGATAAGCAAAATAACCCCGCAAATAAACATTTCTAACTAGCGGAAAAACACAGCCCCTTTTTTAAGGAGTTTCTTTGAAATGTATGGAAGAAAGTAAAAACTGGGTATTTATCCAAGAAAAAAGAAACCTTGTAATTAAAAAATACACATGCGCTGTTAATTGATTTTTGGCGGTCGGCGGTCTACAATACGTATCCTTTTTTTTTATATATACACTCTAAGACAAAAAAAAAGTTGCACCATGAAGGAAGTCTTAGAATACAATGACATTTGGAAGGTATGTTAAGTGTATACTAGTCGACCCGTGTGGGACTCCGCACTGTGCTTCGAATCGTTTCATAAGGCATTTCGCTCTTTAAAAATGTTAAAGGAAGAACATTATGAAGAAGAACCGAAAAAAAGCGAGCGCAGAAGAGAAGGCATGTAATTTAAAGACATCAGTAACAAAACCTCGTTAAATGCAACGTTGTGATAATTTGATCATCGCTCACCTTTTGGTTGTACGTATTTTCAATGCAAACATAAATATCATTAAAAGTGTGGCTGAGTAGTGACTCGTGAAAAAGCAATAATTGTGCATGTGAAAAAAAAGGTTGTGGCAAATACAGTCCTGCCCATGTGAGCATCTGACGGGAAAAAGAGAAACATTAAAGAGATATTTATTGGCACGTATTCGAATTGACGCCCTTCTAACTAACAGCCCGACACCCCAACAAACTTAGCAATTGCGCCTTACTTTTCGAAAGCTATTCATTGAAGGAATGCGTAGTAAAAAACAGCCAAAAAGCATTTTGCCAAAAAAAATAATAATAATAATAATAAGATCATGCTTCTATGTTTTGTCATTAACCAGCATGATACGATTTAAAATTATTCCTTAAAGCATGGAATTTGATTAAAGAATGACGAAGATCTCACGTAGCTATTGAAACAAACATTCTAGAGAAGTAATAAATTAGATTAAAAATAAGTGTTTTTATCTTTGAATATTGAACTATTTCACAAAAAGGTTGCTCTAACCGTTACGGCTTAAATGCCCGCACATGTTTCTCTTTTAATCGAACACTTAAAATTCAAAACCAAAACCAGTTGAACTGAGTCCGTTTTTTAAGTGTAATTTTTCGAACGTAGACAAAATGTTTTTTTTTTCAGCAGAAAGCAGAGGAGTAGAAAATGATTTCTTGCTAATGAAGTTGATAATAATTTTAATGTTTTATATCGTATTCGCGTGAATAAAAAATTAAAGGTTTAATGGGTGAAACTCGTTTCAATTTGGCGTAGTATTTTTTCATTTGTACAAAAGGTCGAACACTACTATTAGAAAAGTCTACATTTCAGCATACAATGAAAATGTTTTTCTCCACAAAAAGGATTTCCTTTTGGTAAATTTAATACTTTTTTATGCTTACATTATGCTGAGTGGTCTGGATGTAGTCAAAGCTTAAAAAAAGGAAGAACACTCTTCGATTAACAGTCAACTTATCCGAATGATAACTGTAGCCTGCATAAAGGAGTCGAAACACCAAGTAGCAATCCCACTGCATTTATTTTATTACGTTTGTATGTTATGAGTACATGTAATGCGTAATACTAATATAAATTTGATATTCTTTCGTACAGCCCAAACTTGCCAGAAGTTCGAATAGTTTATAGCCGAACGCTCTACCGAAAAAAACTTATCAATTTAACCGAACAACTAAGTCCAGTGCTTTTAAGCTTTATTAAAATATGAACACACACACGGGCTTTTTTTTTTTTTGCTGAAAGCGACGTAAAAAATGGAAAACTGCATTAGAACTTTGCTTTTAAAAAATGCATAAGAACTACAGGCAGCATCAAGGTTTTGAAACAGCAAGGGACGTTTTCGAAAACTTGATTTTTTGACCGTAAGTCTATTTTTCTTCATTAGCCAGCCTGATAAGTTTTAAAATGAGAAGGGAATAATATATAAGATAAGATATTGAAGAAACATTTTTTTATTCTTGAAAATTTTTACAATTTGTTACCGCATGCTGCTTGAACCGTTATGACTTAGATGGCAGCACGTGTTCATCATTTAACAGAACGGTTAAAATACAAAATAAATTGAACTATGCTCTTTTTTAAGCGTAGCTTTTCGAATGTAGTAAAAATGTGATAAGCTATTTTTTTTTTTTTTTTTGCAAAAAGAAGAAAAAATATATATTTATTTTACCCTTCAAATTGAGGTAGTAATTTTTTTATTTGTACAAAGAGTCAAAAACTCATTAGAAGAATATATATTTTAATATACGATTTTTTTTTTCTGAACAAAAAACAATTCTATTGTAGTCTGAAATCTTAAACCTGTTACTTATAGTTTCGCTTACATTATGCTTTAATTTTCTTACCAGAGTCAAAGCTTAAAAAAAAAAAAAACGTACAATTCCGAAGTAATTTGGCACAAAGTCACTTCAAGTTCTCATATCAGCAAGGAGCGTTTCCTTCTCATTTATTCTATTCCTTCGTAGTCGTTATTCACTTAATTAAGTGTTCATGTAATACGCGATATCGCTCTAATTTTTTGTTGCAGATTGTCCGGACGTGGGCCCGAACGCGCATTCTCCTGGTTACGAAGAGAACGCTCTGCCATTCAAGCTATTCAGCTCTGTCGGTCGTAGCGCAAATTAAAGTTATAAGTTTAACCGAAAATCTCATTCTGGTTCTTTAAAACAGGGTTTTCGGCTGAAAAAAAACAATTTTTAGACCGTGGGTCTATTTTTCGTCAGTAGCCAGCATCATTAGCTTTAAAATAAGGCGTAAATCAAAGAAATCGATCGAGAATTGAGGAAAATCTGGCGTAGAAACCAAAAACAGGCTACAGAAATAATATATAAGGATGATTACGTTTACATTTTTTTACTGGTTTCAAAAATCTGGGGTGAAACTGGAATCAGCTGGAAAGTTCTCACCTCATGAGTTATGCTCAGTTAAAAATGTTTTTTTTTTTTTTTTTTTTTTTTTTTTTTCAAGAACAAAACTCAGCTGTTAAAAACTGCAAAAAATCGCTGAATCTCTCTCTCTCTCAATGCTATTTTTAAAAACTTCCAACTCATATTCTAAAGACACAACGCGAATAACTTAGAAGGAATTGCTCTTATAGAACATCATGAGTTCTGCGAATCACTTTCGATACCTTATTACTTCTGTGAACGAAATTCCAGAGACTATTTAAAAAAAAAATCGAGTTTGTTTATAAGAGTAAACTAGTTATAAACAAACCGGATTATAACTAGTTTACTGTTATAAACAAACAGTTAACCAATCAGCTCTTTTTTTCGTAACTGACAAGGGCGTGCGTTGGCGATAAATTTGCACATGCCCCTTTTTCACACGGACAACTTGTAACTAGCATTATTTTGCTTTTGTAGCCCAAAATTCATTTTAGTAAAAATTGATGTAGAGTAGATAAAAAACTTATATATATATATAATTATTAAAAATAGTACTACTTGTGGTTATTTTTTTCTTGTGTCGTACATTTTGATTATTAGGCTTAGGTTGCTGAGGAATCTGTATTATAAAGAAGTTGCTTGTTGTAAAAAAGGTAAGGATCCATTTTCATTGAATTTTTAGCCATTAGGATGCTTGCAAGTATGATATTTTAATTTAATTTGATTTAAATGATTTAAAATTTGAAATAAACATATAATCAAATCGTTTATACTTTATTTTTATAACATAAAATCCTCTTAAAAATACCTATTACTTCCCCCGCTCTCCAGTCAACCTCCTCCCCACACATTTTAAAATGCAAAAAAAAAAAAAAAAAAAATCCTTTGTTTTTTTTCTGTAAAATAAATTGTGCCTAAAGAGGTTAATAAAAACAATGTGTATTTAAATTAGAATAAACAAACATGCTTCTACGTATTTAAAAAAAACAATGTGGTTTTATCAAAAATACCCAAGCTCGTCCTCACCCATCGCAACTGTAAATCAAAAAGGCAATGTATAAGCACTTCTAAAAAAATATTTACTGGCTACATTAGACGTATTATTCACAATGTATATTATTTTAGGTATAGATAACTCCTTTTATTATTTTGTTTTCTATGCTTTTCATGGAAATTAAAATATTGTATTAACTGTTCGAAGTCTACATTGTTAATTTCAGTCTCTTGGTAGATTTTCTTTACATTCCAAGGATTAAAAATATTAGAAACAGATGTATTTGGAAATATAAGAAATTATATTCTTCAGAAAACTTTTCTTGTGGCTTCTTAGAATCATTTTTCAAGTTAATGTGCTGTTCAACTGGAAAGCAGAATTTGTCATGGCTGAAAGCCATTATTCTTCCTTTCTGTGAGCCAGGAAATATTTCCACATAGTTCTTCACTGTTTAATATTTACAACATAAGAAAATCAAGTATGAAAATATGTAAAAGTGCAGAAGAGTAAAATAATGAATTTTATTTAAAAAAAATACCAGCTGACCCAGCCACGCGTTGCTGTGGCGCAGTAGTTGGATTCAAATAATATCTACTCATTTTTTTTTTATACAAACAAAATAATATTTTAAATAAAGAATGAAATAATTTAGCAGATTTTAAAACATATGTGGTTGATATAGCGCTTGTTAGGATGAAGTAAGTTCATATAAAATTACTTACTATACTTACGCTTAGTAAATATTTCAAGTACGACTTCGCCCAAACATACACAATACCTTGGAAGTGATTGCAAATACCGAAACTAAATGTAAAATATCGGAACGAAGAAATAAAGCCGAAACCAACATACAGTTTTAGAAGGTGTACTACATTTTATAATTCTCAGCTTTCTCTATAGTTCTTGATCAATGACTTCTTTACAAAATATATTAACTAATTTAAAAACATATAAAAATTAAATTTCATAAATGAGGTAGATAACATGGACTTCAAACAATTGTTTCTATTATTTGAAAACTGAAAATTATCTAAGCACTACGTTGTGCACAATATTATTGTTTATGATGTCTTTTGATAGAACGAATAGGTATGATAAGTTTCCCACTTGTGAGTAGGCAATAAATAGATGTTCATTAGAGAAACATGTATGTTTCAAGCCCAAACCGAAAGTATACATTGTTTGATCTTGAGATTTGTTTATGGTCTTTGCAAAAGCTAAAGGAATCGGAAATCGAAGCCTTGCAAATGTGTTTGAAAATTATGACGATATTAATGGATTACGTGACATCACAAACATTCCTTTTTTTTTTTGAACTTCCCCGTGAAAATTGTTGACTTCTGATGAATAAACGTGTACCGTAGCACAATCTAGGTGGTTTCAAACAGCGAAATTGATGTACCAATTTTTAACCGGAAATCGTGTAGTAGCATTCTTGATATATACAGAGAATTTAAAATTTCAGTGGGAATGTTAACGGCTTTGTTCATCGACAAGTGTACAGCCTTGTTCAGCATCAACGATCAGCACGATCTGATTATGTTTTTTTTTTTTTTTTTTAGCTGTCAGTAATGGCTCATTATTCGCAAAAATTTTAACTGAGACAGCGTCATTGCACTGTTTTCTCTCGTTGCAAATCAGTCTTAACTAAGTCGGTGGCCAATCGATCAGTTGCCAGTACACCATAATGGCTAAACAACAAATTTAAAATTGAAATGCATAAATCTTCAATCAACACTAAAGTTTCATTATACATCTCTGGTGTAAAATCTAGATTTGGACATCGTTGTGTTTGTTTAACTCTATGGAGTACGTCTTCATACATAAAATTTATATAGTTTCTCCACAGAAATGATGATTGTGTTGGATATTATGTCGTAAAAAATATTTCAAACAGTTGACGAATACTGTTTCTCGTTATTTCAAACCTGCATTAGAAAGTGTCAACTCCCAATAATTGTGTGCTACCAATAATTACAATTCGCGAAATGCATCGTGATATATGTATTAAACACTCGACAATTAACGGTCCACAAATATTCCTGTTTGTCGAGGAATGTTTAACGAAAACAAATGCAAAAAAAAAAAAAAAACTCTATATGTTTTGGATGCACAGTTTTGTTTTGGATGGAGTTTTGGTCCAAATATCTTGGCGTTAATTATCCCCGAGATTGATGAATGTTCTTTTTTTACATGGCCTCCATGATTTTTGGATTTTATTCAATATAGTAAAAACAATTAAGAAACGTCCTGAAAAATTACGGGGCAGCGAATACGCCCCATTTCTGACAGAAACTTATCTTGCAAAAAATAGTAACGTTTTCCGCTAAGAGTCTGAAGCCTTCTTAAAACTATTTTGAAGTCTTTTTTAAGAAAGCAGAAACATCTCCGATTCAGAACAATCATTTCACTGACACCTTCAGGGAGAACTTAAGTAAGTTTAAAATTAATAGCTTGGCACACACACATTTTTTGACTTACCAAGAATGTACGAAAAGCATTATTGCACCCATAGCCACTGCTAAAAAGGACTTGCAAGCATGCACAAAGAATTCTTCTTCCTTGTTACTGTTGGACAAATACGGAATCCAGAGACTCACTGCCCCCATTGGGAAGCAAGTCAATCTCAAGCCACGACGAAGGTAGCGAAGTCAATTCATCACTAAAATTCATTAACCTTTCTGAAATCATTATAGAGTGTTTTTGAAGAATTCAGTTATCTCCCTGGCTAAGAGCCAGTCGTGTCTCTGATACCCCCCCCCCCCTTCAGAGAAAACTTGGGTAAGTTTAATACAAAATCTTGATACCTTCCTACTTTTCCAAGAAAGCTTCAAAAGTGCAATCATGCCGAAAGGTAAAACAGAATTGCAAGCAAGTACGATGAGTCTAACTCGTCTGCGACTCCTGCAAAACTATGAGAAGCTCATTCACTCCCACTGAGAGCTTAGGCAATGTAGACTGGACGAAAGTAACCTGAAGCCGATATTCTTAATAAATACGCTTAGTTAATCGTTAAACTGGGAGTTCAAAAGTTTTTTCACAACAGCAGTCTACATTTATGACATTTGTAGAAAGTCAGGAAACGTTTTGAGGCAGATACCGTATTTTCGAAGGAAACTGCTAAGAACTTATGAAATCCCGATATGTTCCGCCGAAATAATCAGTGACATTACGTATGTGCATGTGGAATAGCGTGGAACATTGGTAAATAATTTTACTTATGAGAATCGGGACGAACTCCTTAGGTTTTTGACACAATGTAAAAATAAAAGAAAAATCAGTGTCTTTTTTGGTGGTTCAAGTGCTTGCCGTAGAAAATATCTTTCGAGATGTACTGCATGATGCTGGACAAAAGCATCTCTTTCATATATGGGGAAACTAAATTATGCCAGATAGCTTCGTTACTGCTTACATATCTCCTCAACTGTCATCGTGTTATTTCGTCATTTTTGTCCATATTTCCTACTTCAAATGCGACCTAATAAAGATCTATTTTTTTGTATTTTCAAAATTACTTAATGAATTTAACGGTACTGCAAAACTCGACATTAATATGTGCCTCCTACATTTTCAAAAGCAGTGGTGAGTATGGAATTACCCGTCGCTTATGAAATCCAACTTGATTTGTGGAATTTTACATTTATATTGAAAAGTGTGGCAACTATTTTCATCGCTTCTACGGCGATCAGTTGATGACCATGGATATAAGTTACATAGTATCATTGGTAATTTTTAATATACTTAAGAGTAAACATTTTTGGTGATGAATTAACTTACCGCGCCATTTATTAAGCATATATAGAACCAAACAATCAATAGACACCATTAATGTGTAATAAACATTTTATTTGCTATAAAAAATTATAAAAACTATCCTATCTTTTAAGTTGGATCAAATTACAGTTTGGTATGAAATTTGATAAAAATCGGTTCAGTAATTTCGGAGTTTACCGTCGTACACGAGTACGTCATACATCGTAACACGAGATTTTTATATAGATAGATACTTAAAAAAGAGATTTTTTTTTTTTTAGTTTATGACTACAATAAAAGTAAGAAACATAAATTATTCCCTTTAAAAAAAAATTAACAATTCAGGATTTCTATTTTTATTTCAGTGGATGAGATGCGTTTTCAATATGGTATGCTTTTCAATACATTTTTCAGAAAACTAAAAAAAAAAAAAAAAATCCGAAACGTCACTAGTTATTTCCGTTGAATGAGAAGCGTTCAAAATATGGTATGATTTTCAAATTATTTTAAAGAAAACTAAAAAAAAAAAAAAAAAAAAAAATCCGAAACGTCACTACACTGTAAAAACGATTCAGAAACGTTCCAGGAAAATAATGGGCAGCTGATGTGCCTAATTTCTGCTAGTAACAGAACTTGCAAAAACCAGGAACGTTTTCTGCTAAAATTCAGTAACCTTCTTCCTGAAATTATCCTTGAAGCTTCCTGAAAAATTCAGAAATCTTCCTGTTAGAAGCCAGTCGTGTCTCTGAAACTTTAGATTAAACTTAGGAATGTATAATATAATAGCTCGGCATCTTCCTGATTTACCAAGGTAGTTCCAAGAGCATTTTAGGAAACATGGCCAATGCAAAGCCAGAATTGCAAGTAAATGACCAGAATTTTACCCGCCTGCAATTCTTGCAAAGCAGTCCACACTTATTCCTCCCTTTGGAAGCGTAATTAGCATGGACGGGCCGTAGTTGAACTGAAGCTGATGCACTTTATAAATACGTTCAGTTAATCTTCTTTAAACTGGGAGCTAAAAATATTTTTGACAACAGTGAAAAGTCTGCATTCGTGCGACTTGCAGCAATTCTGGAAACTTTTTGACACGAATACTTGATTTTTCCAGGAAGTGGGTAAAAACCATTAAAATCCCAAAACGTAACTCGGAAATACTCAGTAACGTTTCGGAATTTTTTTACAGTGTAGTAATTTCCGTTGAACGTTCGCGATTTCACAAGTTTTCATCTATTTCCCCGCAAAATCAAGTATCTTTGAAAACAGTTTTCTGAATAGAAGCAAGTTGCACGAATGCAGACTTTTCAATGTTGTGAAAAATATTTTTAGTATCTAGTTTAAAGATTGACTGAGCGTCTTTTTTCAGTGTATCGGTTGTGTCCGATTACGTACCGTCCAGGATGACTAAGCTCCCAATGAGAGCGAATAAGTCTCTGGATAACAGCAGATTTGCAGGCAAGGGAGATGTTTGGTTCTTACTTGAATTCCGCATCAGCTTTGGCCATGGTTGCTCTAATGCTTCTGGGGTTTTCTTATTAAATATGAAATTACATTACACCTACCTAGTTTTCTTTAAAGGTTCCTGACTGGCTTTGACTGGTGGGATTTCTAAATTCTTCAAAAATATTCAAGGATAAATTCAGGAAAGCTAATGACGTTTATCAGAAAACGTTCCTGGTTTTTGCAAGATATGTTATTGAAAGAGATTGGGCCCTTTAGCTGCTTTCCAGGCTTATTACTTTCGTTTCTGAATCGTTTTTTACAATGAAAATAATAGGCAATCATAAATTAAAGAACTAAAAGTAAAACTGTAACTTCAAAGTAAAGTATATTTATTATAGTGCAATCACGACAAACGCTAGCTTTATTGTATTTTTAAAAGACGTAAACTAAAGTTTCTTCGTACTCAGTCAGTATAAGTAAATAGCCAACACAATCCTGTACGCCTTGAAATTTATTTACGTTACAAATGTCCCTGTGTTGGATTCTTCTTTTATTTCTTTTAGAAAATATCTGGACATAAGCATTTGTATTTTCTACACGCTTTGGAGATATATACTATACACTCTCTCTCATATGGCACACTTTTCAGGGTTGTTACGATGTAAGGAACCAAATGTTGATTCCCAAATATATTTATATTTTTAAAATTTTTTACAGGATCATGTCGGACAAATTGAAACCGAACACGAAATAATTTTGTAGAGTAGTAATCAAAAATCCACTATTATGAACATACTCCCACACAGCATATAACGATTTTTATCACTGCAAGCCATTGTCACAACTGCAAAAAGGCATGTATACTGCTATCACCACCGCAGCTTGACCACAATCAACACAGCGCCCTCCCTAAATGCGAGCGATTGATATTACCTGTCCCTGTATACCAGTAAACTCACGTATTAACCCTGGAGCGGGTTATCCGCTAGGCAAATAACATTCGAGAACATGTATTTTTGGAGCCAAAGCCAGATATCAATAGATGGTTTTTCTCGTCGAAAAATTGTAAATTTAAACTCAGTTGTTTTTGTTTCATTTATTTATTTAATATTTGGGATTTCTTCATCATACATATACTTGTTCTTAATTGCTCTTAATTTCTGTTGTGCAAAAATAAAAATATTTTTGTTTTACGGTGGATATTTTCATTGGATTCAAAACGTTATATGCAATAATAAAACCAAGTTTTTCAGAAAGAGCAATTATTAATATCTCATTTTAGCCTTTTTTCTTTTGGGTTATATCCACGATTTTTATTATCCGCTGCACTTGTGCAGTGATGTTTGCATCAGTTTTACTGAGGGTATACTCCCAGTAATCCATTACGCACAATATGTGTATGTGTATGCGGTCATATACATAATATGTCATAATATGAAAAAAATGAAGTTTGAGGGTATACGCTATATGCCTAAAAAATGTTTGAGAATATACGGCCTGACGCTAGCAGATGTTGAAGGACGACAAAGGGAGGTTTTCATCCCCACTTTACCAATTAAGTTGAATTTGTTCACAAGTAGCCTGATAAATAACAAGTAGTTAGATAATAAAACCTTACAGGTGGTTGTTTTCCGTATTTAAGCCGTACACTAATGCTTCTTTTCGTGTATTTTAGAATATTAGATAAAAGCCCAATTCTTTTAACACCCGTGAAATAAATCAATATAAAAGTGTTTTCTTAAAAATAGATCGTTTATTTTTGGAACGCTCTCTAGATTGTTTTTTTTTTTTTTTTTTTGATGGAGACGCGTGAAGTAGAAAGTACTGTACAATAAAGAATCATTAAAAACATCTTTAAAAAATGAAATGAATCTTTAAAAAATATATCCAAAAATAAAAACAAAGAATAAAGCGAATGCAAATTTGAAAATTAGAAAAGAAAGATAGTAAGAAAACTAGTCTCACATTAGTACTTTTGAAGAGAACCAAGTATGTTTTATGTTATTTTTTACTTTTTATTAAAATCAAGTTTATGTGAATGCATAGTAAGAAACTCTAAGAGATACACAAATACATTTACATTGCAATTTACTTCAAGAGATACATGGTAATGCAAAATGCAAAACGATGTTAAAATTACAAAAAAGGATGCTATTTTTTTTTTTTTTTTTTTTTGTACTCTTAAAGTTGGTTTAGTTTTCTATTTATCAAATAATAAACGTTTTAATTTTCATTCGTGACTTAACTATGCAAAATTATGTGAAAAATAAATATTTTCAGGAACAACTACTACGAATGTAAAATAAAGAGTAACAGCAAACCAAAATCTTAAAACACGAATTTTACAAATCCGTAATATTTATATAACGGGTTCTCTCATTGAGTTATTGTTTTTAGTTCCGTTTAAATCACTGGAAAGCTCCAGTTATCCGACGGATTATTTAATTAAAGTTTAACCGCTTATTTATTTTGTTCTCAGCCGTTTTCACGTCACGTATCCTTTTTGTGCATTTGTAACTATGGGTACTCCAAAAGCAAAAAATAAGAACTTAGTTCATTAAAATGCGTTATATTACTTCAATTTTGATACTATTACAGTCTAAAAAGGAATAAGTAATTTAAATTCAATTCAAGAAATTTTATTGCATTGGACTTAATTAGGAATCATTTCATGAACAAAAATACAGTTTAAAAAAAAATCTGAACGTTGTTTTGTTTACAAAGTTTACCAAAGTCTGCCTCCGATTTATTTTCATACTACCTTAAATACTACTTACTATTAAATGTGTTTCTATACTTGCTTTCCAGAAAACTCAAAATTGAACTTTCTTCCGCAAAAGTAAATTGCAGTAAACACCCAACAGTATTTCATCTCAATTAAGTCTGGTTTTAGATATTAGACCTCTGGTTACCGATACTTTTTAGCAGCTCCAGTCTTGAAAATAAATTCAAAACTAAGAAAAAGGAATACATGCACTGTAAAAAAAAATCCGGAAACGTTTCTGAGTATATCGTGCAACTGCGGTTCATGAAATTTTCAGAAACGTTTCTGAGTATTTCGGAATTCTCTTTCTATAATGTCCAGAAACGTGTCTGAGTATTTCGGAATCCTCTTTTAATGTTTCTGAGTATTTTGGAATACTCTTTCTGTAATTTTCAGAAACGTTTCTGAGTATTTCGGAATCCTCTTTCCGTAATTTCCAGAAATGTTTCTGAGTATTCTGTGCAGCTGTGGTTCATGAAAGTTTCGAAAACGTTTCCGAGTATTTTGGAACTCTCCAAACAATTTTCAAAAACGTTTCCGAGAATTTCAGAACCCTTTTTCCGTGATTTTTTTCTAAAATATAATTATTTACTATAGTATTGCATACCATATCAGTTTCAGTTCTTTCATATCTAACAGCAATAAAACAAACAATTTTAGAATCATTCGTGGATTATTTTTTCTGAATATCTAATGACAAATAGCATGGTTAACAGCATAACATATGCACAGTTATAAATTTTTGAAAATTTATGAAATAATATAGTAGTTTCATTCCTATTCACTAAATCGTCAGGGGAGGGGAGGGGGTACTTTCTCAAAAGTGGGATTGTTGGGTAAACAATCTTAAACTTCAGTTTTTCTCTCAATATTTTCAAGACAAAATTATCAACATATTGTATTTTTAATGCAGAACTTAAAAACATATCTTGTATCAAACTTGATAGCTTTTATTTTCGAATAAAATTTGACAGAACTTACCTTCCTTTCGCGTCAAGTCTATTTCTCTGACGAACAAAGTGTACCGAAAAGTGCCAACAGAGAAATTGGTGAATTTAAATATGACACCAAGTCCTCCTGTTGGAACCATTCGGGGTGATTCTTCTGTTCTTGCCCTTTTCCAGTTCATCACAACTATAAATACTTAATCAAAATAGGTTACTGATTTTATTTTTACAATGTGCGCAAAATGCATTACATATTTTATTTATTAAAACATTGAATTCTATTGCATGATTACTCCATTTCATATATACGAGATTCCCCCCCCCACACCATAAGAGTGATGGTGAACCCATAAAATGCTATAAAGCGCCCCCCCCCCTTAAAAAAAGCAATCCCTGAAAATGTCAATGGCAGTCTGCGTGGTGAACGCCCCTCGTCTTCTCCCCATATGTACATTGTATATTAATAACATAGTATTTAAAAAAGGATCACTTTTAAAACAATGACATGAAATAATATTTCTTTTTATTTCGGCTTGTAAATGCAGCTGTTCCATTTTTGCCTCTGACTCATTTCTCCTGACTGTCCTATATTAAACTAGTATATCCACGAAAGAAATGTTATTTACCGAACAACTAATGTCAAGGAATTTTTTATTGTCAACCACATTTAACAAAATTAATGAGCACATGAATTAATTGCGTAACTATGTTGCTTACTGATAGATAACTGGGCCATTTTCTAATGGTATAAATATTTTTAAATAAATGAATAAATTATAATAAAAAAAGATAAATAATACTGGCACATTTTTTGTGAAGCATATTACAATACTAGAAAACATTTGCATTACCATATTTTTAATGAATTAAACAATTGATTTTTTTAAACCAATGTATGTATATCCAAGTATTTCGAAATAACCTTTCTGTGATTGCTTTTCAAATATAAATCTTATTTCTTTTGCGTAATTAATCAGTTTCAATTAGTTACAACAAATAGTACACTGTGCACATAGGTATGTAGGAAAACTTTAAATTAATTCGATAAACCCAAAAACAGTTACAATTGGAGCCTCATCAAATGCAAATCAACAAAAATATAAATGTATATAACAACATGTTTTAAAATATTCATTAATACTTACAAGTGAACATGAGCGGAAGAAAATCTAAGTACCTCCATTACAACTGGATAAGTTATCCAAAGGGTTTCGTTTCATTAAGTATAAAAATGGGTGTTGAAACTATTCACGCTTGAACACACAATATATAGGGTCTGGTGGGGGAAAGTGGTCAATGGGGTAAAGTGGTCATACGTCAAATAAATGACTATAGCTTGGAAATAAATGTTCGAATGAATGTGAAAATTTTATTTTAGGTTCGGGGAGTTAGAAACTACATTTTGAATACAAAATTTCCAAAACTGGCAAAATTTTATTTGGTAAAAAAAATAATTTGTGTAAATATGAAAATTTTAAAAATCTAAACACCTTTTTTAACTCCTTTGGGAAATTTTGTTTGTTAGAATTATGAACAGATTGACGGCACAGGAAGTTTCCTACATGTCTTAAGATCGCTTACTCATTAGCAGTTAGTTGAATATATTTTAGATCAGTTTTTAGAACAATTTCAGTAAGATGGGGTAAAGTGGTCATAATATTAGGCTTAACGAATATTGTTCTTCTAATGTCACTTAATAGTTATGTATAAGGCAGATATAAATTAAATATTAATTTCACTTAATATGTATTGTTTTTACCATAAATTGGGTTAAATATAAGAGTATATACGTATGCATACGCATATACTCATGTAGGCGCGTATATAAACGTATTCACATAAATGCACCAATGAATACGTATATGGATATCTGCGATATGGGTATTTTTTTATCTATGCAGATATACATTCGACTATACAAGTATATACTTGCTTTTACTCGTATGTATACGAACACTTATATACTCAGTACAGATACGTGTATACACGTACGTACTCGAGTAGACACTTACAAGCATATGACATACAAGTATACAGGGTTAGTTTAAACTCTTGGGAAAATTTTTAACAGATGTTAGAGGGGAGGATAAGAAGCAAGAATCACAAGGAACATATGGTCACAAACACAATGCTGACGCGCTACATGCACGCAAAGCCAAAGACTGATGGATGCAAAACAGGTCACAAATTTGTTACACTAAGACAATATTGCACAACACTTTAGGTCGTAAGAAAGTTTTAAAGCGATTGAAGAAATTTGCGGCCTGCAGCTGTAATACATGCGTCGCAATCACAAAGCACTCTCTGTTGTAATAACGAGACTTTTGAAAATCTTTCATCCGTCGCTGCGCCTTTGTTGCGATGCGTGTATTAGAACTACCACGGGCCGTAACTTTTAACAAGTGCTCTAAATATTTCTTAAAAACTAAAATTTTGAGTAAAATCATCTTTGTTTAAAAAATTTGTGACATGTTTTGCATCCATAAGTTTCTGGCTTTGTGTGCATGTAGCGCGTCAACGACCATAAGCTCCTTATTATTCTTTGCTTTTTATCCTCACCTCTCACACCCCTGAAATTTTTGCTCAAGAGCTTGGATTCACTTTGTAGGCATACATGTATGTAAGCGTATATACTCGTGAATACATATATGTACTGGTGTATACACGTAAATGTACGTGTAATGTAATTGTGTTTTCAGGTATATAATTGTGTTTATACGTATACATACGTATATACTCGTGCTTCCATATATACATGTATATAGGAGAGTAGACACGTACAAACACGCACTAAATGCATCCACGAATCTACTCTTGTATACCCGTATATACATTAATGTATATACCCACATGTACACTTGTACATATATGCGTATATACGTGTACTATACATGTATATACTCAGGTATGCACGGTATCTACTCATATATGAACGTGATTACTCATGTTTACACGACACGTATATACTCGTGAATACACGCATATATTAGTGCATATACTTGTAACCATAAAAATAACTGAAATATACAAATATTATGATTATTTAATACGGATTTGCATTTATTTTTAACTATGACCACTTTACCCCATGCTATGACCACTTTCCCCCATCCCATGGGGTAAAGTGGTCATAAATACAAAGGGAAAAGAAAGTGTTATAAAACTAATTAAATCAATATTTTTTTTTCTAAACTTCAATGTACTATGTTCTTTAATAATGCAATGCAAAATAACAACAAAAAAAGTTGAAGTGTTTCAATAATTTGTTGTATTTATTATCCACCAAAGTTGAAAACCTACGATTTTATGACCACTTTACCCCACCAGACCCTATGTAATCATGGTCGCACCTTAAATTGCAAAGATGCAAATCGTTATTAACTAACTTAATAGCTGCGTACATCGTCTAAAAAATCAAGGGCAGCCCAAAATGCAAAGGCATAAAATTAGTTTCGACACAATTTAATACTCTCTAGACATGAAATAACAAGCAATCCAATGCTAAACAGTTGCTGACTGCAGCAACCATAGATAAGGAAAAAATAAGCTCTCGTTATTTTCGACTCACTGGTGCCAGTGTTGGAAGGATAAAATACGTTTCGAAGCATTGCGCCTCACCTCTAGATTTCTTGAAATAACAAAAAGCTTTCTGAATAATGAGGAGTTCGCTATTGGATGAAGGATTCTTACTATTTCGGAGACGTTTCCGATATATCGAGAAACGTTTCCGAAATTTGTTACAGTGTATAATGTTCATTATACAATACAACATTTTCTCATATAGTATTACTAGCTGACCCAGCCACGCGTTGCTGTGGCAAAGAAGTTGAATTAAAATAAACTTTTACTCATTATTTTGATAGAATCAAATAAATATTTTTTAATAGAGCTTAAAATAATATAGCTGATTTTAAAACATATGAGATTGATAATGAGCGTGATTCAATGTAAAAACGATTCAGAAATGTTCCTGGAAAATTATGGGCAGCTGATGCGGCGAATTTCTGCCAGTAACATGTCATGCCAAAATCCGGAAAGTTTTCCGATAAAAGTTAACAACCTTCCTGAAATTATCTCGGAAGCCTCTTGAAAAATTCGAAGATCTTCCCGTTTGAAGCTAGTCGTGTTTCTGGAACTTTAGTGTAAACTTAGGAAGGGATACAAAAAAAAGCTTAGCACCGTTCTGATTTATTAAGGAACTTCTATAAGCAGTAATGCAAAAATAGCCAAACCTTAGCCAGAACTGCAAGCAAGTATCGAAAATTTTTACTCAGTAACGTTTCGGATTTTTTTTTTTTTTTTTTTTTTACAGTGCAGGCTGAAGAAAGTACTTATTGAATTCAGTAAGTACCAACTAAATTTTCAATGGAAAAAGCACTGTACTTACGCTTAGTAAATTTTGTAAGTATGACTTCGGCCAAAAAAAAAAAAAAAAGCAAAAATAACTTGAAAGTGATAGTAAGTATCGAAACTGATTGTAAAATAACTGAATGTAGAAACTAAGCGTGAACCCCCATACATTTTTAGATTCTACACTACATTTTATTTACCTCAGCTTTCTCTATAGTTTGTAATCAATAACTTCTTTACAAAATACACTAACTAAATTAAAAACATATAAAAATTAATTTTTTTTCAATGAAGTAGATAACATTGACTTCGAACTATTGTTTCTATTATTTGAAAACTGAAAACTGTCTAAGCACTAAGTTTTGCACAATGTTCTTGCTTAACCAGTCTTTTGCTAATAAGAAAAATATGATAACTTTCCACGTGTGAGTAGGCGATGTATGGTTGCCCATGAGAGAAATATTTATGTTTCAAGTCCAAACCGAAAGAAGACATTGTTTGTTCTTGAGATCTATTTATGGTCTTTGCAAAAGCTAAACGAATCAAAAATTGAAGCCTTTCAAATGTGTTTGAAAATTATGATGCTGTTAATGGATTACGTGGCAACACAAACATGTCTCCTTTAAACTTTCCCGTCAAAATTGTTGACTTTTGATTAAGAAACGTGTACCGTTGCGTAATTTAGGTGGGTTTAAATCGCGAAAGAGAATAAATTGTTGAGCCAATTTTCAACCGGAAATCGTGTAGTCACATTCCTGGTGTATCCAAGGAATTTAAAAATTCAGTTGGAATGTTTACTGCTTTGTTTTCATCGACAACTGTATAGGCTTGTTCAGCATCAATGGAGAGCTTTTTTTCCAGCCGTCAGTAATGGCTCATTATTCGCAATTATTGTAGCTAAGACAGCGTCATTGCTCTGTTGTTATACGTTGCAAATCAGTGTGAACTAAGCCGGTGGCCCAGCTATCAAGTGACGGCATATCATAATAATTAAGTGGCAAATTTGAAATTGAAACGCAAAAACCTTCAGTTAAAACTAAAGCTTCATATTCATCTCTGGTGTAAAATCTGGATTTTGACATTTATGTGTTTGTTAAACTTTATGAAATACGTCTTCAAACGTGAAAGTTATATAGTTTCTCCTCAAAAAATGATGATTGTGTTGGATAGTATGTCGTCAAAATTGTTTTAAACAGTTGACGAATACTGTTTCTCCTTATGTCAAACCTGCATTAGAAAGTGTCAACTCCCAATGACTTTGTGCGGCCAATAAATACAATTTGCGACATGCTTCGGGATATGTATTTGACAGTCGACAATTGACGATCCACAAATATTCCTGTCTGTTCGGGAATGTTTACCGAAAACAAAACTGCTACAAAACCAGCGCGATTACAAAGGCAAATATGATTTTTAAAAAAATAAATTTATCTCGGAATAGACTCTCAATTAGTTCACTTTTCGTCTCAACGGCAGTGTAGAAATTGTCTGGCTATTTGTTGTACTGTATATTTTGATACAGTTCAATTTCACCGTTTCCAATACATAGCAATTGCTTAGAAAATACTTGTGCGATTAGATTATTTTGCGTTTATACTCGCATGTTCATGGCCAATCGCATTATCTCGACATCACGCTATAAAAACGATTGTTTTTAACATGCGTTGATTTCATCGGAATAACTGGTAATGTCTGCCGGAAGTCTCCAGACAGTAGTCAGACAATTTCGTCTAAAAGTTTATCGTTGCCGTTCAAATCTTGCGCAATCCTATGATGTGCGTCGAATGAATGCTTTTACTCATGAGCCATAGCACACTTATCCCAAATTTTAACTTCACTCTCTTGCAACACTACAGCCATTCCACGTTTTTTTCTTCTTTAATGTTACAGATTGCGTTTTGTTTGTTATGAACATCTAATAGGCCACTTTAAAGCTGAATGTGCTGTTCGTCCACCATCTAAAAAAAGTAGCAGCAATGCCTGATGATGCAAATGTCACTGCAATTTTCTGTTGCGAACGTATCTTTGCAAGAATTAATTATATTAAAAATCTCTTGGGGAACGCAATAAAGAAAATAATTGTTTTCCGCTTAAATTCATTAACCTTCCTGAAAGTAACCTGGAATATTTTTGAAGAATTCAGTAGTCTTCTTGGTTGAAGGCAGTTATGATTCTGGCAGCTTCAGCGAAGCCTAACGCAGATTTAATATAATAGCCTTGAACCTTCCTGCTTTTCTAAGAAAGCTCTCAAAGCATTAATGCACGCATTGCCAATGCGAAGACAGACTCTCAAGCAAGTAGCTGGAATGTTACTCCTCTACAACTCTTGCAAGGCTTCGTGATCCAGATATCTTTTTGCACTAATTGGGTGTTGAGTGAATCTGGACGAACCATAATCGCTCTGAAACCGATACACCTATTAAATACGTTTAGTTAATCTTGATACTGGTGGAGAAAAATATTTTTCACAACGGTGTGAAATCTGCAATTTGTAGCAATTCAAGGAAACGTTTTGAAAAATATAGTTGATTTTCTCAGGAAGTGAATAATAACCTATAATATCCCGAAACGTTATATGGAAATTCTAAGCAACATTTCTAAATTTTTTGTCATGGTGTTTTTAGCAGTAAGTCATACGATGTTAGAGTTATATCGATTAATTAACTTACACCGCCATCTATTAAGAATTTTTAAAACTAAACAATTAATTCACACTATTATTGCATAATTAATATGAAATTTGCAATAAAAAAATATAAAAACTATCCTATCTTTTAAGTTGGACCAAATGACACATAGATATGAAATTTGAGAAAAAGCGGTTGAGTAGTTTCGGAGTTTACCCCGAACAAACATCGTGACACGAGATTTTTATATATATAGACTAGCTGACCCAGCCACGCGTTGCTGTGGCTGAGAATGGAAATAATTGTTACTCATTGTTTTTATACGATCAAATTAATATTTTTAACAAATCTGGAAAAAGTTCCGTTGATTTTAAATCTCAGGAAATTGAGAATGGTCGTTTTTTCCCGAAATAGGAACTTATTAAATTTAGTAAGGAATAAATAAATTTTCTTTTGCAAAACCATTACTATCAATACTTACGTCAAATTTAGAAAGTACACTGTAAAAACAATTCAGAAACAGTCCTGGATAAAATTGGGCAGCTGATGTGCCCTTCAACCATTAAGATACTTTTTAAAACCTGGAAAGATTTCCGCTGAAATTAAGTAACACTTCTGAAATTATTTCGGAAGCCTCGTGAAAAAATTCAGACATCTTCCCGTTAAAAGTCAGTCATGTTTCTGGAAATTTAGAGAAAACTAAGGTAGGTATGCTCTCTTGGCACTTTCCTGATTTAATTAGAAAGTTCCATCAGCAGTATTGCAAACATGGCCAAGTCAAGCAAGAATCGCGCATTGTACTCGCCTGCAATTCTTACAAAAGAACGTCGGCCATACCTATTTGCTCCCTCTCAGCACTTAATCATCATGGACGGGTCATAAGCGAAACGAAGCCCATAAGCTTTATAAATAGGCTCAGTTAATCTTTGAACTGGAAGCTGAAAATATTTTTCACAACAGTGAGAAAATTGCATTCGTGCAACGTGTAGCAATTCAGAGAACTTTTTGACAATGATACTCGATTTTTTCAGGAAGTGGATAAAAACCACTGAAATCCTGAAAAGTTTCACGGAAATACTCAGAAACGTTTCGGAATTTTTTTGCAGTGTACTTTCTTCGTCCAATGGTGCAAAATAACTTGAAGGTGGTAGGTAAAGTATCAGAATGTTGAAATTAAGCATTTACCAATAACAGGTTTTGTATGCACAGTTTATTCATGTTAGCCTTAACTATAGTTTTTAATCAATGACTTCTCTCAAAATGTACTACTTAAATTGATACGCTATAAAAAAAATGTGGAATTTCATGAATAAGGTAGATAACATTGATTTCGAACTATTGTTTCTATTATTTTAAATTATTAAAATTGGAAATTATCTTTGTACTAATATGTTCACAATATTTTTGGTTAATTTATCTTTTGCTAACACGAACAGATTTGATGGTTGTTCCACACATGAGCAGGTTACATGTAGCTGTACCCATGGGAGAAACACCTATTTTCCAAGTCCAAACCGCCATCGTTTAAGCTTGAGATCTATTTTTGGTTATCGTGAAGGCAAAGCGAAGCGGAATATGAAGCCTTCTAAGCTGTGTTGGAGATTCTGACGATATTAATGGAATGCATGGTAGTAGGAAGATTCCTCCTTTATACTTTTCCGTTAAAATTAATGCTTCAAGAACGTTTCCGGTGAACTTTTTGATAACTATACGTGTATATTTGTAAAAACCTCGGTGAGTTTTAATTATGTAGAAGTTTATTTGGTGAATTAATTTTTAACTGGAAATTGTCTAGTGTCATTGCTGGTATATCCAGATAATTTAAAATTCAGTTCGAAACTTTACTGATTTGTTCTAGTCAGCAATTGTATCGATTGATTTAAATGATTTCGAATTCCCGGGCAACAACTGTAGCATTTAAAAGTTAATTGCGTCTGCATCAACATTTTTTGCTGTCAAAATAGCGCGATTACAGAGTCAGTCATAATAAAAAAAAAAAAAAAAAAAAATCGGGAATACACTCTCAATTAGTTCACTTTTCGTCTCAATTGCAGTGCTGAAATTGATGTACTGGGTATTTTGATACATTTCAGTTTCACCGTTTCCAATACCCAGCAATTGCTTAGAAGATACTTTTATGAATACACCATTTTGCGTTTGTACTCGCATGTTCGTGGTTAATCGCATCATTTCGACATTACGCTATGAAAACGATTGTTTTAAACATCCGTTGATTTCATTGGAATAACTGGTATTGTCTGCCGGAAGTCCCCAGACAGTATTCAGACAATAATACCTAAAAGTTGATCGTTGCCTTTCAAGTCTTGCATAATCGTATGATGTGTTTCGAATTAAAGCTTTTTGCTCATGAGCCATAGTACACTTATCCCAAACTATAATTTCACTCTTTTGCAACACTACAGCCATTCTGCGTTTTTTTTTTCTTTAATGTTACACATTCCGCTTGGTTTGTTATGAATATCTAATAGGCAACTTTAAAACTGAATGTGCTGTTCGTCTACCATCTAAAAAATGTAGCATCAATGCCTGACGATGCAATTGTCACTGCAATTTTCTGTTGCGAAAGTATCTTTGCAAGAAAAAAATGAAAGAAAATAAATGTTGTCCGCTTAAATTCAGTAACCTTCCAGACATTATCCTGGAATATTTTTGAAGAATTCAGCAGTCTTCTTGTTTAAAGCCAGTTATGATCCTGGCACCTTAAGATAAGCCTAACGTAGGTTTAATAAAGAAACCTGGAATCTTCCTGCTTTTTCAACCACGCTCTCAAAGAATTAATGCAAGCACTGCCAACGCTATGACAGACTCTCAAGCAAGTGGCTCGAATGTAACTCGTCTGCAACTCTTGCACAGCTTCGTGACACAGATATCTTTTCGCGCTCTTTGGGAGCGGAGTCAATCTGGATTGATCGTCCTCGAGCTGAAACCGATACACCAAATAAATACGTTCAGTTAATCTTGATACTGGTGGAGAAAAATATTTTTCACAACGGTGCGAAATCTGCACTTTGTATCAATTATGGAAACTTTTTGACAAATATAATTGACTTTCTCAGGAAGTGAATAAAAACATGTAAAATCCCGAAACGTTATATGAAAACAATAAGCAACGTTTCGGAGTTTTTTAAAATTATTATAGTGTTTTTTGCAGTAGGTCAAACGATGTTAGAGTTATATCGATTAATTAACTTACACCGCCATCTATTAAGAATTTATAGAACTAAACAATTAATACACACTATTAATGTGTAATAAACATTTTATTTGCAATTAAAAATTATAAAAACAATCCTATCTTTTAAGTTGGACCAAATTACAGATATGTATGAAATTTGATAAAAATCGGTTGAGTAGTTTCGGAGTTTACCCCGAACAAACATCGTGACACGAGATTTTTATATATATAGATTAACCAGCAGGTAAATTATTCAACGAAAATAATGAACACTTAATTTGTATTAAAAGTGAGACCGACTAGCTTTAAGATGATGAAGTCAAGGATTAAATCATTCAGTAAAATCTCTTTTGATTATTTGTTTAAAAATATAACATTCCCCGATCTTCACTCACTTACACTAATCCCTCTGTCATATTTTCAGGGCGACTTGCGCAAAGTACATTGCCTAGAACATTTGCCGGCGCCACAGTTTATTTTTTATAATATATCAGCTAGATTCTTTAAATAAAACTGGCAGCTATACAAAAGCTATTAACCCTTACAATAAAACAGGTATACTCATATCATAATTAATAAAGTACTTTCTCGTCGAATAAATTTCTCTCTTTTGTTGACTGAGATTGTTATTTCAAAGCACTAAGGGTCATTTCACAATGCTAAATTTAGTTTTATTGGTATTAGTGTAGTACTCAGGACATGAAACCTAACTAGCATTTCAGTGTAATGAAACTGTCGAAAACCATTGTTTTTCAATGAACTAGCAGACATTGCAATCTCCAATGACTTCTAGTATTTCCTCTCTTTTCACACCAATTTAAAAGTTAATCAACAAAACATTGCAATTTTGTTTCTGATGAAAAAATCACATGGCATTACTAGTAAACTCTAACGTTTTCATAATACTTGGCACTTTTAACTGATTATCTTATATGGCTTTTATTCGAAACCATAGAGCGAAACCATAGATTCGAAACCATACCATCCAATTAAAAACTTTTGGAACCATATTTAAAAAAAAAAATTATTAAAAAAATTTGTTAATCTGTACTAATATTATAAAGAGTCAGGGCGTATTTTAGTGTGTTTATATGTTCGAGGTAATCTCGCGAACCATTGCAGCTATTTGAAATATTCTTTCACTATATGAAAGGTGCATTCTTACTTAGTGACATAGGCTATAAATTATGCATACATGTACTTATACTAATTTTTTAAACAAATAGTTTGTCTCCACCACCAGTTTATGTTCCGAACTGTTCCGTTTTATTGTTATAAACGTTAAAACAAACCCGAATGTCCCGTATTTGCATTGATAAAACAGCTGAAGGTTCCATATGAACGGACTGTTTAAGAATAGAAACAAGTGAAAAAAATACCAATGATGGCGTAAGAACCACCATATAACCAACTTAAGTATATGAAGCTACAGATGATAAGGTATATAGCATTCTATTAGCCTTAAATATCCCAACACATTTAGATTTGCAGAATGTTAATGCATCAAAATTTATTCAAATGAATAATAAATGGGATTCGCTTCGAGTAAATTAATTTTAGAATTCAAGTAGTACAGATAAATGATATTAATACGTGTATATCTAAATGTTCTAATTTTGCGCACAGTTCGGGCTATCCTGTAAGGGTTTTTATTCATACTAAAATCCAAATGAAAAACATCTGCTAAGGTAACTTAAACACTTAAGTACATATAGTTTTAAAAATTCTCAAATTAAAGAGTAATTGCACATAAGTGCCGTATATTCAAAGTTAAGAGTTAAAACAATGACGAACAAAGAGCCTTCGGTAGGAAATAGATTGACAAAGAAGAAAAAATAACTAAAATTATTTTGAGACACATTCTTTATGATGACAGTATTTAAGCATTTAAAACGATATGATTAAACAATATCAATCACAAATATATTGTCAGAAAATATCAGAAAGAAATTGCCAAAAAGAGGTGGGCATGTGAAAAAAAAAAAAAAAACAAGTTTTCCGCAAAAAAAAAACGAGTAAAAGAGGTTGAAATTCACCCCGGGATTGAAAAAAACTCACCTCTTAATATAATATACAATTTTCATCCTATTAGCCATTTGGAATTTTGTCACTTTTGAATTTATTTAGAAAATGCTCGCTGTCCAACATACTTCAAAAGTTCACTTGACAGTTAAAGGTCCGGCTTATCAGTTAGCATGTATAGAACTAAGTCTTATAGAGAACGACAAACCTTAGAAACTATCTTTTTTTTATGCATCTTACTTTTTTACTTCGCTCCTAAACTCAGAGAATTGTTTATGACTATGTTAACTTTAATGACAACTTTTAAATCCTATTTCTTTATGGCAAACATTTAAAAAAGATTTCTGTGACGACATATTGCAAGAAAAGTCAGCAGTAATACTAAGATAGTCATTTAATGTTAAAGGATATAACTCAAAATCTATTTTTTTTAAAGGCAAAACTTGTCAATGAAGTGGAAACTCAAATGGGGACTTCAGCTGGCCACCGCCGCAGAGAATCAACAAAAGTTATTCTAAAAAAACAAGATTAGTTCATGAAAGCCAGGCGTGCTAATTAAGGTTTTGGGCCTACCCGGTGGTCTTGAAAAACTTATTAAGTTCTGCACTAGCCAAAAATCGATTAACAGGCAGACTGGCTTTGCGATGGGTTTTTTTAATTTAACTGTCGGGACTTATTGGTTCAAAAGGTGACTATTCCACTTTTAACTACTTTAAATATCTCCGCCCGAAAGACTCCTTTTGTTCTACAAGTAAAAGCTAGCAGTTGGGAGTACTTCTTCAAGAGGGTGTCAGATAATGTACGAAGAATTTTCGATGACCCACCGTTTGGGTATGGAAGACGTAGATACAACCTTAAGGGGATAAAATGGTTCGGAAAAAAAATGAGAGGTTTTGCCTTTGTATTTGACGGTGACTTTTATCAAACTCCTCCTGTGTTGCCTTAGAGGAAAGCTTGCAAATATACTTCTGTCCTGATTAAAGTCGTCTCTTTTTAGGAGCCTTTCACAATCTCTGTATTTGAAGAACAACTAGAAGAGTTTATTTAGGAGATAGTGGTTATCATGACTAGAGTATTTTACTACAAGTAAGTAA
The DNA here is from genome assembly GCF_026930045.1 of Uloborus diversus. NCBI lineage: Eukaryota > Metazoa > Arthropoda > Arachnida > Araneae > Uloboridae > Uloborus > Uloborus diversus. The sequence continues at coordinate 104,810,515 of NC_072740.1, read as the reverse complement.
CGGGAACATACTTGGAAAAGAATATCTGATCAAAATATATGAGTTAAAAAATTCTGTCTAAAGGATTTGGTCTTCGATGTTTATCCTGAAACCAAGACTCTTTGTCAAAAATTTACACGTGGATGTGCGATAGGACAATTGTTTTCGCCAACAATGCAGTGAATCATCCGCATGAATTACTTTCCATACTTACCTTCATGTTTTTGAAATAAAAGGTGATATCCCAATAATTTTATTGCGCAACTTTAATTTGCTTAATCTATGCAATGTAATTGGACCACAATTAAAGTCACTAAGGAATAATATGATTTAGAGTATTGTTCTTACAGCATCAGCAGTAGATCAGTTGGCTCATATTCCTTGCATCCCTAAGGTCTCTTCATATTTGTTTTTGAATTTGAGGGATTACAATTTCGAATGAAAAATTATTATGCCATCAGCATCATCAAATCTGAAAATCAAACGTATACCTTTACGATATGTAGCACAATGGTGCATACGGGAAGATTCTATTGTTTCGTGGGAATTATATGTTGGTCTCTCTAAATCAGGAAATGGGGTAAAACAACTTGTTTCAAATCTCATAAAAACCAAATAAAAAATGTTGCTTACTGTTAAACTTTAAATTAAAAAAATACAGCATAACATTTCTTTAAGATAGATAAGTGTTTTCCCCGAGTATGGTCGGGACGGGCTGCTAGTAAATACATAAATGCATAATTTATAGCCTATGTCACTCGGTAAGAATGCACCTTTTATATACTAAAGGAATTTTTCAAATAGTTGCAATGAATCCGGAGATTACATCGAACAAATAAACATACAAAAATCCGCCCTCCCTCTCTATAGTATTAGTATAGATCTACGTCTTTGCTGTAACATTTTGTTTCGTTTCGGTATCGGATGTTTCTCGATGGTGTATGAAGCAATTGGAGATAACTAGTACAAATAGTAGGTGAACCTCTCCTCCCTGACTTGGGGCAAGAGAGAGTACTAGTAGCCCTGGTAGGTGCTGCGTTACAGCATGATTCAGAAAAAATAATCAATAAAAGCATACCCAGGACGTTATATTTAAACGCGTTTTACTCAAACCTTGAAACTTTCCACTTACACCCCTTTGCTTCTCTCTGCCTCATATAACGAATGCATAAAAATAGATTTTCTATCCTTAGAGGAAGCAAGTACAAAGTGGCAACGACTTGGAACTTGATCTCTTTTAACACTAGTACTAAAATGAGGGACTTGTAAGAATCTTTACGTATTGACTATATGCAGAAAGTAAAATCATTTTAAAGATACGACCCTAATTTCTTTTACACAGGTCATAGCTTTTACATAATTTTTCGTCGTTTTTTATGCTGTCCGTTGTTAACAGATAGATAAAACTATTAAATCTTACTTGACGAAAAACATTGTTTGTTTGTTATAAAAACTTAATTTGTTTGCAATTCCACTTTTCAAAATCTTTAAAGTGTTACTTAACCAGTTTTAATCATTTAAAGCATGATGCATGTGAAAACCCAAGCACACAGGAAAAGCAAGATTCGAACCATCCCACGCAGTTCTTTTGAACCCATAATCGTACTTTCTTGTTTTTGTTCATGAGCCATTTTTATGCTGCATCGATATATTTTCCAGGTGATTAAAAAGTATTAGCTATTATCTAAATGGTATAATCGTTTTGTTTCACATCTACTCTCTTCTCATTTTGTATGGCTTTATGAAAAGAAGGATTATGACTTATGTAACTTATTATGTGGAATTCATGTCTCGTGTCTTTTTTTTAAGCTTCCAATACCGTTAAGAAGATTACAAAACGCATTTTTAAACATTTTTTTTCAATTTATAGATGCTCATTATATTCAAATTTACTTATCCTTATTTTTTTTCATGTTGATTGAATTGTTTCTGAAACTGCAATTTTAATCTAAACTACCTCACTTAAGGGAAATCGCTAAATTTTATGTCAGTTTTTATAGTTAAATCTCAGTTTAAGGGACTTTTAGATGCACTTTTTTTGCCATCATGCAATTCTGTATGCATAGTTATTGTCTTGGTAACCTGCAAATGCAATTTTTTTATAAAGACAAAAAATTATCTTAACAGAAATGCAAGTAATTTGCTTAACATGAAATTGGTTAATATTTGATCAAAAACCGCATCCCCCCCCCCCATACTTTTAGGAAAAGAAATAAGCGATTTAGTGAATAAGGTTAAAAACCTTGTTTTGCAATTTATGTGTAGCAAAACATATATACATATATATTTATTTTTTTGTTTTCCCTTGAAAAAAAAAACCCTTACTCTAAACACTCTAGTAAACATTTTTTACGCACTTGAAAAGTAATTGGGTAAAAATTCGCTAAATGGTTCTTTTTTTTTCGGAAATTAATTCAATTCTTCTTTAGTTTCTTTTTATTAAATAGTTTATTATTCTCTTGTGGGTTTTAATTAAAATACGTGCAAATTTAAAATGCAGATAGGTACAGTCATAGAAAAAAAAAACGAAACACTTTTAATTATTCGGCCATTTTTCATGCTAGAAAGGAAAAAAAGATGTCATCCGACTTAGTTTAAAGTCTTCTTTAAAACTACGTAGGTAAAATTTTGATAAGGGACCATATACAAAGCAAAATGAGCACCAACTCTTGATTTTCAAATGGGAACCCCTAATTTTTGCTACATAATTATGTTTAGACCGCAAAATACAGCCAGGATACGAAATTTCACTGCATTCCGTGCAGTAGAACAGGAGTTATTAACGAAAAACGTTTTAGGGACCATCCCCACATTGAAAACGCTTCTTTCAAGGTCACGGTTTATCAAGTAACGGAAGGTGAACAATGAAAAGATCGAGATTATCCAGCTCAACTCATTTTTGAAGTTCTCTTTTCTTCCGTAATCCGATACTTTTTAGCCGATTATGTTGCGGCAAAAAGCGATTTACGGTCGGTTTTTTTTTTTTTTTTTTGAAAAAAAAAAGTAAAAATATTTACTGATTTTTGTCTATCTGCATTAACCTAAGAAAGACGGATGAGGTTTGGCTGGTCCATCGTATAGATCGTTCTTTAGTAAACCGAATAATGACAAATTAAAAGTAATGGAACTTTTTGACTTTTCCTAATATAAACCTATTGGATTGCTCATATAATCATTCAAGCCTCATAGAAATGTAAATATTCAACTTCATACCTAGAAACATGATGTGAATATGTTTGATAAATGTTGCACCTATGTTACAGGTTTATTTTGGAATGAATAAAAAGTCTTTGATTGTAAAATGGAATTGCGCGTTTTTAATTTCGCAGAACATCGGCAGAAGTTTGAGCCATCGCACACAAATATATAAAAAATATACCGCACAACGTGGGAAGACGCAGCATTAAATAGATTGGAGACTCGAGCGAAGCAAGGTCCATTTATTCCGTGAAAACTTGCTCTAAATACATAAAATGAACGAAGTATCAATCTAAAAAATAAAGCAGAAACAGGAGAATATAAATACCCGTTAATGAGCAAACCCTTTATACTCGAACTTTATTTGGGAAAAATTTGGTTATTTGAATTAACCCAGTGGACAAACACAGTAATTGTTCTAGAGGCTTTTTTGTGATCAAAAAAAGAGAATTTGTTTCAAATCCTAATTTATGCGAAAGATCATAATGCGTGGTATTATTAAAAAGACATAACACAATCGGCGGTTTTAGTTAAACATGTAACATCTCTTAAAACCAATTTAGGAAAGTAATTTCCCAATGCTGTTTCTAGCAACGAGATTCGAGATGGTTCAACCCGTAATTAAAAAAAAAAGTCATTTTAATTTTAACCAAGGTAAACGGAAATCTGACTTCTTGTCAGTTCTCCGATTTTCTAACATTACAAACAAAACTTAGCTTTATTTGATATTGTTTCGCGCACTATATACTTGCACACTAGCATTGTCTACAGCATCAGGCTGGCGCACCTATAGCAATACTATAGGCAGCATACCCGACAGGCGGGTTGAACTATCCGGAAGCTACGATTTCGTCCTCGCTGCATATTTCGCAGACTGGAATCGGAACTAAGCGTGTGGGATGCGGAAGTCATCTTATTGAAGCTGAGAGTGCAAATAAACTGGTAGGCAAAGTAAATTTATCTGCTGTATGTTTACGGCATCTGACTGGTGAGATAAATTTTCTTCATCCACCAGTTTTTAGGCACTCTCGGCTTCAATGACATGACACCTGCTACATTGTTCGGTTAAATCTCGTTCAGGGCTGTTGTGTTCAATATTAGGACTCACAGCAGCCATGGAATGGGAAAACCAGTTCGCAGTGAAGACGCGGGCCGCATTCAGCCCGCGACGTTGGTCCATGTGGCCCGTTGTGTGTTCAAAGAATAAGAACAGGAAGTGGAATTCGTTCCAAAGTTGGAGCCGAATATCCAGATATTGGATTCTGAAAAAGATACATTTAATAAAATAGGCACCCATTAGTTGATAACAATATTTTTTTTCACTTTCTTTCTTTGACGATATTTTTCCATGTTGTTCAAAAGAGAAGAAAATATTTTGAAATTTTATCATTGTCTTGCGAGAATTATTTTAATGTGAAATGCACGCCAATGACCGAGAAAGTAAATAGAAAAATAGTATTTAAATTATAATTAAGAATAGACAAAAACTCAACTTAATCTAACACGCAAATTAATGTTTTGTTAAATTTGTGACGAAGTCAAAAAAAAAAAAAAAAAAAAGTTCACAATTAGCCACAACTACTACTTTTGTGCTGAATACAGCTCAAAGCACGCGGCCCACTAGTGCGATTGAGATTTCCTCTCCTAGATCCTAACACATTGAAAATTATTCAAACTCTATACAAAAAAAAAATAATTCCTAAAAACCAGTAAACTTATCTGAGAGCAATTATTATTTTTTGACCCATTTGGATACTGTTAAAGGAGAAACTTCACACTGTCGGCTATTTTTCGAGTACTTTTTCCCGAATTAGACAAGGCAATAATTTTTCCTTTTAGCAAATTATCACCGGGAAGAGCCACTAATTCTACACTCTAATTGCAACATGACTGGCAAGACACTGGGGTTTTGTTGTATGTTTCTGTGAAAAAGTTGTGCATGTTAATTTTTTTGAGCAATCACGATTGCTTATTGCTTTCATTTGACTGTTTTAATGTGATATCATTTTATTTTCCCACCAGCACCCTCCGCAGCACCATCGTCGGCCGGCCGCCTCACGATGCTGCTCCTCTGGCGAAAACCGTCTCCAGGTCGCGTCAATATCCTACACACACACATACACGCACTCCTACACACACATACACGCACTCCTACACACACACATACACGCACTCCTACACACACACATACACACACTCATGCCTGCACAGACACAAACACTCATGCCTACATACACACACACACGAACGCCTATACACACGCGCGTATACTCACACATACGAACGCCTACACGCACACGCGCGTACACACACACACACGAACGCCTACACGCACGCACATGCATACATACACACACACGCACCCACACGCATGCGCTTGCACAAACACACACGCGCATACATACACATACACGGCTCGTGATTGCGAAAAACATTATTTGAATTCAAGATGCCAAAAATTCAAATTTATATATATATACTAGCTGACCCAGCCACGCGTTGCTGTGGCTGATAATGGAAAATCAATTTTTACTCATTATTTTTATACGATCAAATCAATATTTTTAACAATGCTGGAAAATGTTCAGTCGATTTTAAATCACAGGGAATTGAGAATGGTCGTGTTTGGCCGAAGTAGGACTACTAAATTACTAACTAACTAATTATTACTAAAGTACTAACTAAATTTTCTACTGTAAAAGCATTACTTTCTATACTTACGTTTATTAAATTCAGTAAGTATCAGTGTTAAAACGATTCAGAATTGTTCCTGGAAAATAATGGGCAGCTGATGTGACAAATTTCTACCAGTAAGATACCTTACAAAAATCAGAAACGTTTTCCGATAAAATTCAGTAACATTTCTGAAATTCTCCTTGAAGCCTCCTGAAAAATTCAGAAATCTTCCCGCTAGTAGCCACTCGTGTTTCCCGAACATTAGATAAAACTTAAGTAGGTATAATAGGTTGGCTCTTTTCTGATTTAATTAGAAAATTCCATAAGAAGTATTGCAAACATGGCCTTAAGAGTAAACTTAGGTAGGTATCATATAATAGTTTAGCACCGTCATGATTTATTAAGAAAACTCCATAAGCAGCTTCGAACACATTGCCAAAGCAAACCTAGAATTGCAAATATGTATCACGAATTTTACGCGCTTGCAAAGCAAGTAGTTCATACTCATTCGCTCTCTATGGGAGCTGATTATCATGGACAAATACACATTCCGTATTCGAACGGAAGCCGATACACTTTATTAATACGTTCAGTCAATCTTTGAACTGGTAGCTAAAAATATTTTTCACAACAGTGAGAAACTGCATTCGCGCAATGTGTAGCAATTCAGAGAACGTTTTGCCGATGTTACTTGATTTTTCCGATAAGTTGATAAAAACCACTGAAATCCTGAAACGTTACACGGAAATACTCAGAAACGTTTCGGAAATTTTTTGCTGTGTACTTACTTCGTCCAATGGTGCAAAATAACTTGAAAGTGGTAGGTAAAGTATCATAATGTTGAAATAAAGCATTAACCAATATACAGTTTTTGTATGCACATTTTATTCATCTCAGCTTTAACTATAGTTTTTAATCAATGACTTCTCACAAAATATACTACATACATTGATAAGCTATTATAAAGTGGAATTTTATGAATAAGTTAGATAACATTGATTTCAAACTATTGTTTCGATTATTTTAAATTATTAATATTGAAAATTATCTTTGTACTAATTTGTTCACGTTACTTATGGTTAATCTGTCTTTTGCTAACACGAACAGATTTGATGGTTTTTCCACACCTGAAGAGGTTACATGTAATTCCCCATGGGAGAAACACCTACTTTCCTTGTCCAAATCGACATTATTGTTTGGCCTTGAGATCTAGTAATGGTTATCGCGAAGGCAAAGCGAAGCGGAATATGAAGCCTTGTAAGTTGTATTGGAGATTCTGATGATATTAATGGAATGCATGACAGCAGGATGATTCCTCCTTCAAACTTTCCCGTCAAAATTGCTGCTTCAAGAGCATTTCCGGTGACCCTTTTGATAACTATACTTGTATATTTGCGAAAACCTGGGTGGGTTTAAATTATGGAGAAGATTAATTGGTGAATAAATTTTCAACTTGAGATTGTGTAGTGTCATTCCTGGTATATACAGAGAATTTAAAATTTAGTTGGAAACTTCAATGATTTGTTCTAATCAGCAATTGTATCGATTTAATTAAAGTTTTTCAAATTACCGGGCAACAACTGTTGCATTTAAAAGTTTATTGCTTCTGCATCAACGTTTTTTTTGCCAAAATAACGCGATTCCAGAGGCAATCACAATAAAACAAATTAAATTTATTCGGGAATACACTCTTAATTAGTTAACTTTTTGTCTCAATTGCAGTCCAGAAATTGTCGGGTTAATTGATGTACTGTGTATTTTGATACATTTCAGTTTCACCGTTTGCAATACCCAGCAATTGCTTAGAAAATACTTGTGCGAATACATCATTTTGCATTTGTACTCGCATGTTCGTGGTCAATCGCATCATCTCGACATTACGCTATCAAAACGATTGTTTTAAACATCCGTTGATTTCATCGGAATAACTGGTATTGTCTGCCGGAAGTCCCTAGACAGTATTCAGACAATACCACCTAAAAGTTGATCGTTGCCTTTCAAATCTTGCATAATTCTATGATGTGCTTCGAATGAATGCTTTTACTTATGAACCATATTACACTTATCCCAAATTATAATACAATCTCTTTTGCAACACTACAGCAATTCCGCGTTTTTTCTTTAATGTTACACATTGCGTTTGGTTTATTATGAATATCTAATAGGCAACTTTTAAGCTGAATGTGCTGTTCGTCTACCATCTAGGAAAGGTAGCAGCAACTGCAATTTTCTGTTGCGAACGTATTTTTGCAAGAATTAATGATATTAAAAATCTCTTGGGGGGGGGGGGAAGAAAGAAAATAAATGTTTTCCGCTTAAATTTGGTAACCTTCCAGAACTTATCCTGGAATATTTTCGAAGAAATCAGTAGTCTTCTTGGTTAAAGTCAGTTATGATTCTGGCACATTTAGATAAGCCAAACGTAGGTTTAATGTAAAAGTCTGGAACCTTCTTGGTTGTCCAAGACAGTTCCCAAAGCATTAATGCAATCATTGCCAACGCGCAGGCAGACTCTCCAGCAAGTAGCTCGAATGTAACTCCTCTGCAACTCTTGCAAAGCTTTGTGATCCAGATATCTTTTCGCATTTATTGGGGGTTGAGTCAATCTGGACGAACCGTAATCGCTCCGAAACCAATACACCTATTAAATACGTTTAGTTAATCTTGATACTGGTGGAGAAAAATATTTTTCACAACGGTGTGAAATCTGCAATTTGTAACAATTTAAGGAAACGTTTTAAAAAATATATTTTCTCAAGAAGTGAATAATAACCTGTAATATCCCGAAACGTTATATGGAAGTTCTAAGCAACATTTCCGAGTTTTTTTATTATGGTGTTTTTAGCAGTAAGTCATACGATGTTAGTTTTATCGATTAATCAACTTGCACCGCCATCTATTAAGAATTTTTAGAACTAAACAATTAATTCACACTATTATTGCATAATTAATATGAAATTCGCAATAAAAAAATTATAAAAACTATCCTATCTTTTAAGTTGGACCAAATGAAACATAGGTATGAAATTTGAGAAAAATCGGTTGGGTAGTTTCGGAGTTTACCCCGAACAAACATCGTGACACGAGATTTTTATATATATAGATATATATATATATATGTATTATTTGAGTTATTGTTTTACAAAGGGCAATGGCTAAACTCAGAAAAAATAAAAAATAAAAATAAATAAATAAAAAAAAAAAAAAACAGAAGTATTTAAAGTATAGCTTTTGATTTAAAAAGTTCTATAAAATATTCTTTTATTAGACAATGACGTAGTGTTTCGCATTATTTACACATTGACGTCTGAACGATATCTACAAAAAACTGACGGTTGCAATATTGTGTTGTTCTTCTGCAGAGACAGCGAATAAATTTATGCATTTAAAAAATTCATAGGCGTAACTCTAATGTAGAAAAACCACGTTATAATTGGTTTGCTTAGTTTGTTGAAGAATTTTTTTCTTTTTTTACGAAGAAACCAACTTTCATAATTTCTGTTTTAAAAAAGTATACGGTCCCCTAAAGTAGGAAAAAAGGAATTTTTAAGCATAGCGCAAAAACTACTGAATATTTTGAGCTCAAATTTTGGATTCCCTCATAAAAGCTCTTCTAGATTGTTTTTCTGTTAAAATTTAATATGGTTTCAGATCATATTTTTTTCAAAAAATATTAAAATAATTCATAAAAAAACTAAAATTACATTTTGGGCGTTATAAATGATGTTTTTATTATTGGGTCGATTCATATTTTGATACAAAAAAACAATCTTTGCCGTGCCTAATCTAGTTTTTGTGTTATGAGTAAAAATATCAAAATACGTTTTAACATTACGAGAGGAATTTTTCAAAACTCGATTCTGAAGTAACGGCTGGATCGAATTAAACAAAACTTTGTATACAAAGTTAAAAAAAGATGCTGATTACAAATATGTGATAAAAAAAGGGGGTTCTCATTGAAAATTTTGAAGTTGATGCTCGTTTTAATATGAAGACGACCCCTTAACAACAATTTTTTACCATAATTATGTAGAACTTTTTATTCCTGAAACAATGACACCTTACACGTGTCTCTAGTATCAATAGTCTTTGAATACGATCGAGTGTTTCGTTTTTTTTTTCTATGACTGTACAAGTAGACCGTTTTGCTTGTATTTTATTCAGGTTAAAATGTTCATTTTGCTTTTCTTAACTAAGTTCTGTAATTTCCAGCATAAAAGTAAAACTTTATCCGTTTAATTGTTTAAAAAAATGTAGACAAGAATGGCATTTTTATGCTTAAATTGCTCTCCAAAAAGTTACAGCACGATAGGGAATTGTTTGCTACGAGTTAACGACTGCGTCATGGTACGGCTTTTAAATAAAACACTTTACTATTTAAAGCGCCCAGTATATTAACATGCTACATATTTTGAACTTCAAAGAAATGGTAGGGGAATATGGGGTAGAGCGAAATAGCAGGCAAATGTGAAATTGTAATACATATTCAATTTATTGAGCCATAAATCTAAAATAAATTTAGATATTTTCTTAAACTCAGTTTATAGCAGTCAAAAAATAAATTGTTGTATAGATCTAGGTATGTCATTGCAAAAGTAATTTTCAAAACGTGTTTTTTTAATTATCAAAAATATCTTTTCAACTATTATTTTAAATCTGAATTGAGACCTACTTTTTTGGTTAATATTATGCATGTTTTGACTTTAAAATTTTTAAATAGTTTGTTAAGTAAGCGTGTGGAAAATTGCATGGGAAAGTGAAATATCATTTTGTTTTTAAATTGACTAACTATCAAATCTTTCAAGCGTTTTTAAATTAAGAAATTCATTTACATTCCTTCGAGTATCAATGCTATTATTTATTTATAAGGTACTCTTAGTCCATCAGTAACTCCTAGTCCATAAGTGACTTATTTTCTTAATCTTCCCTTATTTTAGTGTCAAATTTGCTTTTGTCATACATTGATTAATTTATTTAATTAATTAATCACTTATCAATTTAATTGGTTATTTGTTTGTTCGATCATTCATTTGATAAGAAATTTGTTTATTATTCAAATAGAAATTATTTTATTAGAAAGCTATTTATATATCTTTTTTTTTTAATTTGCCCTAAGTATCTTTAAATGAAAATGTTATCCTTTTTTCAAAAGACAAATTTACTGCCAAACTGAATCATGATTAAAAATAAATCATCACTTGCATTAGAATCAATGCAAATTTTATTGCAAAATATATCATAATTTTCATTACAAAATTCCAATTTGTTTAATTTAAAAACAAAACGAAGTTATCTTAACTATTTTACTTTTCCCCACATTCTCTTATTTCTTTTTTAAACAAAATACAACCATTTATTTTGAACATTTAAGCAAATAAATTTTATTCGGAATGTTAAATGCTTAAGCAATATTTCATACCGGCATAGTTTTTCTTTGCATATATTATCTTTATTTACATAGATTTAAATTAGAAATAACATGTCCTCTTTCCGAAGCTGAGTATAAACTGTTCGATTGATGAGAAAATTTAATGTATTAATAATGCTTCAGTGATTACTTTAAAAATAAATTAAAATGAGCTCAGCGTATTTATTTATTATTAGTTTTTTAGCTTACTATGTAGAATAAAAGAAATGTTGAAGTTTGGCATCAAAACAAGAAATGTACAACACCTTCAAATTTCCTATAAATGATTTAAGAGCAGATATTTATGCAGTATTACTTTAGAGAGTACATTTTGTTTTTCCAAATCTGTGAAACGCAGTTATTTATCCATAGACACAAGAAAAACATCGAACTCGGAAAATGCATCACGTACATCTCGGATCAGCCATTTTGGAGGAAACCACATCTTAAGAGAATTAATTTTCCAATCTATGTGGAGCTTTTTTTAAGTATTTGGTTTAATTATAAGTTTACTTCTTAAAGAAGTCCCAAATTATCTGCGCTAAAGCGAAACTTTACTAGCAGAAAAATGTTTTCAAATCTCAGAGCAACAACTTCCTAATATGAGTGGTTCTTTATTGGTGAAATAAAAACCTATTTATATAAAGTAAGAAAATAAAGTACGCGAACGGTTGTGATGATATAACATAGTAAAAATAATGATGAATGTGAAATAGTGTACAGATTAATTACATTTAATTTTTCCACACATAATTATGCATGCATAATTTATGTAATTACGGCACATAAATCACTTAAAGCTTTTTGGCTTTTCTAATATTTATTATGAAATAATATTATGCTTCCAAGAAATTCAGGACTGTTATCTGTATTAGAATAGTTTTGTGAGTTTCCTGCTGTATGTTTATATTTAGAAAGCGTCTAGGCAGTTTTCCATTTACAAAAACTCAAATGAAAAACATTTGTATTAGGGTGCGTCAAAAAAAAAAAAAAAAAAAAAAGAATATCGAATCGTTTTGTTTTTAATCCGCAACTTTTTTACACTTTTCATAAATATGATGTGTGAAAAGTTTCAATTCAATCAAATAACATTTAGAGATGGTGCAAAGCAATCGAATTCAGTTGACAATTGGCACTTTGGAAAGGTAAAGAAAAGTTTCTAATTCCATTGCTCAAAATAATACTACATTCAGAAAGGTGTAATTTAAAACATGTAACGAATCCACATGGATGACAAAGTCTGATCAGTTTAAAAAAAAAAAAATCCTGCCTGTCACAGGGTCGATATGAGTGATAAAAAAGCCAAATTGGTAGTAGGTGATACAGTAGAAAGTATTGGCTAAAAAAATGATACACTAAGTGAAATATGTTACACTTAGTCACTGATCTATCTTATGGCAAAGGTAAACTATCCGCTCTGAACCGGTCATTAAGGTTTATAAAACTTTTCATTCATGGATCTAGCCCCATTGATAGTGCACTAGGATGGAACACTAATACAATGTAAGTATATCTGGAAAAACAAAGTACAGTTGGCTCTACGTTTAACGACTTTCAAGGGACCACAAAAAATCGTCCTTAAGTAGAAAACGTCCTTAAATAGAATGCTTTTAACACTACTGTGGACCATCTGGGACTGTGAAAAGCCGTCGTTAAATAGAGCGTCGTTAAACAGAGAGCCAACTGTATTAGTGTTATGTATTATTATCAAGATTGCACATTGATGAACAACTCTTGAGTGCTTTTAAATTATTCAGTAAGAGGAATTGCTATGGTAAACACCTTTGTTGAACTGTTGGATAAATAGGCACTTGATGAGCTCGTACGGGTATTTGCTTGGATCCAAAAAAAATTGTAATATTGCTACTGAAATTGGAATATATTTGACATTGAAACAAAATCTAGAAAATCAACTATTGTATTTTGTTTGTCATAAGTAGTCTATGCTTTCTTTCGTATTTACGCAATGTACGAGACCATCAGCATCTGGCATACCTACTGTACTATTTTTTGAACGATTTCAGAAATCCATGGTCGACACACGACTTTAATTTTGATGCTGGAGTGAAAAATGCTGAAGAGTAGACGGCCATTCAGAGCGATATGAAATCAATAAAGGAATTTGCGTTAGCCAACTCCTGATTCTCCAAGCATGAGAAGATTACAGTGGGAGCTTAGCTTGTTTTAATTTTTCTGAATAGAACTATTTTTTATTGCGTACGTTTTCGTGCCTCAGGAGTTTATTTATCATTCCAGGTGGATGTCAAAGACATTATGTGCGTGGAAGCTTCGTAACTAGTTTAAACTTGCAGCAAGAGAAAGCAAAGGAACTCTTAACACCTGTATCCTCATTATAAAATAATTTATGAGACTTTGATTTATAGCACCCCTTCCTGGACAAGTGCTAATAATTTATTCAAAATTCCTTAAGCGTCTTGTAGCATACAGAAAGGAAAAGTCAGAAACATCAGCAGTGGCCAGTGAAAAGAGCCACGGCATCTCTGGCCTCTCAATGACTATTTCACAGCACCTTCTGTACTTGATGCTAAGTGGAGGAAAAACGAAAAAAAAAAACAGACTTTTAGGGAAGGAAATTGCCGAATCAATGAATATAACGTTAGAGAGTTTTCTTATGAAAAACATCCAACTATTCATAGACAAAGTGTGTCTGTGATTCATTCTCAGCATTCATTCATCAGAACTTCAAGATAGCTACCAGGGAGACTTCAAAAAGCAAAGAAACTGAGAATTGTAAGATCTGGAGCATGGCGTGAAATTTATCGAAGCATTCTGAGACTATCACTAATGACGAAGAATAGAAAGTGTATTCTTCAAATGCTCCTAGAACATCGAAAAAAAGGCAGAAATTGCAAGAAAATTTCCCTTAAAAATTAATTTCACTTTTAATGAGAGAGTTATCATACATTCTGTGCATTTAGCTTATTTTCTCTATTTTTTCTGGATTTAATTGCCTTTACATTTTTTGTCTGTATTTGGTTTGTTTTTCATATTTTTATTAATTGCATAATTTCTTTTTTCACAGATACCAAAAATAGATAGCTTTCTCTACTATGGCTGGGACAGACCCAACCTGACATCAATGTGAAGGCCAGGCAGTGCCTAGTTACAGCTTTACGTAGCTGTCATCAAATATAGCAATTACGCATGTTAGCCCGTTTTTCAATGTTACGAAATTTAAATGCCGTCTGCGCCACCTCTAAATATAAATATATTTTACTAAAATTTTACACAAACTATCATTGTATATAGCGGCACAAAATAAGAGGGTAAGATAAAGAAAAAAATCAAGTTTATTTTTTTCCATAGATTTCTGAAGCACCGTAATCTGTAGACATTTATTCAATGCTAGAAATTATTTTCAAAGTTAAATCTAAAACTGAACTAAAAAATAAAAGTTTGATTACAACGATACGTTTTAATACTGAAACTAAGGACTTAAACTGAGGAGTTTATACAAATAAGTAAAAATATATTTGTATATATTTTTTAAGTGGGCCTGGGCGACAGAAGCTATGAATTTATTGCAGAACAGAAGAAGCTTATAATAGTAAAAGTATGTAAAAAAAACAATCGAAACTTTAACGTTACAAGCTTCAGTTACTCAATAAACGCATAGCTTCCGTCAGCCAGTCCCGTGACTTCTTTTTTTTCCGTTGGCAAGGCAAATAAACAAACAGAAAAGAAAACAAACGAACACAAAAGACGAGAAAGACTGGAGTTCCAATTGTTGCTTTGCATGTCAGTATTGCATGTCAATTGTTCCCAGATTTGTAGTGGATTACTATGAGTGTCGTGAAATGACAAAAGTTGTTTTTGGATTAATTTTACGTTTTGATCACAAATCCGACCGTGGGGATGCATGATCAGGAAAATAAATTCAAAGCGGGTACCCCTCCCAAAGTGGGTAGTCATTTGCATTTGCGCTTCTTTAACGCAAGTAAAAATCTAGAAGACTTGCGAGAAATTTCTCGTATCGGTCAAATTGCGGGCAGTAACCACTGTTGCCTGTCGTACGCTTTTTTAAAGTAAGACACTAGCAAAGCTTTTTGCTACTTCATCAAAAAAATGACCGTTTTAACTTCTTAATTTTAAGAATACATTGTGTGACATTTATTAATATTAGTATAAGTGCATTTGCCTTTTGATTATTTGTGGTTACAATCAGATAAAACAAATGCATGTCCTTGGAAAAAGCGGGTAAACCTTTTTTGTGCAAGTCAGCTAAAAACTTGTCAGTTCAGCTTACGATCAGTAATTGTAAAAGAGGTGGCATCGTGAGATTAAAAATACGTGCAGCCAAGTCTAACTGACACAAATGCGAAGATCTACCTTCTTTAGGCTGTAGGTAAGGCACTCGAATGGTAACTGAGCCTAAATTAATCGCTGGAAAACTGTGCGTCTTATAATGGAAAAAAATTCCGAAACGTTATTGAGTATTTCGGAATTTACTGGTTTTTATACCCTTGAAAAAATCAAGTATCATTACAAGTTGCACTAATGCAGAATTCTCACTGTTGTGAAAACTATTTTTAGCGCCCAGTTTAAAGATTAACTGAATGTATTCATAAAGTGTATCAGCTACAGCTCGATTACGGCCCGTTCAGACTGATTAAGCTCCCAATGTGAGCAGATGATAAGTCCAGATCTCCTTGAAAAAAACAGGCTGACTTATCCGACATTTTGGTTCCAATCCAAAATTAGATCCAACCTCGTTTCTAGTATTTACAAATACGTTATAATGTTCGTTGGTTGCTATGTCGTAAAACAATTGATGATAAGTTGAGTAAAATGTCACTTAAGGTGAATCTAGAAAGATAACTTAGTTCACAAGTTCTACAAAAATGCATTGGGAAATATTAACTGCAATAAACTTCATTTTCACACCTGATTTGTTTTTAATTTGTATTAACTAAATCGTCTTTATCTACAGAATAACATATTCAAACATCAATCAGACAACGCATCTAAAGCTTAGACACCAGTTATCTGCAATGAGGCTTTTGTACAAATACAATTTTTTTCGCCTGACAATTACGAAATCGAAATGCCGGACAAGTCAGCTCCTATTATATAGGAGCCTTAGATAATGCAATGGCAGTGCTAAGACTTTGTAAGCAATTGCGAGCGAGTATATATTTTGACACTTGCTCGCAATTCCGCATTAGCTATGGCCATGTTTCCAATACTACTTCTAAACTATGTCTACCTAGAGTTCCAGAGACACGACTGGCTTTAAACAGGAAGATTTCTGAGTGTTTAGGAGGCATCCAGAATAATTTTTGGAAGGTTCCTGGATTTTAGTGGAAAACGTTCCTGGTTTTTGCGAGATAAGTTACTGGCAGAAATTGGGCACATCAGCTGCCCATTATTTTCTAGGAACGTTTCTGAATCATTTCTACAGTGTACAAATGAGCACAGGTGGACTGATTTGGATAGAATTGTCTATCAAGGCTGTGAGCTTCATTACCGTCCAAATTGGTTTAAGTTTACTAATTTTTTAAATTCACTTGTCTACCCGTTTTGTCCAGATCTCATTCCCGCTTTGGACTTACCCCACAGACAAAGGAAATTTTTGGAAAGGTTAAGTTTTCTGTTGTTTTTTATACTAAAAACAAGTATTTGCCGTAATTTGTTCATTTAACTACAAACAATGATAAATACAGAAAATTACGAATCCCAAAAAAGCCTAATGTAAACAAAATATATATATTTTTAACTCTTAAAATTGGCACATCCGTTTTGTGCCCAACTATACTACATACTCTTTTTCGTAACGCAGAATTTCGACTTACGCGAGGTCACCTTGAACACATCCCTTGCGTAAGATATTATACGAGGCGACGAATATGTTAATAGAAATCTAGTCATACTGCAAGGAAACCATTAAGATCTGAGGCGTTTCGAAATTATAAAATTCATTATTTTATTCCTCTCTCTTGCTCTTTTTCAAACAAGCATTATGATGATTTTTAACCTGAATTAAAGAAACGATTAAAAGGCATATCACAACAATTACGCAGCTGTTTCTATGCTCTTGCTTCAACCAGTACGTCCATTCTAAGCAGCCGGAGTGAGCGATGTATGTATAAAATATTAATTCGTCAGGGCACCTGCAGTGGTTGAACTTCATCATGACGTAGCTTATCTGTAATAGTAGTCAATTCTGCCTCACTTCTTTTTTTATGGTTAAATCTTTGAAAATAATACATTTATTCATTCAACACACTCGCAGGCGCGCTAGAATTACCAACGTGTCGGTTATCAACCGAATGCACAAACTGATTGTGCCACGGATGCTTTGAGCCGTTTTATCTGCTGAACGATTCCAAATAAATAAAGCTTTGCTCAAGTGAGTTGAAGGTTATACGTAGAACGTTCTTTTGCATTTTTCAAGACCTCGTATAAGAAGCATATCTTCGTCAAGATAATGAGTTAAAAGTTTTAAGGTAGATCGATAAGTGAGACTTAAACCCAATTACATCCCAAAAAATGATATAAAATCAGTAGAAACTAGCATATTGCACACGACAGTAAAAACAGTTAATTTAGTACGCTTTGATTTATAAAATTGGAATTCCTTTTTTGGTCCTTCTTTGTCAGATTTTTTTTTCGGAGGGAGGGAGGGAGGGAGGGAGGAATAAGTGGAGGGGATGACGGGATAAAATTTCATGAACCCCCATTCAATGATCACATCTAATCTGAACAGCTGTGGGGAGAGTACGCAAAAAGCGGATATGTTAACTTTGATGGTAAAAAAATACCTTTCTTTACGTTAGGCACTTTTTTGACAGTCATTATTTTCTGTAGATGTTCTTGTTTAGTTTTGAAGGTAAAATTCAGGCAAATAATTATTTTTAACATAAAAATCACCATCAAAAAACTTGGGCCGAAAACCCACTTTGCTTCGGGGCTAACCCAAAGCGGCTAGGAGTTGAGCAAAACGAGTAAACAAATTAATTGAACCAATGTCAGTCATGTTGCAGTAAGTTACCACCCCTAAGCCAGGCTACCTGCAAAATACGAGACACCCCAGTTATAACATTCTGAGACTGCAATTTCGTCCTTATTAGAACAACTGCGTGAGGAAAATTAAATAACCGTGCTGGAGACGTATGTCATCTCGTTGAAGCTGACAGTGCCTACAAACGGTTAGATCTGAAGAATCTATCTCAAGAGCGAGTGTCCGCAGCACGGTGCGGTTCGATTCGTGAACTGAAGGCAAAGCTTGAGTATTTTGCAGTAAGTTACCGCCTCTAAGCCCCCCCAGTGCTACATGCAGTATACCAGACGGACCGGTTGTCACATCCTGAGACTGCAGTTTCGTTCTCCACTGTAAAAACGATTCAGAAACGATCCAGGAAAATAAAGGGCAGCTGATGTGACCAATTTCTGCACGTAAAATACCTTACAAAAACGAGGAATGTTTTCCGCTAAAATTCAGTAACCTTCCTAAGATTATCTCGGAAGCTTCCTGAAAAGTTCAGAAATCATCCTGTTTTAAGCCAGTCGTGACTCTGAAATTTTAGAGTAAACGTATGTAAGTATAGTATAATACCTTGGCACTTTTCTAATTTATTAAGAAAGTTTTATAAGCAGTATTGCATACATGGCCAAAAACAAGCCAGAATTGCAAGCAAGTATCGATAATTGTACTCGCTTGCAATTCTTGCAAAGCAACATATTCCATACTTTCTCTCTCCCTATGGGAGCTTAATCAGCATGGACATGCCGCAATCGAAATGAAGATAATACACTTTATGAATACACTCAGTTAATCTTTAAACTGGGAGTTAAAAATATATTTCACAACAGTGAGAAGTCTACATTTGTGCAAATTGTAACAATTCAGGAAAATTTTGACAATGATATTTGATTTTTCCAGGAAGTGTATAAAAGCCATTGAAGTCCAGAAACGTTAAACGGGAATACTCAGTAACGTTTCAGAATTTTTTTTACACTGTTATTAAAACTTCTCAGTCAAGAATATTGAGGAAACCAGGTAAGGCAGATGTCATTTAATTGAAGCTGAATTAGCCAACAAACGGTAGGTCATATTAAACCAACTTGGAAGTTGTCTACTGACGTTTAACGGGAAACTTTCCTACATCTTGCTACACATACTCGTATTTTTGGCAGAATTTAGGCACAATAGCAGCTCATTAGTTTCCAGGAACGGTTCGGATGTTTCTTTTCTTTTCTTTTTTTTTTTAAATTTTATTTTGCTTTATCTCCCGTTTCTGTGGGGTAAGAAATGGTTCCTTTTTCAAAAAGTTTATATAACGCTTATCATTTTAAATGTAATTTCGTAAGGTTCTGTTTAAATAGAATATATTATTTCATTGTTAAAAAACATTTGTTTGCAGAAGTTTAGTGTTAATCGGTTCTGAAGAGAATTTCTTTTCTATTATTTCAATGCGCCATATGTTCGAGGAAAAAAGACAAACTAAACAAATTAGCATAACTTTGGTACATTTTCTCGTACCTTGTTGTCGAATTTTCAAAGTAAAAGTCAGCTTATTTAAATAATCGATCACATATCTGGAAGAATTTAAGATAAGAAAGTTTTTTAAAATAACTTTTATTAAAAGTTTCTGTATAATACAATTTTACGATTTTGTTTTAGTGCAATTTCACCATGTATATCTGTGCGGATAAAAATCTCTCTCTCTCTCTCTCTGTCTCGTAATGTATGGTTATTATAATCAAATACAGGAACTACTAATTTTTAAACACAAGGGAAATTTTTCAAATTATGTCCAACTAGTCAGAACAAATGGCTACAAAAATCTGAAAAAAAAGTTGTGTTTCAAAGCATGATCCTTCTTTCGTAAAGAATTAAATCAAATTCACCGTAAATTTAAAATTCACAGAACTGGTAAACAGCAGAAAACTTTAACAAACATTTGACTGTTAAACTTATTGACTCTCTACAGCCCTCTTCAGCATATTTCATTTTAAAACAAACTTATTTTAAAACTTCAAAGCCCTTCAAATTTGCGGAAATATTGGTTAAATTTCTTCAAGCTGTTTCTTTGACTGTCTGCAGAAGACTTTTCGTAAATCTCTTTTCATGTGGTTGAAGTAATGATATGGGAAAGATATATACCGCATTTTTTCCCCATATACTATATTCGTTGAAATCCACTTTAATGTACTTGTGTAAAGTACGTTATTTCTTAAATTTGTTATTTTTGCACTGTATCACAAATTGTGATTATCTCCTTTTAAAGTTTTACAACTAACCATTGAATCAATAAATTTGCATTTGTGTTTAAAAAACTTTCAATTTCCTGGATGAAACTTTAAACAGTTTGGGTATTGCTCAATGCACAATAGATTGGTTTTTACCAAATAAATGAACCAATGAATTGGCAATGCTAGACTTACGCTGTAACAAAATTCCGAAATGTTACTTGTATTTTCTATGTAACGATTCGGCATTTCACAGATTTTTACCTATTTCCTGTGAAAATTAAGTATATTTTTCAATAATTTTCCAGAATTATTTCAAGTTGCATGAATAAAGGCTTTTCACTGTTGGGAAAAATATTTTTAGCTACCAGTTTAAAGACAAACTGAACGTATTCATTAAGTGCATCGGCTGAGAGCAGATCGTGGGCCAGCTAGCCTGACTAAGCTCCTATTGAGAGCGAATCAAGTCACTAGGGATGATTCTGCAAGAATTGCATGCGAGCGACACGCTGTGTTAGCGTAGGCTTCAGTTGCTCATGTGCTTGTCTAGCTTTCATGGTAAATCACAACAAAAGCTGAGTGAATATTTGAAAACTTCTTCGTTTCACAGAAGAGGAAGTATTGTATTAGCGAAAAAAATTTCCCTCAAAAATCGACTTTAATTTCCATTTTGCTCACCCCCGAATGAATGTTGAGTTTTTTTTTTTTTTTTCGACTCCACCACACGTGAATAAGTGCCTAAAAATGTATAGACACACGAAATATCCATTTTGACGATTCCCGAGTTAGTTACAACGAGTTTTCTCGTGACATCTGTATGTACAGTGGCTCCCAAAAGTTGAGATTTTGTAGACACCTTGAGATTTTGTAGTAAAACCAAAATAACACAAAACTGAATTCGAATATGAAGTCCAATTTTTTTTTCACACCATTCCTATGCCATTCTGAATAAAACCCAATAGTTTTTTTTCAAAATATTGCCAGATTTTATTTTTGAAATTTGTCAAAAAACGAAGAGACAGAGAAATGATACGCCACAAAAGTCATCGTACACTGAAATATTTTCGAATAAATTCATAATTAAAATTATCATATGTGGTTTTATTTATTATTTTTGCATTGTAATGATATAATAAAATTATTTGCCTTTAATTTTTTGTGTATTTATTCCCTAATATTCTGCTTATTATTTTAAAATGGCAGATATGCGTAGAAAACAACAAAAGCGATAACGAAATTTGATTTTTTTACCTCACAGTAGCCGTAAATTGGTTTGAGATGTCTCTAAATTGGTTAATTTATACCATTCTATAGTGGAGTGCTTGAGAAAATGTTTTTAAGACAAGAATGGGATCGAAAACAAGGTAAGAAAAGGTCAACTGGCAAAGTTAACAAAGCGTGAACGGAGGCTTACAGTTAAAAAAAACATGAAAAATACACATTTCAGAACTGAAAAAGTTTCTGCAGAATTGAATGAAACATTTTACGTTTAATTTTTACCTAAAATTGTTCGCCAAGGTTTCTGATTAGCTGGATTAAATGGGACCTCATCCCGCAGAAATTTTGTTGTTCGTGCGACAAACAATAAGCTTACGCTTTCCGTCGTAAAATCAATGATAAATAAGCTCAAAACGCTTTGGAACAACGTCTAAATAATAGATGACAATAAATTCAACATTTTGGGTTAAATTGTTGTATAATTGTAAATGGAAGGAAAAAAATGAGGAATTTAATCTTAAGAACTTAGTTGGATCAGTTAATCAGGACGGTGAAGGTCTTTTTGTGTGAGGGTGCATCTCAGCATCAGGACTTGGAAATTTGGATCTTTTTGGTGAAATAATGAATTATGCTGTTCATTTAAATATTTTAAAAAACAATTTTAAACTATTAGCCCAAAATTTGGTAATCAGAAACAACTTTGTTTTTTATCAAGATAACGATAAGAAGCACATATTCGCGTTTGATGCCTCAAAATTTGTCCTTAAGCTTAGAAATATCTCCTCGATCGTTAGATTTAAACTCAATGGAACATATTAGGAGATATCTGGTGGCTAGATTACGAAAATACACCATTGAAACGAAAAGGGAACTAGAAACAATAAGACTCGTAGTGCGGCTGAACACTTACTCAGAAATTGCTCAAAAAAAGAAAGAAAAAACAATGAAATCTATTCCCAGACGTTTAAAAGGTGTTGTTGTTACTGCGTGATATTCTACTAAATAATAACTTAGTAAAAAGTTAGATTATTTACTAATTTTTTGACATTTTTTCAAAGTGTACGAAGACTTTTGTGAGATAAAATTTACGGCACTTTTTAGTTTTTCATTTTTAAAAAATTAATTTTTAATGTTTTATTAAACATTTTCATGTAGTTTTGTTAAAAATGGATCATAGATCTTATAATAAAATACCTGTTCCGAAATATTAATTCTAACCAATGGATAAGGGCCTATTTCATTGAATGTCGTAGGTGTACGAACACTTTTGGGAGCCACTGTATGTATGTGCGTATGTGCGGATGTATGTCGCATAACTCAAGAACGGTATGTCCTAGAAAGTTGAAAGTTGGTACGTAGACTCCTAGTGGGGTCTAGTTAAGCACCTTCCCTTTTGGTTGCGTTCGGGTGTTTCTAAAGGGTTTTTTTGCCTGTTTTTGAGGGGAAATCATTGTTAATTTCGATGTAAACTCAAGTGGTGTTACAATTTGGTGGACACTTGGCGATATATCGCCAGTTTTTTGGTCGCCAAGTTTTGTCGCCAAGTTGGCGACAAATTTGGCGATTTTTTTTAAAATCTGGTTTTAATTTAGCCACTGTTGGTGATATTTAGAGAGTAAACTATTGAATCACATTGAAATTACCAATAATGGGAAAATGACATTAAATTGGAGAAAAAGGAAGTCATATGAGGCACACATCAACTCGTTTAAAAAATATTTCAGAAACATACCCAATTCTACCGGATATATATATCTGTATTATGTAGAAAGATTTAAGAATGATTTCAGAAAAATTACTGTCTTTTAGTAGAAAAAGACAGTAAAAGACAGTCTTCTTTTTTTTGCAAGATTTATTATATGAAGAAGAAGTTGGTCACATCAGCTGCCATTATTTTCCCGGAACGCTTCTGAGTCGTTTTTTCAATGTAGAGGGTGATACATATAATGCTATTGTTGGATATAGTGATCTTTTAAATAGTTTGAACGAAAAAAGAAGAACTGTCCTTGAACGTTTAAAATATGTTGGTCAAACAAGCTTGCAAAAGCATTTTTTTTTTTTTTTTTTTGTTTTTTACATTCATCTAACCTCTTGTTGAACCCTATCATCAGTAAAGAATATTTCACCTATGCATTTATGGAATCAGCAACAAAATGATGAAACCAGAAACGATTTTGATCCTCCTTCATCACAGCCAGCTGGGAAGAAGCTATAAGTTTTTGCGATTAGTGTTTATTTACTATTTACAATGACTTGAAACATTTCCGTAAAAGCATTATTTACATTTACGAAGAAAAAAGCATTTCTTTGGAAAATACCAATTTTTTCTCATGCTTTTGGGGCATATGATGCAGAAATTTCCGTCCCAGTTTACCAAACTTTGAAACGAAATTGAAAAAGCAGAAAAAAAGGAAAAAAAGAAATTTGAACATGAACAGTGATTAATTGTTAACTGCGCATGCGCAAAATATAGCAGTTTATCACTATCAAAATTTCTTTGAGCAATAGATTTAGAAGCACATAAAAAGATCCAGTTAAGTATTATTAGAATTTGACAGGAAATTGGCAAGGTAATTAGAAGAATTTCAATCATTCTTCTACAAGCAACGAATCGTAAGGGATCGTTCTCAAGTAATCTGCTTTCTTCACAAATCCCACTGAACAATTGTAGGCAAGTGTTGCAAATTTGTGACCAAGAACTCTTACAATTCGTCGTCTATTCGAGAATACTTGAAATGTGGCTTACCGATATTTTTTATGGTATTCATTTTTTTTTTATAAGTTGACAAATTTATTGGGCTAAGAAAATTTGAAAGTTAAAAATTGCTATCTTTCGCTCATGCTCAGAGATAAATTAATGGCTTTAAATTTTCATATTTCATTAAATTTTCAAAATTTTTATCTTAAATTGTGGGACAATAGCTTTCTTTTATGCTACCTCGTTTTTTTAAAGTTTGATAAAGTTTGGCAGATAACTCTGCGTGTTATGAGACAAAAACATGCAAATAAAATTTATATTTTAGAAGGAACTGCGTATATCTTCGGGAATATAAGTCATACTTTCACGAAAATGTAGAAATTTATTGCGCATAGTAATTTAACTAAGTTTGATATTTTCATCGTCTTCCCAATTACTTAATTTGGACAAATATCAAAAAGCTTGTTTGGTTTCCTCAATTTGTTGCTTGTCCCCTAAATACATGTGGGACTTGATTTTATTAAAATGTGTGAGCTGAAGCATGCCTTTCATGTCACAAAATTTACAAAGCAATCTATTTTTATACATGTATGTAAACTTTTTGCAAGTTTAAAATTGCTAAATTTATGTGAAAAAAAAGGATGATCAGAGTTAACAGTTATTTAACAACAACTAAAAAACAAACCACCTTGTTTCATCTTCCCAATACACATCTTTTTTCTACTCTACTCTTATTACTTAAGTAAACAGACATTGTTGAAAAGCAGCGAACAGTGAAAACGTTCCAAAGAAAACTATTTATTCTGCCTAACGACAGAAAACCGGGTGATGGGCCTGAATTGAATGGGAATCGAATGCTTTTGGTAGAAGCACTCGATCTAAAGGCAGCGGAAAAAACACCATACATTGTTATATTTTAGTTGCCCTTTTATTCTGGCGTAACCCTAGTCAACTTTGATCGTAGTACTTTCGAGAAAAAACTAAAGCATTAATCCCGCCTGCTGAAAATTTTGCGTTATGTGAAGAAAAGAATCAATGGTACATAGTATTACCATTTTAAAGCCATACCGTATTTTCCCTTCAGCAAAGCGTAAAATTCAAAATAGCTATTGTTTTTAGCAAATTTAAATAATTACTGCATTCAAGCCCTCATTTTCTTCCTGAAAATACACTGTAAAAAATTCAGGAATAAATTTTAGTAAATAATACTATAAAATGCAGGGTAAGATGCAGGTAAATGTTAGTAAGAAATAAATGTCTAAATAGACTTCAAGCAAGCTTTGTTGGATAGACAAAGGCGGAATTTAACGAGGATTCGTCTTAATAAGTAAAATTTGACATGGTGATTAATCTGCTTCATGTAGAAAAGTATAGCGTAGCACATAATTGTAGTGTATAGGTGAAGAAAGCAACTATTGTTTGTCAAGACGTTCGTCTTTAGATATATTATCATCCAACTAATCTTTTTCTCTCTGTTGCCGTTTTCATTCTTTGAAAATTTAAAGAAATAAACATAGTACAGGCTTTCCAGGCAACAGATATAAAAATAAACGGTTTTCTTATCTGCATTAACTTTTTTTTAAACATTAGTGTACTTGACAACGCACGACTATGACATTTAAATTGAATTATAATGTTATTAATGGGAAAGTGACATAAGATTTCCATATAATTGAATAAATAGGAATATCTAGCAGATCAACTGACTTGTACTACTCAATCAGACAATGATATAAATTAGCTTTGACCTTGTTTTATACCTTTTACTGCTCTTTGCCGAAGTCATGTATCAGTTTTTATTTTATTTATTTTTTTTTTTTAATTTTATACTAAAAATTTTCGTAGTTTTTTAATTTTTTTTTTCTTCTTCTTATTATTTTTGTAGGAATTGCTCGGATCAATAGAAATTAAGTTGCCTCGTTAACCATTACGGTTATTTAGATGTTTTCAGGACTTTCAACGTGTTGCTGTGATGCTACCAAAATTCCTATGTCTCCTATTATTGTGCGATCTTTCAATTGCTTATGCATCCAAAAAGTATTTTCTAGGATAATTTCTGCTGAAGAAATCTCTAGTAGTTATTTATGGAGTCAGATCCTGAACTCTAGTTGATACTTTTCCAAGAAATTGCTGTTATGGTGCTTATTATTAGAATTGATTTATTTCCTAATGCTGAATCTCTAATAGTTACTTTTGATAACATTTAAAACATAGTTAATTGACCCTTAATTAGTATTGGTATCCTTTCAATTGTGGTATTTCGTGTTTTTTCAGATGTTAGATTTCTGGAATCTTTTTACATTACATTTCTGCTTGCAAAATATTTTCAGTTTTGATAATTTTCCAGTGATCGGTATAGGTGCCAAACGCAAATTTTTCTCCTTCTGATTAATGTTTCATGCCATATCTGCTAATGAAGTATTTCTAGTTGAATTAATTTATATTTTTTCACTAAAGGTGTCATTTCGATTGTTGGTTTTCTGATTTCTTTTTCGTAATATTAATACATTAGAAATTCTCTATTGAACCGTGCTAGTGACCTTTCAGACACCGTACGTCTTATAATTACTTTCCGTACGGTTGTTGATTCCTACCCAATTCCCATCTTTTGAAGTGCATTATCTTCTCCTAAATTTCGCGCCTCAACTAATGAGTCTCATTATGTATTCAAGTTAGCATAGTTCTGGAACTTCAGCAACGAATATCACAACTGACTTCGTTAATTTACTTTTTATATTGATCTTCAAAAAGTTTTTAAAAATGTAAAAACTATTTAGCTATTTTAAAAATGATGGGTTTTAGTAGAAATAAATCTATAGTTTTATGCAAAATATTTTAAGCATTTACAATGGTGTAAGTAGCTAACAAATAATGTTTTAACCAACAAATTCGAGTTAACTTGTTAACTTGTTCTTTCATTACGTTTTGACCATTCTTAAATCCATTTCGAAGGTAAAAATTAGTTTGAGAGATTTTCACTAGTTTAAGACAGATATCAAATGTAATACTTCATTCATAAGTAATTTTTAAAACCATTAGTTATAGCGAAAAACTCTTGAAAAACTTTAACAGAAATAAAATTTAGACTGTTTCCACGAAAAACATATTTTTAACTTGTTTAGTACTACTGCAGTTTGTTTATTGGCAATACAAAACGACTAAATGCATTCTCAGCTACTTTTGAACATAATACAACATTAGCGACATAACAATTAGCAAATTCAAATGTAATTATCAAGTGTATTTCTTGTTCGAGTGTATTACTTGTGTTTCCAAAGCCTTCGTTGTGATAATTGCATGTCCCGGTTGACTTTGCTCCCGATAGGAGGATGATATTAGTTTTTGGATGCATAATATTTTCTTTAATTGCAGACAGCTGAGATACTTGAGACTTGCTTGCAATTCTTGCTTTGCTTTAGCCATAGTTTCAGTAATGCTTTAGCTATGCGAAGGTGCTAAGCTATTGTTTTATACCTAACTAAGTTTTCTCTGAAAGTTATAAAGAGACATGACTGGCGTTTCTGAAAGGGTTTCTAAATTCTTTAGATAGATTCCAGGATAACTTTAAGATTACTGAGTTTTAGCGAAAAACACACATTAGCTCCTATTATTTTCTACGTTTCTATATTAATTTTACGGTGTGAAAAAATATGCTAAACTTTACATATTTTTTCATCCATTCTAATTAATGTAAAAGAGTAAAGTGAAGTAAAACAATCTTTTTTTATTAATATCTTAGCAAGTTTGCTTAAACTTTGCATCGGTTTCTGTTAGTATTTTTCAGTTATTGCTTGTAAACATAAATCTTTATATAAAAAAATTATGCACTATGCATATAAAAATAAAATGTATCAAGTGTTTAAAAAGCAGTTGCAACTTATTTAGTAATAGCAACTGTTGTAATGTTAGAAACTCTTGAATTAGAGTTCAGGTACAGTCATAGAACAAAAAAAGAGACACTCGTTAGTATTCGAAGACTATTGACAACTAGAGACACGTGTAATGTGTTATTTTTTCAGAAATAATGTCTTCTACATAATTACGTTAATAAATTGCTGTAAAAGGTTCGTCTTCATATTAAAACGAGCATAAACTTCAAAGTTTTCAATGAGAACCCCCTTTTTTATCACATATTTGTAATCAGCATCTTTTTTTTAACTTTGTATACAAAATTTTGTTTAATTCGATCCAGCCATTACTTCAGAATTGAGTTCTGAAAAATTCCTCTCGTAATGTTAAAACGTATTTTGATATTTTTACACATAACACAAAAACTGGATTAGGTACGGCAAAGATTTTTTTTATATCAAAATATGAATCGACCCAATAATAAAAATATCATTCACAACACTTAAAATGTAAATACAGATTGTTTTATGAATTACATTTTTTTTTTTTTTTTGAAAAAAATATGATCTAAAACTATATTAAAATTTAACAGAAAAACAGTCTGGAACAGCTTTAAGGGAATCCGAAAAATTTGAGCTCAAAATATTCAGTAGTTTTCGCGCTATGCTTTAAAATTCATTTTTCTCACTTTAGGGGACCGTATACCTTTTTAAAACATAATTAATGACAGTTGATTTCTTCGTAAAAAAAAAAAAAAAAAAATTGTTTAACAAAATAATCAAACCAGTTATAACGTCGTTTTTCTACATTTGATTTACGTCTATGAATTTTTTAAATGTATAAATTTATTCGCTGTATCTGCAGAAGAACAACACTATATTGCAATAGTCAGTTTTATGTGGATTACGTTTTACCGTCAATATGTAAATAATGCGAAACAAAAGAATATTATATAGAACATTTTAAATTAAAAGCTACACTTAAATTACTACGTTTATCCATTGCAGCATATTCCTTTTGTAAAACAATAACTTTGAAAAAAAATTAACGTACACATTGCAGCCCCTGGAGAGACGAACTCGGTCGCAGGTCTGTTGCGTATAGTTTTACCATAGGTGTGACAGCCTAGTGCCTGATACAATAGATTATGTTCTTATGCAAATATATGGCGCGCAAAACAAAGCCAAATAATGTATAGTAGTAATGTATAGTTGGCTTTTGTCGGATGTCTTTTCATCCATAAGCTCATTATTTTTTGCATTGAAAAAGGCGTTCCCTGTAACGCCGAAACACGTGTCTGCTGTAATTTACAAATTTGTGCTTCTTCTGACGTTGTTTTGTCTTACTTTAATGTATAGTTTTGTTTGCATGCACAAAGTAACAGCATCCGAGAAATGTCAAGCAGTTTGATGTCGGTCCACCTTGGTTTAAACTAAAATAACTTTGTTCTTTTTAATTTATAGGTTGGATTCATCTCGAATCTCGTTCGAAGAAGGGCAAGAATTAAGAAATTACTTACCTAAATTGCTTTTAAGAGCTATTACATGTTTAATTACAACCGTCGATTGCGTTATTCTTTTTTAATAATATCATGAATTGTGATCTTTTGCATCGAATTTGGGTTTGAAACAAATTCTCATTTTTTAATTATAATACAGGCGCTAGAACACCTACTGTGTTTGCTTACTGTGTCAATTCAAATAACCAAATTTTCCCAAATAAAGATCGTGTATGAATGGGCTCATTAACTGTTATTTATATTTTCCTGCCTCTGTTTTATTTTTTAGATTGATACTTTGTTCATTTTATGTATTTAAAGGAATTTTTCACAGAATAAATGGGCCTTGCTTCACTCAATTCACCAATCTATTTACTGCTGTGTCATCCAATGTTGTAAGGTATAGTTCTTATATTTTTGTACACGATGTCTTAAACTTCTTCTGATGTCAGCGAAATTAAAAACGCGAATTCCAATTTACATCGAAAGACCTTCTATTCATTTCAAAATAAACCAGTAACTCCATGAGCAATACATTTATCAAACATATTTACATCATTTTTCTAGGTATAAGGTTCCATATTTTCATTTCTATAAAGCTAATGGCTGAATGATTAAATAAGTAATTCAATAGGTTCAAATTATGAAAAGACAAAACGTTCCATCAATTTCAATTAGTCATTATTCGATTTATTCAAAAACGATCTAAGCGAGGGACCAGCCATACCCCACTCGTCTTTCTAAGGTTAATCCAGAAAGACAAAAAATCAGTAAATATTTAACTGTTTTTCAAAAAAAAAAAAAAAATTTCGAACCTAAATAGCTTTGTGGCGCAACATTATCAAAAAGCATCGAATTACAAAAAAAAAAAAAAAGAGAGAGAGAGAGAGCATTTAAAAAAATGAATTGAGCTGGATAATCACGATCTTTTCTTTGTTTACATTCCATTACTTGATAAGCCGTGACCTTGAAAGAAGCGTTTTCAAAGTGGTGACGGTCCCTAAAACGTTTTTCGTTAATAACTCATGTTCTACTGCACGGAATGCCATGAAATTTGTACCTAGGCTGCATTTTGCTGTCTAAACCTAATTATGTAGCAAAAAATAGGGGTTCACATTTAAAAATCAAGACTTAATGCTCATTTTACTTTGTATACGGTCCCTAATCAAAACTTTTCCGACGTAGTTTTAAAAAAAACTTTAAAACATGTCGGATGACACCTTTCTTTGCTTTCTAGCATGCATAATTTTCCGAATAATTAAAAGTGTTTCGTGTTTTTTTCTATGACTGTACATTGATCTTATACTGTCAATAAACTAATATGTTTTCTAAAGCATTTTTTCCCCTAGAAAATGCTTGGGATAAGCATTTAAAATACCATTTTGTTCATTAATCGTAAGAGAACATTCAGATACTAAACAATAGAACATTCGACATGAGTAAATAACGGACATAATAATAAAACACTCTATTTTCAGAGATATATTCTAAAAAATATAAATTTAACACACATTCAGACAAAATTCCTCAACTTCCAAGGAAATGTTTCTTTCTAACGATTGCTGCCATAAATAACACTTTTACATAATTGTGATGAAGCCTATTATTTTCTACGCTTGTTTCAGTAAATTCTCCTTTCGGCAAAACCCAAATAAACATTGTTTGCTTAATTAACCTTCCAAGCAACATCTTATGAATGTTGCACTTGAAAGCCCGATGAGAAATTTGCTCCATTCATAACGGATTGTCTATGGTTCATTAGTGCTTTGCCAGGGGAGTCCTTGTTTGGCAAAGATGTGGATTATTTTCGGTCCACTATATTCTTTTGATGGCAGGGCGTTTTAACTAAAAGATGAAAGCACAATTTAGCCTATGTAATTACTCCACAAACAAATCCTACAATTGTGTTACGTTTCAACAATCATACGGTTATGTTTGTGTTTCTCTTTCTTTCTTTACTTGCCTTTTGTAGTTTGCTAGTTCTTTTGTTTCTTTAAGAGCTAGTCAATTTCAGACTTACTTTTGTTATTACAGTGAAACCACCAAATTCAAACATCAAAAGTATTAAAATGAAAATTTTTCTCTGCATGAAAATTTTGTGCATTCTGCAAAAGTGCATAGTTTACAGACTGGATGTTCATTATTATTAGTGTTTATTTTTTTTTAGTTTCCTGGGAAATAAATGCGACACATTGGCAAATCTACTGTTTTTCGTACTATCTTTGATTGAAAAAATATATATAAAAAACATCCTTATAACACATTTTGTGTGATTTTAAAATTTAAACCAAGATTTTTTCTTTAATTTTGGTAACATACGTAACTTATGTTTCAAAGTAAGGTTTAACTCTTGCGTATGGTTGTAACTCAAAATATTGTAGATCGGCTGATACATGGTAAGCTAAAAGCACGAATTATTTTAAAAGAAAAATATTTTTTATCGCAAACACATTCAAAAAAGATCCATTCTTGACGACATGAAAATGTCCTTGATCATTCTGAGCGCTTGCTTTTACCATAGTTTGTAGATTTCTTTCAAACATATTGAGTATTGTTTTAGACCCCCTAATGATAGATATGAAAACAGTTGCATCACTCAATCCACTCTAGCTCTTATACCGATGATTTTCCCCCGTCCTAAATCGGATAAACGTTTCCCCCTCGGCATTATTGTCAATAGCACATAGAAATATTCAGGTAATCTGAAATAAGTTATTACGTTTCCTTACATATATAATGATTTCTTAGTTTGCAGAAAGCTTGTATATCCCTGAAAAAACAAGGTTGATGACCTTATACATTTTCTCCATCAGAAGATAACATCAATTCATAATATGTCAATTAGTTTCCATAAAATATAGTTTTAACTTATAATGTCTTATGATTAACACTTCATTTCTCGCTATTTATTCGACCTTATAATTCATTCTATGGCACGATTTTGTACACAATATTACTGCCAACTGTATACAGAGTGAATTTGACCTAATCTGCCAAACGAAATTGAATGTTAGTACAGCAGAGAACCAGCCATTTCATTCTCCAGTCCTTAACCGTAATCGAGTTACAGAAAAAAGACAGATAAAAGAAAAATGAGGCAAAAAACACATTTTCGGGAAAATGACTGAATTCTGAAGTTCGTGGAAAATCTACACACAAAGCTTCATATTTGGAAAGAGCAGACAAATTCCTTTATAATGAGACTGGTTTCAACAAGCTAGTCAAAATTTTCAGCGAGCCACAAGCTTTGAAATATTGAAACTACTCAAATTTGAATTAATACCAACATTTGCAATTGGCATTTTCAAAAAAAAAAAATCGATTGAGCTGCAGTATGTTAAATTAACCAAACATTAATCCACCCTAAAAGAGTTCGAATGATATCACAGCAAATTCTATTGGGGTTTAAAATTGGCAGAAACTAAGCCGTTTGTTTAAAACATTTAGAACAGCTTTTTTCAAGAAAGAAGACTAATTGAAGGCATCTACATTCCTTTTAGTACTGCCAGTTCGTATTTGATCACAAACGTCTCATCATTGATGACAATGGTCTTTAAAAATTCCGAATCGACATCAACGTAATGCAGAAGGTGGTTGCTAATGTTCAGATGTCCTTGCTTCTGGTCCTCGTTCAAAAAATTCGGGACGAGCTTCACGCAAATCTTTCGATTCTCCAAGTTTCTCGTGATGATGCTGTCAACTCATTTTGTCTAGTCCAACTTCGTCTGCAATTAATCTCACACTTAACCGACATTCCGAAATTATCAAAAATGCACACGTTCCATATTTGCGTCCGTTCTGCTGGTTGACGTACGCCTTGCTCGAAATTCATCCTCGATGCTCTTTCGACCATCTTTAAAACACTTATGCCATTAAAAAGCCTCGCCTGTGATAGGCAATTATTTCCGAACACTTGCTTCCGCATTTCTAAAGTCTCTGAAGCCGATTGAACAAGTTCCACACAGTACCTTATGGCGTATCGCTGCTATATTGTTATTTACATTTTGGAGCTGAAATTGACGTTAGTAACAGGCGTACACTGTAACAACGAAGCTGTTTGAACAAAGACTCGCAGGCGATTTCGGACCGGAATGAGCCTCTCCAGTAACCCTACATCTGCCTCCTACCATATCCATCCTACCATAACGCCCAGTAACCCCCCACCATCGACCTAACCGGTTTCTGCTCTGATGTACATTTGCATCAGGAAAAAGTGAGTCTCATTACTTATTTTATTAATTTTGCTAAAATCATCAAAACGTAGTATTTGGTTGAAATTTTATTGCAATTGCAGGAGTTCAAGAAAGTGCTCAAAATTTCGATTTTTTATGTGCAATGGCACCTTTTTGATCCTTCTTACTTGACAGCTTACCGAAATCAATGTAGCTGATCATGCTAGGACTATTTTTATGAAGACACAGCAGTAGTGTACTTACAAGTAATTTCAGGCCTTGATCGGAGACTATTAATCTCCAACCGAGAACTTGCGAGAATATCCAGATTTAAGATTTACAAATTCATCGTCGTACCAGAACGTTTTGCGTACTTAAGCATTATGAATGTTCGTAATAGCTGGCAGCTTATGGTTTGAATTAATTCAAAAATTTTACTAAAATGGAGAAAATGTTAAACAATAATGCTTGTTTATTTTCCTGAATGAAGACATGAATATACTTAAAGCAAAAATATCGAGAAGGAAATTGCAAATATATTCTTTTTTTTTTTTTTTTGATAGTGGCTAGGAGGGTTCAAAGAGAAACAAAGTTACATGGACTAGAACCCGTATAACTGGAGAGGCCGATACATCCGCCATATTGGAGCAAGCGCACAATAGGGAAAGCTACCTTTATTGGCAATCATTCGCCAAACAGGAAATTTTTGCATCGCGTTTCTTTCTCGCATTGTGCGTAAGTTCGAAGACAAAATTGCTTACATGGTTTGCTCGACTGATAATTTCCAAAGAAAAAAATAATTTAATTACTTATTTTACGCTAGTAAAAATACCCATTTTAAATTAATATACACTGTAAAAAAATTCCGAAACGTTACTGGATATTTCCATGTTACGTTTCGGGATTTCAATGGTTTTTATCCACTTCCTGGAAAAAACAAGTATCATTGTCAAAAAGTTTCCTGAATTGCTACAAGTCGCACGAATGCAGACTTTTCACCGTTGTGAAAATATTTTTAGTTCCCAGTTTAAAGAATAACTGAACGTATTTATAAAGTGCATCGGCTTCAGTTCAGGTATGGCCCGTCCATGTTAACTAAGCTCCCACAGGGCGCGAATAAGTATGGACTACGTTGCTTTGCAAGAATTGCAGGCGAGTAAGATTTTTGTTACTTGCCAGCAATTCTTGCTAAGCTTTGGCCATGTTTGCAATGATGCTCTTGGAACTTCCTTGATGAATCAGGAAGATGCCGAGCTATTACGTTATACCTTCTTAAATTTACTCGAATTTTTCAGCGTCACGACTGGCTTTTAACGGGAATATTTCTGAATATTTTAGGAAGTTTCTAGGATAATTTCAGGATGGTTACTGAATTTCAACGAAAAACGTTCCTGGATTTTGCAAGATATGTTACTGGCAGAAATTGGGCATATCAGCTGCCCATTATTTCCCAGGACCGTTCCTCAATCGTGTTTACAGGGTACGTCTCGGACATTGAATGCAGTCGAAACGGCAAAAGAGTGAATTTAAACAATAAAACAAGATAAATTATAAAACCATTTCAATTTGTTTCTGATAAATTAAAACATTTTCAAATAGCGGATTGTAAATCTTATCAATTTATTATATCGTTTGTAAAAAAAAAAAAACTACATCAACGTGAGCGAAGCCGCGGGTAAAAGCTAGTTTAAAATATATTCCCTTTTGATTTGGTTTTTGCAAAGCGATGTTTTCATGTACGATTTCAATGGAGCGTAGTCGTTCAAAAAATCTGACTCTTACTAGTTTTGTTTACGTTATTTTAAAGGATGAATGCTATATTTTGTTTTAATGGCGATACTGAGGAATATTTCTCTTATTTGATAGGTGTTTTTTATGCTTTTAGACCCATTCTGATAAATATTTTCGAAACTATTCCAGACGAGGATTTTAAAGAGAGCCGTCGACTCTCTTTGAAAACTGTTACCTTTATTATATTCGGAAACACATTTTTTTTCGTTATAGGTACTTTACGGCACATTATTAATCTTGGCGGTTGTTTTTGTTTAGCTTATTGTTAGCAAGTTTGATTATACCTATACGTAGAAACTATTTATTTGGCGAAACCATGCATTATTTTGTCACTGTGCTGTTTTTTTTTTCCTTGAACAAAAAACAAGGATTGAAACAAAACTAATAAAAAATTAATTCGAATTCTGAAATTTTGAATTAAAATTATGTGTTTCGCAATCACGAGTTGGGACAGGACCCTACTCATTGGAGTTATTGTTTCTAGGAACGGCTCTTGTCCCCCCAAGCCTGCCCTTTCTCTTGGGCGGTGTACAGGTGTGTGTGTGTGTGTGTGTAGACCTGTGTGTTTACATAGACCTGTGTGTATGCACCACGTAGTTGTGTGTGTGTGTGTGTATGAGCGTGCTTGTGTGTAGGACATGGACGTCACCGACTAGGAGAAGCGGAAACCGGAGGACAGTGCTCAGAACCGGAGCAGCCGCGCCTGCAGAGGACGCTGGGCGGTGGTACTACAGAGGCTCTTGGTTCAAGCTGAAAAAGGCACGGACACCAAAGACGGTCACGTAAGAACAATAAGCAATCGTGATTGCTCAAAAGAAAAAAAAAACAATGTGATAGCCTTTTTTCTAGTAGGGGTTCGAAAAACATATCGTATTTGTATGAAAAATGTTTTTTTTTTAATCGAAAAAACTGCTCTTTTTTTCCTTTTTTTCAATAAAATCAACTTGATTTTTTTTTCATGCAATTAAAATTTATTTAAGTTTATTAATACTAAATGCAAAATTTTAATACTAAATATTACCTGCAAGTAATCATAAAGCCCCAGAAAACCTTCAAATGATGGGTCTGGTATGATTAGGTGAGAAAATGGGGAGGGGAAGGGGGGGGGAAGAATAATCTAATAATTTTTTAAACATTTCTTGGTTCCATCGGAAAATGACTGGGATGGCGATAATTATAATTGCAAGAATGTGGAAATCGTATTTTAATATTCTAGAATTTCGGAGACAAAAAAGGCAATATCAAAATTTCATAAAAATATCTTTTCCGAGGAATAAGAATTGAGTTATCAAAAAAAAAAAAATCTGATTTTAACTTCACATCAGTTTTTTCAAAATTAATACATGAGAGAGCCAGAGAGCGAAGGTAAACATTGGCGAAATTTTGGAAACTGTTGGCGTCGCTTCCAGGCTGCCAGTCACTTCGCGGGGTATTAATTGTCCATTTCTTTTTTCTTTCTGCATCTGCGGGAAATTCGAAGAGCTGAAACTTTTTTTTTTTTTTTTTGCACAGTTAATAGCCGAACGATTGCCCATTTGACTCAGTTTAACATATGCGAAAGAAATGTAAACATGAGCAGCAATTCTGCTGCGAAGCACTGGATCAAGTTTGCTCCAA
This sequence comes from Uloborus diversus, assembly GCF_026930045.1. Taxonomy (NCBI): domain Eukaryota; kingdom Metazoa; phylum Arthropoda; class Arachnida; order Araneae; family Uloboridae; genus Uloborus; species Uloborus diversus. The sequence goes on along the minus strand of NC_072740.1, from coordinate 104,773,199 downwards.
AATGGCGGATGCGTCGGCTCCTCCACTACAGGGGCCTTAACATGAAACACATTTTGCTTACAAAAGCACCATAGCAATAAAACATGTTAGCTAGCTCAAAATTTAATTGCCTAAGATCCCAGTAGGGTTGACTGAACCTCATCAAGTTTTCAAAAATTATTATTATAAATGAAGAATGAAAGTTGTAAATTAAACATTTTAAATAAATTAGTTGGAAAGTTGTAAATTAACATTTTAAATTAAAAGCTACACTTAGAATACTTCTGCTTTTTTTTCTGCGTTTAGCCATTGCCTTTTGTAAAACAATAACTCTAAAAAAAATTAACATGCACAACTTTTTCACAAAAACTTAACAATAAAACTTCATTGTCTTGCTAGTCTTAATGCAATAGTCAGTGTAGAATAAATGGCTCGTCTCAGTGATAATTTACTAAAAGGAAAATTTATTACCCTGTATAAATCGGGATAAAGCAATTGAAAAATAGACGACAGTGTGAAATTTTGCCTTTAACAGTATCCAGATGGACAAACAGGTAGTAATTGCTCTTAGACCAGTTTGCTGATTTTTACTTTTTTTTTTTTGTAAAGTGTTTGAATAATTTTCAGTCGCAGTAGTTAACCGCATGCTCTTAGCCCGTATGCTGCACGCAAAGGCGTTGTTGTGGCTTACATTAAATTGGATGTAAGATTATATAGAGTTTTTGTCTATTTATAATTATAATTTAAATGCTATTTTTCTATTAACTTTGTCAATTATCCGTGCATTTCACATTAAAATCATTTTCGCAAGCCAAAGATAAAATTTCAAAATATTTTCTTCTTTATCAAATAAAATGGAAAAATATGGCAAAAGAAAGAATGCTATAAATAAAATGTTGTTCTCAACTACTGGAAGATTATTTTACTATATGCATGTTTTTCAGAAACCAATTTCTGAATATTCGACTCCAACGTTATGACATTGACATTAATTCTACTTCCTGATCTTTTACTTTAGGAAAACAATGGAGCACATGGACAAGCTTCGCAGGCTGAATGTGGCCCGCGCATTCACAGCGATATACTAGATGTTTCATGATCCCTTTCGCAGACTGCTGCAAGTTCTAATAAAGAGCATAATAAACCTGCACTAGGATTAATCGAATAATGAAGCAGGTGTCATGCCATTGAAGCTAAGAGTTCCAACAAACTGGTGGATATCGAGAATTTATCTCACCAGCGTAACGCCGTAAACATACAGCAGATATATTTACTTTACTTACCAGTTTGCTCGCACTCTCAGCTTTAATGAGATGACTTCTTCATCCTATAGGTTTGGTTCTGGTTCCAGACTGCTAAAAGTTCACAGTATGGATAAAATTGCAGTCTAGATAAATTAACCTGGTTGTAAGTATGATGCGTGCAGGTTTACTATACGTGCGACAGTCTATTGCCTGATACTAGAAAATATTCGTGTGCAAGTATATGGTGCGCGAAACAAAATCAAACAGTGCAAAGCTTTGTTTGCAACAAATCCGAGAAATGACAAGAAGTCTCATTTCGGTTCACCCTGGTATAAGCTAAAATAACTTTTGTCTTTTTAATTCACGGGTTGGATCCATTTCGAATCTCGTTGCTAGAAACACCTATTGGAAATTACTTACCTAAATTGCTTTACAGCTTACTTAAAGGTGCCATTTCATGCTTAACTAAAACAGCGGATTGTGTTAAACTTTTTTAATAATGTCACGCATTGTGATTTTTCGCATCAATTTTGGATTTGAAACAAATTCCTGTTTTTTGATGACAAAAAAGTCGCTAGAACAAGTACTGTGTTTATCCACTGAGTTAATTCAAATAACCAAATGTTCCCAAATAACGTTTGAGTATGAAATGTTTGCTTATAAAGGTTTGCTGGCAACTGGTATTTATATTCTGCTTATGTTTTATTTTTTAGATTGATAATTTGTTCATTGTATGCATTTAAAGCAAATTTTTACGGAACAAATGGACCTTGCTTCGCTCAAGTCGCCAATCTGTTTAATTATGTGGCTTCCCAAGTTGTGCGGTGTATTTTTTTTTTTCTTTTGTATACGATGCCTCAAACTTCTTCCGATGTTCTGCGAAATTAAAATCGCGAATTCCGTTTTACAACAAAAGACCTTTATTCATTCCAAAACAAACCAGTAAAACAGAAGCAATACATTTATTAAGCATATTTACATCATTTTTCTATTTATAAGGTTCAATATTTCTATGAGGCTAATGGCTGAATGATTAAATAAGCAATCCAATAGGTGCATCTTATGAAAAGTCAAAAATTTCCTTTACTTTTAGTTGGTCATTATTCGATTTATTAAACAACGATCTATACGAGGGACCAGCCTGACCCCATTTGTCTTTCTAAGGTTAATTCAGATAGACAAAAATCAGTAAATATTTTAACTGTTTAAAAAATTAAAAAAAAAAGTTATTGACCCTAAATCGTTTTGTGGCGCAACATTATCTGCCAAAAAGTATCGAATTAAAAACAAAAAAAAAGGGGGAGAACTTAAACAAAACATGAATTGAGGTGGATATTCTCGATCTTTTTCTTCGTTTACATTCCGTTACTTTATAATACGTGACCTTGAAAGTATCGTTTGAAATGTGTTGACTGTCCTTAAATCGTTTTTCATTAATAACATATGTTCTAATGCAGGGAATGCAATGAAATCTCGTACCCGGACTGCATTTTGCTGTCTAAACATAATTATGTAGCAAAAAAGGGGGTTCCCGTAGGAAAATCAAGACTTGATGCTAATTGTACTTTGTATATGGTCCCTTATCAAAATTCCACCTACGTTGTTTTAAAGAAGACTTTAAACCACGTCGGATGACACGTTTTTTTTTTTTTTCTTTTCTAGCATGTATAATGGCCAGATAATTAAGAGTGTTTCGTTTTTTTTTTCTTTTTCTATGACTGTACGTCGAGTGAAGCATAAAACATGAAGATTAACGTGTGAGTGGATATTTGCAATCTGGTATCAATTTTGGGATAATTACTCTTATAGATTTATTAAAGATGTTTTGGATAATTTAGATCAGATAATTTCGATTTAGTTAGTTTGAGATAATTTACTCTTATAGACAAAAAAAGAAAAAAAAAATCCGTTTCCTTTGTCATGAACAAAATAACGAACAAAATATGAATTAATCGTTCTAAAATTTATCCAAAATTCCGAAGCTTTATAAATGCTTTAATCTTCGAGATTAAAACTTCTTGTTACGTTTTTTAACAGCGATAAAAAACTTTTTTCCGAGAATGGAAGTCCGTAAGAGTGCTTGTTTTCCTTTGTTAAGTGGATTATACGTATAAGTAGTTGTATGATTTTTTTTAACTCAGAAAGAGAACGGTTTGTGATTATCCTGAAAAAAATCGTAATCGTGGAAACAAGTTCTTTTTTAGAAAATCAAGAATCAAAAGAAATTCTACTTGTGCATCTTCTTTTAAAAAATACCTTCTTTACGCAAAAGTAAGCATTTTCAACCTTTTTTTTATATGCTACTTACAAAATATTTATTAACAAGAGCTTATAAGCTTAACGCAAAGAATATTTATAGCTATTCATATATGAAATTATTTTGGAAGATAAAAAACTTCTAAATATATTTTTTAAAGATTTATCATTTGTTTCATGCGATAATTTTTACGCAACCACAACTTCACTCAAGAATTGATTTTTTTAATAATTAAATACTACTACTTCAGTTTCGTTTTTCAGGAGAAGCTGAGGTTGAACTTAAAAGGTATATTGCTTAGGGGAGAAGGGACTAGTTTGTACAAATTTTGCATTTTTGGAAAAAAATATGCTAAATGCTGTTTTTAATACATATGATATTTTTTTCAATAATTTGCTCTTTTGCACTTATTTTCATTAATATATTAAAACATTTCGCCGAACAATTATTTAATAAACAATTTTTCAAAAAAGGTTGTCTTTGTCCACACTAGCCTCATGTCATGGGGCTATAGTGGACAGGCTAAGAGGCTAGTGTGGACAAGCGAGAATACTAATTAAGCAAAGTAAGCAGTGGATTTAAAAACAACAATATATAAGTTTTAACCTAAAGAGCAGATTCCTTAGCCAATGTTAACATTAACAAAGCATATTTTAACTCATAATATAAGTTTAAGATACTAATTCGTAAATATGACTTGTCTAAAATTATTTAAAAGACAAATTCAAATGTTTGAAAGCTATTTAGTTTTATTTATATGAAAAAAAGGTAATTTTAATGCAGAAGATATATATATATATATATATATCTATATATATAAAAATCTCGTGTCACGATGTTTGTTCGGGGTAAACTCCGAAACTACTCAACCGATTTTTCTCAAATTTCATATCTATGTGTCATTTGGTCCAACTTAAAAGATAGGATAGTTTTTATAATTTTTTATCGCAAATTTCATATTAATTATGCAATAATAGTGTGAATTAATTGTTTAGTTCTATAAATTCTTAATAGATGGCGGTGTAAGTTAATTAATCGATATAACTGTAATATTGTATGACTTACTGCTAAAAACACCATGATAAAAAAACTCAGAAATGTTGCTTAGAATTTCTATATAACGTTTTCGGATATTACAGGTTATTATTCACTTCCTGAGAAAATCAACTATATTTTTCAAAACGTTTCCTTAAATTGCTACAAATTGCAGATTTCACACCGTTGTAAAAAAATATTTTTCTTCACCAGTATCAAGATTAACTAAACATATTTAATAGGTGTATCGGAGGTTGAGAGTGTATTCCCGAATAAATTTATTATTTTTTATTATTATTGACTCTGCAATCGTGCTATTTTGGCAGCAAAAAACATTGATGCAGACGCAATTACCTTTTAAATGCAACAGTTTTTGCCGGTAATTTGAAATCATTTAAATCAATCGGTACAATTGCTGATTAGAAGAAATAAGTAAAGTTTCCAACTGAATTTTAAAGTATCTGGATATACCAGGAATGGCGCTACACAATTTCCAGTTGAAAAATAATTCACCAATTAATTTTCTCCATAATTTAAACCCACCTAGGTTTTAAAAAAAATATACAGGTATAGTTATCAAAAGAGTCACCGAAAATGTTCTTGAAGCAGCAATTTTTTTGGAAAAGTTTAAAGGAGGAATCATCCAGCTGCAATGCATTCCATTAATATCGTCAGAATCTTCAATACAGCTTAGAAGGCTTCATATTCCGCTTCGCATAGCCTTTGCGATAACCATAACTCGATCTCAAGGCCAAACAATGACGGTTTGGACTAGGAAAATAGGTGTTTCTCCGATGGGTACAACTACATGTAACCTGCTCATTTGTGGAAAATCCATCAAATCTGTTCGTGATAGCAAAAGACAGATTAACCAAAAATATTGTGAACAAATTAGTACAAAGATAATTTTCCATTTTAATAATTTAAAAGAATCGAAACAATAATTCGATCAATGTTATTTACCTTATTCACAAAATTCCACTTTTATAGCTTATCAATTTATGTATTATATTTTGTGAGAAGTTATTGATTAAAAACTGTTGTTAAGGCTAACAGGAATAAACTGTACATAGAAAATCTGTATATTCGTTAATGCTTAATTTCATTATTCTGATACTTTACGTACCACTTTCAAGTTATTTTGCACCATTGGACGAAGTAAGTACACTGCAAAAAATTTCCGACACGTTTCTGAGTATTTCCGTGTAACGTTTCAGGATTTCAGTGGTTTTTATCTACTTCCTGGAAAAATCAAGACTCATTCTTAAAAAGTTCTCTGAATTGCTACATGTTGCACGAATGCAGTTTTCTCACTATTATGATAAATTTTTCTAGCTTCCAGTTTAAAGATTAACTGAGCGTATTTATAAAGTGTATGGGCTTCAGTACAACAACGGCTCATCCAAGCTACTTAAGTGCTGAAAGGGAGTGATTAGGTATGGACAACGTTGCTGTGCAAGAATTGCAGGCGAGTACAATGCGCGATACTTTGCTTTCAAATCGTGCTGGACTTCGGCCATGTGTGAATACTGCTGATGGAACTAGCTAATTAAATCAGGAAGATGTCAAGCGGTTATACCTACCTAACTTTTCTCTAATTTTCCAGAAACATGACTGGCTTTGAACGGGAAGATTTCTGAATTTTTCAAGAGGCTTCCGGAATCATTTCAGGAATGTTACTTAATTTAAGCGGAAAACATTCCTGGTTTTTATAAGGTATCTTAATGGTAGAAATTGGGCATATGAGCTTCCTATTATTTTCAGAAACGTTTCTGAATCCTTTTTACAGTATACTTACTAAATTTAAAAAACGTAAGTATAGATAGCAATGGTTTTACTATAAAAAATTTAGTTAGTCTTTACTAAATTTAATAAGTTCCTACTTCGGGCAAACACGACCATTCTCAATTCCCTGTGATTTAAACTCATCGGAATTTTTTCCCGCTTTCTTAGAAATATTAATTTGATCGTATAAAAACAATGCGTAAAAAATTAAAAGAATTGTGGATTAGAACGAATCCGTAAAGTTTCAAACTGAATTTTAAATTCTCTCGATATACCAAGAATGGCACCACACAATCTTCAGTTATAAATTGTTTCACCAATTAATCTTCTTCAAAATTTAAACCCATCTAAGTTTTACAAATATACACCTAAAGTTACCAAAATGATCATTGGAACTGTTCTTGAAGCAACCAATTTTTTAACGGGGAAGTTTAAATAAGAAAACATCATGCTGCCTTGAATTCCATGAATTCCATGAATTCGTCAGAATCTTCAATATAGTTCAAAAGGCATCATTTTGCTCTTCGCTTAGCTTAACCAAAAATAGATCTCAAGGCAAATTATTTCAATGTGAACTTGGGAAAATAAGTTTTTCTCCTATGGGCAACTACATGTCACCTTCTCACGAGTGGAAAAACCGTAAACTCTATTCGTGTTAGCAAAATACAGATTTACCAAAAATATTGTGAACAAATTAGTACAAAGGTAATTTTCAATTTTAATAATTTAAAATAATCGAAACAATAGTTCGAAATCAATGTTATCTACCTTATTTATGAAATTCCAGTTTTATAGTTTATCATATTATTTAGTATATTTTGTGAGAAGTCTTTGATTAAAAACTATAATTAACGCTTACATGAATAAAATCTAAATACAAAAAAGGAAGTTGGTTAATGCTTAATTTCAACATTCCGGTACTTCAACATTCCGATATTCAAGTCATTTTGCACGTTTCGCTGAATTAAGTAATTACTTAATTTACCAAACATAAGTATCTTTATATAATATTTCTGTAACCTGTTTTTTGTTTCTAAGCGAGATTTTTCTCAATTCTTGATCGATTTCTTTGATTTACACCTTATTTTAAAGCTAATCGTGCAGGCTTCTGACGAAAAATAGACCCACGGTCTAAAAATTGTTTTTTCGGGCAAAAAAACCTGTTTTAAGGAACCAGAATGAGGTTTTCGGTTAAATTTATAATTTTAACTTGCACTGTACCCGACAGAGCTGAATAGCTTGATCGGCAGAGCGTTCGACTGGTAACTAGGAGAATGCGTGTTCGGGCCCACGTCTGAACTATCTGCATCAAAAAATTAGGGAAATTCCGGGCATTACATGAACACTTAATAATAATGAATAACAAATATGAGGAAATAGAATAAATGAGATGGAAACGCTCTTTGCCGTTATGAAAACTTGATGCAACGTCAAGCTAAATTAATTCTCAATTGCAGGGTTTTTTTTTTTTTTTCCTTTTGAAGCTTTGGCTCCGGCAAGAAAATTAAAGCATAATGTTAGCGAAAATATAAGTATCAGGTTTAAGATTTCAGACTACAATGGAATTGTTTTTTGCTCAGAAAAATATTATAAATCGTATATTGAAATATTGATTTTTCCAATGAGTTTTTGACACTTTGTAGGAATAAAAAAATTACTACTTCAATTTGAAGGGTAATATATATATATTTCTTCTTTTTGCAAAAAAACAAATACCCCTATCTCATTTTTACTACATTCAAAAAGCTACGCTTAAAAAAGCACTCAGTTAAAATTATTTTGTATTTTAACCGTGCTGTTAAATGATGAACATGTGCTGCCATCTAAGTCATAACGGTTCAAGCAGCATGCGGTAACAAATTGTAAAAATTTTCAAAAATAAAAACATTTCTCTTCAATATCTTATCTTATATATTATTTCTTTGGATTATTTTTCTGTCAGTATGCGAGATCTTTCTTATCTCCTGACGAAATCCCCCCCCCCATTTTAAAACTTATCAGGCCTGCTAATGAGGAAAATAGACATACGATCTAAAAATTAAGTTTTCGGAAACGCCTCTTGCTGTTGCAAAACCTTGATGCAGCCTGTAGTTCTTATGCAAATTTTTTTAAAATCAAAGTTCTAATACAATTTTCCAATTTTTTGTGTCGCTTTCGGAAAGAAAAAAAAATAAATTAACCTCTTTTTTTTTTAACAAAGTTTAAAAGCACTGGACTAAGTTGTTCGGTTAAATTAAAAAGTTTTTTTTCGGTAGAGCGTTCGGCTATCAACTATCTGAAATTCGGGCAAGCTCGGGCTGTCCGACATAATAGCAAATTTACATTAATATTACGCATTACATGTACTCATAACATACAACAGATAACACACGTAAAAAAATAATTGCGATGGGAATGCTACTTGGTGTTTCAATTCCTTTATGCAGGCTACAGTTATCATTCAGATAAGTTGACTGTTAATCGAAGGGTGTTCTTCCTTTTTTTTAAAGCTTTGACTCCGTCCAGACCACTAAGCTTAATGTAAGCATAAAAAAAGTATTAGACATACCTCAAAGGAATCCTTTTTGTGCAGAAAAACATTTTTATTGTATGCTGAAATGTAGATTTTTCTGATAGCAGTGTTGGAACTTTTGTACAAATGAAGAAAAAAAAAACTACGTCAAATTAAAACTACGAGTTTCACCCAGTAAATCTTTAATTATTTATTCGAATACGATATAAAACATTAAAATTATTATCAACTTCATTAGTAAGAAATAATTTTCTACTCCTCTGCTTTCGGCTGAAAAAAAAACATTTTGTCTACGTTCGAAAAATTACACTTAAAAAACGGACTCAGTTCAACTGGTATTGAATTTTAAGTGTTCGATTAAAAGAAAAACATGTGCAGGCATTAAAGCCGTAACGGTTAAAGCAGCCTGCTATGAAAAATTGTTCCTCAATATTCAAAAACAAAAACACCTATTTTGAATTGAATTTATTACTTCTCTAGAATGTTTGTTTCAATCGCTACGTGAGATCTTCCTCATTCTATAATGAAATTCCATGTTTTACGAATAATTTTAAATCGTATCATGCTGGCTAATGACAAAACATAGACGCATGATCTTATTCTTTTTTTTTTTTTTTGGCAAAAAGCTTTTTGGCTACGCATTCCTTTAATGAATAGCACTCTAAAAGGAAGGCGCAATTGCTAGGTTTGTTGGAGTGTCGTGCTGTTAATCAGAATGGAGCCAGTTCGAATCCGAAAATTTAGTTAGTACTTACTAAATTTAATAAGTTCCTATTTCTGCCAAACACGGCCATTCTGAATTCCCTGTGATATAAAATCGACCGAACTTTTTCCAGCTTTGGAAAAATATTAATTTGATCGTTTAAAAATATAAGTAAAAAAATATTTCCATTTTCAGCCACAGCAACGCGTGGCTGGGTCAGCTAGTATATATATATATATATATATATATTTTTTTACTTTTCACAATTATTAAACCATCATCATTAAATTTTATGTGACATGCCGAGTAGAACATGCACTGTAAAAACGATTCAGAAACGTGCCTGGAAATTGATTAGCAGCACATGTGCCCAATTTCTGCCAAGAATATCCCTTGCAAAGATCAGAAACGTTTCCCGCTACAACTCAGTACCCTTCGTGAAATTATCCTTGAATCTTCCTAAAGAATACGGAGAGTTCCCGTAGCTAGCAAACTCAGCCTGAGCAAGCGGTAGTCGACTTAAAGACGATACACATAATCAATACACTCAGTTAATCTTTAAACTGGTAGCTAAAAATATTTTTCACACCCTTAAAGATTCTTGCAACTTAAAGCAATTCAGAAAAAGTTTTTCCAAAAATACTTGATTTTACGGAGAAATAGGTGAAAACCCGTGAAATCCGCAGCGTTCCGCGGAAATAATCAGAAACGTTTCGGATTTTTTTTAAGAAGTGCTACTTACAATATCTAGCGATGGTAGTTCCCTACAATTTCATTTCACGATATTTGGGACGCATCTTTTCCATCGTGGAAAAAGAAAAATGTTCTGTGCCTCAAAGAACTATTTTGTTCACCATTTTCTCAGAAGAAATGCATAATGAAATCAGTTGATTTTCATACGGCCTCCACTCGTCCAACATAGTGCAAAATGCTATTTCTTTCATAAACTTAACCAACACAAAGGCTTATGTCATTGGTAGTTTGAATATAAAAAAATAATAATAAATGTGTGAAAATGACAGAATTCCTTGGTAAATTGGATTATATTCCTTTCAAAAAGTAAACTCATTTAGTAAAAAAAGGCTTAAAAATGAGCAAAAATCCTTTATAAATTCATCATTTTATTATTTTCAATAATTTATTTTATAAAGCAATTGGTAAAGAATAAAATCGCAAAATTTAATAAATAAAATCGTTTGGAAAAAAAAAAAAAACTCATCACTTTACAAGAGTCAATCTTGTTTTGTAAATGAAACCTAAAATATGAAAAAACGGGACAGAAAATCCTTTGTAATTAAATGCATATTTGTCAAAATTAAACCAATCACGCTAATAACAGAAAATATATTATATTTAACTCCTTATTTTTGCTCACTCAAAGCTGCAAGGGATTAGTGTGGGCATGAGTTTAGCTGCATGGATTAGTGTGGCGACTGTGAACACATTACCATGTGTCCGCAGTAGCCCCAACACCGTGTTTCCTTTCTAACCCCATGGCTCATTTTTTTAAGCCTTTTAATTTTGAATTAAAACTATTCATAGCAGAACGGAATATAAAAATACATCATCGCCTCAGAGCAATAGTACGACATCTAATCCCAGTAATAACAGTAAGATATCTTACCGTTGCTCTGAGGCAACGATATATTTAATACATTTATTTATGATGTACAATCTCCTTTTAATTGCAATAATAAATTAAAATAGTTTAATCTAATAACTAAAAGAAAATCAAAAATTTACTTTTTCACTATGAAAACCTTCATTTGTAATTTGGTACTGAACTATCAAAAGTGTTATCATGAAACTAACATGGAAAAGCATGTTGGTGTTGTCATTATGCATAAATTAACAGAGAAATTTTGAAAAAACAAATAATAGAATTATTGCAGATGTCCATAATAACCCCTTGTCCACCACGTGACATAGGGGAGAAGTGTGGACCCCTTGTCCACACTTCTCCCATATGTCACGTGGTGAAAATTTTAAAGTATTAATGCTTCGACCTTAACCATGTATTGGGACTTGATTAAGGTAGAAAAGAAAATTTAGATTGCTTAGTAGACATCATTTAAAGGGACGATACTTAAGGTACTGTTTCATTTAATTTCGTATTAATAACTAGCTATACCCGACACAAATTTGCCGAGGTAAAAATGTAATATAAGGTATAAGCAAGCTCAGTGGTTTCTAAAGTAGGAAACGTTGGCAAATGAAAAATACGCCAGTTAAATAAAGTGAAATCTGTTTCCAAGCAGTTGTCAAAAGCTTCTAGGCAAGATATAGATTTTTTTTCTTGCATAAAAAAATTCTACAGCGTCTTTTGTAAATTTCGCCAAAATTCTCCAGTACCTAAATGCACAAAGTAAATATATGTATGGTATTTCTATCAGAGTTGGGCAAATTTTAATTGCATTGACAATTAACGATTAACAATTGATTAATTGGTATACGTAACCACAACAACTAACAATTAATCAATTGTAATTGCGGAAAATTACAATTATTAATTAATTAATTGTTAATTGTAGTTTTCTACAGTTAACAATTAATCAATTGTTAGTTGTAGTTTACCACAGTTAACAATTAATTAATTGTTAATTGCAGTTTACTACAGTTAACGATTGTTAATTGAAGCTTACTAGAACTAACAATTGTCGATTGTTCTGTGAATTTTAATTAAAACTAACTCATAAAAAAATTACTGGTTTTGTACAATATATTTTACAGACGACAGGTCTGCTTGGCACGTGATCGCTAAACGGGTACCATATTACTAGGTAACTATTTAAATACATATGTTAGAATAAAGTAAAATATCAATAAAATATCAGTAACTTTCAGTAAATTACCGCCTAATAGCCAGGGCTAAAACAGAAATACATGAAATACTCGAGTTGAACCGAACCATTGCTTCGGTCACTCGTCTGGTCTGCTCTAATTCTTTATTAGCTACCTCTTTGTTTGGCACTCTTGGCTTCCTTAAGAGGTTTTCCATTTCCAACTTAGTCACTTTCTTATGCCGGGCTGATGAGTGCTCATAAGCACGAAACTGCAGTCCTCGGCTGGACATGACTGAGCTGGCGGTGTATATCATGTATCAGTAACTTTATTACGAGCAATAAATTATTTACTGAAGCATATGACTTTTCTTAAAAAAATTTATGGCTCCAGCAAAATATCTTCAAAAAAGGTATACTTCAATTAAAAATTAATTTTTTTGTCCGAGTAAAAGTCCGAGGAACATCTCGGGGAAATTACAGAAATGCCTCTTAAGCACACGATTTAAAAATAAAAAAATATATAAATAAACAGAGAGGTCTCTGAGATCTTACGTCCCTTGTTATGCCCTTCTTTCTGATTTCCCCTGATACAGGTTAAAATATAAAACAAGGATTTGCACAATTTTAAAACACTTAATTAAAACACAAACATTTACGTGTGGGAAAAACTTGCCAAGACGAGAATAGTTTACGCGGCGAGCGAGCAATCAACACAGAACGAAAATACGAATTCGAATAATACTTTGAACTCTGTACGCTGCGCTGTACCTATTGATACATTAAGTTAATTGTTAGTTTTAATTGTTTCATAAAACAATTAAAAAAAATATTTGCAATTATTTTAATTGTGAAAAGCGATTAACGTACATTAATCTAATTAAATTAATTGCAAAGTACAATTAATAGTTTAATTGAAATTAATTTAATTGCAATTACTTGTTTAATCAATTAACAAGGCAATTGAAAAAATAATTGATTAATGCCCAACGCTGATTTCTATACTAGTTAAAAAACTCATTTTTTTTTAAATCAAGAAATAATTGAGTCTTTGAGCCGGGGTTTACCGGTTGAAAGCCCTTCAGACAAGTTGGCATTCTCAATTCCGAACTATAAAATAGCATACATTGAAAAAAAAAGATCAATTTACGCTCGAAGGTAATGGTAGAAAAAAAATTGACCCTAAAAGGTCCAACCAGGCATTAAAATATGCAGGCTCGTGTTTCAGGCTGTCAAAGAACTTCTATTTTCATTGAAGAAAGGTGTGGAATTACGTTAACATAAACCTCTTTCGTTGCAATTTGATTAAAAAAAAATCCAAATAAAGAACAGAAGCAATGACATTGCATTAAAAGTTGCATTAATTTTTAAAACAATAGGCCAAATTCAGTACTTATCAAGTTATTGTTTGCAATTAAAGTCACAATTGCTGAGAAAAATTCTTACAGTACTTGCAAATGAAAAAAAAAGTGCTAATTAGAGACTTGAATGGAGGAAAAAATTGGAATACGCGCATAAACTGTTCTCCTAAATTGAAATAAAGGAATCGAATTTCAAACATAACGGTCTATTTAAAGCTGGTTAAACCGACACTCCCTTGTATGTTGAAAAAACAAAACTGTTGACCTTTTTCTTTAGAAAAATGGTGATTGAAATAAAGCTCCCATTAGGGACTGGAAAGGTAGAAAAGCCTGGAAAAATTGAGCTAAAACGCACATAATTACCCTTGTAATTTTTTAAAGAACTAGTACAAATCCCATTTTAAGCAGAGAAATCCGTTCTTTTAAGTGCTGTACTTAAATATTAATATGTGCTAGAATTTTGTCACCCCCATACTTATGATTGAGCAATTATCGATTTTTTTTTTTTTTTTTTTTGAAATTGTCTATGATATTTATCAGCGCTAATACGCTTCGGTACTTTCCGAGATATCTCTGTTATTATTGAGACAAAAAAAAAAAATCTAGTAACTCTGAATGGTTGGCTACGTCCAAGGTTAATTCGAGTTCTATCTCTTATTCTCTGCATTCTTTAACGGGAATAAATAAAAACATCTTTAACCCTAGAGAAGTTACGCTTCGGTAGATTCCGCGCCCGTTGTCAGATATTTCGCTCTATCCCACCACCCCTTATTCTAATAATGGGGCCCATCTGTGTAGCTGAAGGTCAGACTCTCCCCAGCCCACACACTTCGTTCTGAGAATTTTCTTCGGTATTTAAGGTTGCATAGCTTTCGGAAATATATGTTGGTCATTTAGACCAATAGCGCGCCATCCTAGTCAGGTGTCATTTTCTCCTCGGCACTTCCTTTCTTCTGCTTCTGTCTCACGAATAGCTACGGCGGGGAAAAGACCGAAGCGCGAACACTAGCGTAACAAAAGGAAACGCGACTTCTCTAGGGTTAACATGAAAGTCAAAGCAAGAGGGTTCTAATGTTGAAGACGACTACTTATAGTTTTATGTAAGTTAAAGTATTTATCCTACTCTTTTATAAATTACCACATCACAAATGCAAAGAAATAGTTTTTAATTTAACGCAGCTTACACCACCCAGGGACTGAGCAGTTAAGACGCGTTTCACTTTTAAAACGCAAAGCAACACCAAAAATTGTAATAACTGGCGAAAAACGCATCAAATTGTTTATATAATTATTTTTTAAACCATAGAGGAACTTTTATGATTCTGAATCACGTTTTTTGAAGGCTTAAAGTTAAAAAAAGTGCCCCAACCAGTGGGCAATAACAGCATTTTCTTGTCCTTTTTCTTTCTGGAAAAGTGCAGGTAAAAGTTACTACCCACAATTCATCTACGAAGCATGTTTTAGACCTTATTTTTTAGCAAAATAGGTACTAGGTGCTCATTCCCTAGGTGGAGTTCACTCTCTATTTCCTCAACAGTATATAAGAACAGAACAATACAAAACCTAAACAGGTAGTCAAGACAAACTATTTTTTTAAAGCAAACCATATATAAATGCTTTCAGATCCCAGATCCGCCCTTGAATTCACCCGAAAAGGAGAAACCGCAATCACTTCTAAGGTTATGGACTACCTTAAACTGCTACACTGTCGTGGAAAATCATGTGTTCTACAATGGGTACCTGCACATGCGAACAGCGATGGAAATTACTATACAGACTCCCTGACCAAAGAGGACAGGGACTTGGTTCAAATGAGAACAGCTATTACACTTGATGATGCAAATGCTGTACCTAGACACAGAACTTCAACGCATTCATCGAAAAAGCCGTTCATTACAGACTTTGACTTTCCAAAAGCTATCTTATCGAGCTTTGCAAAACTTAGAACAAATCATTGTAAGGATAGGGAGATATACCCAGATGACTCAAGATCTTATGTCCAATGCAAATAGTGCACTAATATTCAGCTAACGCCCTACCACATCTTTGAGTGCCCAGTGATCACCACTAATCTTCCGAAAAATGGACTGGCTCCACTCAGCAAGCTGCTGCACGAAGTCATCTACAGTCCGGACGCACTGATACTGGCTGAAGCTGTGATCAAGACCTTCGGTAAAATTTAATATTCATGGACACGAAAACAACAAGAAAAATGCTTAATATATAGTCTGCATTGCTCTGTAAAAATGTAGAATTCAAACATTAATGGATTTTTTCAAATAGATGTAGTATTTTCGGATATACAATCGACATACACACGTTCAAATTTTGCTCTCTCTCTTTCTCAATATTAGTATTGCTTTAAGACATAAAACCAAAAGTTCAAATTATGTTTTGCTACAAAAACAAGCTTATTCACCAAGTGTATTTTCAGGCTTTGTTGTATTTCACTGAAACAGCAGTCCGAACGGATGAAGTAGGGTATTATCAACGTATTACAGACTCAATTCACTGTAAAAAAAAAGTCCGAAACGTTACTGATTATATCGGTGTAACGTTTCGGAATTTCAATGGTTTTTATTGAACTTCCTGGAAAATTCAAGTATCTTTGTTAAAAAGTTTGTTGAATTGCTACAAGTTGCACGAATGAGGACTTCTCAATGTTGTGAAAAATATTTTTAGCTCCCAGTTTAAAGATTAACTGCGCGTATTTATAAAGTGTATCTTCTGTAAGTCAAACGCGGCTCGCCCAGACTGATTAAGGTCCCAAATGGAGTGAATGAGATCATGGATTGCGTAGCTTTGCAAGACTTGTTGAAAAATGAAGTTCTTATTACGTTCTCGCTATTCAGTTTTAGCTTTGGTCCTATTTCCAGTGCTGATTTTGGAACTCTATTGGCAAATCAGGAAGGTGCGAAGCTAATATATTACGTTACACCTACCAAAGTTGATTCTGAAGTTCCAAAAACACGACTGGAAGATTTCTGATATTTTCAGGAGGCTGTCAGGACAATATCATGAAGGTTACTAAATTTTAGCGGAAAATATTCCTGGCTTTTTCAACACATGTTATTGGCAGAAATTGGGCACATCAGCTGCTTATTATTTTCCAGGAACGTTTCTGAATCGCTTTTACAGTGTTGTTATTACTTAAAATTGTCGATGTTTTCTAAAGTCCACGTTTGTATCTATTGTTCAAAGTTTGCGATGTTTTTGCGTATGTAACTGGCATTCTTTTTTTCCAGGACTTGCAGTCCTGCCCCAGCAAGAATCCTTCATGCCGTCAAGTTTCTCAGAGCACTGTTGATGTGAGATTTATTCTCGGGGTTATGACTCATTCGCACATTTAGAATTAAATAATGCTTTACTAAACTTATCAACATATTTCATTAGCAACTTTTCATCTAAAACACTATTCTGTTATATATATATATTTGTCCTCTTTTGGGTACTGAAAGCTGCAACCCAGCATATTCAGTGCATTAAATTAAAGGAGTTGGTGCGGAATGTTTTTTCTCAGAAGAAAGTGCCTCATTAGCTTCTTAGCAATCAGGACGCAAAAGTTTACCAGTCACAACCACAAGAGATAAAAAAGGTTGTGAACAGTTTAAATGTTCCAAGCCTAGTATGCATGTAGAGACAGATTAAGCCGAAGGTATCTACTGGAAGGAAGAAAAAGACATAAAGGGCTCAGTAGGAAATTGGGCACTGGACTCAAGAGTTGGCAAAAGAATACGGTATAAATACTTAAAATTCAAAGGGTTATATCAAACTTTTTGTGAGAAATATAATGTTTAGACTTGTCTTCAGCAAAAGCAGTAACTTGTAAAATGTAAATCATAAATTAATTTTTTTTTAAGATTGGAAAATGATTGAACTTTTTTCAGTTGCAGAAATGCTCAATGCTATGAAAACATGAAGCAGCACGGACCTAAATTGATACTCAATTGTGAGATTTTTTTTTTTTTTAAGCTTTGGCTCCGGGAAGAAAATTAAAGCATAATGTAAGCGAAAATATAAGTAACAGGTTTAAGATTTCATACTGCATTGGAATTGTTTTTTGTTCAGTAAAATATAATAAATCGTATGTTGAAATATAGATTCTTCTAATGAGTTTTTGACTCTTTGTACAAATAAAAAAAACCACTACCTCGATTTAAAGGGTAATATATATATTTTTCTTCTTTTTGCAAAAAAACAAATAGTGTATCACATTTTTACTACATTTGAAAAGCTACGCTTAAAAAAGAACTTAGTTCAAATTATTTTGTATTTTAACAGTGCTGTTGAATAATGAACACGTGCTGCCTTCTAAGTCATAACGGTTCAAACAGCCTGTGATAACAAATTGTAAAAAATTTCAAAAATAAAAACACTTCTCGGCAAGAAAAAAAATTAAAATTACCTGTGAGTGTGTGTGTGTGTGTGTGTGTTTTCGGTAGAGCGTTCGGCTATAAACTGTCTGAGGTCGGGCCAGTTCGGGCTGTCCGACATAATAGCAAATTTAGTGTAATATTATGCAGTGGGAATGCTATTTGGTGTTTCGACTCCTTTATGCAGGCTACAGTTGACATTCAGGTAAGTTGACTGCTAATCGAAGAGTGTTCTTCCCTTTTTTTTAAGCTTTGGCTCCGTCCAGACCACTGAGCATAATGTAAGCATAAAAAAGTAGTAGATATACCTCAAAGGAATCCTTTTTGTGCAGAAAAACATTTTCATTGTATGCTGAAATGTAGATTTTCCTAATAGCAGTGTTCGAACTTTTGTACAAATGAAAAAATACTACGCCAAATTAAAACTACGAGTTTCAACCAGTAAATCTTAAACTATTTATTCGAATACGATATAAAACATCAAAATTATTATCAACTTCATTAGCAAGAAATCACTTTAGCTCATAGCAAGAAGCTCCTCTGCTTTCGGCTGAAAAAAAAAAAAAAACGTTTTGTCTACGTTCGAAAAATTACACTTAAAAAACGGACTCAGTTCAACTGGTTTTGATTTTGAATTTTGAGTGTTCGATTAAAAGAAAAACAAGTGCGGGCTTTTAAGCCGTACAGGTTAAAGAAGCCTGCTATGGGAAATTGTTGAATATTCAAAAAAAAAAAAAAAAAAAAAAACACTTATTTTTTCAACCGAATTTATTACTTATCTAGAATGTTTGTTTCAATCGCTACGTGAGATCTTCCTCATTCTTTAATCAAATTCCATGTTTTACGAATAATTTTAAATCGTATCATGCTGGCTAATGACAAAACATAGACGCATGATCTTATTATATTTTTTTCGGCGAAAAACTTTTTTACTGTGTTTTATTACGCATTCCTTCAATGAATAGCATTGGAAAAGGAAGGCACAGTTGCTAGGTTTGTTTGAGCGTCGTACTGTTAATCAGAATGGCGCCAGTTCGAATCCGTGCCACTAAATATCTGTTTAATGCTTCTTTTTTTTTCGCGTTAGATGCTCACATGGACAGGACTGTATTTACCACAATCTGTTTTTCACATGCAAAATTACTGCTTTTTTAAGAGTCAATCAGCCACACTTTAAATGATATTTATGTTTGCATTGAAAATACGTACAACCAAAAAGTGAGCGTTGATCAAATTATCACAACGTTGCATTTATAGAGGTTTTGTTATTGATGTCATCAAATTACATGCTTTCACTTGTGCGCTTACTTTTTTCCGTTAACTTTTTTCGTTTCTTCTTCATAATGTTCTTTTGTTTGTAATTTTTAAAGAACGAAATGCCTTATGAAACGATTCGGTGCACAATGCGGAGTTCCGCAAGGGTCAACTAGTTAAAATTTAACATGGTTTCAGATCATATTTTTTTTCATAAAACATATCATAATTTATGTTTAAAAAAATCTAAATTTACAGTTTACCTGTTGTAAATGATGTTTTTATTATTGGGTTAATTCATATTTTGATATAACAAAACAATCTTTGCCTTACCTAATCTAGTTTATGTGTTTCCTGTTAATAAATCAAAATACGTTTTAACATTACGAGAG
Source organism: Uloborus diversus (assembly GCF_026930045.1). Taxonomy (NCBI): domain Eukaryota; kingdom Metazoa; phylum Arthropoda; class Arachnida; order Araneae; family Uloboridae; genus Uloborus; species Uloborus diversus. The sequence goes on along the minus strand of NC_072740.1, from coordinate 104,753,524 downwards.
AGATTTTTCAAAACTCAATTCAGATGTAACGGCTGGATTAAATTCAACAAAATTTTGTATACAAAGTTTAACAAGGATGCTAATCATAAATATGTGATAAAAAGGGGGGTTCTCTTAGAAAATTTTGAAGTTGATGCTCGTTTTAATATGAAGACGACACCTTAACGACAATTTACTAATCTAATTATGTAGAACACATTATTCCTAAAAAAATAACATCTTACACGTGTCTCTAGTGTCAATAGTCTTCGCATACGAACGAGTATTACGTTTTTTTTTCAATGACTGTACCTGAGTACTCCAAATCCTTCGAAATATTAAACAAAACTATTCTTACCAGCTATGCAATTATGTTACATCGCGTCAAAATTCAAAAGTTTTTTCTAGAAAATAATTTAGGAAACTCGATAACGCAATCGAGCTTCTTTGCAAGAGTCGAACCCCAATTGTACATATCAGCAAACGTAAACGTTCATAACAAAACTATTTATGCAAGCATAGATATAAACTTTACTGGTTGGCGCAGTGATAGTTTAGTTCCTGTAAATTATTTTTTGCTTACAAAGATTACGTTCGTTTTGTAAGCGAAAAATCGAGCGAAGGGTTCTAAAGCTCTCCAGAACTAAGGATTACATGACCTATTCCTGTGTCATTTCACTTGACTTGAAATGGAATCCTTATATATTATTTCTGTAGCCTGTTTTTGGTTTCTACGCGAGATTTTCCTCAATTCTTGATCGATTTCTTTGATTTACACCTTATTTTAAAGCTTATCGTGCAGGCTACTGACGAAAAATAGACCCACGGTCTAAAAATTGTTTTTTCGGGCAAAAAAACCTGTTTCAAAGAACCAGAATGAGGTTTTCCGTTACATTTATAACTTTAACTTGAACTGTTACCGACAGTGCTGAATAGCTTGATCGGCAGAGCGTTCGACTGGTAACCAGGAGAATGCGTGTTCGGGCCTACGTCCGGACATTCTGCTACAAAAAATTAGAAAAATATCGCGCATTACATGAACAATGAATTACAAATATGAGGAAATACATGAGGTAGAAACGCTCCTAGCTGTTATAAAATCCTGATGCAACACGGACCTAAATTGATACTCAATTGTGAGGTTTTTTTTTTTTAATCTTTGGCTCCGGGAAGAAAATTAAAGAATAATGTAAGCGAAAATATAAGTATCAGGTTTAAGATTTCAAACTACATTGGAATTGTTTTTTGTTCAGTAAAATATAATAAATCGTATGTTGAAATATAGATTCTTCAAATGAGTTTTTGACTCTTTGTACAAATAAAAAAAAATACTCCCCCGATTTAAAGGGTAATATATATCTTTTTCTTCTTTTCGCAAAAAAACAAATAGCGTATCACATTTTTACTACATTTGAAAAGCAACGCTTAAAAAAGAACTTAGTTCAAATTATTTTGTATTTTAACCGTGCTGTTAAATGATGAACACGTGCTACCATCTAAGTCATAACGGTTCAAACAGCCTGCGATAACAAATTGTAAAAATTTTCAAAAATAAAAACACTTCTCGGCAAGAAAAAAAAAATGTAAATTACCTGTGGTTATTTATTTATTTATTTTTTTTTCGGTAGAGCGTTCGGCTATAAACTGTCTGAACTTCGGGCCAGTTCGGGCTGTCCGACATAATAGCAAATTTACAGTAATATTACGCATTACATGTACTCATAACATACAACAGATAACACACGTAATAAAATAAATGCAGCGGGAATGCTATTTGGTGTTTCGACTCCTTTATGCAGGCTACAGTTATCATTCAGATAAGTTGACTGCTATTCGAAGGGTGTTCTTCCCTTTTTTTTAAGCTTTGACTCCGTCCAGAACACTGAGCATAATGTAAGCATAAAAAAGTAGTAGATATACCTCAAGGGAATCCTTTTTGTGCAGAAAAACATTTTCATTGTATGCTGAAATTTAGATTTTTCTACTAGCAGTGTTCGAACTTTAGTACAAATGAAAAAATACTACGCCAAATTAAAACTACGAGTTTCAACCAGTAAATCTTTAACTATTTATTCGAATACGATATAAAACATCAAAATTGTTATCAACTTCATTAGTAAGAAATCATTTTCTACTCCTCTGCTTTCGGCTGAAAAAAAAAAAACATTTTGTCTACTTTCGAAAAATTACACTTAACAAACGGACTCTGTTCAACTGGTTTTGATTTGAATTTTAAGGGTTCGATTAAAAGAAAAACAAGTGCAGGCTTTTAAGCCGTACAGGTTAAAGAAGCCTGCTATGGGAAATTGTTGCATATTCAAAAATAAAAACACTTATTTTTCCAACCAAATTTATTACTTCTCTAGAATGTTTGTTTCAATCGCTACGTGAGATCTTCCTCATTCTTTAATCAAATTCCATGTTTTACGAATAATTTTAAATCGTATCATGCTGGCTAATGACAAAAGATAGACGCATGATCTTATTATATTTTTTTTCAGCGAAAAAATTTTTTACTGTGTTTTATTACGCATTCTTTCAATGAATAGCATTGGAAAAGGAAGACACAGTTGCTAAGTTTGAGCGTCGTACTGTTAATCAGAATGGCGCCAATTCGAGTCCGTGCCACTAAATATCTGTTTAATGTTTCTTTTTTTTTCCGTCAGATGCTCACATGGGCACGACTGTATTTGCCACAACCTTTTTTTCACATACAAAATAACTGATTTTTTACGTGACACTCATCCACACTTTTAATGATATTTATATTTGCATTGAAAACACGTACAACCAAAAGGGAAGCGATGATCAAATAATCACAACGTTGTATTTAACGAGGTTTTGTTACTGATGTCATCAAATTACATGCCTTCTCTTGTGCTCTTACTTTTTTCCGTTTACCTTTTTCGGTTTTTCTTCATAACATTCTTTCTTTGAAATTCTTAAAGAGCGAAATGCCTTATGAAACGATTCGAAGTACAGTGCGGAGTTCCGCACGGGTCGACTAGTCGGTCTTATTTGAATAGACTATAGAACAATAGTATTTTTAAGCTACGTTTTATGTTCTTAGAATAATTAATTCTAATGTATCAGTTTTTTTTTTCGATTCAAAGTTGTTGAGATAGAAAGGGTTAAGGGAATTTAATCAAAAGTTTGTTATCAAGTTTTTGAAAAAGTCCAATACTTACAAATGATTTTACTGCACTACTTTAACCTTCATTCATTTAACGCTCATTTAATAGCAACCAGCAATTCTTTCTTATGTCTTTACTCCAATCAAATAACACATTCGAAGGAAAGTAATGTATTAAATGAATAAGCAAACCATAAGGAAGATTTTCAAGCAAGGAAGAACATCCAGAAAGAGAAAGAAATGAACCAGAAAGTGCATTATTCTGGGTAAAATCACTGTTATTCTTTCATGTGGAAATTGCTGAAGTACAGTCCTCAATGATTATACTGAGTAAAGGGGATATCTTGATTTCTGTAAAACAATGGACTAAACTTTCTCTGGAGTGAAAAAAACTTCAAAAGTAAATAAACGGCCTTTTGTCTTTTAACCGACTCAGCAGAAATAAAGAAACATGTTAAATATTGATTTATCTGCTTTTAAAATGTACTTCAAATATCATGCTCTTTCGAAGACCGCTTTTAAAGGTTGGATGAGTATCTTGAGAGTTCTTTTTAATACAAAGCTAATTGTACTTTTTCAAAATATTCTAACGCAAAATGGAGCAAGCAATCTCAAACTACTTACCCTTTCTTGCACATCCTTAACTATGCGTACAGCAAAACAACAAAACTAAAGTTAATTAAAGTGCGTCGCGTGGTGTTAACTGCTTACGTAATATGGAATTAATAATGTAAATTGAAAATGATAAATAATAGTTTAATCGACTTTATTATGAAGTTGTTTTTAATCAGACAGGAAATATAAAATATTTCGAAATTTTTTGAAGGAACATAGTGCTTTAAATGAAAAAAAAACCTATAAGCTTTGTGCTACAATATGATTAAAGTGAAAAGTCAACGTAAATAAAGCACAAATTTTGAAGACAATACAGAACATAGCTTTTTCAAGGCTACGATGGAGCCTCTTCATCAGTGCAAAAAGCTCACCAACAGAACAAAAGTCGCGAGAAAACTTGTTGTGTTGTGTTGTTGGTGAGCTTTTTGCACTGATGAAGAGGCTCCATTGTAGCCTTCAAATAGCTATATGCTGTATTTTTTTTATAATTTGTGCTTTATTTATGTTGGCTTTTCACTTTAAACATAGCGCTTTCTTTTGATTAAAAAGTTCACCAATGCTTTGTTTAAATTTTTTAGCGATGATCATATTCAACAGTGACGAGCTCTTTTCACTTCATGGCTCACCAAAATTTGTGTTTGAAATTACGTTAAAACAATTTTTATTCGCGTTATAACTACCTTGGAAAATTTGAACAAATTCGCTCTCATGCAGATTAATTTGGATTATCACTTGAATCATAGTATTTTTCTGCATGAGTATTGTACAACCGACACCTTATTAAAGGATTTATGTAAAGATTTTGCTTAAAAATGGAATAATATTAATTATAAGGTAGTAATTAACTACATTAAAGAATATCAAATTTCATTGGACATGTGGACGAATAAAATTTTGTTTTAAGAATTCGAGCGGTGGAAGTGAGTAAAATTTGAAAGGAACGTTTCCAGAAATTAAGCAAAAAAGGAAATGCATCCATTATTGGAACTTTAAAACTGCAAAATTTTCGACTACAGTCGTTTCTTTCTGTATGTATCAGATAGGTCGAAATAGCTGTCCATCTTCCCGTAGACAGACTGTTGATAGCCAAAATGTCTTTATACTTCTTTCAAAAAATATCGGAAACAGCGGTTTGGAAAATAATAATAATTCAACGATGGAATTACATAAAACAATATTCGTAAATCAACTGAAGTATGCAAATTTTGTTGCGTTTCTTTTCCGTTCCGAAGAATTGTATGCTCTTTCTTAACTTTTCTTTCTTCACAGTGTACCGATTTTGCTTTTGACTGCGATAAAGCTGAACTAACGCATTTTCACGTCGAGAAGACGAAGCCAAAAGATTAAGTTTGAGCAAGCAATTCCCATGGTTGGTGAGCAGCGACGATCTTGGGGTGACTGCTCCCAATCATAAATATATTTAAAATTTTAAAAAAATGCGTAAATAATGCATAAAAACTTACGCTTATTACAAACTGGAAAGCTTTTTTTTTTCATACAAAAGCAAGCAAAACATCATTGTAAAAAGATTCAGAGACGTTCCAGGAAAATAATGGGCAGCTGATGTGCCCAATTTCTACCAGTATTATTTCTTGCAAAAACCAGGAACGTTTTCACTTAAAATTCAGCAACCTTCTTGAAATTTTCCTGGAAGCCTCCGGAAAAATTTAGAAGTTTTCCCATTTAAAACTAGTCGTCTCTCTGAAACTTTCAAGTAAACTTAAGTAGAAATAATACAATAGCTTGGTAATCCACAAATTTATCAAGAAAGTTCCAAAAGTAGAATTGCAATCATTGTTATAGATAATACGGAAGTCCAAGTAAGGATCAAGAATTTTACTCAGCTGTAACTCTTGCAATGCTACGCAGTCCATACACTTATTTGCCCCTATTCGTACTGCGCTTTCTTTGGAAACTTATTCAGGCCTGGAAAACCGTAGTCTAACAGACGCCGAAACACTTTATAAATACGCTCAGTTAATCTTTGAACTGGGAGCTAAAAATATTTCTCACATCAGTGAGAAGTCTGAATTCGTGCGACTTGTAGTATTTCAGAAAACTTTTTGACGATGTTACTTGATTTTTCCAGAAGATAAATAAAAACCATTAAAATCCCGAAACGTTACACGAAAATTTTCAGTAACGTTTCGGATTTTTTTTGCAATGTTCGAAATAAAGAAAAACACATACCCTATACTATGAAAACCTGTGCGCGTCTTTGCGTGTGTCTGTAACTATACTTACTCCGGTCTAGCAATGTATGCCAGGTCAATACTGGTTAGTTACTTCATTACTGTTAAATGATCGTCTTCATAAAAAAATAGGCGTTAACTTTAATATTTTCTTTGAGAACTCCTTTTTTTATCGCATAATTATCATCAGCATCCAGCATTTAACTTTGTATGCCACTTTTTTATTAGCTCCAGCCATTGCTTCACAATTACATCAAAAAAAAAAAAAAAAATCATCTACTGTTAAAAAGATTTTTCCATCTGAAGCAATATTAAATTCTGCTAAAAAACTATCCAGGTGAGATTTTCTACATATATCCAAAATATTCAGTTGTTTTGATGATATGCTCAAATTCTAATTTTTCTTCCAATTAAGGGTCGTATACTTAAACGAACTGCATCAGTGGAAGTTTATTTCAATGAAAAGAAAGTGGAAAATTGGTCAACAGTAGTGTATGTATACTTACTAGTCAATCCGTGAGGAACTCCGTGCTGTGCTTCGAACCACTTCATGTGGCATTTCGATCTTTAAAATTTTCAAAGAAAGAGCATAATAAAGAAGATCATTATGAAGACGATCCGAAAAAAGTTAACGAATTAAATTAAACGGAAAAAAGTAAAAGCAAAAAAGAAGGCATTTAATTTGTAGACATCAGCAACAAAACCTCGTTAAATCCAAAGTTGTGACAATGTGATCATCGCTCACCTTTTGGTTGTACGTATTTTCAATGCAAACATAAATATGTTTAAAAGTGTGACTGAGTAACTCGTGAAAAAGCAGTTATTGTGAATGTAAAAAAACGGATTGTGACAAATACAGTCCTGCCTATGTGAGCATCTGATGGAAAAAAAAGGAACTTAAAAGAGATATTTATAGCCACGGATTCGAACAGGCCCCATTCAGATTAACAACACAACACACAACCAACCGAGCAGTTGCGCATTCGTTTTCGAATGCTATTCATTAAAGCAATGTGTAATAAAAAACAGCAAAAAACGTTTTTGCCAAAAAAAAAAAAAAAGACCAAGCATCTATGTTTTGTCATTAGCCAGCATGATACGCTTTAAAATTATTCTTAAGACATGGAATTAGGAGTTAAGGAGTCAGGAAGATGTCGCGTAGCAATTGAAACTAACATTCTAGAGAAATAATAAAATAGATTGAAAATAATTGTCTTTACTTTTGAAAATTAATACAATTTCCCATAGCAGGCTGCTATAACCGTTACGGCATGGATGCCGGCGTATGTTTTTCTTTTGATCGGACACTTAAAATTCAAAACCAAAAACAGTTGAACTGAGTCCGTTTTATAAGTGTAATTTTTCGAACGTAGACAAAATACATATTTTTTCCGCTGAAAACAGAAGAGTAGAAAATGATTTCTTACTAATGAAGTTGATAATAATTTTAATGTTTTACATCGTAATCACAAATAAATAGTTAAAGTATTGTAATTTTTTTCTCCGAAAGCGAAGTAAAAAATAAGAAAATTGTATTAGAGTTTTGCTTTAAAAAACCTGCATAAGAACTACAAGCTGCAATAAGGTTTTGCCAAAACAAGGGGATTTCTAGAACATTAGTATATTTTTCGTCATTAGCCGGCCCGATAAGCTCTAAAATGAGGGGGTACTTTCCTAAAGAAATATGAAAAATCTCGCATAGTGACAGAAAAATAATCCACACAATTAATATATAAGATAAGACATGAAAGAGAAGTGTTTTTATTTTTTTAATATTTATACAATTTGCTATCGCAGGCTAATTGAACCGTTATGGCTTAGATGGCAGCACGTGTTCATCATTTAATCGAACGGTTAAAATACAAAATCAGTTCAACTAAGTTGTTTTTTTAAATATAGGTTTTCGAATGTAGTAAAAATTCTACTGGTTATTTGTTTTTCGTCGAAAGAAGGAAAAAAAACTGATATTTTACCCATCGAGTTGTTAGTTATATTAACGTTTTACTTCGCACTGTAATAAATATTCATAGTTAAACTAAATGAAAAGCGTACTTTTAATTAGGGGTAGTAATTTTTTAATTTATACAAAGGGTCAAAAACTGTCATTAGAAAAATCTACTTCAGTTTCCGATTTTTTTTCTGAACTAAAAATTATTCTATTGTAGTCTCAAATTTTAAACCTGATACTTATATTTTCGTTTACAATATGCTTTAGTTTTCTGACCGGATCTAAAGCTTTTAAAATAAACAAACAAAAGAAAAATCTAATACTTAATCAATTTAGCTACAGGTAGCATCAAGTTTTCGTAAGACTATGGAGCGTTTAGATCTCATTTATTTTAATGCCTCACTTGTAGTATTTATTTTTTTTAAGTGTTCATGCAATTTGTGCTATTTGTCTAAGTTTATGCTGTAGATCGTCCGGGCTGGGTTCGAACACTCATTCTTCTGGTTACCAGTCGAACGCTCTGCTGACCGAGCTACTCAGCTCTGTTGCATACAGCGCAAGTTATACTTATAAATTTAACCAAGACCCTCAGCCCGGTGCTTAAAAACAGGGTTTTTTTTTGGACAGAAAAAACAACTTTTAGACCGTGGGTCTATTCTTCGTCATTAGCCAGCACCATAAGGTTTAAAATGACGGATAAATCAAAGAAATCGATCAAGAAATGATGAATATCTTGCGTAGGAAAAAAAAACAGGCTACAGAGATAATATACAAGGATAATACTGCACTATTGCACAAGAGTTATTTTTAAGTCACACATTACTGGTCAGATAGGGGGGGGGGCGTGACCTGGGAGTGGAGAAAATGGGATGCATTCATTTCAAAGGCCGAGTAACACATCAGACTTAAATGGAAAATGAAATGTATTTAAATGTAATAAATTATTAAGGAGGTCAACTCAGCTCCCAGCAATTCCTCATGCAGATGAACTTAAGGCAACTGCTTATGTTTCTTGAAGGAAAGTAAAAAATAATCCAGATTCTGCTCTAGATTTCATGCTGAGAAATTTACGAGAATTCACAGGCCGTAAAGGCATTGGCGCAGATTGGGGGGGGGGGTTAAAACTCCTCCAAAAGCATTAGTTATAACATTAATGCCGATCCTGATACAGTAGTTTATTTACATGGAAACATTTTTTAAACATCAGCAGAAAAAAAAACCCGCTTCACTCGCTAAAGGGCAGGTTTACGGTAGCGTGGTTGCTACTGCGCGTTAAGGGATGAACTATAGGGTTGAACGATTATTTTGAGTTTTAAAGTTCCTGTTAATCTCTTTATGTGCTTGCCGAAGAGTTTTATATTCCAAAGAGACTTTAATAGGGGTTTTTTTTGAAATGGTGTGTACGCATTTTAGTTGAAGAAAAATGATCCTTTTACAAGAGAAGGGGGCGGGAGCGTGGAGTGTTTTCATTCAGCGCATTTCCTTTAAATTATTAGCACGGGCGTCGCCGTGCGTGTACTGCTAGTGTATTACATTAAGTTGGTCAAATTATTTCCTCTGAAAAAAATTGTAATTTGGTAAACTCAATTGCATTGATCGGTAAACTTTGACCTTGAAAATATCATTTTCAATACGATGTTGGTTCCTCAATTATTATTCACTAATTTCTGAGGTTACGCATGTCGGAATGAAATGAAATGTTGTACCCTAGCTGCTTTTAGTTTTAGGAACTATATATGTAGTAAAACATAGGCGTTTCTATTTGGAAGTTATTTTATGAAAAATGTTATATACTATTATTAAAGAAGAGTTCAATACATTTCGAATGACGCTTTTCTATCTTCCTTCAATAGACGAAAAATAAGGACTGTTTCTTTTTTCCCTTTGACTGTATCATTGGACATAAATAAACCACGGGAGGACATTCCACCCTTCCTCAGTTCTCAAAATCTTAAGTGACCGGACATTAAGTCCTGATGGTATTAGGGGTAAAGTATGAAAATCATGCGTGGGTGAGAAAAACAAGCAGGAGTTAAGAAGTATGTTTAGCGAGATTATTTGTAAGTAAAATGAGTTATTAAACCATGTATTTCAAATTATTTCATTATGTTTTCTACCTGAAAAAGGTTTCCGAACCGTTCACAAAAAAAAAAAAAAAAAAAAAAAAATGCTCGCATCTACGGTTCCAAACTAGTGGGCGAGAAAACATCAGTGTGTGTACAGAAACCAAGTTTTTGAAAACTGATTACTAAGCTATATATGCATTAATTAAAAATTTCCGATTATTTTATTGTCTTCATACATTCTTACATACTACTAATATTTTGTTGATTGTACTTAATTCATCTTTAAAACAAAGTAAGGTATAAAAAAGGGATCCAGTACAGGAAACATCTGCTTATAAGATGTTATTTGATTTGAGAAAAAAATTTACTTCCTCGTTTACCAAAAAAAAAAAAAAGAAGAAAAACGTTTTACTTAACTTTTCATCAATTATTTCACGACATTGTAACCAGCGACCATAATAATGAACTTCTAAATAATTGAAACAAAGTCATTGAATATTACGATTTAGATTCTTTGGTAGAGCTGCCAAAAGTGATGTTTTACGTTATCTTTCCCTCAGTTATTTTTACGACGTCGCAACCGACGACTACAATAACAATCTTTGAATCCAAAGACACCTCCGAAGCAAGTTGTTCAATATGTCGTCCCGTTCGTAATACGGATTGTAACTAATATAGTCTCTCTATCGTACTTCCAGAGCAATTTGCGTGAGAAGATTGAGTTGCCTTGATACTACAATACGTTAATTATGCTTTTATGTATATGCTAGTCATAAAATATAAATATAACCGGTAGTTGAACGATTTGTGGACTTAGATTCATATAGTAAAAGATTGCACACTTACGTTTTAATTTCACTTTTTGTATTAAGGTGCTTTTTAATTCTTTGATGCAATGGAGGCTTAACTCATATCAATAAGAAGGTTTGACCCAGGATAAACCACCCCATTAATTTCATTTGATGATATAACACGTTGTATACCGTTATTAACATGTATTTAGTTTTGAAAAGAGTTTTTTTTTTTTTTTTTTGTTCTTACCTTGTCAACAGTCCTTGGTAGTCCTAATTCACTATTTTGATCAAGCTAAACATTCCTGAATATTGGTTTTCTCATTTACTAGCAAACTTGTTACGAAACTCAACCCATCTCCACTTTTCTCAATTATTAAGTAGTCTTTGTTTCATTATAATTGAAGTACCTCTTTTATTTTATAATATAAAAAATTAATAAAATAAGGTCCTTGAAAAGGCAAATGTGTTAGAAAACGTAATATATCGATTATTTTGGACTACCCCTGACAAAGCTTATATCAAAAAGATGCACACTGGAAAAAAATCTTAAAATATAAAGAAAAATATAGAACACAAACAAAAGTGAAGATTCGGTTTTTCTTCAGATAATTAATCGAAACCAAAATAATTTCACATCTCAAGAGATGCAGGTGATTATAAAAGACTTGCAAACAACTGTTTTATTATTGAAGTTGGACACTTTTCTTGTGAAATGTTAAACCGTCTTAGCTTGTTATTTCGGATTGGATAGGTTTAAGTTATTAACTTATTATTCAATTTTAAATGCTTAACTTGGGAGGTTTTTAATGATTTTACCACAAGAGTACTAGATGTTCTTTTTTTTTTGAAAGAAGGAGATATGAAATTCATTTGACGTCATTCAAGCAGGATTTTTTAAAACTTCATTGAATACGCTTGGAGCTTAGGTACAGTCATAGAAAAAAAAAACGAAACACTCGATCGTATTCAAAGACTATTGACACTAGAGACACGTGTAAGGTGTTATTGTTTCAGGAATAAAAAGTTCTACATAATTATGTTAAAAAAATTGTTGTTAAGGGGTCGTCTTCATATTAAAACGAGCATCAACTTCAAATTTTTCAATGAGAACCCCCCTTTTTATCACATATTTGTGATCAGCATCCTTTTTTAACTTTGTATACAAAATTTTGTTGAATTCGATCCAGCCGTTACTTTACAATCGAGTTTTGAAAAATTCCTCTCGTAATGTTAAAACGTATTTTGATATTTTTGCTCATAACAAAAAAACTAGATTAGGCACAGCAAAGATTGCTTTTTTTATATCAAAATATGAATCGACCCAATTATAAAAACATCATTTACAACACCAAAAATGTAAATTTAATTTTTTTTAGGAATTATTGTAATATTTTTTGAAAAAAATATGATCTGAAACCATATTAAATTTTAACAGAGAAACAATCTAGAAGAGATTTTATGAGGGAATCCAAAATTTGAGCTAAAAATATTCAGTAGTTTTTGCGCTATGCTTAAAAATTCATTTTTTCCTACTTTAGGGAACCGTATACTTTTTTAAAACAGAAATTATGAAAGTTGGTTTCATCGTAAAAAAAGAAAAAAAATTATTCAACAAAATAAGCAAACCAATTATAACGTGGTTTCTCTACATTAGAGTTACGTCTATGAATTTTTTAAATGTATAAATGTATTCGCTGTCTCTGCAGAAGAACAACACAAATTTTCGACCGTGAGTTTTTTGTGGATATCGTTCAAACGTCAATGTGTAGACAATGCGAAACACTATTTAATTGTCTAATAAAGGAATATTTTATAGAACTTTTAAAATTAAAATCTACACTAAAAATACTTATGTTTTTTTTCTGCGTTTTGCCATTGCCTTTTGTAAAACAATAACTCAGAAAATAAAATTAACATGCACAACTTTTTCATAGAAACATACAATAAAACCTCATTGTCTTGCTAGTCATGTTGCAGTAGGCAGTGTAGAATTAATGGCTCTTCCCGGTGATAATTTGCTAAAAGGAAAAACTATTGCCTTGTCCAAATCGGGAAAAAGCACTCGAAAAATAGCTGACAGCGTGAAATTTCCTCTTTAACAGTAATAAGATGAGTCAATAGGTAATCTTTGCTCTTAGATAAGTTTGCTGATTTTTAGGAATTATTATTATTATTATTATTATTATTATTTTGTAAAGTGTTTGAATAATTTTCAATGTGTTAAGATCTAGGAGAGGAAATGTCAGTCGCAGCAGTTGCGCCCGTATTCTGAACAAAAGTAATAGTTGTGGATAATTGTGAACTTTTTTTTTTTTGACTTCGTCAAAGATTTAGCAAAACGTTAATTTGTGTGTTAGATTAAGTTGAGTTTTTGTCTATTCTTAATTATAATTTAAATACTATTTTTCTACTTATTTTCTGTGTCATTGTCAGTGATTTGACATTAAAATCAATCTCGCAAGACAAAGATAAAATTTCAAATTATTTTCTTCTTTTTCGAATAACATGGAAAAATATCGAAAAAGAAATTATAATAAATTATTGTTATCAACTACTGAATGCCTATCTGATGTGAAATGCATGTTTTTCAGATCCCAATATCTGAATATTTGCTCCACCTTTATGACACTGGAATTCTAAATCTGCTTTCAGATCTTATACTTCAAGCAAGCAACGAGCCATTTAGAGCAGTTTCGAAGGTGGCCCGCGTCTTCACGCCGATAAAATTACGATTTGGTTATCCCATTCGAAGGTGGCTCTTTGGTCCGAATAATGAGCATAAAAGCCCTTAACTTGGTTTACCCGAGCAATGAAGCAGATGTCATGTTATTGAAGCTCAGAGCGCCTACAAACTGGTGGATGAAGAAAATTTATCTCACCACACTATTAAAAACATTCCGGAAAATTTACGGTAATTGTTACTGGCTTCCATGTTGCCAGTAACTATTACCGAAAAATCAAATGTTACTGTAAAATTTTACGGTTTCCTCGGTAGGCCACAGCAACCAGTTGGCGCTGGGATCGCTTATTTCTCCGGTATAAATTACCGTAAAAATCAGCGATGCGTCGGCGGTGCAATTTTACAGTAACAATTACCAGAAAATCTTCCTGAATTTTTAACAGTGCAGTAAGACGCCGTAAATATACAGCAGATAAATTTACTTTACCTATCAGTTTGTTCGCGCTCTCAGCTTCAATGACCTGACTTCTGCATCCAACACGAGTTGGTTCTGATTCCAGTCTGCCAAATCCACAGCAAGGATGGAATTGTAACCTAAGGTTCGATAAAATCACCTGACGGGTGTGCTGTAGTATAGAAAATATTCGTTTGCAAGTATGTGGTTCGCAATACAAAATTAAATAATGCTGAGCTTTGTTTCCTAATGCAAAGTTACAAAATCAGAGAAATGACAAGACGTCTGATTTTAGTTCACCTTGGTTAAAGCTAAAATAACTTTGTCTCTTTAAATTATATTTTGGTCGTCTTTGGTTGGACCATCTCGAATCTCGTTGCTAGAAACAGCATTGGGAAATTCTTTTCCTAAATTGCTTTTAAGAGCCCTTACATGTTTAACTAAAATCGCCAATTGTGTTATGATTTTTTAATAATGCCACGCATTATGATCTTCCGCATCAAATTTGGATTTGAAAGAAATTCTCGTTTTTTGATTACAAAAACGCCGCTAGAACAATGACTGTGTTTGTCCACTGTGTAAATTCAAATAACCAAATTTTTCCCAAATGAAGTTCAAGTATGAACGGTTTGCTGACTAACGGGTATTTATATTCTCCTGTTTCTGTTTTATTTTTTGGATTATTACTTCGGTTCATTTTATGTATTTAGAGCAAATTTTCATGGAATAAATGAACCATGCTTCGCTCGAGTCTCCAATCATTAAATGCTGCGTCTTCCCACGTTGTGCGGTATATTTTTTTATATTTTTGTATGCGATGAATCAAACTTCTTTCAATGTTTTACGAAATTAAAAACGCGCAATTCCATTTTACATCAAAGACTTTCTATTCATTCGAAAATAAACCTGTAACATTGGTGCAATACATTTATTAAACATATTCACATTATGATTCTAGGTATAAGTTGGATATTTTCATTTCCATGAGGCTAATTTGCTGAATGATTATATAAGCAATCCAATAGGTTCATATTAGAAAAAGTAAAAAGTTCCATTACTTTCAATTTGTCATTACTCGATTTATTAAGCAACGATATATACGATGGACCAGCCAAACCCCATCCGTCTTTCTTAGGTTAATCCAGACAGACAAAAATCAGTAAATATTTTAACCTTTTTTCAAAAAAAAAAAAAGTTTGCGACCGTAAATCGCTTTGTGGCGCAACATTATCGGCCAAAAAGTATCGAATTACGGAAAAAAGAGAACTTAAAAAAATCATGAATTGAGCTGGATAATCTCGATCTTTTTTTTGAGCAATCACGATTGCTTATTGCTTTCATTTGACTGTTTTTGGCGTCCTATCATTTTATTTTCCCACCGCCACCCTCCGTACCATCACCGTCGACCGACTCCTCACGATGCTGTTCCTATAGCGAAAGCCGTCTCCAGGTTGCATCCCTTTCCTACACACACGCGCATACATACATAACTATACACACATACACACACACAAACACATACACACACAGACACATACACACATACACCTACACAATTACACCTACACACATACACACACATACAGACACCTACACACACACTCACATACACACATACACACATACACCTACACACATACACACATACACACATACACCTACACACATACACACACATACAGACGCCTACACATACACACATACACCTACACACATACACACACATACAGACACCTACACATACACACTCACATACACATACCCCCTACACACAAACACACATACCCCCCATACAAAACACACACGCCTACATACACATACTCGTGATTGCGAAAAACATAATTTGAATTCAAGATGTCAAAATTCAAATTAAATGAAAGTATTCTTTTTTTTTTTTTGTTTACATTCCGTTACTTGATAAGCCGTGACCTTGAAAGAAGCGTTTTCAATGTGGTGACGGTCCCTAAAACGTTTTTTGTTAATAACTCCTGTTCTACTGCACGGAATGCAGTGAAATTTCGTACCCTGGCTGAATTTTGCT
Organism: Uloborus diversus; assembly: GCF_026930045.1. NCBI lineage: Eukaryota > Metazoa > Arthropoda > Arachnida > Araneae > Uloboridae > Uloborus > Uloborus diversus. The sequence goes on along the minus strand of NC_072740.1, from coordinate 104,737,622 downwards.
GTCTAAACATAATTATGTAGCAAAAAATGGGGGTTTCTATTTGAAAATCAAGAGTTGGTGTTCATTTTTCTTTGTATATGGTCCCTTATCAAAATTTAACCTATGTAGTTTTGAAGAAGACTTTAAAACAAGTTGGATGACACCTTTCTTTTCTTTCTAGCATGTATAATGGCTGAATAATTAAAAGTGTTTCGTTTTTTTTTTCTATGACTGTACATTTTATGTGCACATTTCAATTATGGAAACATAATATGTTTATTTTCTTCTTATTTCTGAGTGAAAAGGGAAGTTTACACACGCTTATTAACTTTTTAAACCTAATCAAACGAGCGCAGCTATTTGAAAATATAAGCAACACATATTTTTAAAAAGTGCCTAAAATATAGTGTTGCTTCAATAGCAAAATCTTACCTTTGTTTTTAAATCGAAATTTGAAAGCTTTAAAAAAAAAAAAAAGAATTTATCTTGGTTTCTTACAAAAACGTGATATTTCGAGGAAAATGATGACGTAGAAATGTCAATGATTCTTTAAGTAAAAGAAAACTAAATTTTTATTTAATGCTCAGCCATAGAAGGAATAGTAGAAATAAAATAAAAATGAAACACATTTCTTTTTTGTATCTGTTTCAGAAAAGAAAAGGAGAACGTGACTAATATTGATTTTCCACTTCTTCAGACTACTGAAAATGTAGTAATTCAATGGGTTCTTTCAAGAATAAAATCTTCAATATGGCATTAACACTCGTAAATGTGGGATTCAAAAGCACTTTTGTCTAAATTGTTGGAGTCATTTGACATCTTTTCTTTATTTTTTTGCTGATTTTTTTCTTTTGATTTATAAGCTTAGGTCACTTCCTTGCAAACAACATTTTTATTTAAACTCTACGAAGATGTGAAAAAAAGAAAAAAACTGAAATACTAATACAACTCTTATTGAAAAAAAAATTTGAAAGCTGTATATTGAAAAACATATTAGTAAATAGTTTGGGAGGGAAATGATAAATCATTTTTTACGATTAGTAGAATACATTGAAGGTACTATGAACTACACAAAAGTTAAGCTAAAAAGTTACCAACTATATTTTAAACATTTAGAAACTAATTTTTAGAAAACGGCTCAAACTATCAAATCCGTAATAGTCATAATATTTTTATTAGATTTTTTTGTAACAGTTATGGCTAATGTAAGCAAGTTTAAAATGAATTAATTGTAAAACGCAGAATTTAATAAGTAAGGTGTTTATTATTTGATGTTAACACGCTATTTGATTTTCATGTACATATTGTACTTTCTATCGCCAAATGTTCTCCCTCTGACCTCAGATATATAAATTTTTTATCCCAATGGTCTTCAAAACCGATTGTACATAAAGTGTGTTATACACACATCGTCTTTTGGTAATATAGTTGAATTAAAGTAAAGTAAAATAGTTTCATGAGAGTGTTGATGGTAGTACATCGAATATGATTGATTTGTAAAAATATAAAACATTGCTCTTTTAGTGTGTATATTCCCGAAAAGCACGAGGTAAAAAGTGATAGATCAGTACCTTTTGTATTATTTATTACTCAGTATCGTGATTGTCGGTTTGGTTTGTACGTAGTAGGGGTTTCAAAAAGTAAGGTAACAAGAACTCTTACGGGTGTGAAAAATCGTTGAATAAACAAAATTCACGCTGAATATAACGTAGAGGAACAAAGTTTTTAAACGGTTCCGGTATAGATGGAACGGGGTGTCCACTAACACGACGAAGTATAAATTACAAGAGGGCTGATCAACCGTAAACGCTGCCCATTTTTGGGTTAACGACTTGATTACAATTTCGAATTAAAATTTCTTATGCCATCACCATCATCAAATCTGAAGTTCAATCATACAACTTTACGATACGTAGTACAGCGGTGCATACGGGAAGATTATATTGCTTAGTGGAAATTATTTTTTTGGTCTCTCTTGATCAGGAAATGAAGTAAATCAATTTGTTTCAAATCTCATAAAAACCAAACAAAAAATGGTGCTTACTATTAAACTTTAAGTTAAAAAGATTGCAGCCTAATATTTTTTAAAGATAGATAGTTTTTTTTTCACCCGAACATAGCCAAGACGGGGCTCAAGTGCTAATAAATAAATGAAAGCGAGTGCAAATGTAGGCATCAGCAGAAAAGTAACTTTAGACATTTAAAAAATATTTGCCGAGAAAAAATCCCACTCCAGACGAAATCAATTTCTAAATGTCTCGTTAATTAGTTTCTCGTCAAATAAAAAAGTATATACAGTGAAGCACCGTTTATACGTTTTTTAAAGGACTGTATGAAAAAAGCGTACAAACGAAATAAACGTATAATAGGTATAGGTTAATGCGCATTAAGACTTCGCAGGGACCAATTTTAAAAACGTATAATTGATAAAAACGTATGAAAGAGAAACGTATAAACGGTGCTTCACTGTATACATTTTTTTTTCATTGCGTGCTGGTTGAAATTGAATGTCTGAGTGCGGAAAAATTCTATTAAACTGATATCGTAAATTGATGTCTCCAAATTTATTATCGAATAAGTTTTTTTTTTGTAGAGTATTAGATTAAAACCAACCGATTTTAGAAAGTTGGTACGATCCAAAAGTAGTGAGCCTGTCGTTATGCTGACGCATGCGCACACTGCATCTCTATCCGTTTAACAGAGACGGTGGGGATCGTCGATATGGAAAGTTCGTCAGAGCAACGCAAAGCGATCAAATTTTGCTTCTGGTTTCCTTTCTAAACGTTCGCAATTCTTTAACAGGTGTTTAGACTGAATTTCTGTCCTATTTACAAGTAGATAAGTGGCATGAGGCCTTTCGTAAGTCCGGGAAGTGGTGACTGATAGCCCGATTCTGGTCGCTCGTCCTCGTTCCGTGCTGACGTGAATGTTCAAAAAGTGTGTGAATTTTTGAACATGGACTGGTGTTTGAGTCTCTACCAAGTAGCAATAGCCCTTTACCTATGGGAGACAGTTGCAAGGCACTATTACCGATAAGTTGCACATGCGAAAAGTCTACGCGAAACTTGTGCCTAGAGTTCTGAGTGAAGAAGGTATGAATCAATGCTCCAGCGTTTACCTATCCTTCCTACAGTCCGGGCTTGCAGCCTCCTGACTTCTTCTTGTGTCCACTAATAAAATCAGCGCTATAAAGGAAACGTTTCGACTTCATCGAGGACATACAAGAACATGTCAAGACAACCCATGCAGATATCCCGAAAGAGAACTTCAGGGATGCCTTTGAGTCATGGAAAAGCCGCCTACAGAAGTACATTTTTGCAGGAGGTGCCTATTTTTAATACTATTAGTCAACTAAACCGATCAGCTCAATAAATCTGTCGTTTTAAAGGAAGGTTCATTACGTATGGATCGTACCATGTATTCTCAGTATAGGTAACGCTCCTGACGTCACCAGCAATTAAATTTGCGCTACGCCATGATAATTGGATAATAGGTTTTGGTAATGTTTAACATGCTGGGAAAAAATTTATTGTGACGAACCTGAACTGGCTCCGGTAACTTAACATTTCAGGAGAATGAAGAAACGAAAATGTGGTCAACAATGAACGCTACCTACTGGATTTTAAGGCTCATCCACTGTAGTTAGGGTTAAAATTTCAACCATCAGCATATCACCAAACATGCAATTGCTTCGTTTAAACGTAGTATAAATTTTCATCTGTTATATCTTGAAGTCCGGTTTTCTAGTATTTTGAAAACACTAATAGTGTTAATGGAATATCGATTGCAAGCTTGATACTGACAATTAGGGACAACCCTTCTCATTACTGGTTGACTTCCCACTAGTAGCAACTTACCTAAAACGAAAAAAAAAAAGTCTGCATTTGCAAATAATAACAAATGTTAAAATCAGACTTATTAAATAGCCATTTTAAACGAAAAGAAATGTTTACGAAAACTAGAATCAATAACGAAGAAACATGAAACGTTCGGTTAATGCAAATAACTAAAACATATAATAACAACAAAAATAAAACGAGTGGAAGGGGAAAAAAACTTTTCCAAAAGTTTTTCAAGAGGAAAAACGCTAGAACATTTCTAATTAAAGCCAGTCAAGTTTCTAAGCTTAATCAAGATCCTTTGGTTGAAAATATTATATGCATACATTACTAGTTTGACACCTTTCTCATTTCCCAAAAAGGATCCAAACGCAAATAAAAAATTTCTTTAACGCTCAATGCCCGGAAACAGCGTTTCACCCATTTTAAGGAATCAGTCCGGAGAGGTTGTAACTATTCTGAAGCAACGACACGAAATAGAAAGCCCTAATACTAAATGTTTATACTGGTAGCTAAAAATTATTTTCACTGTATTATAAAGTCGGCATTCTTGGATTTTGTAGTGATTTAGGAAACTTTTTCGCACTAAGCTTTTTTTCCCACGAAAAACTGGTCTAATTTCTTAAGATTCGGAAACATTACCCGGAGGTAATCAGTGACTTTTAGGATTTTTTTCCTTACAGTAAATGAAGCATTTTTTTAAACATTTTTTTTTACGTAATATCGATCGCTGTGGGGTTTTTAAATTTAATTACTGCACGCACTATTCTGATGCTTTCATTATGCACTTATGAGTTAATTAGAGATATTAAGTGATATTTGCTAGCACTTTCGATGCATCAATTTAGACTCGATAAAGCGTAATTGCTGTCATTTCGCTCTAAGCTAAGCTAATTGAATGGAATTTCTACCACAATGAAGCTATTAATTAAATTTCGCTAAGCTTTCGCTAATGAGTGAATAATTAACAAAAAATGATGTAGCAAACTAGAGTGATGCAATTTAAAGGTTAAAAAAGCATTTAATGGAAATTAATTGACATTGCAGTGCATTCAAAATGTTTGTTGACACTTCAGTTTAGTAACATTTTCCCTTCAATAGAATCGACTGACTGTAATTCGCTGTTTCAGTATTTGAATGTGGTTAAGTAAATAAATGCAGTGAAATAGCACAATAGTAATTTTGTTTATAATTTATCGAAATTTTAATTACAAACAGAGGTTTTGGTTTACCACTTTAGGTAATGCAGTTAAACTTTTTCTTTTAACATGCATATTTCTTCCAAGTATTTCATGGGTTTACAATATAAAGCTTTGCCAAATCAGCAAAAAATAATAATGTAAAAAAATTTCCATTTGTACATAATTTCTATTCGTAGACGTACAAACTTTGAAACCTCTAGAAAAATGGCTTTTTTTTTCTTTTGCAGTTTATATTTTAACAACACAACCTTGCTTATTTATTTAAAAAAACGCATTTTTTAATTAAAACTAATGATTTATAATGTACTAGGAGCTCGTCCCGAGCTTTTACGGGTTGAAAAATTAGAAGCACTACCTTTTGCAGACCAAGAGTTCAGATGTAGCATCTATTCTGTGATGCAGTGTAAAAACGATTCAGAATTGTTCCTGGAAAATAATGGGCAGTTGAAGTGTCCAATTTCTACCAGTAACATATCTTGAAAAAGCCAGTAATGTTTTCCGCTAAAATTCAAGTACCCTCCTGAATAGTTCAGAAATTTTCCCGCATAAAGCCAGACGCGTCTTTGGAAATTTTGAGTAAACTTAGACACAATCCTGACTCATCAAGAGAGTTCCAAAACCAGTATTGAAGCATGGCCAATACTGACACAATACTGCAAGAAAGGATCAAGAATTTCACTCTCCTTCATTTCCTGCAAAGCTGGCAGTCGGAATTCCTCCCCCCCCCCCTTTAGGAGCTTAGCCATTCTTGACGAACCATTACCGGATCGTAGCCGACACACTTTATAAATACGCTCAGTTAATCTTTAAACTGGGAGCTAAGTATATTTTTCACAACAGTGAGAAGTCTGCATTCGTGCAACTTGTAGCAATTCAGGAAAATGTTTGACAAACATACTTAATTTTTACTGGAAGTAGATGAAAACCATTGAAATCCTAAAACGTCACACGGAAATAATCAGAAACGTTTCGGATTTTTGTTACAGTGTGTAGCATCACTATTGGCGGACGCCATTTCCTCGAGCATTTCGATGCCCAGATTCTCCATCATATGGATTAACCTGGATTCAATTCGATGCGAAAATGCGCTAGGAGTTTAATTTTGCCAAGAACACTCCAAGCCAAACGAGTACTTGAAGGATTTTTTTACATGCCGTGTAGCCATACGACATGAGCGCTATCGATTGTATGCATCTTGAAAATCCATTGACTGGAGCCAGGTTCAAACCTGGAACTTTGGACGTAAGATACCAGCGTGTAAACACTACACCACAATGTCAAATTTAAAATATGTGTTAATTACTAGCATTTTTCATTCGTTTTTCTTTCAAACAAGTATGATGAACAGCTTAGACCAGAAGGAAGTGGTTCGACACCAACCTTCACAGACAAACAGTAGCACCAATATGGCTCCACATACACAATCTAGGGATGTTGCTGAAGGAGAAGGATTTCTTCTCCAGAAGCCCTTCCCCGTAGCAACTTTTAGCAACTTCCCGTACAGTTATTATGTCAATGGATTAATTGAGCGTGTACTCCGCATGTAGGTACAGGGTGTCCAGCAAAGGACTCCCTGGTTTAAAAATTAAATATCTCGAAAACAAAGGACGATATTGGAATAAAATGAACGGTATGTTTATTGTGTAACCCATAAAAATCATATACAGGAACTTGGAAATTAGTTTAAAAAATTGCCAACAGGTGGCGCTGCACGCTGTTATTGCAATGTAAGTCTCGATAAATAGTGCTGCGAAGAGGTTGGACGATAATTTCTAGTGTATATGTAAGCATATCTGAGAAGCAAAACTGCTGCTGAAGCAACTAATCTTTTCGCAGCACTATTTATGGAGACTTCTATTGCAATTACAGTGTGAAGCGTCACCTGTTGGCAATTATTTTAACTAATTTCCAAGTTCCTGTACATGATTTTTATGGGTTTCACAATAAACATACCGTTTATTTTACTTCACTATCGTCCTTTGTTTTCGAGATATTTAATTGTTAAACCAGGGAGTCCTTTGCTGGACACCCTGTATGTTATAGTGACGGGGGCCAAACAAGAAATCATAATATTCCAAAGTCGATGCGCTGACATTTAGTTTACTAACAGCCTATTATTATTTTCAATTTCTGTAAAAATCTTAAATTTCTCTTTAGAAATGAATCTACGTAAAATCTATTGGTCAACAGTATTGTTTTTACATTAAAATTATAATATTATTTTAGCAAATACTAAATTTACTAAAAAATCTAACAAACAAATTTTAAACAATTTATGTCGGTAGCATTTTTTAAAAAATATTTTTGTTTAATATGGATCGAAAAATATTTAATTACGTTTACTTTCCACCATTTTAAACGTAAATTTACTCTGAGCTTAACCTTTAAGTAAATTTCTTACCCCACGCGTGTTTCCTTTGGATTTATCAGCACACATACTTTCATTACCACCCTCTTCAAAACTAATCAGTCTACTAATCAAAATATAATTAAAAACATGGACAATTTTGATGAGAAACGCTTGAAAAATCTCTGAGCATAGGGTGCTGCTTAAATTGAGCTGTTGTGCTATTTTTCAAATTTAAGAACTGAAGGTTTCTGAGAAATATTAATTAACAAAGGTTTGTAAAATTGAATTACTCTTAGTGAAGAGAAATTAGACACTATATTAATCTCTGTAAGTGATAAGCTTAATTATAATTTTGTAATCTCGCTTGCTATAGTTATTCATGCACAAACTCGTTAGAGGGTAAATGTGTAAAAATAATAATATTGTAAAAATAACTGAACAACCTTAGCTCGAAGCTAATATTTTACAGCTAAATCAAAGGCTAAAATGAATTCCATTGACGCTTATGGGTAACGTAAGTTGATTCTTTTTATACTGTGAACGCCTCATGCATGCAATAAACAAAATAAAAAGAGGAGTTAAAATTCTAAAAATGCTTGAAATCAAAAAGATGAACTGGCGTGGAGAAACCTCAGTTAATAGTACAATTATTTTACATTTAAAAAAAGTTGGTATCACTCGAATGAGCTCTAATCGGATGATCGATTAACATTGTTCTGTAAATAACCTCAAATGTAAGTTAAACAATGTGAGGCCTTCTTACGAATTCCGCATTCGTGAAATAATATTATATGGTTTGTTTTTTTATTGATAAAAGAGAAAAAAAACTGTATTTGCTGGAACGACTGAAGCGCATTGTGAAAGTTGTATCAATCTTGAATTTTTTTTTGTAACTGGATAAAATATGTCAAAAGTGGTCGAGAATTAGTGTCTGACGAACACCACTCTGTTTGTCAGACGGCCTATGGAAAGTGCGCTAGGGTTAATGACTTGTTATGAGCACCCAACCAGTTATAGGCAGATTTGTCTTGTTTTGTCATTAACAAGTATGTAATCGATACTCTAAGAGCACCATCAGTGTATTCTCAAAATGAAATATTTTAAGAACACGCCTGTCTTATTTTCTACAAAAGTATGTTTTAATCAACGGTGTTTTCAAAAATTTTATGCGTGTTTTTTTTTTTTTTTTGACTTAGTCGTAAATTAAGGAAACAGATGAGGACGTACGTGTACTGAAAAATGAAAATAAACCTTTAGTATTCTTCTGGACATTTGATGAAACGTCTTAAGCTAAAGCAGCGAACTGGTTTCTCCAGAATATTGGCAGTTTTTTTTTAAATGATCATTACTTGAAAAATAGCGGAAAAGTAATTCAAATGTCCTTTTCTTAATTAAAAAATTTAATTCTAAAAGTAAGTTTGGTTAAAAATAGTAATATAAACAGGCATTTTATGGGTAAAATAAATCTTAAATATCGTAGACATTACGTGCTTCACATACATTTACCGAAGTACAGTCATAGAAAAAAAAACGAAACACTTTTAATTATTCGGCCATTATACATGCTAGAAAGGAAAGAAAGATGTCATCCGACTTGGTTTAAAGTCTTCTTTAAAACTACGTAGAGAAAACTTTGATAAGGGACAATATACAAAGAAAAATGAGCACCAACTCTTGATTTACAAATGGGAACCCTTATTTTTTGCTACATAATTATATTTAGACCGCAAAATACAGCCAGGGTACAAAATTTAACTCTATTCCGTGCAGTAGAACAGGAGTTATTAACGAAAAACGTTTTAAGGACCGTCACCACATTGAAAACGCTTCTTTCAAGGTCACAGTTTATCAAGTAACGGAATGTAAACGAAGAAAAAATCGAGATTATCTAGCTCAATTCATGATTTTTTGAAGTTCTCTTTTTTCTTCCGTAATTCTATACTTTTTGGCCGATAATGTTGCTCTAAAAAGCGATTTACGGTCGAAAACTTGTTTTTTGAACTTTTTGAAAAGAGAGAATCATGATGTGAATATGTTTGATAAATGTATTGCACCTATGTTACAGGTTTATTTTGGAATGAATAGAAAGTCTTTTGATGTAAAATGGAATTGCGCGTTTTTAATTTCGCAGAACATCGGCAGAAGTTTGGGCCATCGCACACAAAATAATAAAAAAATATACCACTCAACGTGGGAAGACGCATCATTAAATAGATTGGAGACACGAGCGAAGCAAGGTCCATTTATTCCATGAAAATTTGGAGGTTTTAGTTAAACATGTAATGACTTTTAAAAGCAATTTAGGAAAGTCATTGTCGAATGCTGTTTCTAGCAACGAGATTCGAGATGGTCCAACCCGTAATTTAAAAATGCAAAAGTTATTTTAGCTTAAATCAAGGTGAACCGAAATCAGACTTCTTGCCCTTTCTCTGATTTAGTAACTTTCCAGAAACGAATCTCAACATTATTTGATTTTGTTTCGCGAACTATATACCTGCAAATAAACATTTTCTATTGTATCAGGCTGGTGCAATAATAGCAATACTACACGCAGCATACCCGACAGGCGGATTAATCTATCCAGAGGCTACATTTTCAGCCTAGCTGCGATTTTTGCAGACTGGAATCGGAACTAATCATGCGGCACGCAGAAGTCACCTCATTGAAGCTGAGAGTGCGAATAAACTGGTATTTAAAGTAAATTTATCTGCTGTATCTTTACGGCTTCTCACTGGTGAGATAATTTTCTTCATCCACCAGTTTTTAGGCACTGTCAGCTGCAATGACATGACACCTGCTTCAATGGGTGGTTAAACCTAGCTTAGAGCTGTTGTGCTCAGTATTAGGCCCCACAGTATTCATCGAATGGGATAACCAACCCGCTGTTGGATATCGCAGTGAAAACGCGGGTCGCATTCAGCCCTCTATGCTGGCCATGCGGCCAGTTGTTTGCTCGAAGAATAAGATCAAAGTCGAATTACAGTGCCGGTGTCATAAAGGTGTAGCCGAATATTCAGATATTGGATTTTGAAGAATATGCATTTAATAAGATAGACATCTAGTAGGTTGATAACAATAATTTATTATAACACTTTTTTTTTCGTCGATATTTTTCCATGTTATTCAAAAAAAGAAAATAATTTGAAATTTTATCTTTGTCTTGCGAGGATGATTTTAATGTGAAATGCACGGACAATGACCGAGAAAGTAAATGGAAAAATAAGTATTTTAAATTATAATTAAGAATAGACAAAAGCTCAACTTTATCTAACACCCAAGTTAATGTTTTGTTAAATCTTTGACGAAGTCAAAAAAAAAAAAAAAAAAAAAAAATCACAGTTAGTCACGACTACTACTTTTGTGCGGAATACGGCTCAAAGCACGCGGTCCACTACTGCGACTGACATTTCCTCTCCTAGATCTTAACACATTGAAAGTTATTCAAACACTTTACAAAAAAAAAAATTAGTTCCTAAAAACCAGTAACTTTATCTAAGAGCAAATATTACCTATTGACCCATCTGGATACTGTTAAAGGCGAAACTTCACACTGTCGGCTATTTTTCGAGTGCTTTTTCCCGATTTAGACAAGACAATAATTTTTCCTTTTAGCAAATTATCACCGGGAAGAGCCATTAATTCTACACTGTCTATTGCAACATGACTAGCAAGACAATGAGGTTTTATTGTATGTGTCTGTGAAAAAGTTGTGCATGTTAAAGTTTTTTCTGAGTTATTGTTTTACAAAAGGCAATGACTAAACGCAGGAAAAAAAAGTATTTTTAGTGTAGCTTATAATTTAAAAAGTTCTATGAAATATTCTTTTATTAGACAACGAAGTAGTGCTTCGCATTATTTGCACGTTGACGTTTGAACGATATCCACAAAAAACTGACGGTTGCAATATTGTGTTGTTCTTCTGCAGAGACAGCGAATAAATTTATGCATTTAAAAAATTCATAGGTTTCTAATGTAGAGAAACCACGTTATAGTTGATATGCTTATTTTGTTGAACAATTTTTTTTCTTTTTTTACGAAAAAACCAACTTTCATAATTTATGTTTTAAAAAAAGTATACGGTCCCCTAAAGTGGGAAAAAATGAATTTTTAAGCATAGCGCAAAAACTACTGAATATTTTGAGCTCAAATTTTGGATTCCTACATAAAAGCTCCTCTAGATTGTTTTTCTTTCAAAATTTAATATGGTTTCAGATCATATTTTTTTCAAAAAATATTAAAATAATTCATAAAAAAACTTAAATTACATTTTAGGTGTTGTAAATCATATTTTCATTGATGGGTCAATTCATATTTTGATATAATAAAACAATCTTTGCCGTACCTAATCTAGTTTTTGTGTTATGAGTAAAAATATCAAAACACGTTTCAACATTACGAGAGGAATTTTTCAAAACTCGATTCTGAAGTAACGGCTGGATCGAATTAAACAAAACTTTGTATACAAAGTTTAAAAAAGATGTTGATCACAAATATGTGATAAAAAAGGGGGGGTCTCATTGAAAAATTTGAAGTTGATGTTCGTTTTAATATGAAGACGACCCCTTAATAACAATTTTTTAAACATAATTATATAGAACTTTTTATTCCTGAAACAATAAACCTTACACGTGTCTCTAGTGTCAATAGTCTTTGAATACGATCGAGTGTTTCGTTTTTTTTTTCTATGACTGTACATAAAGTCGCACATTAGTTTCCGTTCATTGGTCTTGTTAAAGTTTAAATACAAAGAATCATAACTAAGTCATTTTAAAAATCTTTGTTTTATTAATTCAACTTGTTTAGCTTTATCATTTTAAAGATAATACATTTTGCATATTTTGCTTTTGTTAGCTACTGATATCCTTTCTTCTACGCTTTCATCACTGTAAAAAAATTCCGAAACGTTACTGGTTATTTCCGTGGAACGTCTCGCAATTTCACACGTTTTCACCTTTTTCCCCGTAAAAACAAGTATTTTCACAAAAAAGTTTCTTGAATCGCTACAAGTTGCACGCGTGCAGACTTTTCACTGTTGTGGAAAATATTTTTTGCAACCAGTTTAAAGATTGAATGAATGTGTTTATTAAGTGTATCGGCCTGAGGTTGCTTACGGCATGTCCAGATGAACTAAGCTTCATTGTGAGCGGAAAAAGTCAATGGATAGCTACAACTTTGCAATGAAGGAATTACCGGCAAGATATATGCTTGGTTCCTTCTTGCGTAGTTTTGACCGTGGTTGCTCCGATATTCATGGAGCCTTCTTAGTAAATCAGGAAGGTACTAATCAATTACGCAAAACCTGCTTTTCATTTCTGCAAGGTTCTAGAGACACGACTGGCTTTAACAGGGGAGATTTTACACGTCTTCAGAAAGTTTCAAGGTTAATTTCAGAAAGGTTACTGACTTTTAGCGGAAAAACTTCCTGGTTTCTCCAAGATATGTTACAGGAAGAAATTGAGCATATCAGCTGCCTATTATTTTCCAGGAACGTTTCTGAATCGTTTTTAAAGTGATCAAGAACCTTTTTCAAGACAATGATAATCTCAAAACGTTCTCTTAAGTTTAAACAATTGAAAATACCCGACAGTAACCGTTAATTTGAAACGTATAGTCGCAGAAGTACGTTGCACAGGTCGGTAGGCCAACAGCTGGAAATAACCAGAGAGTTTCAAAATGGTCCTCTTGTTGGTCTAAATAAAACAGGAAAAGTTATTACAATTCAAAGTGTGGCATATATAACAATATTTTTTTCCCTTTTTTTTGTTATCTATACTTTTGTAATCTTACACTTTATTTATACATTAACTTGGAACAACAGTCTTCTATTTAGATCACTTCTTTAAGATTCAATTATTTTAGGTTTTTTTTGAGAATGTTTACTAATTACACGGAATTCGGCTGTTTTAGCTCTTAACAATATAAGCATACTGTACTGCTTTCGTTAAGAACTAAGCCATGATTACTCTAATAACACTAAAACATTTTCATATTTTTATGGCACACACATACTGTATCGTATACTTTATCGCAGCTTCCTATTCTCCAGCTTATCAGTATAACATGTTTCCAATGATCCACACACCTACAACTTTTTTGCGACCAACATTACTTGTGTCATTCAAACGTCTACTTCAGTATCGATTCGATAATGCGCGTAATTTATATTGTCGCATATGAAAAAGTAACAGCTCGGAAAATCTGCTTCCGAAATCGATCAGAAGCTCATTTTCTGGACCAAAATTTGTCTTTATTCCCCTGCTTGCAGTGATGGTTTTTTATGATTTATTTCACAAACTTCTGCAATGTCAAATGACTTTTTATTAACCGATATACTAGAACGTTTTTTTATTAGGTGGGAATTTTCTTTTGTGATTTGTTCTGTTGAATGAAATGATTTTTTTTTCTTTCAGAAATTTGAATGCTTTAAAAATAACAATGGAAGTAACACACTGAAAAGTACTAAAGCTTCTGAGCTTTTTTTAAAATTATTATTATTATTGCTTGATTTTTTAAATATGTATTGCTTGAAAAGAATAAAATATTTACTTCAGTAGAAGATATTTTTAAACATATTAAAAAAATGTCAGTAGCCCTCGAGATTGGAAATAGATATATACTATACAGGTGTATGCATGCAAAGAGTTTTCTGAGGTTTGATTTCAAACTGTATTTTGCTTGCGTTACACAGAGTAGTGGAAGAAGCTATTAACTAATCAATTAATTTGGTCAATAAGCTGATTCATGCGTAAGGTTGATGCTTTCAGTTCAAGTGCTCGTACTTTTCTTGTGTGTAGAAAAAGAGGTCGGGAGTTCGATTCCTTCTAGTGCCCTGGGTGTGATTTCCTCCTTTTTTTTTTGCTTTAAATGCTTATTGTGCAATTTTCCCTGTCGCTATCATTTTTAAACAAAATTGTAGTTACTAACAGGAACAGAGGCGAGGAAATCTCTGCCTATGATTGGGTTCCCGAATAATCCTGGTTGAACATTAAACATATCAGAGTTTGTCTATAGACTTTGCAATAACATTAAAAAGTACATAAACATATTTTTATGCAGTTTTATCTTACTATATGATTTAAACACCTGTGTTTTTTGTGATTTCATGAAGAAGACCTTAAAATGCTGTAAAAAACTTATCTGTGTCATATCGGATGTGATGATTTACAAGAAATGAAACTGAAATTGTATACGAATTTCGCCATATTTTCTTTATGTACTGAAGTAGAAAAAGAAATTTTCAAGCTTCATCAACTAACAGTGAGAACTCTTTACTTCATCTTACGTGGACTTGTGTTGTTGTTGTTGTTGTTTGTCCCACTTGGCAGACAGAAACATCATACCAAGTCCATGAAGCCGTGCAAACAAAGTCCCTCCAAAACAGCAGAAGGGTCGGAATACAGCTGATTCAGGTCACAGCCGATGCAAGAGAAAATATGGGCGGGAGCAGCCTGAGTCAAATTGCATTTTGGGCACAAGGGGAAAACCTTAATACCAGCCACATGTCGCTGTGCTCGAGTGTGTCCACTTCTCAGTCGGGCTAGGACGGTTTGTTGTTCTCTACTACTTGCCCGAAGTAAAGCAGCTCCAGGGCGGGATGCTTTGTACCATTCATGAATACGGGGCTGTCTCCAAGAGGAACTGATGCTTTGCTTAACACGGGTTGCAATTTCTGAAAAAGAAAAGCATCCGTTATGGGGAGAGATCTCTCGGCTCCCCTGACGAGCCAGCCCGAATACTTTTATTCTTAAACAGATTAGAAGATAATAAGTTGATTTCTATTGCACGAAGAACATTTTGTAAAAATTCAATGGGACTTGCGAACTGTTAATAGAGTAAAATTTAATTTTTATTCATGTGAAAAACAACACTTTAATTTGATTTAGTAGGAAGTTTAAGGGGTTCTACATAAATACCAGACATCCAGAGGCAGATGTCATATCATTGAAGCAGAGAGCGCCAACAAACTAGCAGAGAAAGTACATTTATCTCACCAGCGATTGTTCGCAGCATTCTGTGGTTTAGCCCGGCATATGATAACCGGGCTACCTGGTATATTGCATGTAGTTCTGCCTTAACACAGGCTTAAGGGCGGCAACTGACTGCCGAATAACCAAGCTTTGCCTTTAATTTACGAGCAAAACTGCAATCTCTGAATGTGATACCTTTGCTATCTGGTATCTTGCGTTAGGTTTTTTTTATATGTCTGCTTACTTAAATACCCTAACATACTAGAACGTATATGCACAATAGAGTATGTAATGCCAAATTGGCTTTTTTTTTTTTTTTTGATGTATTCAACCCATCAAGCTTTTTGCATTTGCAAACAAATGTAATGAGTTTCTAGTTCGATTGGTGAAGGTCTGCGCTTTATCCGAAGCTGTAAATTTCAAATTTCGGAAGTCGCCTGTCAGATGGGTATGAACTAGTCTCTACCATCCTTGCTAGTTATACTATACAGAAATTATTAGCCTTCGGGGCTCTACAAATAGAAGCATCGCTTCGCATAACAGAAGCATTATGTTTAATTCCCATTGACTCTCTTAGATATTCCTAACTTTATCGATTTATCTCCAGATAATGCTTGCTAAAATAACTCTGGGAGATTCTGCCTTTAAAAGCAGGTGTTCTGTGAAGGGGAAGGTGGCACGAGCAAATATTTATGTTTAGTTTTACCAATTTTAAATCATCACACCTACCCCGAAAAAGTGATTCAGAAACGTTTCTAGGAAATAATGGGCAGCTGATGTGCCCAATTTCTGCCAGTAACATGTCTTGCAGAAAACAGGAAAAAACAGTCAGTAACTTTCCAGAAATTATCCTTTAATCCTTTAGACTAATACAGAAATATCTCTAGTTAAAATCAATCGTGCTTGGCGCCTTCCTGATTTACCAAGAAAGTTCCAGATGGTAGAATCCATGTCAATTCAACAAGGGGCCAAGGGGCGTAACATGATAGTCTCGGATTTTTTTTCATTTAACATATGTTGAAATTCATAAAGAAATATTTTTTTTTTTTTTTTTTTTTTGCCCTAAAAAATTCCTGCGCTGAGATACAGGCCGCCAAGGATGGCGGCCTGCATTGGCGGTCATGATTTCTCACTTAGGATTTTCGTTAAAATTATTAAAGTACATTATCTCAGAAACGATAGAACATATTTTGTCGCGATTTCTTTTATTTAAAAGGATTTCTTTTTCTTGTTTTAAAAAAAAGCAACATTTTGAACTTTAGGGTTCTTTTTCCAGTCTTTTGAAAAAGAAAAGTTTTAAATATTTTTTTTAAATTTTTCTCAAAAATTTCACTTTAAAATTTTTTTATTTTTTACAGTGTATTAGTACTACGTTTCCTGAAAAGGAGAGCTTCCACTTTTTCGTTTAACAGATTTTAGAGGCATTTGAAAAAAATGAGGGTTTTTTAAGGAATTCTTTACGTAATGGCAGATCTGAAAATTAAAAAAAAAAAAAAAAATCGCAACAAGTGGCCAGCGAACACTTTAAGTTATATAGCGAAATTTTCATTTTGAGTCTGCACTTGATCCAGGATTTGTATTATTTATGAAAACAAAAACGCGGTCTCCAGCCGATTTGCTGCATTTCCCCACGCAACCTTTCAGCGTAGCGCCAGAAGAATGGTTAAGCGCAATGCCATCTTGTTCTCACTAAATTTAATATCCAGAAAAAAATGACGACTCAAAATGAATGTTTCTCTATAGTTCTGAATTAAAAGTGTTTTCTGGCCGCTTGCTGCGGGAAAAAAAATTGAATTTTCAGGTCTGCCATTACGTAAAGTGTTCCTTAAAAACCCTCATTTTTTCAAATGCCTCTAAAATCTGTTAAACGAAAAAGTGGAAGCTCTCCTTTTCAGGGAACGTAGTGCTGAGTGGTACTAATAAACTGCAAAAAATACAAATTTTTAAAATTGACATTTTTGAGAAAAATGAAAAAAAAAAATATTTTAAACTTTTTTCTTTCATAATACTGTGGAAAAAAAACTAAAGCACATATTTCAAAATGTTGCATATGTTTTTAAACAAGAAAAATATCCTTTTAAACAATATAAAAACCAATAAATAATGTTCTAACGTTCTTAAAACAATGTACTTTAAAGATTGTGATGAAAATTCCAAGTGAGAAATCATGACAGGACCGCCATCTTCGGCGGCCTGTATCTCGGCCCAGGAATTTTTTTTGGGCAAAAAAAAAAAAAAAATCTTTGTTTGAATTTTAACATATGTTAAATTCAAAAAAAAAAACCGAGACCATCATGTTGCGCCTCTTGTTGAATTGAAGTGGATTCCACCAGAAGCATTTTTGAAACTAGGACCAAACATTTCACTTGCTTGCAAAGTGGCGAAATCTGGAAGCTGCTTTGTTCCCTTATGGAGCTTATTCTGTCTGGACCGGCCGCAATTAAGTTTTGGACCTCATGGAACTTATTCTGTTCGGACAGGCAGTAAATAAGTTGGATCCGATACACTTAATATATACGATTAGTTATTATTTAAACTGGAAGCTAAAAATATTTCTCACAACAGTGAGAAGTCTGCATTCGTGCAAATTGTAGCAATTCAGAAAACCTTTTGACACTGATACTTGATTTGTTTTCAGAAAGTGGGGGGGGGGGGATAAAAACCATTACAATTCTGAAATCTAACGCTAAAATGTTTGGTTTTTAAGTAAAGTTTCAGAATTTTTTACAGTGTACTTAAATTGCTCAATTCGAGTTCTAAATACAAACAGCCGAAGAAAATAACTTTTAAACCTTTATGTTTAAGTATGAGCTATTTTTTCTTTCTTGACTATATTTTCTTGAATATTTTGTAAGAAAGATCTAAAATTTCTCAGATACATTATTTTTTTATATCATTTTCATCTTCAAGTTTCAGTCCATTTGAAATTTGGCACAATTCCACTTCAAAAGAATATTTGTCACCAGAAAAATGAAATGAAATAATATGCTAGCCGAAAACTTTTCCTTTTCTCTTAAATCATTGAAAGAAAATTTAAAATCTTAGAACAATGTCATTTTCTAGCAGTAAGCGCTCTCTCTCTTTTTTTTATTTTTTTTTTTTTTACATATTTTATTTTCAAGCATATTTCATGCTTTATAGAAATACATTTACAAAGATTACTATTTCTACTATAGAAATGGCTTATGACTACCGAGAGCTATGAAGAAAAGCTAGTAGAACGAGTTATTATTACTTGTTTATGTTGCTGGTATTTACTAGCGCCGTGGTTTTATTTTTTAGTAGCATCGTGTTATTATTAGTTAATTTTAAGTTATGTTTTTCAATTACTAGTTTTACTCTTATTAGAAGTGACATACTTAAGTTTAAGTCAAAGTAGAAGCTTTAGACGACGAGTTTTATGCATAAGCTTATGCTTCTCGATGCCATTTTAGTTATTCAACTGCATTTTAGTTGTTGCATGTAGGAAAAAAAAGTTGTTTATGAAAAATGACTTTTTCTGAAATTATTAATTGTTTAGTATTTAGTAAAATTTTTAAATGTACTGCAGTTAATAAATGCGATATAGTGTTTAACTAATGCGTGTCACTTAATGTATTTATTAATTTTGTTTCAGTAAATGTTTGCCCCTCATTTATGCAAATTGTTAATAACAAATTTTTGGTAAAGCAAAATAACTCACCAGCGTTTCAGCATGTCAATTTAAGGCAAGTAAATATCTGTTTTTTTTTTTTTTTTTTTTAAAGAACATTTACCAAAAACATTTACGAAGTGATTATATATCTCAACTAACGGCCCGCCCCAACCTTGTTGGTGTTAGATACTATGCAAGTCCTTTTTAGTTTTAACCATAATTTTGCGTTGTTCAAAGTTTTTTGTTTTGTTTTTATAAGGTTTGAAATTAATTCACTTATTTCCTGTTTTAGACGGACCAACATGCAATTGCCAATGATTGAATCAATCTTTTGGTAAAAAACGTTGTACTACGAACAGTTTTACGTTTGACCTTCGCATCTGTTGACGGTGATAGTACAAAAAAATAAGTAAAATAAAATAAATAAAAACATTTAAAAAACATTGTTGAAATTTTTAGTCACTTAAATTGGAAAGGAAAATCTGTTTTGATCATGGGAAAGCGAATAACATGAGTCAACTGACCTACTGCTGGCCCTGTAGGAATAATACTTAAAACCATATGATTCCGTAGAGATTTTATTTCGAGTCTAATTACATTGCATAGATTAGACGATTGAAAGTTTCGCAATAAAAATATTGGAGTACTACTTTGATTTTAAAATAATGATGTGGGAGTCCAGAAGGAATAAGGGAATTGATAAATTGAGCAAATTTATGAGAATAATGTACAGCTTCCTCTCTATCTACGACGGGGTACATAAGACTTTATATATTTTTTTATACCTGACTGTTCTTTCTAATATTTGTTCATTGATATGATGAACAGATGAATTTCTCTGCGAAACTACAGCCCTTTTGCACATCTTCGAGTATATCTTTTTGAAAAAAAATCTTGATTTCTGGATAAACTTGTACGAACAAATCATTTAGAGTAGAGGGATTTTCCGATCTCCTTTCTTTTGACAAGACATACTTGCTCAGTTGTTTTCCTGCCACTTACTTTAAACAGAAGGCTCGAGAATCGCTTACCACCATCTCCAAAATGGGATCTTAGAATTGTTCTTTAGTTCATTTATTGTACAGACCTCTTAAAAGCTAGCGATTAAATTACGCTTGAAGTATATCTGCACTCGTTCTTCTAGAGTACCATAAGAAAACATCGACGCAAGTCAAAGGCAAAAAGAAAAGTGGCAACTCCCGTAATTTTAAATTACCTTTTTAGGTATTTTAGAGTTCTGTCTACCGCTTCTATGTACGAGCAGTGGCTTATCGTACATTCATCCCACATTTCGAGTCTTAAAGAACTTTTCCCAATGGCCCATTCTTCCTTATGTAACATAGAGAGTATTTCTGGAGGGAGACATTCAAATCAGTTTAAATGCGGTTGAATGATTAATTTCTGGTTAGGATTCATTTTATTACGTTTTTTCCAGTTGACCGGTTATGTCGATGAAAAATTATTTTAGTCCCTAATTTTCAACACTATTTACTATGCTGTAATAGAATAATCGCTGATCGGGCACTGAGTTTGGTGCATGATTAGAAACTTTCATTCAGATCAGTCTCTTTCAGCTTGTCGCAACCATGTACCAATGTTATCCTCAAGGAATTTAAATTGGATTTTGATATATCTCGTTTGACAATAGCTGACTGTCATAATTTTTCTGCTGGCGCGTTTATTACAATGTGTCTTAACAGACATATTTTATAATGTTTCTTATAAATCAATATAATCATATGCTGACTAAATAGCAAAACTTTTACCAACAATTATCTCAGTTTTGCTGCCTAATCGAAAAACACAGAATCAAGTAAGGTAAGCTTCCAAAATCTGTTGTCCTCGTTAAGAACGAGTTCTATGCATGCTACTTGATAGGTATGCTGGACCTATTCATTAATTGTTAAAAGATTTTGGAAAGATGTTGGACAGCGAAGAATAATCCTTAAGTGAAAACAATTCTGTTGGTTAGAACGATGAGTATTGTATATCTTACCAAGAGGTGAATCTTTCCCAATCCGACCTTTTTTTTCTAAACTTACTATATCTGCGTGTACTTAATGTAATGAAGTTAACACGTTTGTAGACGTTTGTTTTTTCATTTTATCTCAAAAACGAAAAAAAAAATGAAGCTTGTTTCGTAATATTAGATTTTTACTGCATATATTAATCAATTATACAATTGTACGCAGTTGTGAATAGATCATTTAACTTTTAGTTATCGCTCCATGTACTATGTTGTACATTTTATACTACTACAATTCATTTGTGCTTGTTTTGTGTAACGTATAGAATACACACACAAAGAAAAAAAAACAGTAAAGATAACCCGAAATGTATGCACAATTACAACTTTTAGTTATATCACCCAGCATAAACTTTAATTTCCCCAAAACGAATTTTACTTCCCACTATTAAATAAATGTTGGGTCATAAACATTATGTAAAGCCGAAACGGTTTGCAATGTTTAAGGCTTATCAATGTTCTTCTATACTTTATCCCCTTCAACCTCAACAACTTCTTAATTATAATTTGGCGGGGCATACAGTAAAGAAGTTTTTGTATCATCCATTTACATCCCTCATCCCACAGCAGGAAGAGGGTCTTTAAAAGCTACCTTGGAAGCAATGAATAACAATCAAATTCGGTTTTACGTATATAAGAGCAAAACAATACACAACATAAACTGGTAGTCAAGACAAATTTATAAGTTAAAAAAAGTATATATACAAAAATGCATAGTTATTATCCTATGTCGCTCTGTAAGAATGTACCTTTCATATCAAAAAATAATGTTTTAAATAAGTGCAGTGGTTCTGGAGAATACCCGGAAGAAATATAAACGTACAAAGTCCGCCCTCTCTCTTTATAATATTAGTATACATTTTTAATTGTCAGTAAATTCCAAGTTTTTCCGTATCAACCTTATTCCCTAGTAGCGATGTGTCTTCAGTAATTATCAAATCTAACCTTGTAAACAAATATTATCAAAACGAAATGGCTAAGCTAAGGATTTGTAAGAAAAACTTTTCGGAAACCATAAAGCGAAAATGTTTTATAAAAACCGTTCTTAAATTTCAAACCATTCTTGAGAGCTCGTCTCCCGAGTCAAGCAAGTAATTGAATTCTTAAAAACAACATTATCTTTATTTAAATGCATGCATTTAAGAAAAAAGATTGGGCTGCTTAAATATAATGTTTAATTTATAGCACTTTACTAAATGTTAATGGTAATTTTTCCGTTAGTGCCCCTAAAGACTTAAAAATAAAATTAATAATTATACTTTGGATATTACTCTTGCTCAGTAAACTGTAAGAAACACTCTTTTTTCTCTTTCTACTCAGGAAATAAACCCGTTGAGCATTTGAAATATTAACGGATGCTTGCTAAATAACTAAAGGCAAAATTTCACATCCCTTGAGTTCCTTCAAACATCACAAGTGGGTCGTGTTTCTTTTCCCTTTTATTCGAGAAAAAGATCATCTTATCGACCCGAAGGCATATGTTAGGTGTAGAGGTTGAATCTCTTAGCAAAATAAGAACGTGATGTTCACTGCATTATCTAGTCTCTTGGAATAATCTAGGACTTTTTTTTTCTTACTTCTTTCATATTGAGCTGCGAAACAGCTGAGAACGATAATACGATTTTGGGATTTTAGTGCACTTTATCATTGTGATTCTCTAACGATTTTCTTCTGATGAAATTTTTACTCCTCAGAATTTTTATGGTATACAAATTATTATGCTTATGTAGTTAAAAAGTGTTGTTTTTTTTTCTGATTTTTGAACAACAAAACTATGGTAAAATATTAAATTTTTACTGTAGTGTTTTGAAAGGTAAGACATTAGGAAATGATATTGGTAGAATTTTGTTTTTCAAAAGACGTTTTTTTGGGGGAGGGAGGATTTGGAAATTTTAAAGGTCAAGAAATATTTTTAAATAAAGTATTATAAATTTTTAGGTTTGGCGTTTGTAATTTATCAAACAATTAAAACTAAATTATCTTGTGTTCTTGAAAAATATTCTTTTATTGCAAAAACCAAGAAATCATTCTGCCAAATGTTCATTACCTTTCTAAAATTATTCTTGAAACTCTCGGAGGAATTTGGAAATATCCCCGGCTAAAGCCAGTCACCTCTCGGTTTTCCTTAAAGAAATTTGACAGGTTTAATGAAATTCATTAGAAACTTCCTGCTGCATAAGAGCAGCCATTTCCAAAGTTAAAGTCAGAATTACAAGTTGGAATTCAGTCCAGCCTTGTCGAGCTACAGTTATCTAGTGACTTTTTCCGCTCTCACTGAGAGCTTGGTCAATCCAGGCGCGCAGTAGGCGAATGAAAGCCGATACACCTAATAAAGAAGCTCAATCAATCTTTTTACTGGTAGCTAAAAAATGTTTTCACATCAGTAAAAGATTTGCATTCGTGCAGCTTGTAGCAATTCAGGAACCGTGTTTGCATAGATACTTGATTTTACGGGGAAATAGACGAAAACCTGTAAAATCCCAAAACGTCTAACGTAAATAATCAGTAGCGTCTGATTTTTTTAGTGATTTATGATTTTTTTTTTTTTTTGATCAGTAGCTGTTAGATTTCTTTTTACAGTGATTTTCCATGCCACCCGATAGTTGAAGGTGTGGTATGCCGCTTAAAACAAAGGCAGGATTAGTTCTTTAACACTGTTTCCTCCATTTGCAGTAGTCAATGGTTCAACAGGATTGGACTGCTGCCAAGAGGATTCATATCGGACAAAGCATCAAATTAATATTTAGTTTAAGACATGATGGCAGTCGTGCACGATTGTAGAAACCTCGCTCTTAAAGCTCTCATAGTTTTTTTTTAGTTTTTTATTTGCACATTGCACCTACAGCTGGATGATGTTCTGTGATTTTATCGTACACGAAGCACGATTATTCCTTATATTGATTCACAACAAAATGAGACCATAACTGTACGTTTGTGGCGTGCTTCAGACAGATGCGCTAGCATCCATGGCAAGGCTTCCAGAAGCACTTTTTTAAACAGGACAATGCCAAACCATACACAGCAAGGGTATCATGAAACTTTTCCCCCACATTATTACTTTCCTTGGCCTACTCGATTTGTCGCAGGTTAAGCATACTCGGGATCCTTTTGAACGAAAAATTGGACAGTTTACGAGTTTGATCGAATTTGTGGCACCTTTAAAGTAAATGTGGAACGATATGTCGGATGACAGTGTACGACACTTTTTAGATTCATAACTTGCTCACATTGCTTTGTGGTTTTATAGTATCAATCGTAGACTAAATCCGTTCCAATCCAGGACTAAATCGAGGATATCCTTTCTCCATTCATTTGAGATTTTTGCTTAATAAATTAGCATTTTTCTTTCACTTTGTAATTAGTTAATTTGTCCTAACGTTTGTAAAATCCCGCTTCATTTTGACAACTTCTTGACGCATCAGTATTTTTCACACAGATTGTACATAAAGCTATCATGTTTATCCATCATTATAATTATTAATGTTGTTATAATAAAGCTACATAAAAATTAACTATTATTAAACATAAAAGTAAAAGAATAAAACATTCAGAACATAAATTATTCATAAAAATTAATCTTTATTCAAGTTAAGCTATTTATATCAGATCTGAAAACTGTATTTGCATTTTGGGACAATGTTACTATTTCCTTTAGCATATCATTAAAACTAAATGAAACAAATATAAACTGTTTAGTATTTTAGCAAAGATATTGCAATATCGCTCTCTTGTATAGTTGAAATCGCCTCGGGAATTTCCAAAGGAAACTTAATCAGCTAATGAATGTCTACTAGTTGATTCATGTTTAAATATTTTAGATAAATGAAACTAAAGGAACACAATTTACGGAATTGAAAATCTTTATTTGAACCGAGTTAATCTTCTAATTGGAAGCTGCTAATCTCTTTCCAGCCATAATTTTGCGGACGCAGTCTCTTATTATAAATCTCTAATAACTAGTTTCCTCTGTTCATTTTAAAGTAACTGAAAATCAATAAATTATGCTGAATAGTTTGATGATGTTAATTCAATTGGACACATTTAAGATAGAAATCAATCAATAGGAAAGGATGAGCCTTGTTATCATGCAAGTATCTTGTATGAAGCTTACTGTATGTGTAAATAAACAATAGTTAGGGTATGGTGGGGAAAAGTGGTCAATGGGTTAAAGTGGTCATAATTCAAGTAAATGGCTGTAGCTTGGAAATTAATGTTCGAAGGAATGTGAACATTTTATTTTAGAGTAGTGCATTTAGAAACTACATTTTAAATACAAAATTTTACAAATGGCGAAATTTTATTTGGTAAAAAGAAATATTTTGTGTAAATGTGAAAATTTTTAAAATCTAAACACCTTTTTTAACTTCCATGAGAAATTTTGTTTGTTAGAATTATGAACAGATTGACTGCACAGGAAGCTTCTTACATGTCTCAAGAACTCTTACTCATTAGCAGTTAGCTGAATCTATTTTGAATAATTTTTTAGAACAATTTAAGTAAGATGGGGTAAAGTGGTCATAATATTAGGCTTAACGAATATTGTTCTTCTTAAGTTACTTAATCTTTAAGTATAAGGCAGATATAAATTAAATGTTAATCCTTATATATTATTTCTGTAGCCTGTTTTTGGTTTCTACGCCAAATTTCCCTCAATTCTTGATCGATTTCTTTGATTTACGGCTTATTTTATAGCTTATGGTGCTGGCTACTGACGAAAAATAGACCCAAGGTCTGAAAATTGTTTCTTTTAGCCGAAAAACCTGTTTTAAAGAACCAGAATAAGGTTTTCGGTCAAACTTATAACTTTAATTTGCGCTATGACCGACAGAGCTGAGTAGCTTGATCGGCAGAGCGTTCTCTTCGTAACCAGGAGATTACGTGTTCGGGCCCACGTCCGAACAATCTGCAACAAATAATTAGAGAAATATCGCGCATTACATGAACACTGAATTAAATGAATATCAACTATGAGGGAATAGAATAAATGAGAAGGAAATGCTCCTTGCTGATATGAAAACATTCCCTGATTTTGTGCTAAATTACTTCGAAATTGCACGCGTTTTTTTTTGAAG
Source organism: Uloborus diversus (assembly GCF_026930045.1). Taxonomy (NCBI): domain Eukaryota; kingdom Metazoa; phylum Arthropoda; class Arachnida; order Araneae; family Uloboridae; genus Uloborus; species Uloborus diversus. The sequence goes on along the minus strand of NC_072740.1, from coordinate 104,711,553 downwards.
CTTTGGCTCTGGAAAGAAAATTAAAGCATAATGTAAGCGAAAATATAAGTAACAGGTTTAAGATTTCAGACTACAATAGAATTGTTTTTTGTTCAGAAAAAAAATAATAAATTGTATATTGAAATATATATTCTTCTAATGAGTTTTTGACTCTTTGTACAAATAAATAAAATACTACCTCAATTTGAAGGGTAAAATGTATATTTTTTTCTTCTTTTTGCTAAAAAACAAATAGCTTATCACATTTTTACTACATTCGAAAGCATAGTTCAATTTATTTTGTATTTTAACCGTGCTGTTAAATGATGAACACGTGCTGCCATCTAAGTTATAACGGTTTAAGCAGCCTGCGATAACAAATTGTAAAAATTTTCAAAAATAAAAACATTTTTCTTCAATATCTTATCTTATATATTAATCCCCTCTCATTTTAAAACTTATCAGGCTGGCCAATGACGAAAAAAAGACTTACTGTCGAAAATTCAAGTTTTCGAAATCGCCTCTTGCTGTTTCAAAACCTTGATACTGCCTGTAGTTCTTATGCATTTTTTAAAGCAAAGTTCTAATGCAGTTTTCCATTTTTTACGTCGCTTTCGGCAAAAAAAAAAAAAATAAAAAATAAAAAAATAGCCTGTGTGTGGTTTATATTTTAATAAAGCTTAACAGCACTAGACTTAGTTGTTCGGTTTAATTGATAAGTTTTTTTCGGTAGAGCGTTCGGCTATAAACTATCTGAACTTCGGGCAAGCTTGGGCTGTCCGACATAATATCAAATTTATATTAGTATTACGCATTACATGTGCTCATAACATACACACCTAATAAAATAAATGCAGTGGGAATGCTACTTGGTATTTCGACTCCTTTATGCAGGCTACAGTTATCATTCGGATAAGTTGATTGTTAATCGAACTGTGTTCTTTGACTACATCCAGACCACTCAACATAATGTAAGCATAAAAAAGCATTAGATTTACCTAAAGAAATCCTTTTTGTGCAGAAAAACATTTTTATTATATGCTAAAATGTAGATGTTTCTAATAGCAGTGTTCGACCTTTTGTACAAATGAAAAAATACTACGCCCGATTAAAACTACGAGTTTCACTCAGTAAACCTTTAATTTTTTATTCGCGCGAATACGATATAAAGCGTTAAAAGTATTATCAACTTCATTAGCTAGAAATTATTTTCTACTCCTCTGCTTTCTGCTGAAAAAAAAAAATACATTTTGTCTACGTTCGAAAAATTACACTTAAGAACGGACTCAGTTCAACTGGTTTTGGTTTTGAATTTTAAGTGTTCGATTAAAAGAGAAACATGTAAGGGCATTTAAGCCGTAACGGTTAAAGCAACCTTCTATGTGAAATAGTTCAATATTCAAAGATAAAAACACTTATTTTCAATCAAATTTATTACTTCTCTAGAATGTTTGTTTCAATCGCTACTTGAGATCTTCGTCATTCTTTAATCAAATTCCATGCTTTGCGAATAATTTTAAATCGTATCATGCTGGTTAATGACAGAACACAGATGCATGATCTTATTATCCTTATATATTATTTCTGTAGCCTGTTTTTGGTTTCTACGCCAAATTTCCTTCAATTCTTGATCGATTTCTTTGATTTACGGCTAATTTTATAGCTTATGGTGCTGGCTACTGACGAAAAATAGACCCAAGGTCTAAAAATTATTTCTTTTAGCCGAAAAACCTGTTTTAAAGAACCAGAATAAGGTTTTCGGTCAAACTTATAACTTTAATTTGCGCTATGACCGACAGAGCTGAGTAGCTTGATCGGTAGAGCGTTCTCTTCGTAACCAGGAGATTACGTGTTCGGGCCCACGTCCGGACAATCTGCAACAAAATAAATTAGAGAAATATCGCGTATTACATGAACACTGAATTAAATGAAGAACAACTATGAGGGAATAGAATAAATGAGAAGGAAATGCTCCTTGCTGATATGAAAACTTGAAATGACTTTGTGCTAAATTACTTCGAAATTGCACGTGTTTTTTTTTTTTTGAAGCTTTGGCTCGGGAAAGAAAATTAAAGCATAATGTAAGCGAAAATATAAGTAACAGGTTTAAGATTTCAGACTACAATAGAATTGTTTTTGTTCAGAAAAAAAATAATAAATCGTATATTGAAATATATATTTTTCTAATGAGTTTTTGACTCTTTGTACAAATAAATAAAATACTACCTCAATTTGAAGGGTAAAATATATATTTTTTCTTCTTTTTGCTAAAAAACAAATAGCTTATCACATTTTTACTACATTCGAAAAGCTACGCTTAAAAAAGAGCATAGTTCAATTTATTTTTTATTTTAACCGTGCTGTTAAATGATGAACACGTGCTACCATCTAAGTCATAACGGTTCAAGAAGCCTGCGGTAACAAATTGTAAAAATTTTCAAAAAGTAAAACATTTCTTTTTTATACCTTATCTTATATATTATTCCCCTCTCATTTTAATACTTATCAGGCTGGCTAATGACGAAAAATAGACTTACGGTCGAAAAATCAAGTTTTCGAAAACGCCCCTTGCTGTTTCAAAACCTTGATGCAGCCTGTAGTTCTTATGCATTTTTTTTAAAGCAAAGTTCTAATTCAGTTTTCCAATTTTTAACGTCGCTTACAACAAAAAAAAAAAAAAAAATAGCCTGCGCGTGTGTGTGTTCATATTTTAATAAAGCTTAAAAGCACTGGAATTAGTTGTTTGGTTAAATTGATAAGTTTTTTTCGGTAGAGCTTTCGTCTATATACAATCTGAACTTCGGGCAAGCTTGGGCTGTCCGACATAATATTGAATGTATATTAGTATTACGCATTACATGTACTCATAACATACACACGTAATAAAATAAATGCAATGGGAATGCTACTTGGTGTTTCGACTCCTTTATGCGGGCTACAGTTATAATTCGGATAAGTTGACTGCTAATCGAAGGGTGTTCTTCCTTTTTTGTTAAGCTTTGACTACATCCAGACCACTCAGCATAATGTAAGCATAAAAAAATATCAGATTTACCTAAAGGAAGTTCTTTTCGTGCAGAAAAACAGTTTCATTGTATGCTGAAATGTAGATGTTTCTAATAAAAGTGTTCAACCTTTTGTACAAATGAAAAAATACTAGGACCAAGTTAAAACTACGAGTTTCACCCAGAAAACCTTTAATTTTTTATTCGAGTGAATATGGTATAAAGCATTAAAATTATTATCAACTTCACTAGCAAGAAATCATTTTCTACTGCTCTGCTTTCTGCTGAAAAAAAAAAAAAAACATTTTGTCTACTTTCGAAAAATTACACTTAAAAAACGGACTCAGTTCAACTGGTTTTGTTTTTTGAATTTTAAGTGTTCGATTAAAAGACAAACATGTGCGGGCATTTAAGTCGTAACGGTTAAAGCAATCTTCTGTGTGAAATAGTTCAATATTCAAAGATAAAAACACTTATTTTCAATCTAAGTTATTACTTCTCTAGAATGCTTATTTCAATCGCTACGTGAGATCTTCGTCATTCTTTAATCAAATTCCATGCTTTGCGAATAATTTTAAATCGTAGCATGCTGGTTAATGACAAAATATAGAAGCATCCTTATATATTATTTCTGTAGCCTGTTTTTGGTTTCTACGCCAAATTTCCCTCAATTCTTGATCGATTTCTTTGATTTACGGCTAATTTTATAGCTTATGGTGCTGGCTACTGACGAAAAATAGACCCAAGGTCTAAAAATTGTTTCTTTTAGCCGAGAAACCTGTTTTAAAGAACCCGAATAAGGTTTTCGGTCAAACTTATAACTTTAATTTGCGCTATGACCGACAGAGCTGAGTAGCTTGATCGGCAGAGGGTTCTCTTCGTAACCAGGAGATTACGTGTTCGGGCCCACGTCCGGACAATCTGCAACAAAATAAATTAGAGAAATATCGCGTATTACATGAACACTGAATTAAATGAAGAACAACATAAGGGAATAGAATAAATGAGAAGGAAATGCTCCTTGCTGATATGAAAACTTGAAATGACTTTGTGCTAAATTACTTCGAAATTGCACGTGTTTTTTTTTTTTTTTTGAAGCTTTGGCTCGGGAAAGAAAATTAAAGCATAATGTAAGCGAAAATATAAGTAACAGGTTTAAGATTTTAGACTACAATAGAATTGTTTTTTGTTCAGAAAAAAAATAATAAATTGTATATTGAAATATATATTTTTCTAATGAGTTTTTGACTCTTTGTACAAATAAATAAAATACTACCTCAATTTGAAGGGTAAAATATATATTTTTTCTTCTTTTTGCTAAAAAACAAATAGCTTATCACATTTTTACTACATTCGAAAAGCTACGCTTAAAAAAGAGCATAGTTCAATTTATTTTTTATTTTAACCGTGCTGTTAAATGATGAACACGTGCTACCATCTAAGTCATAACGGTTCAAGAAGCCTGCGGTAACAAATTGTAAAAATTTTCAAAAAGTAAAACATTTCTTTTTTATACCTTATCTTATATATTATTCCCCTCTCATTTTAATACTTATCAGGCTGGCTAATGACGAAAAATAGACTTACGGTCGAAAAATCAAGTTTTCGAAAACGCCCCTTGCTGTTTCAAAACCCTGATGCAGCCTGTAATTCTTATGCATTTTTTTTAAAGCAAAGTTCTAATTCAGTTTTCCAATTTTTAACGTCGCTTACAACAAAAAAAAAAAAAAAAATAGCCTGCGCGTGTGTGTGTTCATATTTTAATAAAGCTTAAAAGCACTGGAATTAGTTGTTTGGTTAAATTGATAAGTTTTTTTCGGTAGAGCTTTCGTCTATATACAATCTGAACTTCGGGCAAGCTTGGGCTGTCCGACATAATATTAAATGTATATTAGTATTACGCATTACATGTACTCATAACATACACACGTAATAAAATAAATGCAATGGGAATGCTACTTGGTGTTTCGACTCCTTTATGCGGGCTACAGTTATAATTCGGATAAGTTGACTGCTAATCGAAGGGTGTTCTTCCTTTTTTGTTAAGCTTTGACTACATCCAGACCACTCAGCATAATGTAAGCATAAAAAAATATCAGATTTACCTAAAGAAAGTTCTTTTCGTGCAGAAAAACAGTTTCATTGTATGCTGAAATGTAGATGTTTCTAATAAAAGTGTTCAACCTTTTGTACAAATGAAAAAATACTAGGGCCAAGTTAAAACTACGAGTTTCACCCAGAAAACCTTTAATTTTTTATTCGAGCGAATATGATATAAAGCATTAAAATTATTATCAACTTCACTAGCAAGAAATCATTTTCTACTGCTCTGCTTTCTGCTGAAAAAAAAACATTTTGTCTACTTTCGAAAAATTACACTTAAAAAACGGACTCAGTTCAACTGGTTTTGGTTTTTGAATTTTAAGTGTTCGATTAAAAGACAAACATGTGCGGGCATTTAAGTCGTAACGGTTAAAGCAATCTTCTGTGTGAAATAGTTCAATATTCAAAGATAAAAACACTTATTTTCAATCTAAGTTATTACTTCTCTAGAATGCTTATTTCAATCGCTACGTGAGATCTTCGTCATTCTTTAATCAAATTCCATGCTTTACGAATAATTTTAAATCGTATCATGCTGGTTAATGACAAAATATAGAAGCATGATCTTATTATTATTATTATTATTATTTGGCAAAAAGCTTTTTTGTTATTTTTTACCACGCATTCCTTCAATGAATAGTTTTTGAAAAGGAAGGCGCAATTGCTAAGTTTGTTGGAGTGTCGGGCTGTTAATCAGAATGGCGCCAATTCGAATCCGTGCCAATAAATATCTCTCGAATGTTCCTTTTTTTTTCCTGTCAGATGCTCACATACGCAGGACTGTATTTGCCACAACCTGTTTTTTCACATGCACAATTACTGCTTTTTCACGAGTCACTACTCAGCCACACTTATAATGATATTTATGTTTGCATTGAAAATACGTACAACCAAAAGGTGAGCGATGATCAAATTATCACAGCGTTGTATTTAACGAGGTTTCGTTACTGATGTCTTTAAATTACATGCATTCTCTTCTGCGCTTACTTTTTTTCGGTTCTTCTTCATAATGTTCTTCCTTTGAAATTTTTAAAAAGCGAAATGCCTTATGAAACGATTCGAAGCATAGTGCGGAGTTCCGCACGGGTCGACTAGTTTTACTTAATATGTATTGTTTTTAAAATAAACAGGGTTAAATATACGAGTATATGCGTATGTATACGCATATACTCGTGTAGGCACGTATATATAAGCATTCACATAAATGCACCAATAAACACGTATTTGGGTATCTGCTAGTATTTTTTATCTATACAGATATACATTCGACTATACACGTATATACCCGCTTCTGCTCGTATATATACGAACACTTATATACTCAGGGAGACACGTATATACGCATACGTACTCGAGTAGACACTTAGATACAAGCATATGATATACAGGGTGAGTCTAAACTCTTGCGCAAATTATTAAAAGGTATTAGACGGGAGAATATGAGCAAGAATCATAAGAAACATATGGACACAAACTCAACGCTGACGCGTTACATGCACGCAAAGCCAGAAACTGATGGATGCAAAACAGGTCACAAATTTATTACACAAAGATAATTCTACACAACATTTTAGGTTTTAAGAAAGTTTTAAAGTGATTGAGGAAATTTGCGACCGGCAGCTTTAATACATGCATCGCAATCACTCTGTTGCAATTACGAGACTTTTGAAAAACTTTCATCAGTCGCTGCGCCTTTGTTGCGATGCGTGTATTAGAGATACTACAGGCAGTAACTGTCAAAAACTGCTCTAAATATGTCTTAAAAACTAAATTGTCGGCTAAGATCATCTTTGTGTAACAATTCTGTGACCTGTTTTGCTAACATCAGTTTCAGACATTGTGTGTATGTAGCGCGTCAGTGAAACAAGTTCCTTATGATTCTTTGCTTCTTATCCTCCCCTTTCACACCACTTAGATTTTGCTCAAGATCTTGGATTCATTCTGTAAGTATTAATGTACATTAGCGGATATACTCGTGGATATACGTGGATACATGTACTGGTGTATACACGTAAATGCACGTATATACGTCTAACAGGTATATAATCGTGTTTACACGTAAACATACGTATATACTCGTGCTTCCATATATATACACACGTGAGTAGACACGTACAAACACGCACTGGATATATCCGCGAATTAACTCGTGTGTACTCGTATAAGTATGTATGCACACTTATATATGCGTAGACTATACGTATATACTCGAGGTACGTGTATACCCGCATATACTCGTATATATACTTGCAACTATAAAAATAACCTAAATATACAAAAATTAGGGTTATTTGTAACGGTTTTGCATCTATTTTTGACTGTGACCACTTTACCCCATGCTATGACCACTTTCCCCTACCCCATGGGGTAAAGTGGTCATAAATACAAAGGGAGAAGAAAATGTTATAAAACTACTTTAATCAATATTTTTTTTCCTGAAATTCATTGCACCGTGTTCTTTAATAATGCAATGTAAAATAACAATAAAAAAAGTTCAATTGTTTAAAGAATTTATTGTATTTATTATTCACCTAAGTTGAAAACCTGCGATTTTATGACCACTTTACCCCACCAGATCCTAATATTTTCATTTATAAAGGTACCTATCTCTTCTGTATTCAAACTTATATTTTATGATTTTCTGTTGAAAGTGGCACACTTAGCCTCCTTGTTTATTTTTAATAAATGTTAACGTTTTAGAAATAAAATGAAGCACATTAAATGAAAAACGTTTCAAAGATCCCGTTTTACGATTGAAACGTTGTGTTAAACATCTAAACCTCACACTGTAAAAATGATTCAGAAAGGTTCTTGGGAGAAACATGGGCAGTGATGTGCCTAATTTCTGACAGGAAGATATCATTAAAAAGCCAGGAATGTTTTCCGCCTTAATTATCATGGAAGCCCCCCTGAAAAATTTAAAAGCCATCCCGTTAAAAGCTAGTCGTGCTTGGAATCTTCCTGATTTATCAAGTAAGTTACTTAATCGATATTGGAAACTTTGCCAAAGCTCTGAAAAAATTTCAAGCAAGCGTCAAGAATTTGACTCACCTGCAATTCTTGCAAAAATACGCAGTCCATGGACTTTTCCACTCCTTTTGGGTGCTTAATCAATCCTGAGAGGCTGTAATCATGATGAAGATGATACAATCAATAAATACGCTCAATAATTCTTAAAACTGAGAGCTAAAAATATTTTTACACCAGTGAGAAGTCTGCACTCGTGCAACGTGTAGGAATTCAGGAAACGTTTTGGCAAAAATACTTGATTTTTGCAGGAAGTGGATAAAAATCATTGAAATCCCGAAACGTTACACCGAAATAATCAGTAATGTTTCTTAATTTTTTTGCAGTGCAATCAAATAATGCTCATAATATATCTTAATAGTTTATATCTTAATAGTTATTAGTAATCTTAATAGTTAATTAGATCAAAACCAGTGTAATTAGACTACGAATTTATTATGAAATCTCAAGAGAATATTTATAAATTTTAACTTTTAATCCATTGTAGCTGCAAAGTTTAAGAAGCGGATGTAAAATAAAAATGTTAGAAAAAAAAATTGAAATAATCTAATCTCGAAACAGTTAAGAGACAACATGAAGATATTTTGTTTTTGTTAAAAGTTTTATTAAAGGATTATTAAGTTTTTAAAATATTTTCGAGCTATAAGTAGTAGCTATAAGAGCAACAATAAAACTAGCAAGTTTAATAGTTATCCGATTAATACAATTCGATTGGACGAAAAAGATCTGACAACGTTTTGAAAAAATAATTACTCAAAAGTGAATTGCAAGTAATTTAGTAAGTCTAAAACAAATAGACGTTAGAAAATTTTGCATTTTATTGCAAAAACCGTAGTATTTATTACTGTTAACTACTTGCTTATTTAAGATTAAAAGTTTATCGAAAACATAAAATAATATGTTACGAAATTGAACATCGTATTGTAAAACAATGATGTATGTTATTGCTGCAAAAGCGCCAGTCTATGATTAAAAGAGCTCGTATAAAACACAAAATACTACCAGAGAATAGTGTACATCGTATTGTTAAAAAAATGCTACGTCGTATTGCTGCACAACTGCCATTTCATTATTAAAATTCGTATTTGACATACACATACGCAAGCGATGATTAACTATTCAAAGTATCTAGTGCCATTAAGTGATTTCACGTCTGAGTTAAATCGCTAATCTATGGTAACACATTTTCCTTGTCTAGACTTGACATGGACTTAATATACTTATATTCGTGGCTTAATTATATAAAAGTTGAAAGGAGTAAATAAATAAACAAATTGCACTTTGTCTATTTTTTGAAACATACATTATTCTTGTTTAAGTGCAATGAAGGTAATGGTGCTGAGTATTTATGAGCAGAAGTCACGCAAATGCGTAGCTTACTTTTTTTCTCGTTTGTATTTAGTTTTACTGGTAATATTTTAATTAAAACTCCAAACTAGGTAAATAATAATAGTGAAGAAAGTTTTATTTTTTCTGGAAATTGACGCTTGCTTCATTTCATGAAACAGCATTCTGATTGTTTAAACTAAAGACATACGTTTCAAAAAAAAAGATAAGCACTGCCAAGTCCAATGTTCTTCTAATAAAATAGATCCTCAAATTGTGACTCTATATCTTCATATGTTGAACTAAAAACAATGAAATATAGCCTTATTCACTTCTAATTATACCAGTGTTTTAGTGAAGATCCTTTAAAATTACATTTTCTATAATTTTCTTTTCGTATTTCTTTCTTTAAATGGTACATTATTTCAACGATATACTTTTTTACAAAACGTATTTCTGCTAAACTTCAACATTTCTAAAAAAAAAAATAATCAACAAAATACATTATATTATGATTTTTTTTTTGTACTAGGGGCCCGTCCCGACCTTGTTCGTGATTGAAAAATCTAAATTAAAAATATTATGCTGTAACTTTTTAATTTAAAGTTTAATAGTAAGAAGCGTTTTTCGTTTTATTTTTATGACCTTTTAAACAAATTGATTTTCCTCAGTTCCTGATCAGTAGGGATTAATCTATAATTCCCACAGAACAATGCAATCTTCCCGTATGTACCGTTGTACATACGGGAATATATCGTGAATTTGTACGTTTGAACTTCAAATTTGATAATGGTCATGGCATAAGAAATTTTCATTCGAAATTGTAATTACTTAAATTGGAAAAAAAGTATGCAGGGACCATGGGAATACGTTAAATTTGAGCCAACTGATTTACTGCTGATGATGTAAGAAAAATACTTTAAATCATATTATGCCTTAGTTATTTTATTTGGTGTTCATTTCCATAAAGCAAATTAAAGTTGCCCAATAAAATTATTGGGATATCGCTTTTAATTTTAAAAGCATAAAGAGAAGTCCAGATAAGTTAACGGAGCTAAGGAATTCATTTGGATGATGCACAGCGATGTTGGCCAAAAGTATTGCCCTCTCGCACATCCACGTGTAATTTTTTTGACAAGGAGTATTGTTTTCAGGATAAACATTGAAGATCAAATCATTCAAAGAGAATTTCCCGACTAATATATTTTGAAAATATAATATTTTCCAGGTATTTTCCAATTACTTACTTGTAATAAAAGACTCTAATAATGTTTAACCCTATTTCCTAAATTGACTCTCATAGTTTTTATTAAGATACAGAGATTGTAAATAGCTCCTAAAAGGAGACGACTTTAATCAGGACTGAAGTATATCTGCATGCGTTCCTCTAGGTCACTACAGGAAGAGTTAGATGAAAGTCACCGTTAAATATGAAGGTGACACCTCTCATAATTTTGTAGGAACTTTTTTTATCCTTTTAGGGTTCTATCTACTTGTTCTGTAGCCAAACGTTGGCTCATCAAAAATTCGTCCTACATCATCAGACACCCTCTTTAAGAAGTTCTCCCACTTCCAATTTTTTCTTGTGAAACATACGGAGTCTTTCTGGAGGCGATATTTAAATAGCTTAAATGTGGGATGCCAGTTTCTGAACCACTAAGTAAAGTCCCATTAGCTCCGGAAGAAACCATCACAAAAGCCAGTCCGCCACTTGGTCGATTTTTGGCTGGTGTTGAATTTATTAAGTCTTCCAGTTCCACCGGGTATACCAAAAAACATTAATTAGCGTACCCGGTTTTCACGGAATAATCTTTTTTTATATAGAATCGTTTTCGTCCATTCCCTACAGCGGTGACAAACTAAAGTCCCTTATGGAGTTTCCGTTTCATTGACAAATTTTGCCTTAAAAAAAAAAATAAAAAAGACTTTGATATATTTTGTTTGACATTGAACGACAATCTTAGTATTTCTGTTGACAATCTACTCGTTTTACCTTGCAGTATGGCGTCACAGAGATCTTGTTTAAATGTTTGCAATAAAACAATAGGATCTAAAAGTTGTCATTAAAGTTAAAACAGTTATGAACAACTATCTGCGTTTAGGAGCAGAGTCAGAAAGATATATGTATCAAATAAAGTTAGTCTCCACAATTATGTCGTCCTATATATGACCGAGTTCTATACATGCTAATTGATAGGTTGGCAGGATCTTTAACAGTCAAAAGAATTTGGAAATACGTTGGACCACGAAAATGTTCTTAATGAACTCGTAAACGACATAATAACGATTGGCCAGTAGGATGAATATTGTATATTCTACTAAAAGGTGAGTCTTTTTTAATTCCGGAATGAATTTCATCCTCCTTTACTCGATTTCTTTGGAAAACTTGCTTTTTTTTCACATGCCTCTACTTTTTGTTTTTTGCAGTTTCTTTCTGATATTTTCTAATTTTATATTTGTGAGCTATATTATTTAATTGTATCGTTTTAAATGCTTAAGTAAGGGCATCATGAAGAATATTTCTCTAAATAATATCCTTTTTACCAATTTCTTGCCTATCGAACGTTCTTTATTCGTCATTGTTTTAACTCTTAACTTTGAATATACGGTAGCTTATGTGCAATTACACTTTGAGTTCAGAATTTTCTGAACTAAATGCACTTAATGGAATAATTTAGAAGATGTTTTTCATTTCAGTTTTAGTATAAAAAGCAAACCTAAACGGACAGCCCTAAATGCATGCAAAATTTAGAAACATGGATTAACATCGTCTATCTGCATTCCATGAATTTAAAAACTAATTTGCCCGAAGCGAATCTCAGTTATAATTCGTTTAAATAAATTTTGAAGCATAAACTTGCGGTGACTCTAAAGGATTTGCAAAGTCCAAGTTTAATAAAATACCTTACACCTTATCCTCTACAGCCTAGAACACACGTAAAGCTTTTGGCGGTTGTGATGCTGACATCGCGATCTTTTTCTTTCTCCGCGTTTCCACCCTTCAGCATTTAGCTCGAAAATAATCTTCAGCCTTTCTGTTCTTTTGTTTTTAGGTTTATAAGAACAAAACAATTCAAAATATAAACCGTTAGCGAAGAAAAACTATTGGTTTTGAAAAATTGTATAAATAGTTTGAAGCATAATTTATAGACTATGTCACTCAGTAAAAATGCACCTTTCATGCAGTGAAATAATTTTTCAATTAGTTGCAATGATTCCGGAGATTACCTCAAACATACAAACATGCAAAAATCCGCTTTCTCTCTTTATAATATTAGTATAAATATCACTCAGTAAGAATGTACCTTTCATGCATTGAAATAATTTCTCAAATAGTTGCAATGGTACCGAGTTTACCTCGAACATATAAATATACAAAAATCTGCTCTCTTTATAATATTAGTATAGATTTTCCTTGTACGTTTTTGTATGGAAAAATCACGCAAGGTTAAACTTAACTACACTGTTAAAAAATTCCAAAACGTCACTGATTATTTCCGTGGAACCTTACGTTATTTCACGGGGTTTTTTCGATTTCTCCGTAAAACCATGTATCCTTCCGAAAATGGTTCCTGAATTTCTACAAGTTGCACAAATGCAGACTTTTCCTGTTGTGAAAAATATTTTTGGCTACCGGTTTTAAGATTGACTGAGCGTGTTTAATATGTATTTCGCAGTTTGTTAGCACGTGGCTTGTCCAGGTTGATTAAGTTCCCAATGAAAGCAAATAAAGATTTAAATTTGCAACTGTTCAAGGGAGACGCTTTGGTCTTACTTGCAATTCTGCCTAAGCTTTGTTCGTGGTTGCATTGATGCTTCTGGAGCTTTGTTAGTTTCTCAGGAAGGTTTTACTTACGGTTCCAGAACTGTTTTAGAAAGGTTACTGACTTAGCGAAAAACGGCCCTGGTTTTTTGCAAGATATGTTACTGGCAAAAAATGGGCACATTTACTGCCCATTATTTTCCAGGAACGTTTCTGAATCGTTTTTACAGTGTAAAAAGCGGATAAAATAATAGTATCTACAGTCAAATTTAGGAATTTAGATTAAAAAATTGCATAGTTCATATTTTTTTAATAAAAATATGTGTTATTATTATTAATCTTTTAACAAAAACATCAGCAAAAAGTTGCGGTATTTTACAGTGCACTTTTTCAAACATTTAAAAATGGTTTAAATATACTTCAAATGAACAGACAACATTTTCATTCGTTTTAATATTTCCTGAGTTATATTTTCGATTCTGGGGAATTTCAACGGAGCTCTAATTTGTTCGAAACATGGATCTAGTTTAATAAAATGCAGAGGCATCTTTCCCTGGTTGAAAGATTGATCTTTCGGCATTCCTCCACGCCTCCTTTCATAGTTGGCATACTTCGAGATTTAACACATTTATATTCTAGTGTGTTATTAGAAAAGGCGTATTCATGTAAAATAATATACTTTATTCATGAAATAATGCATAGAAGTAATAGAAAAGTAAATTTCAACACACATGCTATATTAAGGGTGATTCACAAAAACTTTATCTTCAAGTTATTTTTTCTTACCCTGCATTTTTTACACTATTTACAAGCATAATGTATGAACAATTTCAGTTTCATCAAATGCAATTGAGAGGTCACGCAATATAATCAAATTCTGTTGAAAACTGGATATTTGTGCAGAAGAAAAGTAGACTATAATACCATTTCCTGAAATAGTACTACATTCAAAAGGACAAAGTTTCAAATGTTTAACAAATCTACAAATTAAGAAGAGTTAAAATATTAAAAGAATTGAAAGAAATTTCTGAGCCATAGAACTAATATGCGTGACAGAAAAGTCAAGATTAATGGGTCAAAATGTTGAAGATTTTAGTCACTCTTCCATAAGACGGCAAATGCAAAATATCCCCTTTGGAACTGCCCATAAACGTTCAAAAAAACTTCATTTATAGCTGCAACCCTTTTGACAGTATACTAGGATGGAAATCGCTTACCAGTAATGGAATAATGACCGAATATACGTTAACGTTTTCTGGAAATCTTTTTGTCGAGGACAGAAATTGCAACGGCAAATGCAGTTGCAGACCAGTTAGATAATTGGTCATGTAAAGAGCTTCTTATAGGTATGTGCTTGGACACGACATTCAGTTATGTGTAACATTGGAACAAAATCTAGGAAAACAATCTTTGTATTTTGCTGACCGGCCCATATTCTAGAAATTGTGCTTCTGCCGTTTCGTGCAACGCCCGAGACTGAGCACGGCCAATAAACTTGCTGTATTGCTTTTTCAACGATCATGGTCAACAGTAGACCACTCTAAAGAAACGCTGAGGGCCTACAATCATTCAGAGAGACAAGCAATCAGTAATGCAGTTACCAAAAAGGAAACTTCCGATACCTCATGCAAAAGAGGATTGCAGGGATATGCTGGAGCGTGTTTTTATTTATTTTTTTATCTGAGTGGAACACGTTCTCATTGTGCACACATCCGTGCTCCCTTAGCCATTGATCATGCTAGATGGCCTTCGACGATTTTTTACAGTTTAATATTGCAGCAAAACAAATCAAAAGTATTTGTAACACCTTATCTTCATTGTGGATAAAGACCTAAGATATTGGTGTACATCACTCACTCCTGTGCTAGCCGTGATAAATTAATTGAACTTTTTTCGGCGTCTTCCCATTAGAAAATTCAGAGTTAGGGCTAATTTTACTTTATATACGTTCCTTTATCAAAATTTTATTTGCGTAGTTTTAATTAAGACTTTCAACCATTTCGGATAACACTGTTTTTTCTTTCAAGCACAAATAATAGCTGAATAATTGAGAATGTTTCATTTTTGTCTATGACTACCTTGTCTCAATGTACCTCGTAGCAAACACTAAATGACTTTCAGGGGCAAAGAAAAATATTTATGACACTTGATTAGAGGTTTAAAAATCGATCCCACATTTTTTTAGTTGAATATTTTGTAAAAATATCCATAAATTCTCGGTGTTTCTCTTCAATATAATTTTTAGTCCGTATTTATTATTATTAATTGTTTTTTTTTTACCTATTATTACCACTGTAATAAAGTGTATTGGAGAAAAGATGAAAATAGGATAAAAAAATTTTATTCAGTTAAAATTGATTTTTTTAAGTTATTTTTTATGGAAAAAAGACTGACCAATGTATGAAAGCTTAGTTACGATGTGTGTGCTTAGTTGATGGTGCAATATATATAAGTTCTTTTGGAATACTAATTGATTGTAAAATACGCTACTCAGAGGCCAAAAAGCTTACTACCAAACGACACGACCATTTGCTGTCACGGATCTGAATGAAATTCGGGGTTAAGACAAATTCGCGTTAGATATGAACCCACGTAAAGCGGTTTGACTGTATAGGCCTTAGATGGACCGCAATTGGGGTCCAAAGTTGTTAGTTAAGCCCCAGAAAAACTATGGTTTTTCCTTTGAAATAATTTTTTTTCATCTTGCTCTTGCTGTTGCTCTGCATTTTCATCCAACTGAATGCATTCACAATATAGGATTAATTATCCTCCTCTACTGTGTATTAACAACAGACATGAAAGATGTTAGGAGATAAAATATTGTGCCAAAGCGTCAAATCCCAAAGAAAACGCTACTGAAGACAAACAAGCTAATATAGACCCTCCTTGCAGCCACTAGAGCCTATGAACTCAAACTACTTGACTTGGGCTCATATCTAATACGAATTGACCTGAATCCAGAATCGTGACCTTCAAGTTTTTGCCATCCGAGCCAGACTGAGTTCTAGAACTCTAGCACTGTAAAACCGACTTAGAAATGTTCCTGGAAAATAATGGGCAGCTAATGTGTCCTTTTTTTTTTACATAGCTCGCAAAAACCGGGAAAACTAATCGCTAAAAGTAAATAACTTTAATTTTCTGTACCCAATTTTTGCAAGTAAAATAATGATAATAATTTTAAAAATATACAGAAAAGTTTTCCAAAAAAAAATACAGCAGCCTTCCCGAAATTACCCTTAAATCTTTTTAAGAACTTGAAAATCTCCCCAATTAAAACCAGTCTGGAACCTTTAAAGGAAATCCATTAGGTTTAGTATAATTTATTCGAACCTTCCTGAAATGCTAAAAAGCTTCAGATTCATCAATGCAACCATGGCCAAAGCAACGGAAGAATTGCAAGTCAGAACACAACGTCTCCCTTGATGGCAATTCTTGCTTTGCAAATCTGCAGCTATCCAAATACTTATTCGATCTCATTGGAAGATGTGTCAATCGTAACAGCCCTGATTCAAACTACAGTCCATTAGGTATACTCAACATACACTGTAAAAAAATTCCGCAACGTTACTGGTTATTTCCGTGGAACATTTCGTGATTTCAGAGGTTTTCACCTATTTCCCCAAAAAATCAAGTATCTTCGCAAAAAAGTTTTCTGAATTCCTAAAAGATGCACGACTGCAGACCTTGCACTGGTGTGAAAAATATTTTTTGCTACCAGTTTAAATATTGACGGAGCGTGCTTATTAAGTGTATCGGCTTTAGATGGTCTATGCCCGTCCGGATTGACTAAGCTTCCAATGGGAGCAAATAAGTCACTGGTTAGCTACAGCTTTGCGAGGCGGGGATTGCAGGTAAGGAATATGCTTGGTTCTTGCTTGCAATTTTCCCTTAGCGTGGCCGTGGGTGCTCTAACACTTCCGGAGTCTTTCCTGGTAAATCAGGAAGGTTCTAAATATATAAATTAAACCTATTTGTTTTTTCTAGAAGGTTCACGACTGGCTTTAATAGGGGAGATTTCGTCATATTTCAGAAAGGTTACTAACTTTTATATCAGAAAACGTTCCTGGTTTTTGTAACATATGTTACTGACTGAAATTGGGCACATCAGCTGCCTATTATTTTCCAGGAACGTTTCTGAATCGTTTTTACAGTGTAGTACACGCAGCCATGAACAACACGAAAGAAAGAAAGCGAGAGGAGCGTATTTGCGACTTTTCACTCAAAAATGGTTTTAGTTCAAAAATTACAACACACTGCACTATTAATTTACTAATATTTTTAAAAAAATAACAAAACTATAATGTAAATAGTAAGGATAAAATTTACTACTAGTTTTTTAATTATTATTATAGTTTTTAAATGTTCCTTTGTAGAAATATCGAGTTCAAAAAAGTTTTTACTTTCTCGACAATTCGAAATTCGCCGTATAAAATTTTCAAATGAAAAACCAGAAAAAAAAAAGATCTTCCTTCATACTACGTAATTAAATTGAAATGCATTTAAGAAGGAGTAGTAAAATATTAGCAGAGCAAAAGTTCAAAATTTAATCGAATAAATTCGCTTCTTCCAAACGAATTTCCCCCTCGAATGAAAAGAAATGATTCAAGAGCCCAACTTAAAAAAAAAATAACTGCTTAAATAAATTGTATTACAGGGTTCCCTATGCTCAGAAGATAGAGAGTACTTCTTCAAAGTCTGGAATAAACTGTAAGTAAACTTTTTTCTTTTGCGCTAAACAGAAAGATGAATCTATGAATGTTTAAAGCAAATTTGATGAAGCCGGAGAAGTTTGAGAACCACGCTTAAAAAGTTTCCTGTCTTATCAAGAAAGTGTAGTTTTAGTTTTACTATAAATGTCTGTAAGATTTCAAATAAAGACGTTTGGCTTTCTCATTTTGTGTATGAAATGGATAAAAGCAAAATTATTCTTGTTTTCTTACCAACCATTTTTACCTGGAAACTTTTAAAAGCTTAGAATATAACTGTCTTTATTTCACTTTCCCGCTGTTGTATTTTGCGTAAAAAAAGCAGGGAAAACGTTTAATCAATCCTTATATTTTTAAATATAAACATACTACAATCTTTCCGTTAATATTAAATTGCACAAATTATATTATTGCACAAAATTCAAAAAATAAGAAAATAAACAACTAAATATACAATATAAAATACTACAGCTATTAAAAATTAGCATTAAAGACGATTTGTTTATAAAATGTTTAAATTAAGTTCAATTTAATTACAGGATTTTGATATTCCTAACTGGACCCTTAATATTAAACTTACAGTATATGTCTGTCGTAATCGGGCTATCAGTATCTGCTTCTAGTTTTGCTTTAGAACCAGTTTGTGTGAGGTAATATACGTTATTCCTCGATCGTTTGTATGAGATGAACCTAATTACCTTTTCACATATTCTCCAGTGTGAAATTAAGCTAACTCTCTGAAGATGTTCTCATATTTCATACAGTTGTTTATGTTAACTCTCTGTGGCGGTGGCAAGCATAAGTAACCTATTGAGTTTTCATTAATTAAATTAGGCTTTGTTTTTATTGTTTGACATTGACCGACAAACACAGTTTTTCTGCTGACGTTGTCTTTGAAACACGTCATAACAGCGATCTTTTTAAAAATGATTGCCATAAAGCAATCACTGCAAAAAAATTCCGAAACGTTACTGAGTATTTCCGAGCTACGTCTCGGGATTTTAGTGGTTTTTACCCACTTCCTGGAAAAATCAAGTATCCGTGTCAAAAAGTTTCCTAAATTGCTACAAGTCGCACGAATGCAGATTTTTCACTGTTGTCAAACTATTTTTAGCTCCCAGTTTAAAGATTAACTGAACGTATTTATAAAGTGCATCGGCTTCAGTTCACTTACGGTCCGTCCATGCTAATTAAGCTTCCAAAGGGAGCGAGTAAGTGTGGACTACTTTGCTTCGCAAGAGTTGCAGGTGGGTAAAATTCTCGTCATTTACTTGCAATTCTGGCTTAGCTTTGGCCATGATTCCAATAATGCCCTTGGAACTACCTTGGTAAATCAGGAAGATGCCGAGCTATCATACTATTCAATCCTAAGTTTAGTCTAAAGTTTCAGAGACACGACTGGCTTCTAACGGGAAGATTTCTGAATTTTTCAGGAAGCTTCCGGGGTAATTTTAGGAAGGTTACTGAATTTCAGCAGAAAACGTTCCTGGTTTTTGCAAGTTCTGTTTCTGAAAGAAATTAGGCACATCAGCTGCCCATTGTTTTCCAGGAACGTTTCTGAATCGCTTTTACAGTGATATGATCTAAAAGTTCCATAAAAGTTAAAATTTTTACAAACAATTATCTAAGCTTAGAAGCGGAGTCAGAAAGTTACATGCATCAAAACAGGTTAGTTCCCAAGGTTTCTCATCCTGTAAAAAACTGAGTTTTATACATGCTGTTGATAGGTTAGCGGAACTTGTGTTTAGAAGTTAAAACACGAAAATGTTTTAAATGAATTTTATAGTGACAAACTTCTGATTGGTTAGAAAGAAAAATATTGTATACTCTACTAAGAGGTCAGTCGTTTTTAATTCCCAGATTACTTAAAATTTCTTGTACTCGTTTTCTTCGGAAAAGTTGATTTTTTCACATGCCATCTACTTTTTGGCAATATATTTCTTGTTTGATATTGGTAAGCTATTATCTAATTATTTTCTTTTAAATGCTTGAATATGACAATCATGAAGAATATTTCTTCAATTAAGTTTTATTAATTTTTTAACCTTTTGTGGCAATTTCTTTTTAATCAAATGTTCTTTCTTCGTTATTGTTTTAACTCTTAATTTTAAATGTACGCTACTTACGTGCATTTATTCTTTTGCTTAGGAATTTTCTCAACTTAATATACTTAAGTGAATTCATATTCAAATGTTTTTCTTTTGGTTTGAGCATTATTAAGAAATCCTAAACTAGCCTGAAATGCATGAAAATTACAACTTTCAGAAAAACTTATTAATATCGTCTGCCTAACGATTTGAATTCAGACACTGATTTGCCCGAAGCGAATCTCAGTCATAATTCGTTTGAATAAATTTTGAAGCATACACATTTTGTGATTCTGAACGGTTTGCAATGTCACAGCCTAATACAACGCTATATACCTTATCCTCTGAAACATCAAATACAAGTTAAATTTTTGGCGGTTCTTTTGCTAACACCGTGATTAAATTTTCGTCCACATATTTCTATGCCTCAGCATTCTGCTCGAAAATAATCTTTAAATATTCTGTCATTGCAAATGCAGGACAATCGCTGTTATTTTTTACGTATATAAGATCAAAATAGTACCAAACATTAATTTCCCGAAAACGGCTTTGTAGCTTAGATCCGAGACCGCCCGAATCCGGCTCACTTAAACGAACGCGGGGGTAGTGGGCAGAAAGAGACTCCTACTGGGAGACCACTCCAAGTAAGTTTCTTTCTTCTTTCAGTCACAGTGCAAGTTAAGGTTGTAAATTTTACCGAAAACCTCATTCTGGTTCTTTAAAACAGTTTTTTTTACAGAAAAAACTATTTTAGACCGTGGGTCTATTTTTCGTCATAAGCCTGAACGAGAAGCTTTAAAATAAGGTGTAAATCAAAGAACTCGATCAAGAATTGAGAAAGATCTCGCGTAGAAACCAAAAATAGGATACAGAAATAATATATAAGGATGTTGCAATCCACTGGTTACCCGCAAACCACAGCCTACGGTTTTAGGTGCAAAAAATTTATGAAATAGATGGGTGTCAATAAAAAGTATTTAATCGGCCAAAAATAGGCCATTTAGTTAATGGAGAAAAAACGAAAGTAATTAATTTTATCAACAATGAAATGAAGTAGTTTTTTAAAAAGTCACTAAAAATGTGTTTACTGAAGTCGTTTTTATTTTATCCATGAAGTGTTTGAAAACAAAGTGGACGGATAATATTATCGACGGTTTTGGGTGGGGGGAGATCATATCCCCATGACCCACCCCTTGTATCCCATCCTGACAGGGGTTGCGACTCACAGGTTGGGGAACATCGATGATTTGAAGCAACAATTTTAGCAATTGAATGAGCCAAATATTGTGTTTCATAGAACAGAAAAAAAAATGTAAACCTCAAAAAAAAGTTCTCCAATCCAGAAAATTTTTCGCCTTCGTTTTTCAGTTTTTCATACATTTTGAAAGCTTTTTTTTTTTTTTTTTTTTTTCAATGTTGTGACTAAATGTCCTCTTTTTTTTTTTTTTTTTTTTTTTTTTTTTTTTTTTTGCATTTAAAATTAAAACTTCCTAATGCAGACACGATTGCGATCTTATAGTTTTCTGGCAAAAGAAAATAGATAAAGGTATTTCTCGGATTTATATCCACACATAAATAATATTCAATATGGGCACATACCCTATCGATTCATCAGTGGGGCAATTAGTCTATAATCAGGTGGGGCAAACTACCTTTTTGTCAAGGTTAATCGTCCCACCACCTCTTGTTTAAATAGCAAGCCAATTTTGCTGCAATCAATGATAAGGGCCTTCTTTATGATGTTCTCTTACTATATAAATAGATAATTTAACAGAATATTTTAACGCTAGTTTTTTTAACTAAAGTTCTTAAAAGTACCAAATTAGATCAAGCGTTAAAAAGCGACGCTCTTATCTTTCACTTTGCTATAACGCAGCAATTACCCATGAAAGTTCACTAAAAATGGCTGTAGTGTATGCATAAAACTTTTTATACACTAATACTCTAAAAATATTTGACACGGGCACGCCCCATTTCTGAAACCATGAAATACAATTGGGGCAACTTATCTGACGGAGCAAGATACCCCGACTTACTCTAAGTTAGCGCGTTGTGCCAACAATTAACAATCTGAGGTTTAAATGTATATATTCCAGCTATCTAGACTCAACGATTTTGGTATGCAAATTGCAAACCTTGATGCACGATTCAAAATTAAAAACAAAAATCATACGAGTTAATTTTTTCGGTGAAGCAGTAAGAAACCCATGTAGCAATAACTCGGCATTAACGTATACATCACTATTTTTAATTGCTTTAATTGTATTTATTTTTTGATAATGTTAAATGTACTTCGTGCGTTGAAAGCAACTTCCACTATTGAACTGAAAGTAAACAAACCTTTTATTTTATCACCCAATTAAATTTGAATAAATAACATTTAATGCTGCACCATTCCATGTGACGGAAATGGGCATTTGGAGTACTTTTGTCAGAAGTTTTCTCTCATAAATGCAACTAAAACAGGCAAGAACATTTTATTTTAGATAGCAACAGTTAAGATTTGGCACATAAATTACGTAGAATGTTAAAAGTTATTGTTTTTAAACAAAATAATTGAAGAATATGTTATAATATGCCAGTTTTGTCATAGGGGTTTTTTTCTTGCGCATTCTGAAATTATTTTCTTCGAACTGATTAACTTTCAGTTATGTACAAAATTCTAATAACATATCTTTATTGTTGCTAACAAAAAAAAAAAAAAAAAAAAAAAACTGTTACTCCAACTTAAAGTAAGAAGACAAACAAATGCATATTTTTTAAAAAGAGCAAAATCTTTAATTCTTTATTTAGTTTAGAGTAAATATGAGTGCTTAAAACTCATTTTTGATTAGTGCCACATAATTGAAACAAGCTGAAAAAAAATAAACGTTGTTCAACTAGTTACAAAGATTGCATTTCCGTTGTTCATTTCTTACTTCTGATTTTATTTCTAAAAAAAGGAAATATATGTTCTGCATTTCTTAAACATGGACACACAGCGTTCGATGTGTTGCTTAAAATACTCTATTTGAGAGCGTAATTACCAATTCGTTTTGAAACACTTCACCTAATTATCTCATCACAGAAACTGGAGACTGAAAACTAGTTACGGTGTTTGCAAGTGATTAGGAAATTTTCTTAAATTTTGGGTTCGGTAAGATAATGCGTTTTGTTTATTACTTGCTTTTGAAAGATAACTTTTAGGACAAAGATTGAAGGACCTAGTGTTTGAATAAAAAGAGAATCTAATGGGCAACAATTAACAGTCTCAGTGAACAAATTTGTGTCGTAGAGAATTACGTGGTTATTGTAATCCTTGTCCCTCATTCCTCTACCTTGTAGAATTACACGTCTATTTTGTTTTAAAAATATTGCAATCTTTTAATATTTCTGAACGTTTTGACATTCTTATCACGGGACGTGGGAGCGTCCCGGCCGCCAAGGAAACCAAATATCAGCAGCCAACAAAAGCAAATCCACCGCCAAGATGCTGCCAAAGCAACCAGCTCACTTTGAAAAGCGTCCCGCCAAACAGGATAAACAATTTAAAGGATCTATCCATATTTTTAAGGAGTTGAAGGTGGGAGGAGGCTCTAATGGGAATAGGTGTGATGAAAGAGGATAAGAGGGAGAATGATAGTTTGGCAGAGATAATCGGCGGGCAAACTAGATATCATAACTTTTTAAGGCTAAGGGTTTCTGGGCTTAGGATGAAGGCCTTCTTTTTTGTGCGGAAAAGTTAAAGGTTTTCCTGGCGGGGAAATTTTTACAACAGGGTTGTTTTTGATGAGATATATACATACCACAATTCTCATGAAACATCTTTACTGTTGCTATCAAAAAAAAAAATCTTTTGCTCAGCTAAAAGTAAGAAGACGTACAAAAGCATATTTTCTATAAAGCTGCTAAATCTGATTCTTGATTTAGTTCATCGAAACAAACTGACATTAAAAATAAAAAATAATAACAAATCAAAATTTAAAAAAAAGTAAAAAAAAAAAAAACACTTGCTCAATTAATTACAACAAACATATTTCCGTTATTTGTTTCTAACTTCCGATTTTTATTTCTTTAAAACGGAAATACGTGTCCTGCAATTTTTAAAAATGGACACGTAACGTTCTATGTGTACAGCGTCCAATTTGATGTAAGTATCAATTAAAAATAAGACACGGGTGAATGATTTGTTTTGGAAGTATAGTGAAATAAATTTTGCTGCTTAACCTTATCGCATCCGGCAAAAAAGGGACACAAAACACAAAATTATATTGGAAAAAAATTAATTAATTAATTTGAATTTTGACATCTTGAAATCATTGTTTTTCGTAATCACGAGTGTGTGTATGTAGGCGTGTGTGTTTGTGTGTGGGGGGTATGTGTGTTGTGTGCAGGGGCATGTGTGTTGTGTGTAGGGGTATATGTATGTGTGTGTAGGCACGTGTGTTTGTGTCTGTGTACAGGCATAAGTGTATGAGTAGTTGTGTGTGTATGTGGGAGGGAGGGTATGTGTTTGAGTGTGTAGGCATATGTGTTTGTGTCTGTGTGCAGGCTTGAATGTGTGGGTAGTTGTTTGTATGTGTTTGTGTGCGTGTGTAGGTGTCTGTATGTATTTGTGTGTGTATGTGTTTGTGGGTGTAGGTGTATGTTTGTGTAGGTGTATGCGTGTAGGTGTTTGTGTGTATATGTGCGTGCGTGTGTGTGTAAGTGTATGTGTGTGTAGGTGTTTGTGTGTATATGTGCGTGAGTGTGTGTGTGTGTAGGTGTATGTGTATGTGTTTGTGTGGAGGGGACCTGGAGACGGCTTTCGCTATAGGAGCAGCATCGTGAGCAGCCGGTCGACGGTGATGCTGCAGAGGGTGGCGGTGGAAAAATAAAATCAAAGGAAACCAAAACATTCAAGTGAGAACAATAAGCAATCGTGATTGCTCAAAAAAAAGTACTAATTACTGATTCAAAATCTAAATTTAATGATGTTTCTTGCCACAAAACACGCACAAAGTTAGCTTGCATGACTGGTACGTGATGACGTGAAAACGACATAATCAGTAGTGACTCCCAAATTTCTATAATTTAAAAGCAAAATTTTAATTATGCATTATTAATTTAGACAACAAAAACTAACCAGTAAACCTCACATTATAGTTTTTTGCAGTCATTATAATATTTGAGACGATACTGTTCAAAACTACTGTTACGTAAACCTTGATTTTCCCCAATGATTTTTTTTTCTTTTTTTGAGTTGTGTAACTTTCCTAATCGGGGTGAGCTATGTTCTTAGTAACAATAACTTTACATAAAACCACAAATTTATGCAATATGTAAATATTGTCATTACATCTTTCAGTCGTACATATTTTCTGAGATTTTCAGACACAAGTTTCGGGGTTACAATGAGCCATTTTTTCAGTGCAAAAAACGAGAGTTTATGGATGAAAAGTTTTCCGACAAAAGAAACGGGAGACGATACTTTGTCTTTGTGTGACGTCATTTCATCTTCAAGTTCACCTATTTTGCCTTGAAAATCAATTTCTTGCAACTTTAAAACATGTGTTTGAAGTTATCTGTACAATTGTGCGATTTAACGTTGCAATAGTTTCATTTACTTTTCTTCTCAAAAGTTTTTTTTTTTGAATTTCTTATTTCACGCGCAGCATAATTTAACCCCTTTCTTTTTTTTTAAATTCTGCAGCTAAACTAATATGAATGCCTTCTCTAGAAAACACATAACTGTCAAAATATTTTAAACTACTTAGTTCAAGAAATGATGTGTTATACCTTATCTACATTTCCTTGGAGAAATTCTATAGTTGCTTTTATGCTTAAAAAAAGGAAAGAAAACTAGATGTGTAAAATTTCACTCACAAAAACTTATTTTTCAAAAGAAATAAATTTCTATTTTGGAAAAAAAAGTTAAATGTTTTTTTTTTTTTTTTAATATATACCGAATCTGAAGAAAACGTTGCATTTCCTTACATTCAAGATGGAATGTCTCGTAAAATATGCCAACTCCAAGTAATCGTTACGGAATGTCTCGAAATCTGTCTTCCTTACAGGTTCGATATCTAGAGATGCTCTTACGTGTTATTAAACAAGATTCATGGGCTCTAGTAAATTATAGCTCGTGCAGGATGCTATAAGCTTAGCGAACTTCCGAATGTAACTGCCAGGCAATAGGTAGTTTTAGATAACTTCTGTGAGTATGGGAAATATATTGAGATTGATGCATATTGCGTAAGCCCTTCTTTCAATGGATGACTTTTTAAAAATGGATTTTTATGAAGGGTTTTTTTACGTTCTATGAATAAAGTATTGCAATTACGTATTCTAGTAACTTCGCCTTTGTGTAAAAAAAAAGTTATATATCTGTGCTTTTGCATTTCCGGCAGACTATTAGTTTCTATTCTTGTATTTCGATTTCTCTTTTGCTTTTGGTGGGTCTTTTTAAAAGGTTTGAATTGCATTCAATATCAATTTTATTAAATTGGGGATATATGTTTTTTTTTCAACTTTTTGTATCTTAATGTATCTCAAAGAAATAACTTTAGTAGATATGCAAACCCAACAATCGTTTTGGTTCCGTATAAACTTTAGATTTAGGTTTTGTTTAAATTAATTGAAAATATGTAATCATAATCACTGACTGCTACTTCGTAAAAATAACTGATGACAAACAGAAAAAAAAAAAAACGTATTTTTCAAAAATTTAGCAAGTACGTACTAACTTAGTTCTTAAAGTAAATAATAACTTCTTGAGAATTGTCTCCTATAGCAAACAATTGCATTTACATATTTTGAATCTGAAATGACAAAAGCTCCTTCTATACATTGAAGTAGTCAAACTAGTTTACCTTCAGTGGACAGGCTGATTTTTTGTTTTAAGATAACTTCGGATCTAGCCTTCTTTCAACTATTTGGTATTACGTTATTATAGTCGTCGGTTGTTTACCATAAAATTAGTGATGATAAAATAAGCAAAATGTCACTTAAGTTAAATCAAGAGAGTTAACATTCCTCAAAATAAAAAAAAAAAAGTCTATCGGGAAAAGTTTACTGTACTGAACTCTTTTTGTCATACCTTATTTGTTTTAAATCTGTATTAATTACAAGTTATCCATTAATTGAATATACTTATTAAACATTTAAAGCAACACATCTGCAGCTTGAAAACCATTTTACTGCAACGTGGTTTTTGTACACATACTAGGTGTAGTGCGCGTCCTCATTTGTTGCCAACATGCCGGATCCTCTGTTACTTCGATAGCTCTTATGACTAAAATTGGGTTTTCACTCATTGATTGACTTCATAGATCAAATTTTTTTGCGCTTCTCACCACAGATTAATGCCAAAAGATGTCTTTAATTTTCTCTCGATTTTCGCCTTGTAGTAATTTTACTATTTTTTTCAGTTCACATGGGCGTCCAGATATTGGGCCAAGTTTGGGCTCAAGCCCCTCTTAGAAATGAGAACTTTCTTGCTTTAAGTACGTTTTTCTTTACAAAAATGTAAAAACAAAATATTCTCCAGCTATTAATGAATAAGTAATTTAAAATTTCAAATTTTAATAACCGTAATCTGTACCGAGATCGTTTTTCATGGGGAAAGTATCCTGCTAAGCCCATAGGGAAAATATTTGAGCAATCCCTTAAAATTTTACGTATAGGCGCCTATGTCAGTTCATACTATGCATTACTGTATTTCAGTTTATAATAAGTGTTTTATTGATTTAGTCTTAAACATCCGAACTTCTAGTAAAAAGATATTGAAACGATGTAGAAACATTACCAGCTTGTCTACGAAGCTCTCCAAATAGATACTTATGCTATAAACAAGTTGGAAGAATTTTAAGAAGATAACTTCTGGCTATTACATAAATTTTGTAATGGTATTCGTTGTTGTTGTTTCTGTGTTATATGTACACCTTTTACTTATCCCAGCGTTTTTTTTTATATTAATACTTTGATTTAAAAAAAACTTTTAATTAGCTCGTATATCTAACTCCCTTACTTCATTCCATTTTTACTTCGTATCAGGTTTTTTTTTTTTTTGGTTCTCTTGTTTGTTATCTGTCAGGAATTTAATATGCTTAAACAAAAAACAAAGAACAAAAAAAAAAAAAAAAAACGATGTTAGCGTTAGATTATGGATATTAGTTTGAAGACATAATGCGCCTCATTTAATCAACGTCTCTGTTGTTTAGTGTGACTCTAGCTTTACCTTTCAGCTATAATATACGAAGTAGGCGTTTCACCGTAACTTAACAGCTCTATGTTGCACTTTTTAATAGTTTGTTCTTCACGTTGGTTCGTTGTTTAATCCATTGTTAAGTTTATTGCTGTTGGTTCATTTAAATTGTGCAATTTATTTTGTGTGCAACGAGATGCCACTCATTTTTAATCAAAAAAAAAAAAAAAAAGAACATCGCTTTGACAGAATTAATGTATTTGCCGTTAATATTTTTGCTAGTAGCTGCAATAGTCCTGCTCTAGAAGTCATTGATGTCAACGTATATTTATTAGAATTAATACTTAGCCGAGCTGAGATATATTGAGTACGAGTACAAATCCGACTAGGTATTTAACATTCATAAACGTCATACCTATTACGTTTTGCTAAGTAACAACTTTCGAGAGTCAGGAATTACGGGCAAAGTTTCTACTCAGCTAAGTTGTTGTTGTTGTTTCTGATCCTCTGGATGTCTGACGGAGTCAGACAAGATCCAGCAAATAATTGACCCTTATGAAATAAAGAACAAGAAGAAGGATGGATACAATTCTTCTTTGGTAAGACCCAAGAAGTCCAGGATGTCGTTGACTCAGCTAAGTACAATAACTTTCTTTTTGTTTTTTTGGAAATCTATTACGCATTAAAGCCTTAAAATGCAAAAATTTTAGTGTATGGAATAGATTTTGGAGTTTTTAAAAAAACTACCTAATATTTGATCAATATATTGCTTCAATTATAATATATATTCTAACTTTAAAATCTTAAGTTAAAATAAATGGAAAGAAAAAAAAAATCATTTAGGAAAATAAACATAGATATCAATGTTTAAAATATTCATAGAACAAATGTTGATACGAAACCAACCAATCGTATTTTTAAAACTAATCCTTGTTTCCCTCCTACGCTATACATCCTCCTCTTTATTTTCTTTTTCTTCAACTTCAGAAGAATTTTCACTTTCATGAATACTTATTTCTCTCGCACATAACGACCATTTTTTCCCCTAAGAATTTATTTAGGATCCTGACATTAAAAACACCCGGATCAATAGTTGCCCATCGGGAGCGTTATCAGCTTCCCAAGACTTTTTATTGGATCTTCAAAGTGTTCAGCGTCGACTTGAAATTGGAGTGCTCCGCAAAGTATGCCAACTATGAAACAAGCCTACGAAAAACATCATCAAATCAGTCTTACTTGCTCATCTGTCTCTGGATGGAGCCTTTTTCATTTTATTAATGGCGATTCGTGTTGGCGAGTATATTATAGATTGGAGCGAGTGATAAAGTTTTCAGTGTTATTGCTGAATACTTAGAACTTTGGCACAATTTTACGTTTCTTTATGGCGTTTATTGAAGTTCAAATTGTAGTAAAGTGCATTTTTTAGGTAAGGCACAATTTAAGAAAGAAAAATTTAGTAATTTTCGCCAAGCTTTTGACTTTAAAAGTCAAATTTGATATGGATATTGGTGAGGAAAATTCTGAGGTATATTTTATTTGTATTATATGGGGAAACAAAAATTCAAACGTAGCCACATTAACTCAAGTAAAACTTAACTTTTGTAGATTTCCTCACTTTTACTGTACTAACACTTGAATATGAAAAAAAGGCTAAAACTTTCGTATAAAAATACCTGGAGTATATCTCTTCAGAGTTTTAATACATTTGTGAAAATTTCTTAGCTTTCTTAAATTCGAAAATCCTTCTCCTGTGAATATCTGCAAAATTACTCGTATTTACTTATCCATCACAAAAGGGAAAAGGTAGAATAACTTGAAATTAAAACAGACGCCGTAGCACATAAAACGTATATTACAAGCTTCAGTAACAATCCTGAAATTTAACTGGAATCTCCCTAAAAAATTCAGAAATATTTCCAACAAAGAATTCAAATTTCTGTCATAAATCACAAACCGCTCATGAAACATTACATACGTTTAGAGTAAAAACTTAGTACATATTCGATTTTTCACGAAACTCCTAAAGCAAATGTGGCGAGAAAATAGGCAGAGTTGTAAGCACCTTACACAAGAGTTGCAACGATTCTTGCAACGCTATAGTGTTCATAGACTGCATCTCATTCATATTTGGGGTTCAGTCCATCGGAGCGGGTCATCGACGAGCTGAATGCAAACAGCTTACAACGCTTAGTACATTTTGACACTGGTAGCTTAAAACATTTTTCACAGTAGTGAGAAGTATGCATGCGCGCAACTCGTAGCAATTGATGAAACATTTTCCCCAAAATGATTGATTTTCACCGGAAATTTGGGAAAATCCGAGAAATCAAGGAACGTTGCCCGGAAATTTGTCATGTTTCGAAATTTTTTACAGTGCATTTTACTAGTTGGTTAACCGCAGCACACTTTCTTCAGTTTATTTGAAAGGAAACTAGCAATTTATCGTTTCGTTCAATTTTTATAAGCGGGATAAATTCCTTCTGTAACATTGTAAAATATGAATAATATTAATGGCACCTTTTATGTTATCGCAATTAACGGTCTTTTTTTCAAAGCATTTGTATACTTTACGCGTTATTTCCTCTCAAGTTACCGCCCAAGAAATATTTTTCTCGCAGAAGCAAAGCAGGCATTAAAAACTAAATATAAGCCAACATATTTTCCTTAATACATATTTTATGCACGCGACTTCATATTCAGTGGCGTTTAATAATAGCCACACATTGTATTGACATCAATACAGTAGAAAGATGTACGGTAATGTGCTTCAATAAATCATATTTCAAGAGTGAATAACTTTTTGGGAGTGAAGGAATTTAAAATTGATTTCAGCAATAAATGCGTTTTGTGACAAAATACTGAAAAATGTTTTTCATCTCAATAGCTACCAATGACGTTAGTTGGGAGAAACAAAAGATATCTTTAATCTTGTCCAAGATAAAATCCCAAGTTGCACTTCTTTGGATGTTTGTAAATCGATTTATTAATCGGAATTAAATAGAATTTATTGAATACCTAAAACTTAATTATTGCCATAATATTGAAAATAATTATTGTGTTTCATATACAGACGTCAGTCGAGTGTTTTATCATAAGGATATTCACCTGAAATCTAAATTTTAAGAAAAGTTGAAAGTATTATTTTTTTAATTAAAAATCGGCCTGTATAATATCCTTCATAGCGGTGAATATTTTTTGACTGTCATTTTCAAGACAAAGCTATTTTCGTTTTTATTTTCTGTTAAAAATACGTATAAATTTTGCAGCATTTTTTTGAACAGCTCAAAACATTTTTATCAGTTGAGTACACGCATTTTAATGGCTGCTTCAGCGGTATACCACATCTTAATAAGACTACAATTCTGTACTTCAGAGCAAGACGAATGCAACTCACATAACTGCTACTTTACAGAAGATAGGGAAAACTTTGCCTGGAGTATAAAGCAATCGTAGCCAAAGCAGAATTGCAAGTAAGTACTAATCATCTCACTTACCTGCAATTCTGGCTCCGCTTCGGAACGCACACACTTATTCGCTGACGTAGCGAGCTTAGGTAATCTGAGGCCACTATATAAGGGGAGAGGACTTATCTGACAAATTGATTCCAAAATGGTAGGTGGACAAAATTAGTATTTGTAAAATAAGCCAAGTTGCTGAAAACTGGTTCCCAGGGGTTTAGAACTGTCACCTGATTGATTTTGGATTACTTTATTCTGTGAATAAAGAATATTTAATTAAAACAAATGAAAGCAAATAAGGTGTAAAAATGAGGTTCATTACTGTAAATATTACCCGAAACACTTTTGTTGAATTTATAAACTAAGATATCTTTCTAGATTCACCTTAAGTGACATTTTACTCAACTTATCATCCATTGTTTTACGACATAGCAACCAATGAATATTATAACGTATTAACAAATACTAGAAACACGGATGGTTCAGCAGCTGTGTTGAAACTAAAATGCCAGATAAATCGGCCTTTCATTTTCAAGGGTTCTGAGTCATTCTGGACTGGCCGTAATCGTGCTGAAGTAATGAGCGTATAAATTCTTTCAGTTAATAATCTAGTAGCTAAAAATATTTTTCACCACTGCTTAAAGTTTGCATTCGTGCAATTTGTTATACTTTAGGAAACATTTCGACCAAAATACCTAATATTCACCGGAAATGCGTGAAATCCCGAAACGTTCGATGGAAACAATCAGTAAGGTTCCGGTATTTTATTATTATTATTATTTTTTTTTTACAGTGCAATAGTATTTTTGCACCTTAGATTGTTTAAAGTAATGCGCTTAAACTAAAAATTACAGGTTAAGTTTTTTTATATAAAATTGTTATCTATCTCTATCTTCTGCATACATGTTCAGAGGGGAAAAAATCAAAACGAAACTTACAAATATGACTTATGACAACATATTGCACACCGGCGACAAAAGGGACACAATTCAAAACTTGAAAAAAAAAACGTTCTGACTGTCGATTTAAACTCATAATTTAATGCTCTGTCTTTCCATAAAATTCGTAGGAAGTTATCTTACGTAACTGGTGCGCGGTTGCGTAAAAATAACATAATCAATAGTGACACTTACTTAAAAATTCATAATTTAGAATTCATTTTTCAAACTTAAAGTATGCATTATTAATTCAGATAACAAAAAGTAACCATGACATCATAATATTTTGGCCGTATTGAAACTAAATAATTTGTAACTACTATTGCGTAAAACTTTGATTTTCTCCAATGCTGATTTATTTATTTATTTATTTATTTATTTGAGTTGTGTCTTTTTTGACGTCGGGGTGTGATGTGTTACGTGCTGTATGCATCGTAGGTTCAATTCATAATTGAAAATGTTTGTTATCCAAATGTATCTGAATTCTCTTAAAATATATCATTGGGCATATTAAGTCGTGCATGTTGGGTTATTCTAATATGTATTTTTCGTCCTATTTATATCACACCTCTAAAACATTTGAACGAAAAACATGTTTTCTCTGCAAAATTCGATTTATGCTGTCTTTATGTAAGTTCGTTTCTATAAATTTAGGAAAGGAATATGCATATGTGTGTATCCCTCTCAAGGTATGATCTTAAATATGATATTCCTATTGTCTAAGGTGTGATACAAAACTCACTTAGAACATATTTTGTATTTATACCTTAAAAAGCAAATAACTCGGATGAAACCCAAGGTGTTATGCACTGTATAGTTTGCATGGATCTCTGAAATTCAAAGGGAAACAAACTAAGCTAAATTTGCATGCATATGGCTTTTCGAGAAAAATAAATTATTGAGGTTTTCTTGAAACTAATAAAAAGAGGGTAAGTAAGCATCTCTACGCTTTCTTTCAAATAATGTATATTAACAGCTTCGGATATTCAATGGCATCATAAATATTAATTTCCGAACGAAAACAAAATTGTGCCTTTGGAATGGTTATTTAATACGTTCTTGGAATGACTGAAAGGCGATTCAGAATTTGAACAGTTTTTTCTTTTGTTTATTCAGTGTCACGATTAAAATGAGTAATTAATAATAATTAATTTCATTGTTATGATATTGCTAGTGATACATTATTTTTTCATTAAACTGATCTCTAGTTTTACACTTTACAATAAAATATCTGTTGAAATTGATTTACAATGATAAAAGTGTGGTACAGTCATAGAAAAAAAAAAAACGAAACACTTTTAATTATTCGGCCATTATACATGCTAGAAAGGAAAGAAAGGTGTCATCCGACTTGGTTTAAAGTCTTCTTTAAAACTACGTTGGTAAAATTTTGATAATGGACCATATACAAAGCAAAACGAGCACCAACTCTTGATTTTCAAATGAGAACCCCTATTTTTTACTACATAAATATGTTTAGACCGCAAAATACAGCTAGGGTACGAAATTTCACTGCATTCCTTGCAGTAGAACAGGAGTTATTAACGAAAAACGTTTTAGGGACCGTCACCACATTGAAAACGCTTCTTTCAAGGTCACGGCTTATCAAGTAACGGAATGTAAACAAAGAAAAGATCGAGATTATCCAACTCAATTCATGATCTTTTGAAATTCTCTCTTTTTCCGTAATTCGAAACATTTTGGGCCGATAATGTTGCGCCAAAAAGCGATTTACGGTCGAAAACTTTTTTTTGAAAAAAAAGTTAAAATATTTACAAATTTTTGTCTATCAGGATTAACCTAAGAATGACGGACCGGGTTTGACTGATCCATCGTATAGATCGTTGTTTAGTAAATCGAATAAGGACACATTAAAATTAATGGAACTTTTTGCCTTTTCTAATATGAGCCTATTGGATCGCTTATATAAACATTCAGCAAATTAGCCTCAAAGAAATGTAAATATCAAACCTTATACCTAGAATCATGATGCGAATATGTTTGATAAATGTATTGCACCTATGTTACAGGTTTATTTTGGAATGAATAGAAAGTCTTTTGATGTCAAATGGAATTGCGCGTTTTTAATTTCGCAGAACATCGGCAGAAGTTTGGGCCATCGCACACAAAAATATAAAAAATGTACCGCACAACGTGGGAAGTTGCTGCATTAAATAGATTGGAGACACGAGAGAAGCAAGGTTTATTTATTCCGTGAAAATTTGCTCTATATACATAAAATGAACGAAGCATCAATCTGAAAAATAAAACAGAAACAGAAGAATATAAATGCCCGTTAATGAGCAAACTGTTCATACTCGAACTTTATTTGGTAAAAATTTGATTATATAAATTAACACAGTGGACAAACACGGTAATTGTTTTAGCGGCTTTTTTGTAATAAAAAAAAAAGAGAATTTGTTTCAAATCCAAATTTGATGCGGAAGATCATAATGCGTGGTAATATTAAAAAAGCATAACACAATTGGCGGTTTAAGTTAAACATGTAATGACTCTCAAAAACAATTTAGGAAAGTAATTTCCCAATGCTATTTCTCGCAACAAGTTTCGACATGGTCCAACCCGTGATTTAAAAAGACAAAAGTTATTTTAGCTTAAACCAAGGTGAACCGAAATCAGACTTCTTGTCATTTCTCCGATTTTGTAACTTAGCAGATGCAAACAAAGCTTAGTATTATTTGATTTTGTATCGCGTACTATATACTTGCAAATGAACATCTCCTATAGTGTGAGGCTACAGGCTGGCGCAGCTATAGCAATACTACATGAAGCATACCCGGGACAGATCAGTTTAATCTATCCAGAGTCTCCAATTTCTTCCTTGCTACAGATTTCGCAGACTGGAATCGAAACTAATCGTGCGGGATGCAGAAGTCACCTCATTGAAGCTAAGAGTGCGAATAAACTGGTAGGTAAAGTATATTTATTTGCTGTATGTTTACGGCATCTCACTGGTGAGATACATTTTCTTCATCCACCAGTTTTTAGGCACTCTCGGCTTCAATGACATGACACCTGCTTCATTGTTCGGTTAATCCAAATGCTCGGTGCAAGGCTGTTGTGCTCATTATTAGGACCCTCTGCAGCCATCGAATGGGATAACCAGACCACAGTGGAGACGCGGGCCACATTCAGCCCTAGCAGCTCTTCCATGTGGCCCGTTGTTTGCTTAAAGAATAAGACCAGAAAGTTGAATTAGAGTGCCAGTGTCATAAAGGTGGAGCCGAATATTCAGATATTGGATTCTGAAAAACATGCATTTAATAAGATAGGCATCTAGTAGTTGATAACAATAATTTTTTACAACTCTTTTTTTTTGGTCGATATTTTTCCACGTTATTAAAAAAAAAAAATAATTTGAATTTTGACATCTTGAATTCAAATTAAGTTTTTCGCAATCACGAGTGTGTGTATGTAGGCGTGTGTGTTTGTATGCGGGGGGTATGTGTGTTTGTGTATAAGGGTATGTGTGTTTGTCTGTGTGCTGGCATAAGTGTGTGGGTAGTTGTGTGTATGAATGTGTGTGTGTGGGGGGAGTACGTGTATGTGTGCGTAGGCATATGTGTTTGAGTCTGTGTGCAGGCATGAATGTGTGGGTAGTTGTGTGTATGTGTGTGTAGGTGTATGTGTGTTTGTGTGTGTGTAGTTGTGTATGTATGCGCGTGTGTGTAGGACATGGATGCAACCTGGAGACGGCTTTCGCTATAAGAGCAGCATCTGGAGGACCCGGTCGACGGTGACGGTGCGGAGGGTGGCGGTGGGAAAATAAAATGATAGGACATCAAAACAGTCAAATGAAAGCAATAAGCAATCGTGATTGCTCAAAAAAGAAATTGAAATTTTATCTTTGTCTTGCGAGAATAGTTTTAATGTGAAATGCACGGACAATGACCGAGAAAATAAATAGAAAAAAAAAGTATTTAAATTATAATTAAGAATAGCCAAAAACTCAACTTCATCTAACACGCAAATTAATGTTTTGTTAAAAAAAGTTCACAATTAGCTACAACTACTACTTTCGTGCAGAATGAGGCTCAAAGCACGCGGTCCTCTACTGCTACTAAAATTTCCTCTCCTACCACATTGAAAATTATTCAAATACTTTACAAAAAATAATAATAATAATTCCTAAAAACCAGTAAACTTATCTAAGAGCAAATATTACCTATTGAGCCATCTGGATACTGTTAAAGGCGAAATTTCACACTGTCGGCTATTTTTCGAGTGCTTTTTCCCGATTTAGACAAGGCAATAATTTTTCCTTTTAGCAAATTATTACCGGGAAGAGCCATTAATTCTACACTGTCTATTCCAAGAAAAAAAAAAAAAAGAAAAAAAATAAAAACAGAAGTATTTTAAGTGTCTCTTTTAATTAAAAAATTTCTGTAAAATATTCTTTTATTAAACAATGAAGTAGCGTTTTGCATTATTTACACATTGACGTTCGAATGATATCCACAAAAAACTGACGGTTGCAATATTGTGTTGTTTTTCTGCTGGGACAACGAATGAATTTATGCATTTAAAAAATTCATAGACGTAACTCTAATGTAGAAAAACCACGTTATAATTGGTTTGTTTATTTTGTTGAACATTTTTTTTTTCTTTTTTTACGAAGAAACCAACTTTCATAATTTCTGTTTTAAAAAAGTATACGGTCCCCTAAAGTAAGAAAAAATGAAGTTTTAAGCATAGTGCAAAAACTACTGAATATTTTGAGCTCAAATTTTGGATTCCCGCACAAAAGCTCTTCTAGATTGTTTTTCTGTTAAAATTTAATATGGTTTCAGATCATATTTTTTTCAAAAAGTATTAAAATAATTCATAAAAAAATTAAAATTACATTTTAGATGTTGTGAAGGGCGTTTTTATTATTGGGTCGATTCATATTTTGATATAAAAAAACAATCTTTGCCGTGCCTAATCTAGTTTTTGTGTTCTGAGTAAAAATATCAAAATACGTTTTAACATTACGAGAGGAATTTTTCAAAACTCGATTCTGAAGTAACGGCTGGATCTAATTAAACAAACCTTTGCATGCAAAGTTAAAAAAGGATGCTGATCACAAATATGTGATAAAAAAAAGGGGTTCTCATTGAAAAATTTGAAGTTGATGCTCGTTTTAATATGAAGACGACCCCTTAACAACAATTTTTTAACATAATTTTGTAGAACTTTTTATTCCTGAAACAATGACACCTCTCACGTGTCTGTAGTGTCAATAGTCTTTGAATACGATCGAGTGTTTCGTTTTTTTTTTCTATGACTGTACATAGCAATTCAAAAATGAGTTTTGTATCTTTTGTACAAAACAAGTTAAATGCCGACCGCCTTGTCAATTGATCATCAATTGATCATAGAAGTCTGACTGCGACAGAAAAGTCCCGGGTTTTTGAATCCTGGCTCGGGCATAGATGTACTTTCTCTCTATTGTTATTTTCCTTTTTTGTGTGTGTGTGAATGTATTGTTATGCTGTAAGTGGTTGCCAAACCTAGAAACGGGTCTTTATGGCATGCGTGTACTGTGGAAGTTGGAGTTCACTCCAAATTACGGTACAGCAGCCAAAGT
Organism: Uloborus diversus; assembly: GCF_026930045.1. NCBI lineage: Eukaryota > Metazoa > Arthropoda > Arachnida > Araneae > Uloboridae > Uloborus > Uloborus diversus. Next base: position 104,673,407 of record NC_072740.1, on the reverse strand, counting down.
CAAGCAGCGTAACCCAAATTGCCCACCTTGCAGGAACAAGACAACAGCAACAAGATGTTAAAACTTTAGCACAAATTCTAAGCTTTTACTCTTCCTTTTATAGCAAACTACGTAATCAAAAATATTGTAACTTAATAGTAGAAAAAAATGAGCCAAAATGACTGATAATTAATTAAACAAAACTAGTCGACCCGTGCGGAACTCCGCACTGTGCTTCGAATCGTTTCATAAAGCATTTCGCTCTTTACTGGGTGAAACTCGTAGTTTTCATTTGGCGTAGTATTTTTTCATTTGTACAAAAGGTTGAACACTGCTATTAGAAACATCTACATTTCAGCATACAATGAAAATGTTTTTCTGCACAAAAAGGATTTCCTTTAGGTAAATCTAATACTTTTTATGCTTATATTATGCTGAGGGATCTGGATGTAGTCAGAGCTTTAAAAAAAAGGAAGAACACCCTTCGATTTACTGTCAACTTATCTTAATGATAACTGTAGCCTGACCCCTAACATAAAGGAGTCGAAACACCAAGTAGCATTCCCACTGCATTTATTTTATTACGTGTGTATGTTATGAGTACATGTAATGCGTAATACTAATATAAATTTGATATTATGTCGGAGAGCCCAGGCTTGCCCGAAGTTGATATAGTTTATAGCCGAACGCTCTACCAAAAAAAAAAAAAAATTAACTTAACCAAACAACTAATTCCAGTGCTTTTAAGCTTTATTAAAATATGAACACACACACACAGGATTTTTTTTTTTTTTTTTGCCGAAAGCGACGAAAAAAATTGGAAAACTGCATTAAAACTTTGCAAAAAAAAAAAAAAAAATGCATAAGAACTACAGCCTGCATCAAGGTTTTTTCATCATTAGCCAGCCTGATAAGTTTTAAAATGAGAAGGGAATAATATATAAGATAAGATATTGAAGAGAAATGTTTTTATTTTTCTGAAACTTTTTACAATTCGTTACCACAGGCTGCTTGAACCGTTATAACTTAGATGGCAGCACGTGTTCATCAATTAACAGCACGGTTAAGATACAAAATAATTTGAACTATGCTCTATTTTAAGCGTAGCTTTTCGAATGTAGTAAAAATGTGATATTTTTTTTTTTTTGCAAAAAGAGGAAGAAATATCTATTTTACCCTTCAAATTGAGGTAGTATTTTTTTTTTTTTTTTTGTGCAAAGAGTCAAAAACGCATTAGAAGAATATATATTTCAATATACGTTTTATTATTCTTTTCTGTACAAAAAACAATTATATTGTAGTCTGAAATCTTAAACCTGTTACTTATATTTTCGCTTACACTATGCTTTAATTTTCTTACCAAAGCCAAAGCTTTAAAAAAGAAAAAAAATATACCGTACAATTCAGAAGTAGTTCAGCACAAAGTTACTTCAAGTTCTCATAACAGCAATGAGCGTTTCCTTCTCATTTATTCTATTCCCTCATATTTATTATTCACTTAATTAAGTGTTCATGCAATGCGCGATATTTCTCTAATTTTTTGATGCAGATTGTCCGGACGTGGGCCCGAACGCTCATTCTCCTGGTTACGAGGAGAACGCTCTGCCGATCAAGCTATTCAGCTCTGTCGGTCATAGTGCAAGTTAAAGTTATAAGTTTAACTGAAAACCTCATTCTGGTTCTTTAAAACAGGTTTTTCGGCTGAAAAAAACAATTTTTAGATCATGGGTCTATTTTTCGTCAGTAGCCAGCACCATAAGCTTTAAAATAAAGTGTAAATCAAAGAAATCGATCAAGAATTGAGGAAAATCTGGCGTGGAAACCAAAAAACAGGCTACAGAAATAATATATAAGGATAAAACTCAGTCATTGAAATAGCACAATAAATGTGTAAAATGAAAAGTAAACAAAAACTTTAAGTTAAAATTCGAAGGAAAGTCACAAAACTCAAAATAATGCATCCTCTTTTCCATTAACGTTACAAACCAAAAATATGAGCAAAATCAACCTTAAACCGTGTTTTAAACATTATGAGCAAAATCCTTACTTTTTTATCACCAATCAATTTTCAATTAGATATATAATACATTTTATTAGTTTTTTTTTTTTTTTTTTGCTTCAAAAAAAGAAAAAAAAGAAAGAAAATATTATCAGGATTTCAAATTTATTTTTTGAAAACAGAATAAGGTAACCAGAAGCAAGTAATTGCAAAACAATTCAGGGTTTTATAAGTTAAATAAATCTGCCCCTCCAAGAAAAACTAGTTTTGTATTTTTCCTGCAATTTCATTAACAAACCAGTTAACACTAAGAAAGTAGCCCACCAAATAGCTTCTAATCAGGGCATTTCCTACACAGTCTAATCCTCTAATCCTCTTTCACTTCAATGAACTTTCAAAGCTCTTTCACTTGATTTCCGTTTGGCAGATTGAAATTGGGAAGATAACAGCATTTTATTTTTGCTGCAAAAATCAATTAACTGACATAATTGGTTTCTAACCTTTTTAAATACATTAAAATACAATGCATTAATATAACGGATAAAAACAATAAAATATAATAAATTTAATGTGTTTATAACTTATAAAATACTGTAATTGTGTCAACAAAATATATTTTATTTTTATTTTTTAAGTACTTGTTTTAAAATATGTGTAGTAAAAGATTACTGTTAGAGCTTGACGACGAAAAGAAAGCGGATGATCTTGAAGCGAAACATCATTTGTATCATTTGTAATAGGTAGAATCTGCCAGAAAGCACTGAATAGTAAGAGGCGTGGGCTCGCTAATCCTATCTATTCCAAAATAATAACAAACAATCTATTACAAATGATGTTTTTGCTTCAAGGCTATCCGTCTTCTTTTCGTGGTCAAGCTATATCTTCATTTAACATTACTTATTGACTCTGCTCTTTATTCCTAGAAAATAATGCTAATATCCATGTTTCACAAATCAGACAAATTTAGCTGCATTGGTCTATAACTTACCATAAGCTTTTAATGTTTCACTGTAAAAGAAATTCAGGAACGTTCCTGAAGAATAATGAACTGCTACTGTGTCTATTTACTGCCAGTATTATGTGTGTTAGAAAAAAAACACAGCTTCAAATCTTGATGAGTTTGTGGATAGATTCATATAATCCTTATCGTTGTACTTGCAATACATTTTTAAGTACAAGGTGTCTGAAAACCCCTAATACAGTTTAAAATATTGTAGAAAAACAAAAAATTGTCGTATGAGCATGAGGTTTGCGCCATAATGCTAATAAGTTCAAGAATGATTTATGATATCGTAAATTAAGAAAAAATGTGTAATTTTAAGTAATTGTGACCTCAGAGTAAGAAAAACAAATGTCGTATGTGGATATTTGATTAAGCAGAAAGTAATATCTCCGATTATTTGAGTTCACTTTGTATGAGGGCATGGGATGTTTTAACAATCGATGAACTTAAGTGTTTCGATGATATTCAAGCAGCTTACGATGCACACATTGAATTCTAGCAATGAAAGTTATTGCTTTCTGGATTAATAAAATGACTAAGCACATCACATGACTTCTGTATATCTTATTGTGATGATAGAGCGACTACTCATACATATTTTTTTTTTCACTTTTCTATAATTTTTTAAGAATGCGTCAAGAACTTTTCGGACATATATCGTTTCGAAAACAAATGACTTACTTGTTGTAAACTTGTATATTTTTGCATATTCCAAAGCTACTGCTACACTTTCTAGCAGAATTCAAGTACTAACCTATATCTATAACAACGTTAAATTTTCGGACTTGTTTCACAATTCAGTTTATAAGTATTGCGCAACAAGTATAAAATTAATTGTAACATTAATCATTTAAGGAGGATCCAAAAAGATAACTAAAATAATAAAGCTGAGCTAGTAAAACTAAAGAAACGATAAAAAAATTAAATCTTAATATTATGAATTTACAAATTTATTTTTTTTCCTGCTAAATAGCGATTCGATAAAATATTTCTTAAACTTTTTCTTATATATTTGGCAATAAACTAATCACTTCTGCTTCAAATATAAATTTCTTTTCTCAATGACGTTTGAGCAACTATAAAACTTTTCTTATATTCAGCAGATGAATTAATGCAAAAGAACAAAACATAATGATATATTCCAAAAACAATCTTTACTTCTCAATTTTTTGTTTCCCAATTTTCAATCAAATTATTTCGAGAACGAAAACATAAAATTTAATTATAAATGGATAACAAATCTTGAAAAGTAAAATAATGAGATTTGCATTGAATAACGAAGGAATAACTTCTTGCAGTAGAAAAGTTGAATGAGAAAAAGAAAGAAAATAAGTTCATTTGACAATGATGATACAAAACCCATTTTAAAACCATACGAACGTTATCATTGAATCAAACGAATAATGAAACAATAGGCAAAAAAGAGTTTAAGATATTCTTCGTCATATTTCTGCCATGCGAAAACTGACGTTATTTTAGGATGCATGTTTAAATGTCGTGAAATTTGAATTACAAATCTGTTGCGCCTTTTCTTCCGTCTTTCAAAATTTTTTCAGACATGATTTTTAAAGTAATTGGTTTATGTCATTTTTTTAAACTTTATGTTTGAGCCTTTTGCATAGCTTAATACCTCTGGAATGTTTAAAAGGTTTAAATTAGTATTTGAATTTAAAGTAAATAGATCAAATCAACCTTCCATTTTGAGAGGGTTTTTGCAAGTGAATGGAAGGTCACCCAACTTAGTGATTAATCAAAAGAGAGAGATTTTAGGTTGGACAAGTTGTTGGTTTGTCCCTTAGCACATTTTTTTTTTCAACAGTCTTTGACGCAGATTTACAAACCCAAAAGTAGTCTGTTAGGTAAGGTAACGGCACCAGTAACAGACAGTCGTAAGCTTGGATTTAAATAATAAGAATTTTAGCCGGGTAAAACTGATGTTTCTGCGACTCACGAATACGGTGAAACCATTTAGTGTTATCAGAGGGAATTTTATGAGTTAGTTGGTATTTACAAGGCAGTGGTGAAAGGTTATGAACAGCCTCCACGAGGTCTGCCGGTGTTATAACGAGACTAAAACAATAAACTATTTAAATAGATGAGTCAGCGGAGTTGTAGGAGGTTTATCTTAAGTAAAAATAAAATAATTTTTAAGTGTTTCCTTTCATCAGTTGCAAGTTCGTCAATAATTACATTTGGCCCAAGCACAAGAAGCATATATTAACGACCAAACATTCTGAGTGTGTGCATCAGTTGCTAGGAAGACGCTTCCCTGGAAAGTTTAACCCCGTAAACACTGAAGTTGACCGCTGCAGATGCGGTCGAAACGTTTGGGGTAACAACACTCAGACCACGGCACAATTGCCCGGACTCGCACAACATCATTGACACCGGGCGTGAAAGCCTTCATTCTAACATTGACCAAACTTTCTATTTAACTTCTACTAGGGGGACTGGAACTGCTGTTGAGGTATTTGTTCTCCATTGCAAACTGAACTCTCATCCAAGTAAGGCGCACTTAACTACCAAAAAAAAAAAAAAAAATGATTACGTGCAAGTAATATCACACAAGACTACTTACTAGCAACTGTGTAGACAATTTTTCGTATTTCGGAATAAAATACATAATAGAATGCACAACCGGCACGAAAACTGACCAGAGAACAAAGATATTTTGTAAAAATACACATTTTATTCTCATACAAAAATAAGAACAAAACTTGAATACTGTGTATCATTATAGAAAAATACCAACTGATACAGATGAAACGAACGTAAAAAAAAGCATTAACACTAATATTTTGAAGTTTTTCATAGATTTGGTGCTAAAGATTTCATTTAGAATTTTCGTATCAACCATACTGTCCTTACTTTCATTAAACAAAATAAGGCAAAGTTATACAACATAAAGGGTACGAAATCCAATTTCCTGACGCCTGAAAAACAATGAATTTCAAAAGAACCTGACTGACATTTATGAATTCCGTTAATGAAATTTCCTCAGTGCAGTATTTTGTTGTATAATGTGCAGAAAGCAATGCGATATTTTATTTTTATAGCGAAAAACTCACATATTGATTCTCCTTTTTTTCTTGAAGAAAGCGGAGATAACGATCGAGACTATCTTTGAGTTTGATTTGGAGAAAACTATTTTCTTCAGTAATAAATTCTAGGGAAAAGTCTTTTTGGTTTTTCACCGAAAAATATAACAGAGTCAAAATAACAAACCCTCTTTCAAGCTAAACTATATGATACTTTTATAATCATTCGAAAAGTTTTTTTACTCCAACTTCAGAACTGACAATGGGAATCTAAATATTGAAATTTCGTAGCTAAACCTGATTTACTAATGCAAAAATGGAACTTATTCGTTGGAGATTATATAAGCATAGAAATCATGATTTAAACAGAAAACTTTTTTTGCTTTTTGAACTTATTTTGACCAAAGGAGGCATTACTTGTTTGCATGATCGCTACTGAGCTGTGATTAACTTTTTTATAAAAAAAATATATAGGATAGGAATTGATTAAATTGATTTTAAACACATTTCCGGTACATGATAAGATAACAAAAAATCATAAGTTTAAAAAATGCCATTTTTTTACTTTCTAAAATTACTACTTTAGAAAATATATTTCGATGAACTTCCTATTTTGATTTAGAAAATTGGCTAAACAGTACCCTAATCGGTCTTAAAGTGTTATAATTGCGAGTGCTTTAAAAGTATCATACCAGTATGTATAAAAGTATGTATTTTTTTAATGAACAAATAACTATTAAATTTTGATTTTTATAAACTAGTAAGTTATTACTTTTCAAACAACTTATAAGCGGGCGAAGCAGAGTTTGTTCCTCAAGATCCTCATTAAGAGTGCTTCTCTTACTATTCCGAATTCGCTGAGTTTGAATATTATTGGCGCTTGAAAAAAAATGTCTGCCTACTTTTTGTGTTGGAGATTAGATTGGTTATAATAATTGTTTGAGCTAGTGTACAAATGCTAACGCAAATCCTCATTAAGGATGTATCTCTTACATTTCCGAATCCGCTTCTTATGAAATATTATTCATACTTGAAATGTTTTTCTACGTACTCTTTGTTTGGGAGGTTAAATTTGTTACTATAATTGGTAGAGATAATATACAAATGCTAAAGCAAATCCTCGTTAAAAGTGCTTCTCTTACTTTTGCGAATTAGCATATTTTGAAATAATATTGGCACTTGAAGTATTTTTCTACATACTTTTTGTGTGGGACGTTGTATTTGTTACTATAATTGTTAGAGATAATAAAGAAATGCTAAAGCAAATCATCGTTAAGAGTGCTTTTCTTAATATTGCGAATCAGTATATTTTGAAATATTATTGATACTTGAAATATTTTTCAACGTACTTTTGTATAGGAAGTTAAATTTGTTACTGTAATTGTTAGAGTCAATGTACAAATGATAAAGTAAATCCTCGATAAGAGTGCATCTCTTACTATTGCGAACTAGCATATTTTGAAATATTATTGGCCGTTGAAGTATTTTTCAACTTGTATTTTGTTTGAGAGGTTATATTTGTTAATATAATTATTAGAGATAATATACAAATGCTAAATAGCTAAAAATTAACACCAACCAATTTGAAGAAAAGCTATTTTATTTTACGAACCGTAACATACACTTGTTATCCCTGAAAAAGAAGTAGTACTGAAAACTGTAGGCCTAAATACCTATAAAGAAACGTATATAATGTATGCTACTTATTCTAGACATAGCTTTTTTAATCAATAATCTGTATTTCAAATATTCATAGGTTATTTGCAAATGGTTAATATTAAAACAGTAACCCTATACTTGAAACCCATTTTAACACTTTACCCTTTTGAAAATAAAACTATATCAAGCTCTATTTATTATTCCACCAATTTTTCTTTCTTTAATCATTAATACTAACGGTAGGTAATGCTAAATAATACCTTTTGATTAATTTCAGTTAGAAATTTTCAATATTTAATTCTTCTTTTTTTTCACTGAAGTATCATAAAAGACTCTTGCATAATTAATTATTCTTTAAAATACTACTACACTAGAAACATCCATGGAAAATAGTAATTATGAAAATCTACAATTTATGAGCTGCGTTTAAATTCACAAACGATACAGGGGAACTATATTTTATGATGATTTCCTTACCCAAGCGAAGCAACATTTGAATGAACTTGCCATTTTGTTACAGCTGTTCTGTTAATGCCATGCATAAAGTAATGCTCCAACTGCTGTAAAAATATTTCTTGCTCAAATGATTAAAATTTATCGCTTAAAACTTCGTTTTATGAGTACACTAAAAATGACTTAACAATTTATTTTTATACTAGGGGCTCGCCCCGAACTCGGCCTGATATTGAGTAGATCCGCGTCCCATGATGTCCCGCGTCCCATAATGTCCCATAAAGTGAACTCAAAGCAGCCAGGCAAGTAAATATTATGATACTATACACAAATGCATTGAACTTATCTATAGACATAAAAATCTCGTGTCACGGCGCATGTTCGGGGTAAACTCTGAAACTACTCAGCCGATTTATGTCAAATTTCATACCTACGTGTAATTTAGTTTAACATAAGAGATAGGCTAGTTTTTATAGTTTTTTATTGCAAATTAAAAATTAATTATACAATAATAATGTATTATTTGTTTAGTTCGAAAAATTCTTAACAGATGGCAGTGTAAGCCAGTTAATCAATATTACTCTAACATCGTTTGACTTACTGCTAAAAACACATTACTAAAAAAAAAAAAACCTCTAAAACGTTATTTTTTATTTTTGTAGAACGTTTCAGGACGTTAAAGGTTATTATTCACATTAACTTCTTTAGAAAATCAACTATCTTTGTCAAAAGGTTTCCTAAATTGCTAAGAGTTGCAGATTTCTCACCTTTGTGAAAAATATTTTTCGCCACCAGAATCAAGATTAATTGAACGTATTTAACAAGTGCATCGGTTTCAGTTCGATGACGGTTCGTTCAGATTGACTCAGATCCCAGTGAGAGTGAAAATATGTCTGGATCACGAAAAAACGCAGGAATTACAGACGAATTACGTTTGAGCTACCTGCTTGAGAGTCAGTCTTAACGTTGGCAATGATTGCATTAATGCTTTTGGAGCTTTCTTAGAAAAGCTGGAAGGTTCCAAGCTGTTACATTAAACCTACGTTAGGCTTCTCGGAAGGTGCCAGAAACATAACTGGCTTTAACAAAGAAGACTACTGAATTCTTCAAAAATATTACAGAATTATTTCTGGAAGGTTACTTAATTTAAGCAGAAAACATTTTGTTTCTTTCTTGTCCCCCCCCAAGACATTTTTAATATCATTGATTCTTGCAAAGATACGGTCGCAACAGAAAATTGCAGGGACAATTGCATCGTCAGGCATTGCTGCTATTTTTTAGATGGTAGACGAATAGCTCATTCAGCTTTAAAGGTGACCATTAGATATTTATAACAAACCAAACGCAATGTGTAACATTAAAGAAAAAAACGCGGAATAACTAGTGTTGAAAAAGAGTAATTTTAATATGTGATAGGTGTACTATGGTTCATGAGCAAAACCATTCATTCGAAGCACATCGTAGGAGTATGCAATATTTAAAAGGTAACGATAAATTTTTAGGTGGTATTGTCTGAATGCTATCTGAGGACTTCCGGCAGACAATACCAGTTATTCCGAAGAAATCAATGGATGTTTAAAACTATCGTTTGATAGCATAATGTCGAGATGATGCGATTGACCATGAACATGCGAGTACAAACGCAAAATGATCTATTCGCAGAAGTATTATCTAAGAAATTGCTGGGCATTGAAAACGGTGAAATTGAAATGTATCAAAATACACAGTACATCAGATACCCCGAATTTTTTCTGCACTGCTGTTAAGACAAAAAGTGATCTAATTGAGCGTGTATTCCCGAATAAATTTAATTTTTTTTAATCATAATTGCCTCTGTAATCGCGCTATTTTGGCAGCAAAAAACGTTGATGAAGAACCAATTAACTTTGAAATGCAACAGTAGTTGCCCGTTAATTTGAAATCATTTAAATAAATCAATACAATTGCTGATTAGAACAAATCATTAAAGCTTCCAATTAAATTTTAAATTCTCTTCATATACCAGGAATGACACTACACAATCTCCAGTTGAAAATTAATTCACCAATTATTATTCTCTATAATTTGAATAGATCTAAAATTTGTGAATATACGCGTATAGTTATCAAAAGGATCACCGGAAATGTTCTTGAAGCTACAATTTTGACGGTAAAGTTGAAATGAAAAATTATCCTGCTGCCATGTATTCCATTAATATCGTCAAAATCTCCAATACAGTTTAAAAGGCTTCATTTTCCGCTTTGTTTAGCTTTCGCGATAACCTTAAATATATCTCAAGGCCAAACAATGGCGGTTTGGACTAGGAAAATAGGTGTTTGTCCCATGGGTGCAACTACATGTAACCTGCTCATGTGTGGAAAAACCATCAAAACAATTCATTTTAGCAAAAGACAGATTAACCAAACATATTTTGAATAAATTACTACAAGGATAATTTTCAATTTTAATAATTTAAAATGATCGAAACATGTGTTCGAAATCAATGTTATTTACCTTATTTTTAAAATTCTATTTTTTAATAGCTAATCAAATTATTTAGTATATTTTGTGAGATGTCAATGATTGGAAACTATATTAAAGCTTAGATGAATGAAATGTACATACAAAAATTGTATGTTGGTTATTGCTTAATTTCAACCATTCCAGTACTTTACCTACCACTTTCAAGTTATTTTGCACGAGTTTGTATTACTAAATTTGAAAAGTTGTTGCTTTGGTCAAACGCGACAATTCTCAATTTCCTGTCTCTTAAAATCGACTGAACCTTTTTCCAGTTATGTTAAAAATATTAATGTGATCGTATAAAAAATAAGTTAAATTATATATATATATATATATATATATATATATATATATATATATATATATATCTATATATATAAAAATCTCGTGTCACGATGTTTGTTCGGGGTAAACTCCGAAACTACTCAACCGATTTTTATCAAATTTCATACATATCTGTAATTTGGTCCAACTTAAAAGATAGGATTGTTTTTATAATTTTTAATTGCAAATAAAATGTTTATTACACATTAATAGTGTGTATTAATTGTTTAGTTCTATAAATTCTTAATAGATGGCGGTGTAAGTTAATTAATCGATATAACTCTAACATCGTTTGACCTACTGCAAAAAACACTATAATAATTTTAAAAAACTCCGAAACGTTGCTTATTGTTTTCATATAACGTTTCGGGATTTTACATGTTTTTATTCACTTCCTGAGAAAGTCAATTATATTTGTCAAAAAGTTTCCATAATTGATACAAAGTGCAGATTTCGCACCGTTGTGAAAAATATTTTTCTCCACCAGTATCAAGATTAACTGAACGTATTTATTTGGTGTATCGGTTTCAGCTCGAGGACGATCAATCCAGATTGACTCCGCTCCCAAAGAGCGCGAAAAGATATCTGTGTCACGAAGCTGTGCAAGAGTTGCAGACGAGTTACATTCGAGCCACTTGCTTGAGAGTCTGTCATAGCGTTGGCAGTGCTTGCATTAATTCTTTGAGAGCGTGGTTGAAAAAGCAGGAAGATTCCAGGTTTCTTTATTAAACCTACGTTAGGCTTATCTTAAGGTGCCAGGATCATAACTGGCTTTAAACAAGAAGACTGCTGAATTCTTCAAAAATATTCCAGGATAATGTCTGGAAGGTTACTGAATTTAAGCGGAGAACACTTATTTTCTTTCGTTTTTTTCTTGCAAAGATACTTTCGCAACAGAAAATTGCAGTGACAATTGCATCGTCAGGCATTGATGCTACATTTTTTAGATGGTAGACGAACAGCACATTCAGTTTTAAAGTTGCCAATTAGATATTCATAACAAACCAAGCGGAATGTGTAACATTAAAGAAAAAAAAAACGCACAATGGCTGTAGTGTTGCAAAAGAGTGAAATTATAGTTTGGGATAAGTGTACTATGGCTCATGAGCAAAAAGCTTTAATTCGAAACACATCATACGATTATGCAAGACTTGAAAGGCAACGATCAACTTTTAGGTATTATTGTCTGAATACTGTCTGGGGACTTCCAGCAGACAATACCAGTTATTCCAATGAAATCAACGGATGTTTAAAACAATCGTTTTCATAGCGTAATGTCGAAATGATGCGATTAACCACGAACATGCGAGTACAAACGCAAAATGGTGTATTCATAAAAGTATCTTCTAAGCAATTGCTGGGTATTGGAAACGGTGAAACTGAAATGTATCAAAATACCCAGTACATCAATTAGTCCGACAATTTCAGCACTGCAATTGAGACGAAAAGTGAACTAATTGAGAGTGTATTCCCGAATATTTTTTTTTTTTTTTTTATTATGACTGACTCTGTAATCGCGCTATTTTGACAGCAAAAAATGTTGATGCAGACGCAATTAACTTTTAAATGCTACAGTTGTTGCCCGGGAATTCGAAATCATTTAAATCAATCGATACAATTGCTGATTAGAACAAATCAGTAAAGTTTCCAACTGAATTTTAAATTATTTGGATATACCAGCAATGACACTAGACAATTTCCAGTTAAAAATTAATTCACCAAATAAACTTCTACATAATTAAAACTCACCGAGGTTTTTACAAATATACACGTATAGTTATCAAAAAGTTCACCGGAAACGTTCTTGAAGCATTAATTTTAACGGAAAAGTATAAAGGAGGAATCTTCCTACTACCATGCATTCCATTAATATCGTCAGAATCTCCAACACAGCTTAGAAGGCTTCATATTCCGCTTCGCTTTGCCTTCACGATAACCAAAAATAGATCTCAAGCTTAAACGATGGCGGTTTGGACTTGGAAAATAGGTGTTTCTCCCATGGGTACAGCTACATGTAACCTGCTCATGTGTGGAACAACCATCAAATCTGTTCGTGTTAGCAAAAGATAAATTAACCAAAAATATTGTGAACATATTAGTACAAAGATAATTTCCAATTTTAATAATTTAAAATAATAGAAACAATAGTTCGAAATCAATGTTATCTACCTTATTCATGAAATTCCACATTTTTTTTTTTTATAGCGTATCAATTTAAGTAGTACATTTTGAGAGAAGTCATTGATTAAAAACTATAGTTAAGGCTAACATGAATAAACTGTGCATACAAAACCTGTTATTGGTAAATGCTTAATTTCAACATTCTGATACTTTACCTACCACCTTCAAGTTATTTTGCACCATTGGACGAAGAAAGTACACTGCAAAAAATTTCCGAAACGTTTCTGAGTATTTCCGTGAAACTTTTCAGGATTTCAGTGGTTTTTATCCACTTCCTGGAAAAATCGAGTATCATTGTCAAAAAGTTCTCTGAATTGCTACACGTTGCACGAATGCAATTTTCTCACTGTTGTGAAAAATATTTTCAGATTCCAGTTAAAAGATTAACTGAGCCTATTTATAAAGCTTATGGGCTTCGTTTCGCTTATGACCCGTCCATGATGATTAAGTGCTGAGAGGGAGCAAATAGGTATGGCCGACGTTCTTTTGTAAGAATTGCAGGCGAGTACAATGCGCGATTCTTGCTTGACTTGGCCATGTTTGCAATACTGCTGATGGAACTTTCTAATTAAATCAGGAAAGTGCCAAGAGAGCATACCTACCTTAGTTTTCTCTAAATTTTCAGAAACATGACTGACTTTTAACGGGAAGATGTCTGAATTTTTTCACGAGGCTTCCGAAATAATTTCAGAAGTGTTACTTAATTTCAGCGGAAATCATTCCAGGTTTTAAAAGGTATCTTAATGGTAGAAGGGCACATCAGCTGCCCAATTTTATCCAGGACTGTTTCTGAATTGTTTTTACAGTGTACTTTCTAAATTTGACGTAAGTATTGATAGTAATGGTTTTGCAAAAGAAAATTTATTTATTCCTTACTAAATTTAATAAGTTCCTATTTCGGGAAAAAACGACCATTCTCAATTTCCTGAGATTTAAAATCAACGGAACTTTTTCCAGATTTGTTAAAAATATTAATTTGATCGTATAAAAACAATGAGTAAAAAATTATTTCCATTCTCAGCCACAGCAACGCGTGGCTGGGTCAGCTAGTATATATATATATATATATATATACTAGCTAACCCAGCCACGCGTTGCTGTGGCGAAGTAGCTGAATTAAATATTCTTTTACTCAGTATATTGATAAAATCTAATTAATATTTTTAGTAAAGCTTAAAATAGTCTAACCAATTTTAAAACATATCATATGAGATTGATAATTAGCGTTATAGGCTGAAAGAAGTTCTTATTAAATTTAGTAAGTACTAACTAAATTGTCAATGGCAAAAGAGCTATACTTACGCTGAATAAATTTTGCAAGTATGACTTCTGCCATAAATCAAAGCAAAATAACTTGAAAGTGATAGTAAATATCGAAACTGATTGTAAAATATCGGAACGAAGAAATTTTTCATAAACCAACATACACTTTTAGAATGTACACTGCATTTTATTTATCTCAGATTTATCTATAGTTTGTTATAAATAACTTCTTTCTAATTTGTTCACAACATTTTTGGGAAATCTGTATTTTGCGAACACGAATAGATTTGACGGTTTTCCACTCGTGAGCAGGTGACATGCAGTTGCCCATGGGAGAAAAACTATTTTCCATGTTCAAACCGAATTTTTGGTTAAACATATTTTTGGTTATCGCGAAAGATAAGCGAAGCGGAAAATGAAGCCTTCTGAACTGTATTGAAGATTCTTACGATATTAATGAAATGCACGGCAGCAGGATGATTTCTCATTTAAACTTCCCCTCAAAATTGTTGCTTCAAGAACATTCCCGGTGATCCTTTTGATAACTATACGTGTATATTTGCAAAATCTAGATAGGTTTAAATTTTGGAGAAGATTAATTGCTAAACAAATTTTTAACTGGAGATTGTGTGGTGTCATTCCTAGTATATTCAGAGAATTTAAAATTCAGTTCGAAACTGAACGGATTCGTTCTCATCCACAATTCTATCGATTGATTTAAATGACTTCAAATTAACGGGCAACAACTGTTGTATCTAAAAGTTAATTGCGTATGAATCAACGGTTTTTGCCTTACAGAGGCAATTATGATAAAAAAATTAAATTTATCTGGGAATAGAGTCTTAATTAGTTCACTTTTCGTCTCACAAGGAGAGGTTACGGTCTCGGAAATTCAGATCGGGATGAGATTTGGCAGATTAGTAGTATCCCTTAAGGGTACTCTCAGGGTAAAGTAATAAAGCGCACTAGCCATAAAATTCCGAGAAAACAGCCTTTAAAGATTTACGCGCAACTTATTAACTAGTAGAGATTGTCCGTAAACAAGCGTCCGGCGGTCATGTGGGCAGCGCGCTGGGCTTCCATGCTGTCGATCCGGGTTCAAATCCACTGCGAGTGTTTTTTTTTTTTTTTTGTTCATTTATAAAGTAACTGTTACAGCTTTGTACAATTTGAATTGAAGATAATGCGAAATTTTTAAACACGTAAAGCACTTGAATAGAGAAAATGGAGATAAATTAAATCGATACAAGTTAAAATTTGAATTACAACGGCTACAAAATTACTGTGGAGCTTAATTTATAGATGATTTTTAACAATATAGTTGTTATTTATATACATACACCAGAACGATATTTATCATAAAAACATGGAAAACAAAAACTGTTTTGATATCTCGCACAATTTATAAAGGAAGATTGCTTACAGGATCAACTTTTTTGTGAAAGAGTCGTTGGAAAACATACTTCATTTACATTCAGGAAAATTTCTCTTTTGTCAGAATGTTTAGAAGTATACCAGGTATATCGAATCATTTTATCAAAAATTGGCGATGACAGTTGATGGACAATTGATTGTATTTTTATGCAGTCTTCACGGGCATTTATTTCTCTATTATTTTCAACGAGAAACGCGCAACTATGTATATTTTTTATTAAATTCTTTACCTGTCTATAAAAATAGACGTCGCAAGGTTGAACAAGTGGAGTACATTTTGGTGGAATCCCTTTAACTGAAAAGTTGGAGATTTTTCATCATCCTGGAAAATTTGGTCGTATAGTTCAGGTTTTGTTTGTCCTCCCGAAGAGTCGATAATCAATAGAAATTCTTCCTTTCCCACATAAAACTTCAAGCAAACGGTTTAAAAATTCGATGTATAGTCTTGTCGTTACCTTTCCTGATTTCGAAGATGTTATTATGACATTTTTATATTTTTGTTAGTATTTATCAATTGTTTTTTGAATTCGGGGGCCAAAAATACCAGTTGCTTTATCTAAAAAAACAAATACAAAGGGCAGAACTTTTCCAGACAGGGTAAAAGAATATTGAGCTGTATATGAATGCATTACTCTATTCATGTCGTGCCTTTTGACGAAAATAGTTTTACTTCCCTTTCGAGCCAAAGTCCTGTTGTACGCCGACTGATACTGACATCCTGGAAAAAGGAAATGGGAATTAAAATATTTTGTCAAAATCAGGCGCGGATCCAGAGAGAGGGTTGTGGGGGGGGGGGTCATGACCCATCTTTTAAATGACCAAATATAGAATAAAATTGCATTTTTGGGACATATTTTGAAAAAAAATTTCCCATTTCGCACAAAAATTACCCTTTTACCCCTCCCTTTCCGAAAATGACCTCCTCCTAAACCAGAAGCTGGATCCGCCCTTGGTCTGAAGATTGTAAAATAAGTTTTTAATAACTTACCAGTTTGGTCAGCATTGATAACATAATCGTTTTTGAAATTCGGTATCAACTTTAACGTCTGGATTACAAAAGTGTCTGCAGAAGCCAAAGTTTCTTCGATCGTCGCAGTTTCTCTTTTTGAAACAAATTTTGTGACTTTTCGCTGACGAATGGCATGCTTCCTTTTGAAATTTTTTTACCCAACTGTCAGATGTTTTAAATTCAAAATCTGTAAACTGTCGTGCTGCTGCTAAAGCCCACTGTTGCAAGTTCCGAGTAGTAACTTGTTGATAATTCTCTCGAGCTTCTAGAAAACGATCATATGTCCAAGAATTGATTACATCGTATTGATCTAATAGATTTCCTCCATTTTTTATTTCTTTCTCCCATTGCGATAAATATTCATTTTTTTTAACCTTTTTTTTGTAAGGTTTGTAGATTCCATGAGGGGTGAGCCGTTGCTATGTTCACAACTTTAATTTTGTAATCCAAAGGAAGATGCTCTACCTCTCTTCTTTTTTTCTCTTTTGGTTCGTATTCAGCTGATGAGCTTTGAATTTCGACTTGCTCAAAAGGTTCCTCCTCACAGTTTTCATTTTCATGAGCAAGTTCGTCATCAGTTACAAATATTTTTTCAACCAGCATATCCATAGTACGTTCATAAATTTCTTCGCCCATTAACACTGCTTCATGAGAAATTGAACTTGATGATTCTGCTGCAATCAAATGGTTTTCAGTAAGCAAGCTCTTGTAGTAAACGACCGCATCTTTTAATCTCTGCTTCAACAACTCCTTGTGCAATGAATGTTGATCCATTTTGCCAACAGATTTTATTTGTTTCAGGATTACTTCAATAACCGACAATTTCGATTCACAATATTTTAAAAACTGAAATCCTTTTTCACGGTATAGAATGTTCCAGTCTAATATACAGTACAGACGATAAATAAATTTAATGATGAAAACAAATATGAACATTGCAAACAATAATAGATGGAAAATAAAGAGTTGAATATTCAATGAAAAATACAGCAGACGATAAATTTACAAATAACAGAATCAAGGAGCAAAACCATTGCTCGATAAGTACGGTTAGGTTTTTTTAAAATTTGACTACCTGCTTATATGCAATAAAACAACATTCTTACTCATCCACAAAGAAACTGATTATGTTTTTATTGCAAAAATCATTTACTTCGTCAAAGTTTATAATATCTAAAAATGTGTAATCACTTGTTTGTGAGAATAGTAAATAGAGTTTTGCAAACTGCAAAAAGCGGTAATAGTCACTTTATAAATGAACAAAAATGAAAAAACTCGCAGTGGATTTGAACCCGGATTGACCGCATGGAACCCCAGCGCGCTGCCCACATGACCACCGGGCGCTTGTTTACGAACAATCTCTACTAGTTAATAAGTTGCGCGTAAATCTTTAAAGGCTGTTTTCTCGGAATTTTATGGCTAGTGCGCTTTATTACTTTACCCTGAGAGTACCCTTAAGGGATACTACTAATGTGCCAAATCTCATCCCGATCTGAATTTCCGAGACCGTAACCTCTCCTTGTCAGTGTAGAAATTGTCTGGCTATTTGTTGTACTGCATATTTTGATACAGTTCAATTTCACCGTTTCCAATAACCAGCAATTGCTTAGAAAATACATGTGCGATTAGATCATTTTTCGTTTATACCCGCATGTTCATTGCCAATCGCATTATGTCGATATCATGCTATAAAAACGATTGTTTTAAACATACGTTGATTTCATCGGAATAACTGGTAATGTCTGCCGGAAGTCCCCAGACAGTATTCAGACAATTTCGCCTAAAAGTTTATCGTTGCCGTTCAAATCTTGCATAATCCTATGATGTGCTTCGAATGAATGCTTTTACTCATGAGCCATAGTACACTTATCCCAAATTATAATTTCACTTTCTTGCAACACTTCAACCATTCCGCGCACTTTTTTTTCTTTAATGGAACAATGTTACACATTGCGTTTTGTTTGTTATGAATGTATAATAGGCACCTTGAAAGCTGAATGTGCTGTTCATCTACCATCTAAAAAAAGTAGCAGCAATGCCTGACGATGCAATTGTCACTGCAGTTTTCTGTTGCGAACGTATCTTTGCAAGAATTTATAATATTAAAAATCTCTTTGGGGAAAAAAGAAAGAAAATAATTGTTTTCCGCTTAAATTCATTAACCTTCCAGAAATTAACCTGGAATATATTTTAAGAATTCAGTAGTCTTCTTCGTTAACAACAGTTATGATTCTGGCACCTTCAGAGAAGCCTAACGTAGGTTTTATATAATAGCCTGGAACCGTCCTGCTTTTCTAAGAAAGCTCTCAAAGCATTAATGCACGCATCGCCAACGCGAAGACAGACTCTCAATCATGTAACGCGAACATACCTTCTCTGCAATTCTTGCAACGCTTCGTGAGCCAGATATCTTTCCGCTCTCATTGGCTGCTGAGCCAAACTGAAACCAATACACATATTAAATAAGTTTAGTTAATCTTGGTACTGGTGGAGAAAATTATTTTTCACAACGGTGTGAAATCTGCAATTTGTAACAATTCAAGGAAACGTTTTGAAAAATATAGTTGATTTTCTCAGGAACCTGTAATATCCTGAAACGTTATATGGAAATTTTTCTTTACACAAGATATTACTTTGTGAAATATTAAAGTAGAAAATTAATGTTTTTTATGTTACCTGTAAACAGTCCAAAAATGTAACTTTACTGCGGAAACGCTAATACCTATTATGACAGGAAAGGAATTTCTTTAACGTAATATACTTTTTATTTATTTTCGTTGCTGAAAGAAATAAAACAAATTAGAATATGAAAAGAAATGTTAAGAGAAAAGTGAAGAACAAACAGTAATGATATTTTTGCGTGATATTTTTTGGTAGACTGCCAAAAAAGCACACAAGCATGACTTGTTTTACTTTAAAGGTTATATTTGTTATAGAATCGGCCATTCTTATTTGTTTCAAATTTAAACCAATACATGTACCTGGAAATGTTTGTTTTCAAAAAGGTTACAATCAGTTAGGAAATTAATTAGTTTGCTATTTAAGTAGATGCGTGTTTTCCAATTTAATGTAAAATTGCACTTTAACTGCATTTAAGTGCCGAATAAAATTTCCATCTGTTATCATTATTGCTCAAAAATTATTAGGAGGGTTAAGTACTCTTCCTCTTTTAGCACTAGCCTTCAATATAAAACAAAGAAAAGAGCAACAAGTTTTACGACAGTGTTTGGCATATCCAAATAGAGATATTCCTCATATATATAAGATCCAAAAACGTTCCTGGAAAATAATGGGCAGCTAATGTGCCCAATTTCTACCAGTAAGACACCTTACAAAAACCAGGAACGTTTTCCGTATTCAGTAACATTTATGAAATTATCTCGCAAGCCACCTGAAAAATTCAGAAATATTCCCGTTTGTCCCAGTCGTGTTTCTGAAACATTAGAAAAAACTGAAGCAGGTATACTATAATAGCTTGGCATCTTCCTGATTTAATTAGAAAGTCCCATAAGCAGTATTGCAAACATGGCCAAAGTAAAGCCAGAATTGCAAGAAAGTAGCAAGAATTGTACTCACCTGTAATTATTGCAAGTAAGTATTGAGCATTTTCTGAGTCTGCATTTCTTGCAAAGCAATGTCGTCCATACCTATTTGCTCCTTTTCTGAACTTAATCAGCATGGAAGAGTTGAAGCCGATACACTTATAAATACGCAAAGTTAATCTTTGAACTTTTAGTTTAAAATATTTTTCACAACAGAGAGAAATCTGCATTCGTGCAACATGTAGCAATTCAGAGAACATTTTGGCAATGATACTTGATTTTTCCTGGTAGGGGTTAAAAACCACTGAAATTCTAAAACGTTACACGGAAATCCTGAAAAGTTACACGGAAATACTCAGAAACGTTTTGGAATTTTTTTTGCAGTGTACTTACTTCGGCTAAGGGTGAAAAATAACTTGAAAGTGGTAGGTAAAGTATCAGAATGTGGAAATTAAGTATTAAACAATATGCAGTTTTTGTATGTAGATTTTATTCATCGAAGCTTTAACTATTGTTTTTAATCAATGACTTCTCACAAAATATACTAAATAAACTGATAAACTATAAAAGTGGAATTTTATAAATAAGGTAAATAACATTGATTTCGAACTATTGTTTCTGTTATTTTAAATTATTAAAATTGAAAATTATCTTTGTACTAATTTGTTCACAATATTTCTGGTTAATCTTTCTTTTGCTAACACGAATAGATTTGACGGATTTTCCACACATGAGCAGGTGACACGTAGCTGCCCCTTGGGAGAATTTTTTTTATCGTAGTCCAAACCGACATTGTTTGACCTTGAGATATATTTATGGTTATCGCGAAGGCTAAGCGAAGCGGAACATGAAGCCTTCTAAGCTGTATTGGAGATTCTGACGATATTAATGGAATGCATGGCAAGAGGATGATTTCTCTTTTAAACGTTCCCGTCAAAATTGTTGCTTTAAAAACATTTCCGGTGATCCTTTTGATAACTATACCTGTATATTTGCAGAATCTAGGTGGGTTTAAAGTATGGAGAAGATTAATTGGTGAACCAATATTCAACTGGATATTGTGTTATGTCATTCTTGATATATGGAGAGGATTTAAAATTTCGTTGGAAACTTTACTGATTTGTTCTAATCAGCAATTGTATCGATTGATTTAAATGACTTCAAATTACCGGACAACAACTGCTGTATCTAAACGTTAATTGCGTCTGCATCAAGGTTTTTTGCTGCCAAAATTGCGAGATTACAGAGGCAATCATGCTAAAAAAAAATACATTTATTCGGGAATACAGTCTCAATTAGTTCACTTTTCGTCTTCAACGGCAGCGCAGAAATTGTCGAGCTATTTGATGTACTAGTGTATTTTGATGCATTTCAATTTCACCGTTTCCAATACCCAGCAAATGCTTAGAAAATACTTGTGCGAATAGATCGTTTTGCGTTTGTACTCGCACGTTCATGGTCGAAAGCATTATCTCGTTATTACGCTATAAAAAACGATTGTTTTAATTATTCGTTGATTTTATCGGAATAACTGGTAATGTTTACCGGAAGTCCCAAGACAGCATTCAAACAATACCACCTAAAAGTTTATTGTTCCCTTTCAAACCTTACTCTTTTCCACATACTCCTTTGATGAGGCTTGAATGAATGCTTTTGCTCATTGGCTATAGTATACTTTTTCCTAGTTATAATTGTACTGTTTTGCGACACTACAGCCATTCCGCGTTTTTCTTAAATGTCACACATTGCGTTTGGTTTGTTACGAATATCTAATAGGGAACTTTAAAGCTGAATATGCTGTTCGTCCACCATCTAAAAAAGTAGCAGCAATGCCAGTCGCTGCAATTGTCCCTGCAGTTTTCTTTTGCGACCGTATTTTTGCAAGAATTAATGATATTAAAAATGTCTTGGGAAAACAAAAAGAAAGAAAAGAAACGTTTTCTGTTTAAATTTAGCAATCTTCCAGAAATTATCCGGGAACCTCTTTCTGAAGAATTAAGTAGTCTTCTTGGCTAAAGCCAGTTATGTGTCTCTCACCTTCAGAAAAACCTAAAGTAGGTTTAATATAATAACTTGGAAACTTCCTGCTTTTCCAAGAAAGCTCTCAAAGCACTAATGGCATCATTGCCAAAGCTAAGAGAGACTCCACTGCAACTCTTGCAATGCTTCGTAACCCAAATATTTTTTTGCTCCTTTTGCGAACTGAGTCAGCCACCTGTAGTACGAATAATTGTGTCGATGCAGGTGAGGATTGAGCTTAAAGTAATAATTAAAAATGGGGATAGAAAGTCCAATCATTGACTTAGCAAAAGCTTGGGCAAAGATCTTTAGTCACGTGTCTTAACAACGGCGAATGGTTGACACGCTTTGCGTGAAACTAGCGAAAGAAACTTGATTTCTTCCAATGTTTCGCTTTGAAATCCATCACGTGACTTGGTGTCTTTGTTTCACGAAAGAATGTCTTCACTCCCTCCATTTTATCTCTTCTCCATGGCATTGAGGAACAACAATCTCGCTCTATGTCTCACATCTTCTCGTCCCACAGTTACTGCAAGCGCGTCGCTAGTTCACTTAAAATCGTAGGCAGTGCAGCTTACTATCCCAAGCGATCCTATATACGCTCGATATTTGAAAAATCAAGGGATCAAGCAGGCCGGAGAAGATGATAACGGAAAACAGGAAGTCATCTGACACCCTTGTAGTGTGTGACTGAGCATTGTCCCGGTAAAAAAAAAGCCTCTTGGGAGTCTTCCCATGAGTGTCAACACAAATGACGGAAGCAAAGCACAAATGTATCTTAAGCCTGTCATGATGTACTGGATTACTATTAGGATTAAGTGGTAACGATGCCATAGCACGGGTATGAACCGTTATGTAAAACGCCATATTCCAAAAACCCGATATTATTACCATGGCTGCAGATGTGGTGGACGGCTGAAAACAAAACTAGGACAATGGTTTTCCCACATTCTGCTCTATTTGGAGTAGTAGGAAAATAAAGTACAGAGATATACCCTATTCCTGTGCCAGTAATATATCTTGGCAAAAACGGTATCGTTATCCGCTAATAGTCAGTTACCTTCCTGAAAATATCCGCGGGCATACTCAAAGAATTTGGAAATCTCCCCAGTTAAAACCTGTCATGTACCCAGAACCTTAAAGGAAAATTTGTTATGTTTTATCTAATTGATCGGAAACTTCCTAATTTACTAAATGCTCAAGAGGCAGAACAGCAACCATTGCCAAAGCTAATTGAGAACGAAGTATATCCTTCGCCTAGCATAGCTGCTGCTATTTAGAGCTCTCTCTGGGAGCCGACTCAATCTCGGCACGCAGTGAACGAGCTACGACCGATACACTAAAAGAAAAAACACTCAGTCAATCTTTGAACTGGTAGCTAAAAATATTTTTCACAATATTGAAAAGTTTGAATTCACGTACCTTGTTACAAATCAGGAAACGTTTTTCAAACATACTTGATTTTACCGAGAAATGAATGAAAACGTGTAAAATCCCGGGGTGCTCCACTGGAATGATCAGTTACGTTTTGGAATGTTTTACAGTGTACTACTTGTAACGAAACAACTAAAAAAAATTCTACTTAACAGTAGACTGGACCCTTCATATATTTCTATGATAACGAAATTTAAACAGACGTGTCAAGTCTAATTCTAGTTCAATTTTATTAAATTTAGTTTTCTTTGTGTTAAATCTTTAAAATATCCTCTTTTGGTTTCGTAAAAAGGTTGAATTCAATCAACGAGATACCAAATGTTCAAGAGTTCAGTCATATGACTTTTGGTAAAGAAAATGACTATACACATTTTTTGGAACGGTGGAGTATCACCAATTAATAAACGGGGGATTTCTGTATCTGCGTATTTTTCCGTTTTATTTGCGCCTTTACACAGTATGCTAATTGCAATTATTAATCGATCTAACAATAAGATAATTTTTCTTAACTAAGAACTTATAAATTTACTAGCTGACCCAGCCACGCGTTGCTGTGGCGAAGTAGTTGGATTAAAATATTCTTTTACTTAATATTTTGATCTAGTTAATAGTTTTAGTAAAGTTTAAAATAGTCTAGCCAATTTTAAAACATATGAGATTGATAATGGACGTGTTCGGCTGAATTACGTACTTATTGAATTGAGTAAGTAGTAACTAAATTTTCAATGGTAAAAGCACTATACTTACCCTTAGTAAAATTTGCAAGCATAACTTCGGCCAAAAATAAAAGCAAAATAACTTAAAAATGATGGTAAATATCGAAACTGATTGTAAAATATCGGAACGTAGAAATTAAGCATAAACCAACATACACTTTTAGAATGTTCCCTACATTTTATTTATCTCAGATTTCTCTATAGTTTGTAATCAATAACTTCTTTACAAAATAAATTAACTAAATTAAAAACGTATAAAAATTAAATTTTATAAATAAGGTAGATAACATTGACTTCGATCTATTGTTTCTATTATTTGAAAACTGAAAATTATCTAAGCACTGAGTTGTGCACAATATTCTTACTTAACCTTTCTTTTACTAACACGAATAAGTATAACTTTCCCACTTGTGAGTAGGCGATAGATAGCTCCCCATGAGAGAAACATGTATGTTTCAAGTTCAAACCGAAAGTAGACGTTCTGTGGTCTTGAGATCTATTTATAGTCTTTTCAAAGGCTAGACAAATCGGAAATTGAAGCCTTTCAAATGAGTTTGAAAATTATGACTTTATTAATGGCTTACGTGGCAACACAAAAAATTTCCCCTTTAAACTTTTCCGTCAAAATTGTTGAAATTTTGATGAAGAAACGCGTACCGTTGCATAATCTAGTTGGGCTTAAACTGTGAAAAGGAATAATTGGTGAACCAATTTTCAACCGGAAATCATCTAGTGGCATTCCTGGTATTACCAGAGAATTTAAAAATTCAATTGGAATGTTCACGGTTTTGTTTTCATCGACAACTGTATAGCCTTGCTCAGCATCAATGGTCAGCACAATCTGATTATGATTTTTTTTAGCTGTCAGTAATGGCTCATTATTCACAATAATCGTAGCTAAGACACCGTCATTTAATTGTTTTTTCTCGTTGCAAATCAGTGTCAACTAAGTAGGTGACCAGTCGATCAGGTCATCACACCATAATGACTAAA
This sequence comes from Uloborus diversus, assembly GCF_026930045.1. Classification (NCBI taxonomy): domain Eukaryota; kingdom Metazoa; phylum Arthropoda; class Arachnida; order Araneae; family Uloboridae; genus Uloborus; species Uloborus diversus. Next base: position 104,647,859 of record NC_072740.1, on the reverse strand, counting down.
AACCAAATTTGAAATTGAAATGCATCAATCTTCAATCAACACTAAAGCTTTATTATACATCTTTGGAGTAAAATCTAGATTTGGAAATCGGTGTGTTTGTTTAACCTTATGGAGTACATCTTCAAGCATAAAATTAAATAGTTTCCCCACAGAAATGATGATTATGTTGATATTATGTCGTGAAAATTATCTCAAACAGTTGACAAATACTGCTTCTCGTTATGTAAAACCTGCTTTAGAAAATGCAACTCTCAATGATTGTGTGCTACCAATAATTACTATTCGCGAAATGCCTCGTGATATATGCATTAAACACTCGACAATTAACGGTCCGCGAACATTCCCGTCTGTTCGGGAATGTTAAACAAAAACAAATGCATAAACAACATTCACTTTGTTTTTTATGCACAGTTTTATTTTGGATGAAGTTTTGGTTCCAATGTCTTGGCTTTATTTTTTAATTATGCCCGAAATTGATGAATGTTGTGATCTTTGTTTGCGTGGCTTCCGTGATTTTCTTTTATTTTATTCAACACTGTAAAAACAATTAAGAAACGTCCTGAAAAATAATGGCAGTGAATACGCCCAATTTCTGCATGTAACATATCTTGCAAAAAGATAGGAACGTATCCCACTAAAAGTTAGAAATCTTCCTAAAATTTTCCTGAAGTCTTTCTGAAGAATTCCGAAACCTCTCCGATTCGAGACAATTATTTCTCTGAAACCTTTAGAGAGAACCGAAGTAATATTTAAAGTAATAGCTTGGCACATTTTTTCGACTCACCAAAAAAGTACCAAAAGCATTGTCGCAGCCATAGCTACTGCTAAGAAAAACTTGCAAGTCTGGTTAAAGAATTCTACTTGCTTGTTACTCTTGGAAAGTTACGGATTCCAGAGACTCACTTGCTCCTATTGGGAGTCACGTCAATCTGGACAGTCCATAACGAAAGTAGTCAAAACAATTCCTCACTAAAATTCTTAAACCTTCCTGAAATTTCTTGGAATCTTTATGAAGAATTCAGTACTATTCCAGGCTAAAAGCCATTCGTGTCGCCGGACCTTCAGAAAAAACGTTGGCAAATTGAACACAAAGCTTTACACCTCTCTGTTTTTCCAAGAAAGCTCCAACAATAACGCTGCAAGCATTGCGAAAGGTAAGACAGACTTGTAAGCGAGTACCACATTTCGTGGGTGGTCAGCTATTCCTGCAAAGCTACGGAATCCAGAGGTTCATTCGCTCCCTCTCGGAGTTTAGGCAGTGCATCTGGAACGTAATTGATCTGAAGCGGATACACTTAATAAATACGCTCCGTCAAACTTTAAACTGGGAACTAAAAATATTTTTCTCAACAGTGAAAAGTCTGCATTCATGACGTTTGTAGCAATTCGGGAAACTTTTTGACCCAAATATTTGATTTCCATATAAAATTGTTGAGGACTGTGAAATTTCAACATGTTCCACGAAAATAATCAGTGACATTACGGATTTTTTTTTACAGCGCATCTAAAATAGCGTGGCACATTGGTAAATAGTTTTATTTCTAAGAATCGGGCCATACACATAAGGTTTTTAAAATCAGGATAGTTTTTGGTGGTTCAAGTACTCTTCGTAGAAAATACCTTCTGGTACTCGCTGATCGTTTTCAAGATGTACTGCAAGATGCATAACGGTCTCCTTCGTGTATGGGTAATCTAAATTATGCGAGATAGCTTCGTTGCTGCTTATATATCTACCCATCGCTCAGTGTGTTATTTCGTCAATTTTTGTCCGTATCTCGTTCCTCACATGCGACCTAATAAGGACCTTTAATAACGTATGAGACAAAGTGTTTAATGTATTTCACGGAACTGCAAAACTCGACATTTATATGAGCATCATACGTTTTCAGAAGCAGTGGTGAGTACGGAACTACCCGCTGCTTATCAATTTCAAATTAGTTTGTAGAATTTGACATTTCGATTGTAAAGTGTGGCCTCTATACTCCTCCTTTCTACGGCGATATTGTTAATAACCATCAATATCCGTAATATAGCATCATTTGTAAATTTTAGTCAGCATAAGAATAAAATATTTGAGGATGAACTAACTTACAGCGCCATCTAGTAAGAATTTAAAAACCAAACAATCAATGCACATTATTAATGTATTATAAACATTTTATTTGCAATAAAACATTTTAAAAACCATCCTATCTTTTAAGTTGGACCAAATTACAGATACGTTTGAAATTTGGTAAAAATCGGTTCAGTAGTTTCGGAGTTTACCCCGAACAAACATCGTGACACGAGATTTTTATATATATAGATTATAAATTGTTCGTAACATTGATAAAGCACATAAATCCTCGCAGTTTTAAATAGAAATACCTTCTATTTATGCCTCTGATTGAACCTTTCATCATATTTTTGTGCATTATTTTACCACAAAGAAAAATGAATAAATATTCCCTTTACTGTAGCTAAGAAATTGACCAAAAAGAAGATTTTTTAAGAACTATGAAATCAAGATTGACATAGGCATTTTAAAAAAGATCTTTATTATAGTAAGAGGTTACATGACAGAGTTAAAGAATGTTAAACTGCAGATAAACATCAGTTTACATATTACTTTTAAAAAATACATGTGCATTTTCACTTAGCATCAAAACAAAAAATAAATAAATAAAATAAAAAAGCAACATCTGCAATGATTAAAAATGATCATTTTTTACCAGAATATGCTGCTTTTTTATGATTTCGATCCATTAAATTTAATGACAAATACAAACAAGAGATAAAAAAAATGCGTCTTTAATATGACGTATGGGAAGTAAAATTAATGATAATTGAGCTTTTTACATTTTTTACGTAGAAGCAAACTGTCACATATGCCTTAGCTCAATTTCAAAAAAGCTAATAAATTTTGCCAGTGTCATAAAATAAAACATTTTTCCGACGCGTTATTTCATAGCAAGACTACGGTAAATAATTTTGGCTTGTTTTGGAGATGTTTGACGTTAAACGTACTAATTGAATCCAGAAGTGTTTTCTTAAGAAAACAAAAATTCTTCATATATATTTAATTTCCCTTCTTCTTTATTTTTTTCTAAAATTTTTAACTTACTTTTTAAATTTTAAACATTAAAAACACGTTTTTAACGATATAAAAGATTGACTCAGCACCTAATGAGTGCGAAAAGATATATGGATCACGAAGCTTTGCAAGAGTTGCAGAGGAGTTACATTCGAGCTACTTGCTTGATAGTCTGTCTTCGCGTTGGCAATGCGTGTATTAATGCTTTGAGAGGTTTCTTAGAAAAGCAGGAAGGTTCCTGGCTATTATATTAAACCTGCGTTAGGCTTCTCTGAAGGTGCCAGAATCATAACTGCCTTTAACGAAGAAGACTACTGAATTCTTCAAAAATATTCCAGGTTAATTTCAGGAAGGTTAATGAATTTAAGCGGAAAACAATTATTTTCTTTATTTTGTTCCCCAATAAATTTTTAATATCATTAATTCTTGCAAAGATACGTTCGCAACAGAAAATTGCAGTGACAATTGCATCGTCAGGCATTGCTGCTCCTTTTTTTAGATGGTAGACGAACAGCACATTCAGCTTTAAAGTTGCCTATTAGATATTCATAACAAACAAAACGCAATGTGTAACGTTAAAGAAAAAAAAAACGTGGTACGGCTGTAGTGTTGCAAGAGATTGAAATTATAATTTGGGATAAGTGTACTATGACTCATGAGTAAAAGCATTCATTCGAAGCACATCCTAGGATTGTGCAAGATTTGAACGGCAACGATAAACTTTTAAGCGAAATCATCTGAATACTGTCTGGGAACTTCAGGCAGACATTACCAGTTACTCCTATGAAATCAACGCATGGTTCAAACAATCGTTTCTATAGCGTAATGTCGAAGATGCGATTGGTCATGGACATGCGAGTATAAACGCAAAATAATCTAATCGCACAAGTATTTTCTGAGCAATTGCTGAGTATTGGAAACGGTGAAATTGAACTGTATCAAAATGTACAGTACAACAAATAGCCAGACATTTTCTACACTGCCGTTGAGACGAAAAGTGAACTAATTGAGAGTCTATTCCGAGATAACATTAATTTTTTAAAAATCATAATTGCCTCTGTAATCGGGCTGGTTTTGTAGCAGTTTTGTTTTCGGTAAACATTTCCGAACAGACAGGAATATTTGTGGATCGTCAATTGTCGACTGTCAAATGCATATCCTGATGCATGTCGCAAATTGTATTTATTGGTCGCACAAAGTCATTGGGAGTTGACACTTTCTAATGCAGGTTTGACATAAGGAGAAACAGTATTCGTCAACTGTTTAAAACAATTTTGACGACATACTATCCAACACAATCATTATTTTTTAAGGAGAAACTATATAACTTTCACGTTTGAAGACGTATTTCATAAAGTTTAACAAACACACAAATGTCCAAATCCAGATTTTACACCAGAGATGAATATGAAACTTTAGTTTTAACTGAAGGTTTTTGCGTTTCATTTTCAAATTTGCCGCTTAGTTAATATGATATGCCGTCACTTGATAGTTGGGCCACCGACTTAGTTAACACTGATTTGCAACGTATAACAACAGAGCAATGACGCTGTCTTAGCTACAATTATTGCGAATAATGAGCCATTACTGACGGTTGGAAAAAAACTCCCCATTGATGCTGAAGAAGTCATTTGTCGATGAAAACAAAGCAGTAAACATTCCAACTGAATTTTTAAATTCCCTGGATACACCAGGAATGCGACTACACGATTTCCGGTTGAAAATTGGCTGATTAATTTATTCTTTTTCGTAATTTAAACCCACCTAAATTACGAAACGGTACACGTTTCTTCATCAAAAGTCAACAATTTTGTCGGGAAAGTTTAAGGGAGAAATGTTTTTGTTGCCACGTAATCCATTAATAGCGTCATAATTTTCAAACACATTTGAAAGGCTTCAATTTCTGATTCGTTTAGCTTTTGCAAAGACCATAAATAGATTTCAAGAACAAACAATGTCTTCTTTCGGTTTGGACATGAAACATAAATATTTCTCTTATGGGCAACCATATATCGCCTACTCACACGTGGAAAGTTATCATACTTTTCGTATTAGCAAAAGACTGGTTAAGCAAGAACATTATGCACAACTTAGTGCTTAGACAGTTTTCAGTTTTCAAATAATAAAAACAATAGTTCGAAGTCAATGTTATCTACTTCATTGAAAAATTTTTATTTTTATATGTTTTTAATTTAGTTAGTGTATTTTGTAAAGAAGTTTTTGATTACAAACTATAGAGAAAGCCGAGGTGAATAAAATGTAGTATAGAATCCAAAAGTGTATGGCGGTTTACGCTTAGTTTCTACATTTGGTATTTTACAATCAGTTTCGATATTTACTATCACTTTCAAGTTATTTTTTTTTTTTTTTTTTTTTGCGGAAGTCATACTTACAAAATTTACTAAGCGTAAGTATAGTGCTTTTTCCATAAAAAATTAAGTAAGTACTTACTGAATTCAATAAGTACTTTCTTCAGCCTGCACTGTAAAAAAAAAAAAAAAAAAAAAATCCGAAACGTTACTGAGTAAAAATTTTCGATACTTGCTTGCAGTTCTGGCTAAGCTTTGGCTATGTTTGCATTACTGCTTATAGAAGTTCCTTATTAAATCAGAAAGGTGCTAAGCTTTTTTTTTGTATCTTTTTCGAAGTTTACACTAAAGTTCCAGAAGCACGACTAACTTCAAACGGGAAGATCTTCGAATTTTTCAAGAGGCTTCCGAGATGATTTCAGGAAGGTTATTAACTTTTATCGGAAAACTTTCCGGGTTTTGGCATGACATTTTATTGGCAGAAATTGGCCACATCAGCTGCCCATAATTTTCCAGGAGCATTTAGGAATCCTTTTTACATTGAATCACGCCCATTATCAATCTCATATGTTTTAAAATCGGCTATAATATTTTAAGCTCTAATAAGAATATTTATTTGATTCTATCAAACTAATGAGTAAAAATTTATTTTAATCCAACTTCTTTGCCACAGCAACGCGTGGCTGGGTCAGCTAGTATATATATATATATATATATATATATATATATATATATATATATATATATATATATATATATATATATATATATATATATATATATATATATATATATATATATATATATATATATATATATATATATATATATATATATATATATATATATATATATATATATATATATATATATATATATATATATGATTTATAGCCTATGTCACTCAGTATGAATGCACCTTTCATATTCTGAAATTTTTTTTCAAATAGTTGCAATAAGTTTTTGCAATGCTGTATGCACAGGTAGTGTATAAACAGTCTTTGACGAAACCTAGTTTTAAAAAATCACACGGGGTTCTCGCCAACGCATGAAGCGGAAATCATCGTTATCTACAGAGCCACTCCAGTGGGTTTTAACGTTGTTGCCAATCCTAATACAGTAGTTAATACACTTGCAAGGACCGTTGAGACCAAAAACCCCTTCCGGAAGACTGCGCTAGTGCGGAACGTGCACATTTAAGTCGGTACTTTCGTTAACACAAACTTGGACAGTTTATCTTTATTTTTACGGATCATTTATAGTGGTGAGTGTAATACTGTATGAAGTATAAAATTTTAAAACAGTAATATTCCTTTATGCTAACCATGTATTAGAATAAATATAGAAACTAAAATATATAATTGAAAAACATGTACTATTTGCAATTTTTCTCAAAAAAACTTTACACACTCTACTGCAATGTCTAAACTCTTCTTTTCTTTCTTTTTTTTTTTTCAAAAAAGACCTTCTAACGAAAGCACATAAGTACTTTAAATTTTCCGAAACATCATTTAAACAGGGCTTTTGCTCATAACGCATTCAAGTAGGTCAGGTGGCTGTACGCATTTTTTTCCCATTGTCAGGATATTTCCGCGTTAACAGATTTTTAAAAATATTTTTGGATAGACAATAGACAGATGTAAATTTTTCTGGTTGTTGAAAGGAACGTTTCATTCTTGTTAAATGTTTTTTCTTCCCTTTGCTTATAAAGATTACTCTTGCTTTGTAAGAAAGAAAACTAAAAGAAGGATCAAACGCTGTCAAACCAATGGATTCATAATGTTTATACCTCATCATCAGCAAGTCTTACTTGAAATGTAATGATACATTATTTCTTACATGTGTACACTAAGCGTCTAACTTTAAAATATTTTGCAATTTTCGTTTCTCCTGTGGTTTTTAATTGACGAAATATTGTATTTAGATCGTTAAAGATTTATTGTTGCAATTTGCGCTGAAAAATTATTTTCGAATACGTATCGGCGATCCCTGGTACTGCTCTTCTCTGTTTGGCATTAAAGGAGAACGATAACTTTAAAGGAGAACGATACTTAAGGTTATTAAATTTGTCATAGGGACATAGTGTATAGGATTTCAAGATTATCGATACATTTATTTAGCAGTTTAATCACGAATAACACTATGGGGTTCTACTCTTTCAGTTGCTACATGCAATAGCAGCGTACACTCAGTACCCTAAACTTGGCACAAGTTAGTGCGGGAAGTTTTCACTGAAAACTGCAATTATAGTTATTTCAATTAGGACACAAAAGTTCATCAATTGCAACCACAAGAGGAAAAAAATATGCAAAACATTTTCATAAGCGAAGTGTATACATTTAAGAAGTAATGTGTACTTCTGTTTCAAGTAAAAGTTGTTGACGATGGGGTATAAAAGTTATGAGAAAACCTTTTGTAGGCGGGTGTTAGTCCCACCCCTTGGTTTTTTTACTTACAAAGTAAAAGTAATCTTCATTAACAAAAAAAAAAGTTTCACAAGTTCCAATTTGAGATAAACGAGTTTGTCAATTATTTGACTTTCGTCTCCACACTTCATTTTTCAAAACAAGATTTTCAAGTATGCTTACTGAGTAAAGATTTTTTGTTAGGTAGTATGAAAAGATTTTTGTTTTAGTGCGATCTAGATAGTTTGCAATGTTTTCGGCTTTGATTTTACGCATATAAGAAGAGAACCATGAAAACATGAACAGATAGTAAAATGCAAACACAAAATTTATATTGTTAATTTAAGCACCATAAGGAAAGATACTATGCGTGAAAAATAATTTTTTAATACATGTAAAAAAAACAAAAGTTACATGGGTCAAAGTAAATGTTCAAAAATTTTTCTACCAGCTAGAATGCACGTCTCACGTCTTCGGCGAATGGTACTCCAATCAGTCTGGAATACTCCCGGCATATCTCAAATATCTCATCTTGCGTCATTTGCGACAACCCCCTCCTCCCTATTGCTATATGACTTCGAGTCGTCATTATGCATCCTCCCCCCCCCCCAGGATTTCTAAAACACTTGACTGAGACACATCGTATACATGCATAAACTATGACCTGTGTTAATCTAGAATAATACGCCCTTCAAATAGTGAAATATTTGTTTTCTTCAAAATGGTGCAGTGGTTTCGCAGATTACCCTCAATATATTAACAATCAAAATCTGCTCTCTTTTTATTACATTAGTGTAGAATAATTATAGCATATGCCACCCTGAAATAGAGCTGCTTTCAAGTAGATATATATATATATATATATATATATATATATATATTTTCCAATCGAGGCTGTGATTCTAGAGATTATCCTCCACACATAAACAAAACCTCTATTTTATTACACTAGTGCAGAAAATTGACAGCAAATGTCACTCTGGAGTAGAGCTCCTTTCAAGTAGATATTTTTTTGCCCATCGGGGGCTGTGATTCCGAAGATTACCCTCCACATATAAAATTCAAACTCCTCTCTCTCTTTCTTTATTATATTAGTAAAGATAACTAAAAAATACGAACATATTATAGGCATTGCGTACACTCCACTTTATCTCGCACGTTACAAAAATTTGCCTCTGCAGATCAAGTTTAGGGACATAATTATTTCATTCCAATCTAGCTAAGTCGAACCCTTACATTTTGTAACCTCACTGCCTGGTTAAAATGCATCAATTAAAAAACAGTTCTATTAAATAAATGCTGAATAATACTAGAAAAAAAAAACAATTACGCATAAGTTAAATGTCTGTCGTGACAGTAATATCACATTTCTTATAAACTCGGGAAGCAAAATCATACCTTAAACAAACAACCATGTCTTTAAAAGAAAAAAAAAATCTTTTTGTCAGCGGTTAACAGTTTTAAGTAGTTGTGAAAAAAATAAACAGAAATTAAAATAAATGCGTTGCATCATTATCTTCTACCTTTTTTGCCTAAAATCCTTTGAAATTGCGTTTATAAATTATGCAAGGGCATGCATGAAAGCCTCTTTTTAATTCCTATTATCCCGCACGGTTGCCCTGATCTATTTTTATTTGTTTTCTTGCGATTCAATTATTTCCATCGTTTGTATACTTTAAAAGGAATTTTAGATTTTTTTTTCGATACGCTTCAAACATCACACTTATTAATAATTTAATAATTTTCTTTTTTCCTATTTTCATTTTGTATTAATATATATCTTTTATTTTTGTCGTTGAGATTAATTCACTGTGCTACATAGTTCTTAACTTCATTAAAATAAATGAAATTTGAATAATAATGTTATCACTCGGTAGACAGGTTTTTTTTATTAACTGACGCTAATAGCATTTGATTTGGTTAAAACTTTTGGAAAACTGCTGAATCAACTTATAGCAACTTAGTTATTTCTTAAGCAGAATATTCTGACAACTGGAATAGTCCAGTTTTTGAACATTGAAAAACTTGATCCTTAGTTCTGAGTTTTTCCAAATATCTTTTCAAATGTTCACCTTATGTTTGAGGTAGAAAAATCTGCTAAATTTTATGGTGTAGTTGTATTTAATTTTATTGTAACCGTGGAAGCCACAAAAAAAAACTTTTAAATTAATGGCATTCCTTCTTGCAATCAAACATCTAACCAAGAAAAGGAATATCTCTGATATAAACAAAACTTCTAATTTACCTTCATTTATTTCCTTTCAGGCCTGTGATCCCATCTGACTGTTGTTTTGCCTTTCTCAGATCGAAAAAGGCAGTTAGACAATTATACTGTCAGAACAATTTTCAAAAGTGAAAAATGAATTTATACATCAATCAACTTTAAACAGAAAACATCACATTCACGACGAAAACGGACTTTTTATATGCAGCAGAGCAGATGAATCCAGCTAAGTGAATTAGCATGCATCTTGTTTAATTCGCATTAATTACCCTTGTATTCTGGCTGTCAGGAGAAAAAATAGGAGTAGAAAAAAAATAGAGGCAAAAATGCGCCGATTATCTTACTTTTACTTTGTGTACTTCTTATTCTTCTTAAATTTGAAACATGATGGGTTTCGGATAGTATATCCGAAACTATATTAAAACATAATTACTGTAAAAGCAAGTTAATAAAAATACTAAAATGCAATACTAAGTCATCTTATCCCGGGAATAACACCAAGATATTCTTCTGTTGCTCTGAGGTGACGATATAGTAGTTTTTCACTTATTCTTTTTATATGCAGCAGAGCAGATGAATCTAGCTAAGTGAATTAGCATGCATCTTGTTTAATTCGCATTAATTACCCTTGTATTCTGACTGTCAGGAGAAAAAATAGGAGTAGAAAAAAAATAGAGGCAAAAATGCGCCGATTATTTTACTTTTACTTTGTATACTTTTTATTCTTCTTAAATTTGAAACGTGATGGGTTTCGGATAGTATATCCAAAACTATATTTAAACATAATAACTGTACAAGCAAGTTAATAAAAATACTAAAATGCAATACTAAGTCATCTTATCCCGGGAATAACACTAAGATATTCTTCTGTTGCTCTGTGTTGGCGATATAGTAGTTTTTCACTTATTCTATTCGGGAAAGTGACTCAACCATAAGACTGTTCTGAGAAGGATGATATTATGTCATTACACAATTTGTAACCAATCAGGCATTTTTCTTCACACGCGCTCTTTTAACACTGTTAGTTCATAAGGATGCTATATAAGGGGAGCTGACTTATTTGATATTTTGGTTCCAAAATTGTCGGGCGAAAAAAATAGTATTTGTACAAAAGTCTCATTGCAGAAAACTGGTGTCCAAGCTTTAGATGTGTTGCCTGATTGATTGATTGTCAATTTGCTTTAAGCGTATATAACATTATTTTCCCCCTCTTTTGTGAGATTTTCGTTGAACAAAGGAATATATATGCAACACAAATTCAAAATAATAGAATACTCCCTGATTTTTGGAAAAAAGTTTATTCTAACCAAATATAAGTGCAAATTAGGCATTTAAATGAACGTGCCACCTATCTTAGACCTTAAAGTGTGCATTTCATTTCAAATATACTCAGCTAAAAAAATTCTTAGAAAGAATACTCCAAAAGTTTATAGTGATGAAGATTTACATTGTGTCAAAAAATTAGAATATTCAAATTAAAGGAGGTTAAAAACTTTTTCAAAATAAACAATATCAATACTAGAATGCGTCATATTTTGCTGGATTCAATGTTTTAATCCCTTCTCACATATGGATTTTAACATTTTTTTCCATTAATCGTATCTGACACTGTTTCCATATCCTCTTCAATGCGACAGCAAGCTCAATTTTGTTGGCGAGCACTAGGTTTTGATCCGCTTTCTTTAGATTTGACGGTACCCCCCAAATTCTTGATCGTATTGAGATTGGTAGAGTTGCTTGAGAAGTTTAATGCCGAAATTCCTCTTTCTGTTTAAAATCTATGAGTCAATTTAGAGATGTGACACGGAGTAGAATCTTGCTAAAAAATAAAATATGTCAATAAATGTGTAACTGCTATGCCTTAGATGAAGTATCATGCAGTACTAGTGATAAATATTGGAAGTCACGCATTGTTTTAGTTCAAGATATACAGGGTAATTATAATTAAAGTTCCACTTTCAAAACGCTGTAAAAATAAAGCCACTGGTCAGAATGACGTCAAACTTCAACGGAATATTATCGAAGAAGGGGGGAAACGAATGGCAGAAGAAAAATAAATAGAAGGAATTTTTAGCAATAGATGGCCCTGCAAGTTTCAAAATATGTAAATCAAAACACCTGTCATGCGCACGACTCATTGAAGTTACCATTTCCCTACAGCCTGACCGTCCCGATCACCTGATCTTAACCCGTATGATTACTGACTGTGGGGCCAGGGGCGGATCTAAAGGGGGGCCATGGGGGCCATGGCCCCTCCCAAAGCCTTGTGATTGTAGGATTTTTTTTAAAGGAAAAAAAATGAAAATATTATGAGACAATAACAAAATTTAAGACATGTTTTTTACATTAAAAGAAATTTCAGCCTTAATTGGGAGAGAAATTATATCTCTCTCCTCGAAAAAGAACTATTATTCCCAAAATTGTGCTCCTTCGTTTACATCATATCTTGATTCCAACTTTAGACGCTTGGACGTTCTCCAAATGCTGTTGTCCTCAGAGTCACCTATTGCTCACGAGACCAATGAAAGCCTAAATTTGCGTATTTATGGCTTAAATTTCGAAGTTTTTCGGAGAGAGAGCTCACGAATACTCCATCGCTTTCTGTAATCCGCGCAAAAATAGCTTAAAATTAGATTTTTAGAGCCTCTTAGGTAAAATATTTCTAGAAAGGGGGGATTCCAAACACACACCCTCACTCTCCCTTTAGAATCATTCATTTTAATAAAGTTTCTCGAGAGTTTGTTCAAAAATTTTGGATGACCCCTCCCAAAATGATCGGCTGGATCCGCCACTGTGTGGGGCTATCTGAAAGCTGTTGTGTTCAATGCTCCGATTGCAAACTTTGCTGAGCTGAAAGCACGCATTGCGCAACACATTCTAAACGTGATCCCGGAAACACTTCGATCAGTTGTGGAACATGCTGTTTTTCGATTTCAACTCGTTTCAGAAAACAGGCGGGAAGACAGCATATTAAACATCTTTTGCGCCAGTCTCACGAAAATTAAAGACCGATTTGATTTTTACTGATTTTTTTTCTGCGGTTTTTGGCCTCAGGACAATTAAAAACCGATTTAATTAAATTATGATGCTTACAGCGCCATCTATTACTGAAAATTCCAACTATTTGTTTTTCTTCTGCCATACGTTTCCCCCGTCTTCGATAATATTCCGTTCATTTGTGACGTCATTTTGACCTGTGGTTTTATTTTTACAGCATTTTGAAAGTGGAACTTTAATTATAATCACCCTGTATATAACTTCCCAATTCCAGCAGCCCTCATGCACCAACACATCAAGAAGGATGTGTCGAAGTGGAGATAACGTCTTGCATAAGATTTCTCATACGCTTTTCTTTTTAAACGTCAAACCCGAACACCTTTTTTAGTTCATAGATATTTCTAAGAAACTTTCATAACTGAATATAATACTTTTCCAACCTTGTTGCCCCTGTATGAGCTTCTCTTTGCTCCAGGAGAGTCGTGCACGTTTCTGCTTCATATTTATCTTTGGTCTTACTTCGTAGACCCGCAATTAAAACTGCAGTTTATGCAACCGTCCAAGTGTAGTTGGCGTGGATAAGATAACTGTACATTCTGTCCAACACGTATGGACGTAAGAAGCATTTTTCAACGATTATTTTTTACAATTTACTTGAATTTCGGTTCATTTCTGCCAGGTGTTACAATTTTCTACCTCGTTTACTTCGGTTACTTTATAGTTGGTCAGTTCTATATTCCTTTAAAATCTTACATACCATAGATTGTAAAACATTCATTTAAATTGAGTTGGATAGTTTTTTCTAACTTTAAGAAATGATACAATATGTAACTTCGTTTTTTTCCGATTGATCACCTTGACGACCCATTTTGAGCAATACAAGGCTTTTAAAAGAGCGTAAAGCTATCCGGGTGCCAAGTTCCATACTTGTGACAAACTATAGGGTAACAAGTATGCAAATATTTTCGCTACTTTTAAAATTTCACATTGAATGAATAGATTATTCTAATTTTTTGACCCGTATGAAAAATCTATCTACTTTTCCAATGTGTTGATGATCCATAAGTTTTTAAAATAATATCTGAAAAGTTATTTAAATTGATTTACTTATTCATGAATAACGAGTTTTAATCTTTTTAATTTGCATGCGTTCATTTTTCCTGACTCAGGGACAGGTTTTGTTCAAACAGTTCTGATATTCTATCATATTGAATTTGAGTTGTACATGGATAATTGTACTAATGGTGGGACAATTAAAATATCTCACTGTATAAAATTTATTCTTCCAGTTGCTGCAATTTATTTTCGTACACCCGTGATACCCTAAGAAAGTAGACATGATAGATTCGTACAATATTCTGTTAGTATAGTATTGAGTTCTTCAGAAGATGAATGAGTCAAAACCACAGATCGAAAAACTTTTATGCTTCAACGTTATTTTTCTCTCTACTTATTTGCTGAGTTAAACCAAGCATAAAATGATCTCGAAAGGTGATGGAGTTTGCTTGCTCGTAAGTAGCAAAAAAAGTGAAACAATTCGGTCTAAAATTGGAAACAAGGATAAAATCCAATCTTTCTCCGACTATAAATTCTCAAATCGTGTTGCACACGGGAGAAACTAAACTCGTTCTTTTTCCCCCTTTTTAATTTCACGACTGAAATTCAATTCTTCTTGTAACATTTTTCTAAAGATAAAAAAATAAATATATTTTATCAGTGATTGCATTTCAGCCAATTAAAACTGTGAAAGAAAATCTTTTCTTTGAAAATTACAGAAAATTTGAGCTGTAATTTAATATTTTTTTTAACTTCAAAGAATTTTTTAGTACTTCTGAGTACATTTGATCCATCAGTTATTAATTCCATTGTATAATTTTGAAAGTTTCAGTTTTTTAACGGTAATACGCACTTAAGAAAGTGTTTGGTGATTCAGTTTTTTTTTTTTTTTTTTACACATTTACTTACAAACAAATCGAAAATTTGGTTTAAAAATTGAAACGTGTTCTTTTTAAACTGTTTTAGCAGTTTTTAAAGCATATTTAAAAAGTAAAAGTCTCACAGCTGTTTTACTCTGCAGTGGAACAAAATAGTCTCAACTTGCATTAAAATGTAGCGTGTTGTCAAAAAAATAATGAGCCGCAATACTTCTGATAATACATTACAATTTAAAAATGTGTTTTTTTTATTTTTTAATTTGTATTACCTTTCAAAGTTTGTTCTTCATTTCGAAGGTTAGATAGAAAGTCTTGTCACGCAAAATCCTTGAAAAAGGGCAATGCATTATGTTAAATAGAGGAAACAAATTAAAAAACCCAGTGGTGCAACAGCCCATGAGGGCCAAGTCTTTCTGTCCTTAGCTCAGTTTTCCTGGCGAAGGACTCTAGTGTTTATGAGGACAATAAAAAATGAAAAAATAAAAAATAAAAATAATAAATAAAATAAACAAAGACAAATACAGCAAGAAAGACAGGGAATGTTGGGCAAAGTGAAATAGTTATGATGACTTACTTTTTTCAAACTGAACATAGTGGAAATGTGTTCTGAAAATTACGGTATGTAAAGGAAGGACAATATATTTTACAATAAATCTTGTATTGAAAGATTATTTTTCATTTTTGGCAGTTAGTTTGTACAGTCATAGAAATAAAAACGAAACACTTTCAATTATTCGGCCATTATACATGCTAGAAAGGAAACAAAGGTGCCATCCGACTTGGTTTAAAGTCTTGTTTAACATTACGTAGGTAAAATTTTGCTAAGTGACCATATATAAAGCAAAATGAGCACCAACTCTTGATTTTCAAATGGGAACCCCTATTTTTTGCTACATAATTATGTTTAGACCGCAAAATACAGCCAGGGTACGAAATTTCACTGCATTCCGAGCAGTAGAACAGGAGTTATTAACGAAAAACGTTTTAGGGACCGTCACCACATTTAAAACGCTTGTTTCAAGGTCGCGGCTTATCAAGTAACGGAATGTAAACAAAGAAAAGATCAAGATTATCCAGCTCAATTCATGATTTTTCTAAGTTCTCTTTTTTTCCGTAATTCCATACTTTTTGACCGATAAATTTGTGCCAAAAAGCGATTTACGGTCGAAAACTTTTTTTTTTTTTTTTTTGAAAAAAAAGTTAAAATATTTACTGATTTTTGTCTATCTGGATTAACCTAAGAAAGACAGATGGGGTTTGGCTGGTCCATCGTATAGATCGTTGTTTAGTAAATCAAATAATGACAAATTAAAAGTAATGGAACTCTTTGCCTTTTCTAATATGAAATTATTTTATTGCTTATATAATCATTCAGCAAATTAGCCTCATAGAAATGTAAATATCCAACCTTATACCTAGAATCATGATGTGGATATGTTTGATAAATGTGTTGCATATATGTTACAGGTTTGTTTTGGAATGAATAGAAAGTCTTTTGATGTCAAATGGAATTGCGCGTTTTTAATTTCGCAGAACATCGGCAGAAGTTTGGGCCATCGGAAAAAAATATAAAAATATACCGCACAACGCATTAAATAGACTGGAGACACGAGCGAAGCAAGGTCCATTTATTCCGTGAAAATTTGCTCTAAATACATAAAATTAACGAAGTATCAATCTAAAAAATAAAACAGAAACAGGAGAATATAAATACCCGTTAATGAGCAAACCGTTCATACTCGAACTTTATTTGGGAAAAAGTTGGTTATTTAAATTAACACAGTGGACAAACACAGTAATTGTTCTAGCGACTTTTTTGTAATCAAAAAAAGAGGATTTGTTTGAAATCCAAATTTGATGAGGAAGATCATAATGCGTGGTATTATTTAAAAAGCATAACACAATTGGCGGTTTTAGTTAAACATGTAATGGCTCTTAAAAGCAATTTAGGAAAGTAATTTCCCAGTGCTGTTTCTAGCAACGAGATTCGAGATGGTCCAACCCGTAATTTAAAAAGAGAAAAGTTATTTTAGCTTAAACTAAGGTGAATTGAAATCAGACTTCTCGTTTTTTCTCTGATTTTGTAACTTTGCACTTTCAAACAAACCTTAACATTATCTGATTCTGTTTCGCGCACTATATACCTGCAAACGAACATTTTCTATAGCATTACGCTGCCGCACCTATAACAATACTAGACGCAGCATACACAACAGGCGGGTTAATCTACCCAGAGGCTACGATTTCGGCTTTGCTGCGAATTTCGCAGACTGGAATCGGAACTAATCGTGAGGGATGCAGAAGTCACATCATTGAAGCTGAGAGTGCGAATAAACTGGTAGCTAAAATAAATCTTTTCTGCTGGATGTTTACGGCATCTCACTGGTAAGAAAAATTTCTTCATCCACAAGTTTTTAGGCACTCTCAGCGACAATGACATGACACCTGCTTCATTGTTCGGATAAGCCTAGTTCAGGGCTGTTGTGCTCTTTAAAAGGCCTCACAGTAGCCATCGAATGGGGTAACCAAACCGCAATTCCATCGCCGTGTAGGCGCGGGCCACATTCAGCCCTTGAAGCTGGTCCATGTGGCCCTTTGTTTGCTTATAGAGTAAGGTTAGAAAGTAGAATTTGAGTGCCAATGTAGTAAAGGTGCAGCCGAATATTCCGATATTGGAATCTGAAGAACATGAATTTAATATATATAAGATAGGCATCTAGTAGCTGATAACAATAATTTATTATAACTCTTTTTTGTCGATATTTTTTCGTGTTATTCCAAAAAGAAAATAATTTGAAATTTTATCTTTGTCTTAAGAGAATGATTTTAATCAGAAATGAACAATGACCGAGAAACTAAATAGAAAAATAGGTATTTAAATTATAATTAAGAATAGACATAAACCCAACTTATCTAACAATCAAATTAATGTTTTGTTAAATCTTTGACAAAGTCGAAAAAAAAAAAAAAAATAGGTCTCAATTAGTCACAACAACTACTTTCGTACAGAATACGGCTCAAAGCACGCGACCCACTATTGCGGCTGACATTTCCTCTCCTAGATCTTAACACATTGAAAATTATTCAAACACTTTACAAAAAAATATTAATTCCTAAAAAACAGTAAACTTGTCTAAGAGCAAATATTGCCTACTAGTGGTACCCGCACGGCTTTGCCCGTTATGGAAAAATTAAAAGGTATTTTGGTTCGCCCGTATATTTACAAATAATGTATGGTGAATTTTCTCGCCAACTGGCTTTTACCCATGTTACGGTTCCACGTTATGATAATTTCGCAATTTACTCGTCCATCTTATGATATTCTTGTTCTTAAAATTAGAATAGAAAAAGAACCACATCGAATTTTCGAAAAATCGCTTCGAGGTGCACACCTTAATGCTACAAACTAACTTTGGGAGAAATTTCATGAAAATTGGCCGGACGGTCTAGGCGTCATGCGCTTCACAGAGATCCAGACATCCTACAAACATCCTCCGGACAGAGAGACTAACAGCTTTATTTTTAGTAAAAGATTGACCCATCTGTATACTGTTAAAGGCGAAACTTCACACTGTCCGCTATTTTTCGAGTGCTTTCTCCCGATTTAGACAAGGCAATAATTTTTCCTTTTAGCAAATTATCACTGGGAAGAGCCATAAATTCTACACTGTCTATTGCAACATGACTAGCAAGACAATGAGGTTTTATCGTATGTTTCTGTGAAAAAGTTGTGCATGTTAATTTTTTTCTGAGTTATTGTTTTACAAAAGGCAATGGCTAAACGCAGAAAAAAAAAAGAAAAAAAAAAGAAAAAAAAAAGAAGTATTTTAAGTGAAGTTTTTAATTTTGAAAGTTCTATAAAATATTTTTTTATTACACAATGAAGTATTGTTCCTCATTATTTAG
Organism: Uloborus diversus; assembly: GCF_026930045.1. Classification (NCBI taxonomy): domain Eukaryota; kingdom Metazoa; phylum Arthropoda; class Arachnida; order Araneae; family Uloboridae; genus Uloborus; species Uloborus diversus. Next base: position 104,629,011 of record NC_072740.1, on the reverse strand, counting down.
ACATTGACGTTTGAGCGATGTCTACAAAAAACTGACAGTTGCAATATTGTGTTGTTCTTCTGCAGAAACAGCGATTAAATTTATGCATTTAAAAAATTCATAGACGTAACTCTAATGTAGAAAAACCACGTTATAATTGGTTTGCTTATTTTATTGAACAATTTTTTTCTTTTTTTACGAAAAAACCAACTTTCATAATTTCTGTTTTAAAAAAGTATACGGTCCCCTAAAGTAAGAAAAAATGAATTTTTAAGCATAGCGCAAAAACTACTGAATATTTTGAGCTCAAATTTTGGATTCCCACAAAAAAAGCTCTTCTAGATTGTTTTTCTGTAAAAATTTAATGTGGTTTCAGATCATATTTCTTTCAAAAAATATTAAAATAATTCATAAAAAAACTAAAATTACATTTTAGGTGTTGTAAATGATGTTTTTATTATTGGGTCGATTCATATTTTGATACAAAAAACAATCTTTGCCGTGCCTAATTTAGTTTTTGTGTTATGAGTAAAAATATCAAAATACGTTTTACCATTACGAGATGAATTTTTCAAAACTCGATTCTGAAGTAACGGCTGAATCGAATTAAACAAAACTTTGTTTACAGAGTTAAAAAAGGATGCTGATCACAAATATTTGATAAAAAAAGGGGGTTCTCATTGAAAAATTTGAAGTTGATGCTCGTTTTAATATGAAGACGACCCCTTAACAACAATTTTTTTGCATAATTATGTATAACTTTTTATTCCTGAAACAATAACACCTTACACGTGTCTCTAGTGTCAATAGTCTTTGAATACGATCGAGTGTTTCGTTTTTTTCTATGACTGTACCTCCAAAACAAGATGGAAAATTTTCATTTTTTTACGGGGCAAAGTGAAAAATGAAATAACTTTCTAATGAAACACTTTTTATTCTATTATTAAAGATATTTTTGATCAACTAAAGCAGTAAATAAAATAATGAATGAATAAATAAAAGGAACAGTAGCAATAAACGAGTTCAAAAATAAATAAATTACCTAATATACAGGAAAAAATAAAGTGAATAAAAAGTGAATGAATAAGAAAAAAGTGAATAAATGAAAAAATATGGAAGTTAATAAATGAAGGAATGAAAATGTAATAATTAACAAATGAATGCGTAAGTGGTTTGATAAAAGACTGAAGAAGTAAACTAAAATACTTGCTTTGCCCCATCCACTTTGCATCGCATACGCTTGACTAAGAAAGATATACAAAGAATTCAAAACAAAAATGAGCTAAATAATTAACAACTAAATACTGCACTAAATAATAGTAGGTCGCATTTCATAATTCTAATATTAATAAAAATTACTTTCTCATTTTATAAAACCAAAAGTATTTTTTTGACTTACCGCAAAATATTACAATATGAGTACCATTCTTTAAAAATTGCTTGCATTTTCGTTCTCTGATTTTCAGAGGTATTTTAAGGTGACTGGAATAGACAACATGTGTTACTACATAAGTAAAATATTACTAGATAGAAGGCGCTAAAAGCAGAGTGAATGTTTCACTTCACCCCACATTCCCTTATTTGAAAAAAATCGAGAAACAATTCATACATGTCTTACAGGGGTTTTATTTGTGTATCCTTAGTCACAAAACATGCAGTTCAACAGTTCCAGCCACACAGCTCTCAATATGGCACTATCAAACTTTTGGCAAAGCTCGTGTTATGTTTGTATTTTTAGAGATATGTAAAAGATCAAAATTTCCTATTGTATGATTTTATATGTACATTTTACGAACACCTATGGTGTTGTTTTAGTTGTATTTGCATAAACTAATAACACAAAAAAATGTTGAAAATCTTCCTTTTTTAATGTGCTCAGTTTTGTAAATTGTGTGCTCTGTCCAGAAAATATAAACTGAGAAGCATCAAAGTAAATTCATTTCAAAGTAAATCATAAAATACGACCATTAAACTGAGCAAAGGTCTAAAGAAATGTCTCAATACCATGAATTTCAATTTGAAAACAGTACTCAGTATTTACTTACGAAACAGAATGGATTAAAAGACAGAAACTACATATTCAATAAACAACCTCTCAAAATCATACCCATGGCGTATATTAATTAACTCTTCATTGTAATTTCTCAACTAACAAGAAATTCTTTTATACTTGAAAACATTTTAATTATTTCTAAAATAAATAATTATATATGTCTAAAGTAATGAGAGTTTCTTGTTTCATCTATACTAATATTATAAAGAGAGAGAGCGGATTTTTGTGTGTTTAGTACTTGTTTGTGTTAGTTTGTGTAGTGTACGAGCATTTTTGTAGCAATAACATGTAGCATTGTTTTATAATACGATGCACAATTTCGCAACATATTATTTTATGCTTTCGATAAGCTTTTAATCTATACTAATATTATAAAGAGAGAGAGTGGATTTTTGTATGTTTATGTTCCTGGTAATCTCTGGAACCATTGCAGCTGTTTGAAAAATTCTTTCACAATATGAAAGGTAAATTTTTACTGAGTGACATAGGCTACAAATTATGCATATATGTACTTATGGTAAATTTTTAAACCAGTAAATTGTCTTCGCTACCAGTTTATGTTTTGCACTGATATAATGTTATATACGTAAACACAAGCACTATTTGTGTTGCGCTTGCATTAACTAAATAGTTGAAAATTCCGTATGAATTGAATGCTAAGGAATAGAAACAATAATTAGATAGTTGAAGGTTCCGTACAAATTGAATGCTAAGGAATAGAAACAATAATTAAATAGTTGAAGGTTCCGTATGAATTGAGTGCTAAGGAATAGAAACAAGGGAAAAAATAACGATGATGGCATAAGAACGACGTAACCTATACATGTATTTAGGGCAAGAAGGGATAAGTTATACAGCATTCTATTAGCATTGGTCATCGCCAAACAATTAGAGCCGCAGAATGTTAATGCATCAAAATTTATTCAAACGAACTATAACTGAGAATCGCTTCGAGAAAATTAATTTTTGAATTCAAGCAGTGCAAATAGGTGATCCGTGATTCTAAAAGCTGTAACGTAGCATGTTACAGCTTTTAGGTTTTTTTTTAATCTATACTTATATTATAAAGAGATATGCTTTATTTTGTATGTTTATATGTTTCGGACAAGATTAATACATGATTGCAACCTAATGAAAGAGTACGCTTACAATCAAGCAAATAAATTAGTAATCGATCAGCGAGTGGCCTATGATACCAGAACGCGAATTAATATTTATCGGCATACCCGGTGGAACTGGAAAAAGTTTATTAAATTTAACCAAAGTCAACAGGCAGACTGAGGATGTGTTTGTAGTTATTTTTTTTTCTTTTAAATGCAGCAATGTTTATTAGTGGTCGAAAAACTGGCCACTAAAGGTTGACACTACTTTCAATGGCTCTCTTCAGATAGACTCTGTACGTTTGATTAAAAAAAAATGGGCCATTTGGATAGCGTCTTCAAAAGGACAACATTAAGAGAGGCATCATGTTTGCATTTGCCGGTGAATCTTACCAAAGTATTCTTGTATAGTCTTATCAAACTATTCCTGTAGTTCTCTTGATTAACGAGTGCAGATATACTTTAAGCCTGTTTAAAATCGTCTCCTTTTAGAGACTCTGTTCGATCTCTATGTCTCAAGAATACTTTTAAGAGCCCTATTCATTCTATTAAATTCAAAGGCGGTAGTACAATAATTTTGTTGCAAAACTTTAATTTGTCTTACGTATACAATGGAACTGGACCTCAAGTAAAATCAATATAGACTAATATGAATTACCGTATTATTCTTACGAGATCAGCAGCAGTTCAGTCAGGAATATTTCTCGAATTCCCGTGGTACATACAAGTTTTCATTTCTAATATAAGTGCAATTTCCAATGAAAATTTTTTACGCCATCACCATCATCAAAACTGAAGGTCAAACGTACAACGTTACATATGGGAAGATTACATTGTTCACGGGGGAGTATAGGTTGGTCTCTCTTAATTAGGAAATGAAGTGGGTTAACTTTTTTCAAACCATATAAAAACGAAACGAAAAGCATATATACGAGTATAACATGATAATATGTATACCAAGCTATTTTAAAACAAAAAAAATCTGCAGAATATTTATTTTAGACGGATAATTTTTCAACCCGAACAAGTTCGGGGCGGGCCCCTAGCACAATATATTTTTCAAATGTATCGTACGTTCCTTCCGTTGTTTTCAGAGAAAATAAACACATTTTCTGAGGGTGTGCTCTGTGCTGCAAGAAGTAAAGCAAAAATCCTACTGAAATAAATATTTCGAATCAGAAAGTATTGAGAAAATATGAAACAAAAAGAAACCTACATGTTGTTTTCTTTTTTGGATGGTTTTTATATTGGAGCAGATAAACTATAAAAAAAAAAGTGGAAACGTATTTAGTAAGTGTAGGTATCACGAGGAAATTGTTTTCTGCTAAATGCATCACGAAACTATATAATATTCTCCTGCTTAAAAAAATACTAGCTTCTTCATAAATATAATAGAGAATCCACGGATTGAGTAGCGTTCTGACGTCATCAACACTGAACCTCGCTCCGTAGCAAAATAATTTAGTAATATTTTTGGTAATGTTTGACATGCAGGGAAATGTTTTATTTTGACCAACATTGAACTGGATCCGGTAATTTAACTGTTTAACTGGTAATAATGTAATTTTAAGAGAATGAAATAAAGAAAACGTGATCAACAATTAACTTTATCTACTGGAGTTTAGGGTTAATCCACTGGGCTGAAATTTCAAGTATCAAAATATCACTAAACAGGCATATGTTTCGTTCAAATGTAGAAGCAGTTTTCACCCGTCATACCTTGACGGGCAATTGTCTAGTTTGTTAATGAAATCTCATCACAATTTTCGATGTTTTTTAAACTTAAAGATTAAAATTTACTTGTTTAAGAAAACATTACGAAAGCTGAGTATTTGTAAGTATAAGTCCAAAATATTTTGAAATTTGATCAATTGCTTGTACTCTCTACCACGGCTTAATTTCCTCCGAAGAATTGCAATAGGTGGTACTTTTTAAACAAAAGAAAACGTTAATACTTAATTCGTTATCTATTGCACTCTAACATTTTATTACAGGCCTAAGACTATTATCATTAGATGATAATTCTTAATTATTCAAGAATCATTATTTTCTTCTTATTACAAAAACAAACCCAAATATTTCCTTTCTGCTCTTGTTTAGGTCACATAAGGTAAGGTAGTAAACAGCACTTTATCTGTTAATGTGAGATCAACGAGAAGAACGTCACTGGCACGATCGATGCAACAGAAAGTAATAACATAAGACAGTGAAAGGAGAAAATAGAAGAACAGTATATATCAACAATAGTGCGAGTGCAATTAAAGCGTTGATACTGATTCGAGTGAAGAGAACGTATAAATCATTATTGCAATTCTGGAACAGGAAAAAATGAAGATGCAATGGAAAGAGGAATGGATTCCATTGAGCCATCAACATATTTGATGACTTCATTGGCAAGATTAATTTGACGTTGATTTACCACAAAAGCAGAAGAAATGATTTTGGCGCATACAAAACTCTTGGGGTGGGAAAATTGCATCATCACTGCATTTCTGATACAACACAATAAAAAAGTAAGTAAAAAAATATAACGTTCGTGTACAACAATGAGCTGTCTTATGTGCCTAACTTTTGACCATAACGTATCTGACAAAAACCAGAAAGTTTTCACTCTAAAATCAGTAACCTCCCTTAAATTAGCATTAACTATTTCTGAAAAAAAAAAAAAAAACAGAAACCTTCCCAATTAAATCCAGTTATATCTCTGCACTATTTCACATACCTTCAGGACAAAGCCCATACGTTAATCGCCGAGTCTTTCCTGATATACCAACAAAGCTCCTCAAGCAAATACGTGAAAAACTGCACATTAAACTTTATCGCGGCTCAATTCATTAGGTAGTGGAAGGTCAACCACCTAAAAAAAGTAGCCTAAAATATTTCTACACTGGTAGCTAAATATGTTTTCCACCACAGTGTGTATAATCGGCATTTATGGAACTAGTTGCGAATCAGGATTTTTTCGCACAAAAGCTTGTTTCTCAGGGGAAACTGGTGTTAAGCCCTTGATATCCCGAAACATTACCCAGATGTAATCAGTGTCGTTTCAGTTTTTTTTTTTTTTTTTTTTTTTTTTTTTTACCGTGAATATAGGCGGAAGTCCCTCTTCAACTCTTCAAATTTGAAAGTTCTGTTTGAATGCATAGAAATGGTTTGATGTTTTCAGTTTGTTTCCAATATTCTGCATAAAATGCTAATGAATGAACGAAGGCACATTTTTTTTTCATTTGAAATTTTTGAAGGTTACGGAAATAGCCTCTATTTAGAGTGGTAATACATTTTTTTTCCAAAGAATAACTTCGATGCATCAGACTACATTGATATTATTAAATGACAATCATGAGAAATAACTGGAGGTCAGAATAAAAGTATCCACCAGTCGATTAAAAGTGCATACACAGATTTGTAGTCAGGGAAGTTCTCTGTCATAATCAAAATATAAAAGAATTTAGTTGTCTATCAAATCATCTACTATTTGTATCTCCTGTTCCATTGTCTTGCCATTCTCGGACAACTTTACAGCCGCTTTTGCGCTAAAAAGGGGAGTGCCTTGGAACCATGAAACACGTGCTAAATTTTGCTTCACAAAACTGGTCCTTCTTACTGTTGATATATCTACTGTATAAATCCACTGTAAAAAAAACAACGAAACACCACTGGTTATTTAAGTGAAAAATTTCGGTAATTTACAGGTGTTCATCTATCTCCTGTGAAAATCAATTATCTTTGCCAAAAGGTTTCCTGAAGTGCTACAAATTATACGAATGCAGATTTCTTACTGTTGGGAAAATTGTCAGCAACCACTTTAAAGATTGCCTGACTGTGTTAATTAAGACTATCGATTGTTTGAGCTCGCTAATGGTCCTTCAAGAATGACAAAGCTCCTAATAAGAGCAAATAAACCCTTGAAACTAGGGATTGCAAAACCGGCATTCGGTATTTTTAAAACGTGATAGCGGAACACCGGTTTTGGTACCGGTATTTGAAATTTCTTTAAAAAATGCTTGAAAACTTATTGTTTCGTTGCTCCATTTCATAATTTTGTTCAAAAATTGTATTATTTATGAAAATGTATTGTGACAAAATATAAAAGAAAGGAACAAATGTCATAATAAAAAATCAATAACTGTAAAAAAAACATAATGCATCTATTGAATTGACTCTAAACCTGGAACTTATTTTAGTACTCAACTTTTCTACAGTTGAAAATAATCTCTCGATTCACGAAGATCGGTGGTACTGTTAACAATACCCGATACACCTCCTCTAATTGTCTATAAGTCCTTCATCTTCAAATCATCCGGTCTCTTCATGTTATTTTTGAAAAATCCCTTTCTCTCTCTCTCTGTGTTTCTTTTGTATTATTTGTACCGTTATTAATATTTTTTAAATTAATAGCCTGTTGTAATATCTTTCCAAAAACCGATACTTTTCAAAAATAAACATCTTTTCCTTTTGAGCAGGAGAGGTTTGTGTTTGCTTTTTATTTGCCCTTTGCTTTGAAATTCACGATAAACTTCACTAAATCTGATCTTGTTAGTTTCTCTTATTCGCTTTAGCTTTTCTTCGAAATTCTTTACAGTTATAATTATGTAAATATCTGAAAATATGTTTCAATTGATTATGCTTTACCTTTATGCTAATTTAAAAAGGGACTTTTTTCAAGGTATTTTGAAGGTAAAATGATAACAAATTACCATTTGTTATGCTAACAAGAAAAAGTTTTGTCAAAATTTAGTACAGTTGTGAAAAATAATTAAAAAAGAAATCATTAATTATTACTGCAATTGATGGTTGGAATAAATTGTTCACAAGTTCATTCAAAATTACACTCGAAATTAAAGCTTTCACCAAAAAGAAAGCGAGTGATCAGGAAAATGGAAAAAATGAAATTATAGTCCGCAAAAGTGAACAAAAATGCAATTTATCTCACCATCAAGTAATAACAATATTATTTTGCAATCTTTCCTTTACTTTTCTTTACTAGTAGTTCGTGCTTTTGAAGCCAAATTTTTACATCAATAGATTGATTTTGCATGAAAACCACCGCCAACTCAGTCAATTCCAGCCGAGGACTGCAGTTTCGTGCTTATTAGCACTCATCAGCCCGGCATAGGAGTGACCGAGCAGGAGGCGGAAAATCTCTTAAGGAAGCCAAGAGTGCCAAACAAACTAATAGCTAATACAGAATTAGCACTGACCAGACGAGTGACCGAAACAATGGTTCGGTTCAACTCGAATATTGAAGGCAAGGCAGGTATATTCAGTAAGTTACGGCCCTATTGATTTTGGTTCTGTATCATGGAAAAAGAAATGTACATTTAAAATACAAGTAGATATTTAATAAGTTGAATTGAATATTCTCAAATGCGGAAACTATTTATCATTTTCATCTAATACCGAAAATACCGGTATTTTACCTCAGCAAATACCGGTATTTCAAAATTGCAAAATTGCTCGAAATACCGGTATTCGGTATCTGTTATACCGGCATTGCAATCACTACTTTTGGATCTCATAGCTTTGCAAGAATTCCGGACAAGTGAGATGCTTGACACTTATTGGCGATGCTGTTTTAGCTGTGGCCTCGAATGCAATACTGCTTTCAGAGATTTCTTGTCTATTAAAGATAGTTTCCGGCTATTTTTTAAAACTTAGGTTAATTTTCATTGATAACTCCGAAGATATTTTGAATTCTTCAGAAGGGTTTCTGAATCTTAGCGGAAAACGCTCCTGTTATTTGCAAGATTTGTTATTGGAAGAAGTGGGGCACATCAGATATTACTTATTTTCCAGCAACGTTTCTGAGTTGTTTTTACAGTATGGTAGAGCAGAGTGTTTGAAACAAGATATCTTTACCCCGTTTTTCTTCTAACAAAACATGAGTACCTTTTATTATTTAAGTAACTGACGTGGTGGTGTCAAAACTTAATGCGTCTGCTGTGCCTAAATGTTTATTTTCATCATGGTTATTGCTATTTCGTCTGCCCTGCCTGACAGCAACTGAAGAACATGACATCGCATCCCACATAATCAACATTACCTATCTCATATTTTAAAACAACACTTAAACATAGTTTATTTAGTAGAAGGTAAATTGATATCGAATATATAATTTGATTCTCCGTTAATCAGGTGTAAGGTATATCGAAGTTGAACCATTTTTGCTATTTTAAATAAATTACGTGCAATCGTTTTATTAGTACGATAAAAGAAAACTGGGAATTAAAACTGCTGAAGAGACTTACACTTCACCCCTACATCCACCGTGAAACATATCTACATTCGGATTATCTGCAACTATGTTTTAATGTATATTAAATAAGTTTTCGTTATTTATGACACATAACACAAAGGAAAACATACTTATAAATTTAAAACGGGGCGACATTTACAGCCCCTAAGTCACCATTTAAAATTGAGAGAAAGACTCTTTTTGTTTTTGTGTTAGTTGCAGAAAAGTTGGATTGAAATGAAAAGTAGAGATTGTTTCAAACGTATTAAAATGTTTGTACCTTTATAAATATTTTCTCTTTTAAACAGAAACACGTTGATACAGAATGCAGTTCTTTGCAAATAAAAAAAAAATAAAAACTGAACATATCTCTTCCATTAAAATATCTATATTCCAAGTAAATATCATGTGATATTGATATTTCTTACTCAACACTTCATAACACGATTGAAACTATTTAAAATATTTATTTAAACGCAGTAACAAAATTTTTATTATTTCACTGTCAATCCCAATGTCTAGACGCGTCTCATCTTTATTATATGATCCTCCTCAAACGTCTCGACTATTTCGTTTTCCATCCGGATAATTATTCCGGCTACAAGTAGTCATAATCTGCTTGCAGCCTTCTTCTTGTCGGAATTCATCATTTATCTCTCTCCTTCATGCCTATCACTTCCAAATCCGAAAATAAATTCAGTGAAATCTCTTTTGCTCTCATTTTCAGTTTACTGGAAACAGCATACTGTTGAATTTCTCTGAAAAAGAACTAGTAAAGCAGGTTTTCTTACAACGCCCCTTATTTTAATACTTGGCATTCTTTGCTATCTATATATTTTTTCTCTCGAAAATATCAATTTGGCGTGTTATCAATAGCTTAGTTTTGGTTGCAGGAAATCAAACAAAACTAGCACCTCTGAACCTTAAAACCACGTATTACTGATAATTAAATTCGGAGCCTATATCAGAGAAGTAAGAAGTTTTATTAAAAACTGTGCCACCACTTTATTATTTATTCTCAAACCAAAAGTATATACATATATACACAGGGTGTTCCGTTTTAACCTGCAAAACCATTATTTTCGCAAACGCTAGTCCTAGATGTATACTTCCAATTGCAAAAATGTTAAAACCATATGCAGAGTTAGGATATCGAAAGTTTGAATCAAAACTAAAAAAAACTTTTTATACGGGCCCCAGGTCCCCTATCTAATATTTAGAGAAATAATCTCCATTGAAAACTATTGCTGACAAAAAAAAAAAAAAAAAACTTGACATTTGTGCGACCAAAACTCAAAGAAGATATCCCAGTTCAAAGTTTTAAGCGACCATACAGAAGATGAGATTGGAACTTATCGCCTTTTCAGAAGAATGATAGGCCGTCCAAGTAAGAAAAACAAGGTTTTTATATTTTTCATTGCTATTCAAAAATAAATGCAAACGTTATGCCGTGATACGTAAAAACTCTACAAAACCACAAACAGTTTGAAAACATACACTCTATGCACGCATATCATTTTAAACACTTGTTAACTGCTATATTTTCCCCCATTGACGGTGAGTGAAAATTGGTCTAAGTCACAAAACGCTGCGCTTCATATATCGGTGAATATTGGTCGTACCAGTTTCAAACTTTTTGTGCTGGAATTATTTTTCAATTGAGATTATTTTCCTAAATATAAGTTAGGGGGAGGCCCGTATAAAAAGTCACATTTTGTATTTTTTTGACTTTTTTTAAATTTTTATTTTTAACTTTCAATACCTTAACTCTGCATCTGATTTTGAACGTTTTTGCAAATGGAAGTATACTTTTAGGACTAACGGTTGCGGAAAATAAAGGCCTCGCAGGTTAAAACGGAACACCCTGTATATATATACAGAATGTCCCAAAAGTGACCGGTCAGTTTTAAAAATCAATAAAAACTAAACGGGTAGAGATAGAAAAACGCGATTTGTTGCAATAGGCCTAGGAAAACAGTAAATTTTCATACAGACAAACTTAAAAAAAAACGTTACAATGTTCCTCAACAGATTGCGTTGCAGGTATTTTAAAAGGTAACACAGTATGTAATATCGCCAAAATGACCAGTATATTTAAAGGAAAAAAAATAAAACTAAACGGACAACGACAGAATTACTGTTTTTTAGCAATATGTTTGGTAAATTTGCACAGTAAATTTTCAAGACACACCTGCAGCTTTTTCTAAATGCCTGCAACGCCATCTGTAAAGGAACATTGTAACTAATTTTGAAAGTTAGTCTGTCTGAAAAATTATTGTTATCCCAAGCATAATGCAACAAACGGTATGTTTCTGTCTCTGCCCGTTTTCTGCATAAGGAAAAAAAAAAAAAAACCTTAAACCAAAGTTTTTTGCCCTGGATTCGAACTGACACCCATCTCATTACCAGCACGACATTCCATCCAACCGAGCAATGTATCTTCGATTTTGAATGGAGTAAAGTGAGATAAAAACAGAAAAAAAAAATGTTTTTTTTTCACAAAAAAAGCCGTAAAATCTTGGGATTAGCAAACATGATAAGCTTTAAAATGAGCAGTTAATCTTGGGATTATGGTTTAGAAATAGAACAATTCATGCACAACGATATATAAACATGCTTGAAGATATTTTTAAAGTACTAGCGGCCCGTCCTGACCTTGTTCAGTTGAAAAAATATATATATCTTTAAAAAATATTATGCTGAAACTTTTAGTTTAAAGTTTGATAGTAAGAAACATTTTTTGTTCGGTTTTTATTATATTTGAAACAAATTGATCTACCTAATTTACTGATCAAGAGAGACGAACATATATATCTCACTGAACAATATTATCTTTCGTATTCACCGTTGTACTACGTATCGTAAAATTGTGCGTTTGAACTTTAGATTTGAAGATGGTTTTTGCATAAAAAATTTTCATTCGCAATTCCAATCACTTAAACTGAAAATGGAAAGATGCAGATATCTCCAAATCATATTATTCCGTTGTAATTTTGATTTCCGTAGTGATTTTGTTTAAATTCCATTGCAGAGCAAAGGTAAATTAAAGTTGCCCAATAAAATATTTGGAATATCGGGTTTAATTTTAAAAGCATGAAAAGAAGACAGGACGAGGTAAGGGAATTAAGGAGCTCATGTGAATGCTGCACGGACATGTTGTCAAAAATTATTGCCCCTCTAGAATTTCCTAACTCATATATTTTGATAATATGTCTTTTTGCAGGAATTTTCTCGTTACTTACTTGTAATAAAAGAAATTAGTAATGATTACCACCATCTCCTAAACGAACTCTTATAGTTGTTCTTAAGATACAGAGATTGTAAAGGGCTTCTAAATAGTAACGATTTTAATAAGGATTGAAGTGTATATGCACGCGTTCCTCTAGGACACCACAGGAAGAGTTTGATGAAAGTCACAGTCAAATACGAAGGTGACACCTGTCATAATTTTGTCTGAATCTTTTTATCCTTTTAGGGTTCTATCTCCGCCTTTTATAGCCCAAACGGTGACTCATCGAAAATTCGTCCTACATTATGAAATAACCTCTTGAAGAAGTTCTCCCAATTTCCAGTTTTCTGTTGTAAAACATAAGGAGTCTTTCTGGGGAGATATTCAAAGCAGTTTAAAAGTGAAATAGTCAGTTTTTGAACCACTAAGTAAAGTCTCCGCAGTTCCATAAAAAAAAAAATCGCAAAAGTAAGCCTTCTGATTGATTTTTGGCTCATATTGAATTTATTAAGTTTTCCAGTTCCACCGGGTATAGCTAAAAACAGTAATTTGCGTTCCTGGTTTTCGTAGACTAATCTTGTTTTTATTGAACTAGTTTCGTTGATTCTCTGTGGCGGTGGCAAACTAAAGTCCCCTACTAAGTTTCCGTATCAATGGCAAATTTTACCTTTTTTCGTTTTCTTTTTAAACAAGATTTTGGTTTATATTATTTGACATTGAACGACACTCTTAGTGTTTCTGCTGACGCTCTCTTTGCTATATGTCGTCACAGAGATCTTTTTTAAATGTTTGCAATAAAGCAGTTTGATCTAAAGTTGTCATAAAAATTAAAATAGTTATAAACCATTTTCTAAGTTTAGTTGCAGAGTCAGAAAAATATATGTTTCAAATAGAGTTGGTTTCCAAGTTTTGTCTCCCTCTACAAGACCGAGTTCTATACATAGATAGCTTGGTAGGTCCTTTAACTGTCAAAAGACCTTGGAAATATGTTGGACCACGAAAATGTTCTAAATAAATTCTTAAGTGACAAAATTCCTATTGGCTAGTAGGACGAATATTGTATATTCTACTAAGAGGTGAGTCTTTTTTAATTCCGGGCTGAATTTTAACCTCTTTAACCAGTTTTCTTCGAAAAACTTACTTTTCTTACATGCCTCTTTTTTTTTTATTTTTGAAATTCCTTTCTGATATTTCCTGATAACAGATTTGTATGTTATATTATTTAATTATATCCTTTTGAATGCTTAAATACGATCATCATGAAGAATATTTCTCCAAAATATTTTTATTTCGATTTTTCTCTTTGCCAATTTTTTTCCCATTGAATGTTCTTTGTTTGCCATGGTTTTAACTTTGAACGTGCAGTACTTATGTGCAATTACTCTTTGAGTTGAGAATTTTCAAAACTAAATGTAACTAACCTGGTTGTTGTTATTTTGCTTGTAGTTTCAGCATAGGTACGACGAGCTATTGACTAATACTACAAAAAATGTTCGGTTGCAAGTATATGGTGCTCAGAAAAAAATCAAATAATGCTAAGCTTTGTTTGTAAGTGCAAAGTTACGAAATCCGAGAAATGACAAGAAGTCTGATTTTGATTCACCTTGGTTTATGCGAAAATAACTTTTTTTTTTTTTTTTTTTTTTTAATTACGGGTTGGATTCATCTCGAATCTCGTTGCTAGAAACAGCATTGGGAAATTACTTACCTATACTGCTTTTAAGAGGCAGTACATGTTTAACTAAACCCACCGATTGTGTTATGCTTTTCTAATAACATCATGATTTGTGATCTTTCGCATCAAATTTGGATTTGAAACAAATTCCCGTTTTTTGATTTCAGAAAAGTAGCAAGAATAGCTATTGTGTTTCTCCATTGTGTTTATTCACTATTCCCGAATATAGTTCGAGTATGCGGGGTTTGCTCATTAACGGGTATTTATATTCTCCTGTCTCTGTTTTATTTTTTAGATTGATATTTGTTCATTGTATGTATTTAAAACAAATTTTCACGGAATAAATGGGCATTGCTTCACTTGAGTCACCAATCTATTTAATGCTGCATCTTCTTAATTTATGCGGTATATTTCTTATATTTTTTATGCGATGTCCGAAACTTCTTCCGATGTTCTGTGAAATAAAAATCGCGAATTCCATTTTACATCAAAAGACCTTCTATTTATTCCAAAAAAAAAACCTGTAACATAGTTGCAATACATTTATCAAACATATTTAATATTTACATCATTTTTGGGGGTTTAAGGTTCATTATTTACATTTCTATGAGGCTAATGGCTGAATCATTAAATAAGCAATCAAATAGGTTTATATTATGAGAAGTCAAAAATTTCCCTTGTATTCAATTATTCATTATTTGATTTATTAAACAACGATTTATGCGAGGGACCAATCAGGCCCCATCCATCTTCCTAAGGTTAACCCTAATAGACAAAAATCAGTAAATAATTTAAATTAAAAAAAAGTCGAAAATCGCGTATTAAGTATATCGCCTAAATCGCTTTGTGGCGTAACATTTTTCGGCCAAAAAGTATCGAACTACGAAAAAAAAATAGTAAGAAAAGAGAACTTTAACAAAATCTCGATTTTTGCTTACATTCCGTTACTTTAAAGGCCGCGACCTTGAAAGTAGCGTTTTAAACGTTGGGACGGTCCCTAAATCGTTTTTCGTTAATAACGTGTTCTACTGCACGTAATGCAATGAAATTTCGTACTCAGGCTGCATTTTGTTGTCTAGACATAACTATGCAGCAAAAAATAGGGTTTCCTAATTAAAAATCGAGATTTCCTGCCAATTTATTTCTGTATACAGTCCCTTATGAACATTTTACCTACTTAGTTTTAAAGACGACTTTAAACCATGTCGGATGACACCCTTCTTTTCTTTCTGGCATGCATTATGGCCGAATAATTGAAAGTGTTTCTTTTTTTCTATGACTGTACATCTTTTCTAAAATTTCGCTCTCTCTCTCTCTCTTATGCACCTTTTGGCTTGAGAAAGTCCTTAAAGACCCTTATGCTACCTTTTCAGTCGTTGCACGTTTCCGTCTAAAGTGAAATATTTTAAAGATAGTGTTTCAAATAAAATAAGCATAAAACTACAGTACGAGTAAAATATTTCCTTTAAATTTATCCCACATCTGAATAATATCTAGTCAGAAATTGGAAATAATTTAAAAATTCAAAGAGTTAATCTTATGAATGAGAAATAAATAGCTGTATAAATTATTTTTTCAAATAAACGCTAAATATATTATTTCCCGTTTTTATTAAATGCATGCTTTTAAAATTTAATTACTATTGAACTACTTACAATAAAACGCTAAGGTGGTTTTCAAAGAGATGCCAAGAAAACACGGGGGAGTTTTGTTTACATGGAAAAAAAATACATATCAGTGATATGTATCGAACCAAAAGGTGGCATCGGAGTGATTTTAAGGAAATAATATTTTTATGCAGCTTTTTTTGGATCAAGTATTCCAATATAACAAATATTTAAGATATTTGTACGAATTACAACAATCTACATGAAAAACACTATCTGGGATTAAAAAGTATTTTAGAGGGTTACGAGTTACATAAGGTGGGATAAAGCGTCTTTTAACTGGGTCAAATGAGTAGGACGATATATTTGCATGCGTCACTTTAAATAGCCCAACTACAAGAAGTTACAAGGTGTAATATGTGGAGACTTCTGGGGGCCATCCTTGTGGTCAAACTATTTTTGTAAAAGAATCACTGATAAAAATTTATGACGCAATAACATGTCTAATTGCTAAATAACTTCTTTTTCAAATTTGTTTTTTATTTGATGTTTTGAACCTTCGAAAACTGCTTGTGCATAGGCGTTTTTTAAAGCAACAGTAACACAGCTTCATAAATGTCTACACTCTAGATAATATGAAATCATTTCGTTGATTTCTTCAGCTCATGATAAAAGTGTACTCAAAAAAAAAAACCTTTGGTCAAAAACATAAATAATACATATAAATATCTTTTAGTAAAAAAAAAACAACAAAAATGTTACATGTACAATTCCATTGCTGTAAATGTATAAAAGGAAAAAAAATTGACGTTTTTAATATTGAATCAAATAACTGCGTATATTTTTTCTAAAATGTGCAGTAGAAAAATATTTTCATGTAAAAGATACGGTTATGCATGAATATATCTCAACAAAAATTCTGTACCTTAGAGCCAGAAGGACGTGAGTCACATAATGGAAGTTTGACATGAGAGAGGAAAAACTTTTTTCTGCGATGGATGGGTAGCGCGCTCTTTTAACCCTGGTAAAAAAATAAAAGAATTTTTTTTTTAAAGAATTACGTTCACATGGCTCGATGCGGAATAAGTTTCTACATACAACGTACTGATAAACAGAAAATTGCAATTTTTGGACTTACGTTCCTCTGACTCTGAGGTGCAGAGTTTGGCCTGGTCCGACGTTGCAATCAAAGGTTTTTAAAACGATTGATAATCCTGGAAATTAGCCGAACGCAACAAAACATTTAGAAGGAAAATAGCAAAAATTTTTAATAGATAGTGTAAGTTGTAATTATGTACTCAGTGTGATCTAAAATAACATTTCTAGTGAAAATAAAATGAGCTTTGTAAAATGTTTTAAAGTATTTTTTCGAAGTATATATATATATATATATATATATATATATATATATGCAGAGACTTTTTAAATTCTGTTTTACATACATCAGTGTAAAAAACAATCATGATTTCAGTTTACAGTTTCAGGGACAGGAAATAGATATGCATCCTTGATCGCCCTTCGCATTCGCCTGATCCCTGATCTGTCATCAAGCGACAGTTTTCTGTTCCCGAAACTAAAAACTGCTATAGTTTTGAAGCCCATTTTATAGAAACTATAAAATGAGCTTTTCACGATGCACTGTAAAAAAATTCCGAAACGTTACTGAGTATTTTCGTGTAACGTGTCGGAATTTCAACGGTTTTTATCCACTTCCTGGAAAAATCAAGTATCATTGTCAAAAAATTTCCTGAATTGCTACAAGTTGCATGAATGCAGACTTCTCTCTGTTGTAAAAAATAGTTATAGCTCCCAGTTTAAAGATTAGCTGACAGTATTTATAACGTGTATCAGCTTTTACTCAATCGCCTCTCGTCCAGACTGATTTAAGCTCCCAAAGGGGGCGAATAAGTCTTTGGACTATGTAGCTTGCTGGAATTGCATTGAAGTGTTATGCTTGATACTTACTTGCAATTCTGGCTTAGCTTTGGCCGCGTTTGCAGTACAGCTTTGGGAACTGTAATATTATCCCTACCTAAGATTACTCTGAAGTTCCAGCGACGCGACTAGCTTCATACGGGAATATTTCTGTATTTTTTTGGATAATCTGAGAAAGGTTACTTAATTTTGCGAGATATGTTACTGGCAGAAATTGGGCACATCAGCTGCCTATTATTTTCCAGGAACGTTTCTGAATCATTTTTACAGTGTGATGTACTAGCCATTTATTTAGCCGTAACACATGTGTTGAAGAAAATTCCAAAAACCGAACAGACAAAGGGATAATTTATTCAAATACGCTATGTTTATTTGGTTGATCTTTTTTTAGGTTTTTTTTTCCTTCATTGTAAATACATACACACTGTAAATACGATTCTGAAACGTTCCTGGAAAATTACAGGCAGCTCGTGTAACCAATTTCTACCAGTAACATATCTCGCAAAAACCAGGAACATTTTGCGCTAAAATTCAGTAACCTTCCTGAAGAAATAGGGAATTTTCCCGTTTAACCCCATTTGTGTCTGTCGAGTAATCTTTGGCAGGGCAGAGCCCCTTGAAAATGACAGGCTGACTTATCCGACATACTTGGTTCCAAGACAAAATTGGAACCAACCTCGTTTCTAGTAATTATAAATATGTTATAATATTCATTGATTGCTATGTCGTAAATTAATTGATGATAAGTTGAGTAAAATGACACATAAGGTGAATCTAGAAAGATAAATTAGTTAACAAATTCAAGAAAAATGCATCGGGAAATGTTTACTATAATAAACCTCATTTTCGCACCTAATTTGTTTTTAATTTGTATTAGATAAATCGAGTTCTTCTATAGAATAAAATAATCAATCATCAATCAGGCAACATATCTAAAACTTATTATACATGCCAGAAAGGAAAGAAAGGTGTCATCTGACATGGTTTAAAGTCTTCTTTAAAACAACGTAGGTAAAATTTTGATAAAGGACCATGTACAAAGTAAAATTAGCACTAAGTCTTGATTTTCAAATAGGAACCCCTATTTTTGGCTAGATAATTATGTTTAGACAGCAAAGTGTAACCCGTGTACGAAATTCCATTGCATTCCGTGCAGTAGAACAGAAGTTATTAACGAAAAACGATTTAGGGACCGTCACCACATTGAAAATGCTACTTTCAAGGTCACGGCTTATCAAGTAGCGGAATGTAAACTAAGAACGAGCCAGCTCAATTCATTATTTTTTTAAGTTTACCTTTTTTTGTCGCAATTCGGTACTTTTTGGAGGATAATGTTGCGCCGAGGAGATTTAGGGTCGAAAACTTTTTTTTTGAAAAACAGTAAAATATTTACTGATTTTTGTCTGTCTGTATTAACCTTAGAAAGACGGATGGGGACTGGCGGGTCCCTCGTATAAATCGTTATGTAATAAATAAAATAATGACTTACTGAAAGTAATGGAATTTTTTGACTTTTCATAATATGAACCTACTAGTTGACCCGTGCGGAACTCCGCACTGTGCTTCAAATCGTTTCATAAGGCATTTCGCTCTTTAAGAATTTCAAAGGAAGAACATTATGAAGAAGAACCGAAAAAAAAGTAAGCGCAGAAGAGAAGGCATGTAATTTAAAGACATCAGTAACAAAACCTCGTTAAATACAACGTTGTGATAATTTGATCATAGCTCCCCTTTTAATCGTACATATTTTCAATGCAAACAGAAATGTCATTAAAAGTGTGGCTGAGTGGTGACTCGTGAAAAAGTAATAATTGTGCATGTGAAAAAACAGGTTGTATCAAATACAGTCCTGCACATGTCAGCATCTGACGGGAAAAAAAGAAACATTAAAGAGATATTTATTGGCACGTATTCGAATTGGCGCCATTCTGACAGCCCGACACCCCAACAAATCTAGCAATTGCGCCTTCCTTTTCGAAAGCTATTCATTGAAGGAATGCGTAGTAAAAAACAGCAAAAAAGCTTTTTGCCAAAAAAAAAATAATAATAATAATAAGATCATGCATCTGCGTTTTGTCATTAACCAGCATGATACGATTTAAAATTATTCGCAAAGCATGGAATTTGATTAAAGAATGACGAAGATCTCACGTAGCGATTGAAACAAACATTCTAGAGAAGTAATAAATTTGATTGAAAATAAGTGTTTTTATCTTTGAATATTGAACTATTTCACATAGAAGGTTGCTTTAACCGTTACGGCTTAAATGCCCTCACATGTTTCTCTTTTAACTTCGAACACTTAAAATTCAAAACCAAAACCAGTTGAACTGAGTCTGTTCTTAAGTGTAATTTTTCGAACGTAGACAAAATGTTTTTTTTTTTTCAGCAGAAAGCAGAGGAGTAGAAAATAATTTCTTGCTAATGAAGTTGATAATACTTTTAATGCTTTATATCGTATTCGCGCGAATAAAAAAATTAAAGGTTTACTGAGTGAAACTCGTAGTTTTAATCGGGCGCAGTATTTTTTCATTTGTACAAAAGGTCGAACACTGCTATTAGAAACATCTACATTTTAGCATACAATAAAAATGTTTTTCTGCACAAAAGGGATTTCTTTAGGTAAATCTAATACTTTTTTATGCTTACATTATGTTGAGTGGTCTGGATGTAGTCAAAGAACACAGTTCGATTAACAATCAACTTATCCGAATGATAACTGTAGCCTGCATAAAGGAGTCAAAACACCAAGTAGCATTCCCACTGCATTTATTTTATTAGGTGTGTATGTTATGAGCACATGTAATGCTTAATACTAATATAAATTTGATATTATGTCGGACAGCCCAAGCTTGCCCGAAGTTCAGATAGTTTATAGCCGAACGCTCTACCGAAAATAACTTATCAATAAAAACGAACAACTAAGTCCAGTGCTGTTAAGCTTTGTTAAAATATGAACACACACAAAGGCTTTTTTTTTTGCCGAAAGCGACGTAAAAAATGGAAAACTGCATTAGAACTTTGCTTTAAAAAATGCATAAGAACTACACGCAGCATCAAGGTTTTGAAACAGCAAGAGGCGATTTCGAAAACTTGAATTTTCGACCGTCATTGGCCAGCCTGATAAGTTTTAAAATGAGAGGGGATTAATATATAAGATAAGATATTGAATTAAAATGTTTATATTTTTGAAAATGTTTACTATTTGTTACCGCAGGCTGCTTGAACCGTTATGGCTTAGATGGCAGCATGTGTTCATCATTTAACAGCACGGTTAAAATACAAAATAAATTAAACTATGCTCTATTTTAAGCGTAGCTTTTCGAATGTAGTAAAAATGTGATAAGCTATTTGTTTTTTTGCAAAAAGAAGAAAAAATATATATTTTACCCTTCAAATTGAGGTAGTAATTTTTTTATTTGTACAAAGAGTCAAAAACTCATTAGAAGAATATATATTTCAATATACGATTTATTATTATTTTTCTGAACAAAAAACAATTCTATTGTAGTCTGAAATCTTAAACCTGTTACTTATATTTTCGCTTACATTATGCTTTAATTTTCTTTCCAGAGCCAAAGCTTCAAAAAAAAAAAAAAAAAAATACGTGCTATTTCGAAGTAATTTAGCACAAAATCACTGAATGTTTTCATATCAGCAAGGAGCATTTCCTTCTCATTTATTCTACTCCCTCATAGTTGTTATTCATTTAATTCAGTGTCTATGTAATACGCCATATTTCTCTAATTTTTTTGTTGCAGATTGTCCGGACGTGGGCCCGAACACGTAATCTCCTGATTACGAAGAGAACGCTCTGCCGATCAAGCTACTCAGCTCTGTCGGTCGTAGCGCAAATTAAAGTTATAAGTTTGACCGAAAACCTTATTCTGGTTCTTTAAAACAGGTTTTTCGGCTGAAAGAAACAATTTTTAGACCTTGGGTCTATTTTTCGTCAGTAGCCAGCACCATAAGCTATAAAATTAGCCATAAATCAAAGAAATCGATCAAGAATTGCGGGAAATTTGGCGTAAAAACCAAAAACAGGCTACAGAAATAATATATAAGGATTGGATTGCTTATTTAATCATTCAACCATTAGCCTCATAGAAATGTAAATTGAACCTTATACCTAGATAGACCTGTAAATATGTTTAATAAATGTATTGAACCTATGTTAATGGTTTATTTTGAAATGAATAGAAGGCCTTTTGATGTAAAATGGAATTCGCGTTTTTAATTTCGAAGAACATCGAAAGAAGATTGGTATATCGCATACAAAAATATAAAAAACTAGCTGACCCAGCCACGCGTTGCTGTGGCAAAGAAGTTCGATTAAAAAAACTTTTACTTATTATTTTGATAGAATCAAATAAATATTTTTAATAGAGCTTAAAATAGTATAGCCGATTTTAAAACATATGAGATTGACAATGGGCGTGATTCAATGTAAAAACGATTCATGAATGTTCCTGGAAAATTATGGGCAGCTGATGCGGCCAATTTCTGCCAGTAACATTTCATGCCAAAACCCGGAAAGTTTTCCGATAAAAGTTAATAAACTTCCTGAAATTATCTCGGAAGTGTCTTGAAAAATTCGAAGATCTTCCGTTTGAAGCTAGTCGTGTTTCTGGAACTTTAGTGTAAACTTAGGAAGGGATAAAAAATAAAAAAAATACTTGTCACCTTTTTGATTTATTAAGAAACTTCTATAAGCAGTAATGCAAACATAGCCAAAGCGTAGCCAGAACTGCAAGCAAGTATCGAAAATTTTTACTCTGTAACGTTTCGGATTTTTTTTTTTCAGTGCAGCCTGAAGAAAGTACTTATTGAATTCAGTAAGTACTAACTAAATTTTCTATGGAAAAATCACTATACTTACGCTTAGTAAATTTTGTAAGTATGATTTCGGCCAAAAAAAAAAAGCAAAAATAACTTGAAAGTGATAGTAAATATCGAAACTGGTTGTAAAATAACCGAATGTAGAAACTAAGCGTAAACCACCACACACTTTTCGATTCTACACTGCATTTTATTCACCTCTGCTTTCTCTATAGTTTTTAATCAATAACTTCTTTACAAAATACACTAACTAAATTAAAAACATATAAAAATTAAATTTTTTCAATGAAGTAGATAACATTGACTTCGATCTATTGTTTCTATTATTTGAAAACTGAAAACTGTCTAAGCACTAAGTTGTGCACAATGTTCTTGCTTAACCAGTCTTTTGCTAATAGGAAAAGTATGATAACTTTCCACTTGTGAGTAGGCGATATATGGTTGTCCATGAGAGAAATATTTATGTTTCAAGTCCAAACCGAAAGAAGACATTGTTTGTTCTTGAGATCTATTTGTGGTCTTTGCAAAAGCTAAACGAATCAAAAATTGAAGCCTTTCAAACGTGTTTGAAAATTATGACGCTATTAATGGATTACGTGGCAACACAAACATTTCTCCTTTAAACTTTCCCGTCAAAATTGTTGACTTTTGATGAAGAAACGTGTACCGTTGCGTAATTTAGGTGGATTTAAATCGCGAAAAAGAATAAATTGTTGAGCCAATTTTCAACCGGAAATAGTGTAGTCGCATTCCTGGTGTATCCAGGGAATTTAAAAATTCAGTTGGAATGTTTACTGCTTTGTTTTCATCAACAACTGTATAGGCTTATTCAGCATCAATGGGGAGCTTTTTTTTTCCAGCCGTCAGTAATGGCTCATTATTCGCAATAATTGTAGCTAAGACAGCGTCATTGCTCTATTGTTATACGTTGCAAAATGGTGTTAACTAAGTCGGTGGCCCAACTATCAAGTGACGGCATATCATAATAACTAAGGGGTAAATTTGATATTGAAACGCAAAAACCTTCAGTTAAAACTAAAGCTTCATATTCATCTCTGGTGTAAAATCTGGATTTAGACATTTGTGTGTTTGTTAAACTTTATGAATTACGTCTTCAAACGTAAAAGTTATATAGTTTCTCCACAGAAATGATGGTTGTGTTGGCTATTATGTCGTCAAAGTTGTTTTAAACAGTTGACGAATACTGTTTTTCCTTATGTCAAACCTGCATTAGAAAGTGTCAACCCCCAATGACTTTGAAAGTGTCAACTTCCAATAACTTTGTGCGACCAATAAGTACAATTTGCGACATGCATCGGGATATGTATTCGACAGTCGACAATTGACGATCCACAAATATTCCTGTCTGTTCGGGAATGTTTACCGAATACAAAACTGCTACAAAACCAGCGCGATTACAGAGGCAATTATGATTTAAAAAAAATAAATTTATCTAGGAATAAACTCTCAATTAGTTCACTTTTCGTTTCAACGGCAGTGTAGAAATTGTCTGGCTATTTGTTGTACTGTATATTTTGATATAGTTCAATTTCACCGTTTCCAATACCCAGCAATTGCTTTCAAAATACTTGTGCGATTAGATTATTTTGCGTTTATACTCGTATGTTCATGGCCAATCGCATTATCTCTACATAACGCTATAAAAACGATTGTTTCAAACATGCGTTGATTTCATCGGAATAACTGGTAATGTCTGCCGGAAGTC
Source organism: Uloborus diversus (assembly GCF_026930045.1). Classification (NCBI taxonomy): domain Eukaryota; kingdom Metazoa; phylum Arthropoda; class Arachnida; order Araneae; family Uloboridae; genus Uloborus; species Uloborus diversus. The sequence continues at coordinate 104,604,633 of NC_072740.1, read as the reverse complement.
CCCAAACAGTATTCAGACAATTTCGCCTAAAAGTTTATCGTTGCCGTTCAAATCTTGCACAATCCTATGACGTGCTTCGAATGAATGCTTTTACTCATGAGCCATAGTACACTTATCCCAAATTATAATTTCACTCTCTTGTAACACTACAGCCATTCCACGTTTTTTTTTCTTTAATGTTATACATTGCGAAATCTATGAATATCTAATAGGCAACTTTAAAGCTGAATTTGCTGTTCGTCTACCATCTAAAAAATGTAGCAGCAATGCCTGACGATGCAATTGTCACTGCAATTTTCTGTTGCGAACGTATCTTTGCAAGAATTAATGATACTAAAAATTTCTTGGGCAAAAAAAAAAAAAAGAAAATAACTGTTTTCCGCTTAAATTCAATAACCTCCCTGAAATTAACCTGGAGTAATTTTTGAAGAATTCAGTAGTCTTCTTGGTTAAAGGCAGTTATGATTCTCGCACCTTCAGAGAAGCCTAACGCAGGTTTAATATAATAGCCTGGAACCTTCCTGCTTTTTTAAGAAAGCTCTCAATGCATTAATGCACGCATTGCCAACGCGAAGACAGACTCTCAAGCAAGTACCTCGAATGTGACTCCTCTGCAACTCTTGCAAAGCTTCGTAATTCAGATATCTTTTCGCATTCATTGGGGGTTGAGTCAATCTGGACGAACCGTAATCGCTCCGAAACCGATACACCTATTAAATACGTTTAGTTAATCTTGATACTGGTGGAGAAAAATATTTTTCACAACGGTGTGAAATCTGCAATTTGTAGCAATTCAAGGAAACGTTTTGAAAAATATAGTTGATTTTCTCAATTTAATTCACACTATTATTGCATAATTAATATGAAATTTGCAATAAAAAATTATAAAAACCATTCTATCTTTTAAGTTGGATCAAATGAAACATAGGTATGAAATTTGAGAAAAATCGGTTGAGTAGTTTCGGAGTTTACCCCGAACAAACATCGTGACACGAGATTTTTATATATATAGACTAGCTGACCCAGCCACGCGTTGCTGTGGCTGAGAATGGAAATTATTTTTGTACGATCAAATTAATATTTTTAACAAAGCTGGAAAAAGTTCCGTTGATTTTAAATCACTGGGGAATGAGAATGGTCGTGTTTCCCCGAAGTAGGAACTAACTAAATTTTCTATAGTAAAACCATTACTATCTACGTTCCTAGAAAATAACGGGCAGCTGATATGCCCAATTTCTACCATTAAGATACCTTATAAAAATCAGGAATTTTTTCCGCTAAAATTAAGTAATATTCCTAAAATTATTCCGGAAGCCGCGTAAAAAATTAAGACATCTTTCCGTTTAAAGCCAGTCATGTTTCTGGAAAATCAGAGGAAACTTAGGTAGGTATAATCGTTCGGCACCTTCCTGATTTAATTTGAAAGTTCCATCAGCGTTATTGCAAACATGGCCGAAGTCAAGCCAGAATTGCAAGAAAGTATCGCGCATTACAATCGCCTGCAATTCTTGCGAAACAACGTCGTCCATGCCTATTTACTCCCTATCGGCACTTAATCAGCTTGGACAGCCCATAATCAAACTGAAGCCAATACACTTTATAAATACGATCAGTTAATCTTTGAACTGGAAGCTAGAAATATTTTTCACAATAGTGAGAAAACTGCATTCTTGCAACGTGTAGCAATTCAGAGGACTTTTTGACAATAATACTTGATATTTCTGGAAAGTGTATAAAAACCACTGAAATCCTGAAACGTTATACGGAAATACTCAGAAACGTTTCGGAAATCTTTTGCAGTGTACTTACATCGTCCTAAGGCTCCTATATAAGGGGAGCTGACTCATCCGACATTTTGGTTCCAAAATTATCGGGCGAAAAAAATAAACATTTGTACAAAAGCCTCATTGCAGAAAACTGGTGTCCAAACTTTAGGTGTGTTGCCCGATTGATGTTTGATTATTTTATTCTGTGGATGAATACAATTTAATTAATACAAATTAAAAACAAATAAGGTATGAAAATGAGGTTTATTACCGTAAACATTTCCCGATACATTTTAGCTGAATTTGTAAACGAAGTTATCTTTCAAAATTTACCTAAAGTGACATTTTACTCAACTTATCATCAATTATTTTACGACTTAGCAACCAGCGAATATTATGACGTATTTATAAATACTAGAAACGAGGTTGGATCCAATTCTGTCTTGGAACCAAAATGTCGGATAAGTCAGCCTGTCTTTTTCAAGGGGCTCTACATCGTCCAAACGTGCAAAATAACTTGAAAGTGGTAAGTAAACTATCAGAATGTTGAAATTAAGCATTAACCAATATACAGATTTTGTATGCACAGTTTATACATAAATTGATAAGCTATAAAAGTGGAATTTAATGAATAAGGTAGAAAACATTTATTTCGAACTATTGTTTCGATTATTTTAAATTATTAAAATTGAAAATTATCTTTGTACTAATTTGTTTACAATATTTTATGTTAATCTTTCTTTTGCTAAGACGAACAGATTTGATGGTTTTTCCACACATGAGCATGTTACATGTAGTTGTACCCATGGGAGAAACACCTATTTTCCTAGTTCAAACCGCCATTGTTTGGCCTTGAGATCTATTTATGGTTATCGCGAAGGCTAAGCAAAGCGAAATATGAAGCCTTCTAAGCTGTATTGGAGATTCTGACGATATTAATAGAATGCATGGTAGCAGGATGATTCCTCCTTTAAACTTTTACAATAAAATTGCTGCTTCAAGAACATTTCCGGTGACCCTTTTGACAAATATACGTGTATATTTGTAAAAACCTAGGTGGGTTTAAATTATGGAGAATATTAATTCGTGAAATAATTTTCAACTGGAAATTGTGTAGTGTCATTCCTGGTATGTTCAGATAATTTAAAATTCAGTTGGAAACTTTACTGATTTGTTCTAATCAGCAAGTGTATCGATTTATTTATTTTTTTTTCAAATTACCGGGCAACAGCTGTTGCATTTAAAAGTTAATTGTGTCTACATTAACTTTTTTGTTGCCAAAATAGCGTGACTACAAAAGCGGTCCTAATAAAAAAAAAATATTTTATTCGGGAATACACTCTTAATTGGTTCATTTTTCGTCTCAATTGCAGTGCAGAACTTTTCGGGCTAATTGATGTACTGTGTATTTTGATATATTTCAGTTTCAATGTTTGCAATACCCAGAAATCGCTTAGAAAATACTTGTGCGAATACCTAATTTTGCGTTTGAACTCGCATGTTCGTGGTCAATCGCATCATCTCGACATTACGCTATAAAAACTATTGTTTTAAACATCCGTTGATTTCATCGGAATAACTGGTATTGTCTGCCGGAAGTCCCCAGACAGTATTCAGGCAATAGTACTAAAAGTTTATCGTTGCCTTTCAAATCTTACATAATCCTTTGATGTGCTTCGAATAAATGCTTTTTGCTCATGAGCCATAGTATACTTATCCCAAACTGTAATTGCACTCTTTTGCAACACTACAGCCATTCCGCGTTTTTTCTTTAATGATACATATTGCGTTTAGTTTGTTATAAATATCTAATAGGCAACTTTAAAGCTGTATGTGCTGTTCGTCTACCATCTAAAAAAAGTAGCAGCAATGCCTGACGATGCAGTTGTCACTGCAATTTTCTGTTGCGAAAGTATATTTGCAAGAGTTAATGTTATTAAAAATCTCCTGGCGAAAAAAAGAAAGAAAATTAATGTTTTCCGCTTAAATTCAGTAACCTTCCAGAAATTATCCTGGAATATTTTTGAAGAATTCGGTAGTCTTCCTGGTTAAAGCCAGTTGCGATTCTGGCAACTTCAGAGAAGCCTAACGTAGGTTTAATATAATAACCTGGAACCTTCCTGCTTTCCCAACTAAGATCTCGAAGCATTAATGCAATCATTGCTAAGCTAGATTCTAAAGGAAGTGCTGGCTGGAATGTAACTCATGGGCAACTTCCTGCATAGCTTCTTGATCCAGGCATCTTTTCGCTCTCATTGGGAGCTGAGTCAATCTCGATTGACCGGCATCGAGCTGAAACCGTTACACCAAATAAATACGTTCAGTTAATCTTGATACCGGTGGACAAAAATATTTTTCACAACGGTGTGAAATCTGCAATTTGTAGCATTTCAGGAAACTTTTTGACAAAGATAACTGACTTCCTCAGAAAGTGAATAAAAACCTGTAAAATCCCGAAACGTTATATGGAAAAAATAAGCAACGTTTCGGAGGTTTTTTTTTCTCATTATAGTGTTTTTAGTAGTAGGTCAAACGATGTTAGAGTTATATCGATTAATTAACTTACACCGCCATCTATTAAGAATTTACAGAACTAAACAATTAATACACACTATTAATGTGTAATTAACATTTTATTTGCAATTAAAAATTATAAAAACTATCCTATCTTTTAAGTTGGACCAAATTACAGATAGGTATGAAATTTGATAAAAATCGGTTCAGTAGTTTCGGAGTTTACCCCGAACAAACATCGTGACACGAGATTTTTATATATATAAGATATACCGCCTAACGTGGGAAAACGCAGCATTAAATAGATTGGTGATTCGAGCAAAGCAAGGCCCGTTTATTCCGTGAAAATTTGCTTTCAATACATAAAATGAACCAAATATCAATCTAAAAAATTAAAACAGAAACAGGAGAATATAAATACCCGTTAATGCGCAAACATTTCATACTCGAACTTTATTTGGGAACGTTTTGCTATTTGAATTAACACAGTGGACAAACACAGTAGTTGTTCTAGCGGCTTCATTTTAATCAAAAAACGGCAATTTTTTTAAAATCCAAATTTGATGTGAAAGATCACAATGCTTGGTATTATTAAAAAAGCATAACACAATCAGCGGTTTTGGTCAAACATGTAATGTCTCTTAAAAGCAAGTTAGGTAAGTAATTTCCGAATGCTGTTTCTAGCAACGAGATTCGAGATGGATCCAACCCGTAACTAAAATTCTAAAGTTACTTTAGCTTAAATCAAAGTGAACCGAAATCAGACTTCTTACCTTTTCTCGGATTTTGTAACTTTGCAATTGCAAACAAAGCTAAGCATTACTTGCTTGCTAACATTTTCCATAGTATCAGGCAGTAAGCAGTCGCCCCCATCCTAAAACCACGCGCAATATACCTACAACCTGGTTAGATCTACCCAGAGGCCTCAATTTCGTCACTGTTGTGGACTTGAGCGTCTGGGCTCGGAGCTGATTGTGTTCGAGGCAGAAGTCATGTCATTCAAGCTGAGAGTGCGAACAAACTGGTAGGTAAAGTAAATTCATCTGTTGTATTATTTACGGCCTCTAGATAGTGAAATAAATTTTCTTTATTCACCAATTTGTGTGAACTCTCAGCCTCAATGACATGACATCAGCTTCCTTGTCTGCTTGATCCTAGTTCAGGACTGTCATGCCTATGAATAGGAAGAATCAGATAGTGTTCGGAGGGGATAACCCAACCTATCGTGCATGGTAATTAATGCAAGGGAAACATTCATCTCCGCGACGTTGGTCCGTGTCGCCCGTGCTTTGCTTAAAGTGAAAGATCAGAGAGCGCAATATTCAAAAATTCGTTTCTGAAACACGTGCATATAATAAGATAGGCATCCAGGAGTTGATAACAATGTTTTTTATTATAACTTTCTTTCTTTTTACATATTTTTTTATGTTATATAAAAAAGCAGAAAATATTTTGAAAATTAATCTTTGGCTTACGAGAAAGATTTTAATGTAAAATGCACGGATAATGACAGAGAAAGTAAATAGAAAAATAGTATTTAAATTACAATTAAAAATAGACAAAAACTACTTAATCTTACGCCCAAATTACTGTTTTGTTAAATCTTTGACGAAGTCAAAAAAAAAAAAAGTTCACAATCAGCCACAACAACTACACTATGTGCAGAATTTAAACTCCACCACTGCCACTCTGGTGACTGACATGTCCTCTATTAGATCTTAACACATTAAAAAGAATTCAAACACTTTCCAATAATAATAATAATAATAATAATAATAATAATAATAATAATAATAATAATAATAATAATAATAATAATTCGTAGAAATCAGCAGAGTGATCTAAGAGCAAATATTATTTACTGATCCATATGGATAGTGTTAAAGGAGAAATTTCATGCTGTCGGCTATTTTTCGAGTGCTTTTCGCCGATTTAGACATTGGAATAATTTTACATTTTAGCAAATTTTCATTGAGATTAGCCATTCTACACTACCTATTGCAACATGACAAGCAAGACAATGTGCTTTTATTGTAGACTTTTGTGAAAGAATGGTGTATGTTAATTTTCTTTTTTCAGAATTATTTTTTTTACAAAAGGCATTGGTCAAATCAGAAAAAAAAGTAGTATTTTGCGTGTAACTTTTTATTAAGCATATGTTCTGTAAAATATTCTTTTATTAGGCAATGAAATAGTGTTTCGCATTATTTACATATTGACGTTTAAACGGTATCCAGAAAAAACTGACGATTGCAATATTGTGTTGTTCTTCTGCAGAGACAGAAAATAAATATATACATTAAAAAAAATTCATAGACGTAATTCTAATGTAGAAAACCCACGTTATAATTGGCTTGTTTATTTTGTTGAACAATTTTGTTCTTTTTTTACGAAGAAACTTACTTTCATAATTTCTGTTTTAAAATGGTATACGGTCCCTTGAAACGGGAAAAAATGAATTTTAAAGCATAGCGCGAAAACTACTGAATATTTTGAGTTCAAATTTTGGATTCCCACATAAAAGCTCACCTAAATTGCTTTTCTATTAAAATTTAATATGGTTTCAGATATATTTTTTTCAAAACATTATATCATAATTCATATAAAATCTAAATTTACATTTTAGTTGTTGTAAATGATGTTTTTAGTATTGGGCCGATTCATATTTTAATGTAAAAAAACAATATTTGCCGTTCCTAGTCTAGTTTATGTGTTATGTGTAAAAATATCAAAATACGTTTTAACATTACGAGAATGATTTTTCAAAACTGAAATCTGAAGTAACGGCTGGATCACTTTTAACAAAAATTTGTATACTATGTTAAAAATGGATGCTGATTACAAATATGTGATAAAAAAGGGGGGTTCCTATTGAAAATTTTGAAGTTGATGCTCGTTTTAATATGAAGGCGACCCCTTAACAACAATTTATGAACATAATTATCTAGAACACATTATTCCTGAAAAAATAACACCTTACACATGTCTCTAGTGTCAATAGTCTGCGAATACGAACGAGTGTTTCGTTTTTTTTTATGACTGTACAAATACTATTTTTTTCGCCCGGCATTTATCAAACCAAAGTGTCGGATACGTCAGCCCCTCGTATATAGGAACCATAGGGCAGGGACAGTATAACAGATTGGTTCTTTCCTGATTTATCAAGACATTTAAAAGCAGTTCTGCAAAAATGGTCAATGGTAAGCCAGAATTGCTAGTAAAAATCAATGATATCACTGAAATTCTTGCAAAACTACGTAGTACAATGGCCTTATTCGCTCCCTCTGGAAACATAATCGGTCTGGACGAGCCGTAATCGAACAGAAACCGATACACCTTATAAATACTCTGAGTTAATCTTGGAGCTAAAAATATTTACAACTGAGAAGTCTGCATTCGGACAACTTGACAATAATACTTGCTATTTCTAGGAAAATGATAAAAATCATTGAAATCCCGAAACATTACACATAAATACTTAGTAACGTTTCGGAATTTTGTTACACTGCACACAAAAGGTACTATAATAACTTATTAGAACAATGGAAGATTTCAACAATGGTGGCGTTTTAGTCAAGGCGTGTCAAGAATATGGCGTATTGTATATGATTGCAGTTAGTAAACGAAATGAAAAGAACTGTTTCGCGATGTTAATAGTTTTGGCTAAGTAAAACAACTATTTTTTTAAAAATGAAAGTCGTTTAAGTTTTTTCATTACTATTTGTCAGAAAAAAATAGCGAATATATTGTTTTTACGCATATTTATATAAGCGTAAGAATGTAAAGAATTGAATAAGTGAGTCTTTTTAATGCAAGTGGTTTGCATTAAATGGCTTTAAATTTTATCAGAAATACGCGGTCACATACCTTCGTATTATATTTTTACCTTATGAGGAGTTTTACTTTTAGCATTCCACAAAAAAAACGAAAAACACGTTAGCAGCTTGGTTAAAAAATATATTATTTTTCCATTTAATAACGTCTCAATTAATAAAAATAAAAAATAAGTCGAGACAGATTAAAACTAAAATGATTCTAATTTAAAAAAAAACGGTATTAAAAAGGTATTATCACAAACACATCAGCATTAAAGTTTTATAGGGTTGGACAGTTTTAAGGGTAAAACCCAGAAAATCTAACAAGCATATTATAACAAGAAGCTAACAGCAAATTACGTAGGCTGCCAAACAAATGTTTGACATCTTTTAGTAAAATAGAGTAAACTCCTATACGTAATGTCTTGACTTAAGTCCAGTTTCATATACATAATTCTTATCGCTTCTACAGAGATAAGTTGTTACTGGAAGAGGCTGCAGATAATACATTTATTATGTTTTTCTTCTTAATCTTCTTATTGTAAGAATATTCCAATAGTTTTATATATACAACGGTTTTTTTTTTCCGGTGTTTAATCGGGAAAAAATACGAAACTTCCGAGATTACACCAGTTTTTCTAAGGAAAAAAAGAATATTTTCGAAATGTTTCTTGAATGAATACAAGTTTCATAAATATAGACTTTTATATAGATTGAAAATTTATAACTACCAGCGTGAGGATATTCTCACCTTCTGTATTAGGTGTTTCGCTCTCAGGCCTGGTACAGCTGTAAGGATGTTCGTTTGATTCGAGGAAATCTCTCTGAAATCTGTATCAGAGGGACTGAATTATGTGAGCGTTTTTTTTTTAATAGTCTAAGTGCGGATGTTGAGAACGTGATAAAAATGATTTGGAAAAATTTGAAATCGACAATAATAGTCGACCCCCTCCTTCACTTTTTTCATATGATCTTTATCGCCTAGTTAAACACGCCAGTAAGAATTTCGCCTGATGTGCTTAGCTAGCCTGCCATAAGGCTCCTATATAAGGGGAGCTGACTTATCCGACATTTTGGTTCCAAAATTATCGGGCGAAAAAAATAAACATTTGTACAAAAGCCTCATTGCAGAAAACTGGTGTCCAAACTTTAGGTGTGTTGCCCGATTGATGTTTGATTATTTTATTCTGTGGATGAATACAATTTAATTAATACAAATTAAAAACAAATAAGGTATGAAAATGAGGTTTATTACCGTAAACATTTCCCGATACATTTTAGCTGAATTTGTAAACGAAGTTATGTTTCAAAATTTACCTAAAGTGACATTTTACTCAACTTATCATCAATTATTTTACGACTTAGCAACCAGCGAATATTATGACGTATTTATAAATACTAGAAACGAGGTTGGATCCAATTCTGTCTTGGAACCAAAATGTCGGATAAGTCAGCCTGTCTTTTTCAAGGGGCTCTAGTTTATATATATAAAAATCTCGTGTCACGATGTTTGTTCGGGGTAAACTCCAAAACTACTGAACCGATTTTTATCAAATTTCATACGTATCTGTAATTTGGTCCAACTTAAAAGATAGGGCGGTTTTTATAATTTTTTATTGCGAATAAAATGTTTATTGTACATTATTAATATGTATTGATTGTTTGGTTCTGTAAATTCTTAATAGATGGCGCGGTAAGTTGATTCATCCTCAAAAATTTTATTCTTAAGTTAATTAAAATTTGCAAATGATACTATGTTACGGATATTGATGGTTATCAACAGTATCGCAGTAGAAAGGAGGAGTATAGAGGCCACACTTTTCAATAACGCTTTTCAAATTCACACTTTTCAAATTCACGCTGTAAGTTAATTTTTCCTCAAAATTCTCTATTCTTAAGTTAATTAAAATTTACAAATGATACTATGTTACAAATATCGATGGCAATTGTATCGCCGTAAAAACGATCAGAATAGTGGTCACACTTTTCAATGTAAATGCCAAATTCTACAAATCAAGTTGAAATTGAAAAGCGGCGGGTACTTCCATACTCACCACTGCTTTTAAAAACATATAAGGCTAATATCAATGAAGAGTTTTGCAGTTCCAAGAAATCCATTAAGTACTTTTGCAAATACGTTATTAAAGGTCCGTATTAGGTCGCATTTGATGTACGAAATATGGACAAAAAGACGAAGTAACACTATGAGAGATGAGTAAGTTATATAAGCAGCAACGAAGCTATCTGGCATAATATAGTTTCCCCATATATGAAAGAGACCCCTCTATCCAGCATCTTGCAGTACGAAACGAAATCTTGAAAACGACCAACGAGTAAATTTTACCGAATATATTTTCTACGAAGAATACTTCAACCACCAAAAACTTTTTTCTTTACATTGTGTCAAAAAACTATTGCATTCGGCCGACTCTCAGAAAAAAAACTATTTACCAATGTTCCACGCTATTTTACATGAACAAAAAAAATACGAAATATCACTCAATATTTTCGTGGAACGTGGGATTTCATAGGTCCTCATCAATGTGTTTTGAAAATCAATTATCTGCTTCAAAACGTTTCCTGAATTGCTACAAACATTATGAATGCAGACACCTCACTGTTGTGAAAAAAATTTTAACTCCCAGTTTAAAGATTAACTGAGTATATTTATTAAGTGTATCGGTTTCAATTTGATTACGTTCTGTCTTTAGTGTCTAAGCTCCGATCCGAATGAGAGGGAATGAGCCTCTGGATTCCGTTGCTTTGCAGAAGTCGCTGGCTTTCGACATGCTTACAGTGATACTTTTGGAGCTTTCTTGGAGAAGTAGAAAGGTGTCAAGCTTTTGTATTAAACTTAACTAAGTGTTCTTTGAATGGGGGCGGGGAGGGACAGAGGCACGACTGGCTTTTATCCAGGGAGATGACTGAAATCATCATAAAGATTCCAGGATAATTTTCAGGAAGATAGATGAATCTTAGTGATGAGATTTGACTTCAATATACCTTCGTCATGGCCCGCCCATATAGACGTAACTCCCAATGGGAGCAAGTGAGTGTCTGGATTCGTAACTTTCTAAGAGTAACAAACAAGTAGAATTCTTTGTGCATGCTTGCAAGTCCTTCTTAGCTGTGGCTATGGTTGCGATTATTATTTTAGTACTTTCTTGGTGAGTCGAAAAATGTGCCTTAGTTACTTATGTTATCTCTGAAGGTTTAAGTGACATGATTGTTTTTCGAATCGGAGAGGTTTCGGAATTCTTCAGAAAGATTTCAGTATAATATTTAGGAAGATTTCTGACTATAAGCGGAAAACGTTACTACTTTTTGTAAGATATGTTGCTGAGCCTATTCGCTGTCCATTATTTTTCAGGGCGTTTCTTAATTGTTTTTACAGTGTTGAATAAAATCAGAAAATCGCGGAAGCCACGTACACAAAGAATACAACATTCATCAATCTCGGGCATAATTGAAGCCAAGACATTGGGACCAAAACTCCATCCAAAAAAAGTGAATATTTTTTTGCATTTGTTTTCGGTAAACATCCCAGAACAGACAGGAATATTCGCGGATCGTTAATTGTCGAAAGTCTAATACATATCACGATGCATGTGGCAAATTGTATTTATTAATCGCACAAAGTCATTGGGAGTTGTCACTTTCTAATGCAGGTTTGACATCACGAGAAACAGTATTCGTCAACTGTTTAAATCAATTTTGACGACATAATATCCATTACAATCATCATTTCTGTGAAGAAACTATATAACTTTTACGTTTGAAGACCTATTTCATAACGTTGACCAAACACACAAATGTCCAAATCCAGATTTTACATCAGAGATGAATATGAAGCTTTAGTTTTGACTGAAGGCTTTTGCATTTTAATTTCAAATTTGCCACTTAGTCATTATGGTATGCTGTCACTCAATCGTTGGGCCATCGACTTAGTTGATTTGCAACGAAAAAAATAGTGGAATGACGCTGTCTTAGCTACAATTATTTCGAATAATAAAACCATTACTCGCAATAATGCTCATTATTCGCAATACTTGCGAATAATAAGCCATTTTTTCCAACCTGACGGCTGGATTTAAAAAAATGCTGACGGTTGATGCTGAACAAGCCTATACAGTTGTCGATGAAAACAAAGCCATAAACATTCCAACTGAATTTTTAAATTCCCTGGAAACACCAGGAATGCGATTACACGATTTCCGGTTAAAAATTGGCTCACCAATTTATTCTTTTTCTTGATTTAAACCCACCTAGATTATGCAACGGTGCACGTTTTTTCATCAAAAGTCAACAATTTTGACGGGAAAGTTTAAAGGAGAAATTTTTGTGTTGCCACGTAATCCATTAATAGCGTCATAATTTTCAAACACATTTGGAAGGCTTCAATTTCCGATTCGTTTAGCTTTCGCAAAGATCATAAATAGATCTCAAGACCAAACAATGTCTAATTTCGGTTTGGACTTGAAACATAAATGTTTCTCTCATGGGCAACCATATATCGCCTACTCACAAGTGGGAAAGCTATCATACTTTTCGTATTAGCGAAAGACAGGTTAAGCAAGAACATTGTGCGCAACTTAGTGCTTAGATAATTTTCAGTTTTCAAATAATACAAATAATAGTTCGAAGTCAATGTCACTACCTCATTGATAAAATTTAATTTTTATATGTTTTTAATTTAGTTAGTGTATTTTGTAAAGAAGTTATTGATTACAAACTATGGAGAAAGCTGAGGTGAATAAAATGTAGGGTAGAATCTAAAAGTGTATGGTGGTTTACATTTAGTTTCTACATTCCGATATTTTACAATCAGTTTCGATATTTACTATCACTTTCAAGTTATTTTGCTTTTTTTTTTCTGGCTTAAGTCTTACTTGCAAAATTTACTAAGCATAAGTATAGTGCTTTTGCCATAGAAAATTTAGTTAGTACTTACTGAATTCAATAAGTACTTGCTTCATTCTGCAGTGTAAAAAAAAATCCAAGACGTTAATGAGTTAAAATTCTCGATACTTGCTTGCAATTCTGGCTAAATTTTGGCCATGGCTGCATTACTGCTAATGGAACTTTTTAATCATACAAACTTCTTGATTGTGCTCGCAGAAAGGTGCCAATCTTTTCTTAATACCTACCTAAGTTTACACTAAAGATCCAGAAACATGACTAGCTTCAAACGGGAAGATCTTTGAATTTTTCAGGAGGCTTCCGAGATAATTTAGGGAAGGTTAATGAATTTTATCGGAAAACGTTCTTGGTTTTGGCTAGACATGTTACTGGCAGAAATCGGCCATATCAGCTGCCCATTATTTTCCAGGAACATTTATGAATCGTTTTTACATTGAAACACGCCCATTATCAATCTCATATGTTTTAAAATCGGCTATACTATTTTATGCTGTATTAAAAATATTAATTTAATTTTATCAAAATAATGAGTAAAAGATTATTTTAATTCAACAACTTTGCCACAGCAACGCGTGGCTGGGTCAGCTAGTATATATATAAAAATCTCGTGTCACGATGTTTGTTCGAGGTAAACTCCGAAACTACTCCACCGATTTTCATCAAATTTCATACCTATGTGTCATTTGGTTCAACTTAAAAGATAGGATAGTTTTTATAATTTTTCATTGCAAATTAAATACTAATTATACAATAATAGTGTGAATTAATTGTTTAGTTCTAAAAATTCTCAATAGATGGCGGTGTAAGTTAATTAATCGATATCTCTAAAATCGCTTGACCTACAGCTAAAAACACCATAATAAAAAAAAATCCATATAATGTTTCGGGATTTTTCAGGTTTTTATTCACTTCCTGAGAATATCAACTATATTTGTCAAAAAGTTTCCAGAATTGCTAAAAATTGCAAATTTCACAACGTTGTGAAAAAACATTTTCACCCACCAGTATCAAGATTAACTGAACGTATTTAATTGGTGTATCGATTTCAGGTTTGATGACGGTTAGTCGAGATTGATTCATCTCACAAGGAGAGCGTAACAGATATCTGGATCACGAAGCTATGCAAGCAGTGCAGACTAAGGCTCCTATATAAGGGGAGCTGACTTATCCGACATTTTGGTTCCAAAATTATCGGGCGAAAAAAATAAACATTTGTACAAAAGCCTCATTGCAGAAAACTGGTGTCCAAACTTTAGGTGTGTTGCCCGATTGATGTTTGATTATTTTATTCTGTGGATGAATACAATTTAATTAATACAAATTAAAAACAAATAAGGTATGAAAATGAGGTTTATTACCGTAAACATTTCCCGATACATTTTAGCTGAATTTGTAAACGAAGTTATGTTTCAAAATTTACCTAAAGTGACATTTTACTCAACTTATCATCAATTATTTTACGACTTAGCAACCAGCGAATATTATGACGTATTTATAAATACTAGAAACGAGGTTGGAGCCAATTCTGTCTTGGAACCAAAATGTCGGATAAGTCAGCCTGTCTTTTTCAAGGGGCTCTAGTCTTATATATATAAAAATCTCGTGTCACGATGTTTGTTCGGGGTAAACTCCGAAACTACTCAACCGATTTTTCTCAAATTTCATATCTATGTGTCATTTGGTCCAACTTAAAAGATAGGATAGTTTTTATAATTTTTTATTGCAAATTTCATATTAATTATGCAATAATAGTGTGAATTAATTGTTTAGTTCTAAAAATTCTTAATAGATGGCGGTGTAAGTTAATTAATCGATATAACTCTAACATCGTATGACTTACTGCTAAAAACACCATGACAAAAAATTTAGAAATGTTGCTTAGAATTTCCATATAACGTTTCGGGATATTACAGGTTATTCACTTCCTGAGAAAATCAACTATATTTTTCAAAACGTTTCCTTGAATTGCTACAAATTGTAGATTTCACACCGTTGTGAAAAATATTTTTCTCCACCAGTATCAAGATTAACTAAACGTATTTAATAGGTGTATCGGTTTCAGAGCGATTACGGTTCGTCCAGATTGACTCAACACCCAATGAGTGCGAAAAGATATCTGGATCACGAGGAGATACATTCGAGCAACGTGCTTGAGAGTCTGTCTTCGCGTTGGCAATGCGTGCATTAATGCTTTCAGAGCTTTCTTAGAAAAGCAGGAAGTTTCCAGGCTATAATATTAAACCTGCGTTAGGCTACTCTGAAGGTGCCAGAATCATAACTGCCTTTAACCAAGAAGACTACTGAATTCTTCAAAAATAGTCCAGGTTAATTTCGGGAAGGTTAGTGAATTAAGCGGAAAACAATTATTTTCTTTATTTTGTTCCCCAAGAAATTTTTAATATCATTAATTCTTGCAAAGATACGTTCGCAAGAGAAAATTGCAGTGACAGTTGCATCGTCAGGCATTGCTGCTACTTTTTTTAGATGGTAGACCAACAGCACATTCAACTTTAAAGTTACCTATTAGATATTCATAACAAACTAAACGCAATGTGTAACATTAAAGAAAAAAAACGTGGAATGGCTGTAGTGTTGCAAGAGAGTAAAATTATAATGTGGGATAAGTGTACTATGACTCATGAATAAAAGCATTCATTTGAAGCAAATCATAGGATTGTGCAAGATTTGAACGGCAACGATAAACTTTTAGGCAAAATTGTCTGAACACTCTCTAGGGACTTCCGGCAGACATTACCAGTTATTCTGATGAAATCAACACATGTTTAAAACAATCGTTTTATAGCCAACTAAAAAGATAGGATAATTTAATAATTTTGTATTGCAAATTAAATATTAATTATACACTAATAGTGTGAATTTATTGTTTAGTTCTAAAACATCTCATTTATGGCGATGAGCATTCGAAGCACATCAGAGGATGCAAGATTTGAACGGCAACGATAAATTTTCAGTGAAATTGTCTGAATACTTATTGGGGACTTCCGGGAGACTTTACCAGTTATTCCGATGAAATCAACGCATGTTTGAAACAATCGTTTATATAGCGTAATCTCAAGTTAATGCGATTGACCATGAACATGCGAGTATAAACGCAAAATAATCTAATCCCACAAGTATTTTCTAAGCAATCGCTGGGTATTGGAAACGGTGAAACTGAACTGTATCCAAATATACAGTACAACAAATAGCCAGACAATTTCTACACTTCCGTTGGGACGAAAAGTGAACTAATTGAGAGTCTATTCCCAGATAAATTTAATTTTTTTAAAATCATAATTGCCTCTGTAATCGCGCTGGTTGTGTAGCAGTTTTGTTTTCAAAAAACATTCCCGAACAGACAGGAATATTTGTGGATCGTCAATTGTCGACTGTCAAATACATATCCCGATGCATGTCACATTGTATTTATTGGTCGCACAAAGTCATTGGGAGTTGACACTTTCTAATGCAGGTTTGACATAAGGAGAAATAGTATTCGTCAACTGTTTAAAACAATTTTGACGACATACTATCCAACACAATCATCATTTTTAAGGAGAAACTATATAACTTTCACGTTTGAAGACGTATTTCATAAAGTTTAACAATTACACAAATATCCAAATCTAGATTTTACACCAGAGATGAATATGAAGCTTTAGTTTTAACTGAAGGTTTTTGCGTTTCAATTTCAAATTTGCCACTTAGATCTTATGATATGCCGTCACTTGATAGTTGGGCGACCGACTTACTTAACACTGATTTGCAACGTATAACAACAGAGCAATGACGCTGTCTTAGCTACAATTATTGGGAATAATGAGCCATTACTGTTGGCTGGAAAAAAAAGCTCCCATTGATGCTGAACAAGCCTATACAGTTGTCGATGAAAACAAAGCAGTAAACATTCCAACTGAATTTTTAAATTCCCTGGATACACCAGGAATGCTACTAAGGTTTCCGGTTGAAAATTCGCTCAACAATTTATTCTTTTTCGAGATTTAAACCCACCTAAATTACGCAACGGTACACGTTTCTTCATCAAAAGTCAACAATTTTGACGGGAAAGTTTAAAGGAGAAATGTTTGTGTTGCCACGTAATCCATTAATAGCGTCATAATTTTCAAACACATTTGAAAGGCTTTAATTTTTGATTCGTTTAGCTTTTGCAAAGACCATAAATAGATTTCAAGAACAAACAATGTCTTCTTTCGGTTTGGACTTGAAACATAAATATTTATCTCATGAGCAACCATATATCGCCTACTCACAAGTGGAACGTTATCATACTTTTCGTATTAGCAAAAGACATTAAACAAGAACATTGTGCACAACTTAGTGCTTAGACTGTTTTCAGTTTTCAAATAATAGAAACAATAGTTCGAAGTCAATGTTATCTACTTCATTGAAAAAATTTAATTTTTACATGTTTTTAATTTTGTTTGTGTATTTTGTAAGGAAGTTATTGATTACAAACTATAGAGAAAGCAGAGGTGAATAAAATGTAGTGTAGAATCTAAAAGTGTATGGTGGTTTACGCTTAGTTTCTACATTCGGTTATTTTACAATCAGTTTCGATATTTACTATCAATTTCAAGTTATTTTTGCTTTTTTTTTGGCCAAAGTCATACTTACAAAATTTACTAAGCGTAAGTATAGTGCTTTTTCCATAGAAAATTTAATTAGTACTTACTGAATTCAATAAGTACTTTCTTCAGCCTGCACTGTAAAAAAAAAAAATAAAAAAAAATCCGAAACATTACTGAGTAAAAATTTTCGATACTTGCTTGCAGTTCTGGCTAAGCTTTGGCTATGCTTGCATTACTGCCTATAGATGTTCCTTAATAAATCATAAAGGTGCTAAGCTTTTTTTTTTATCCCTTTCTAAGTTTACAGTAAATGTCCAGAAACACGACTAGCTTCAAACGGGAAGATCTTCGAATTTTTCAAGAGGCTTCCGAGATAATTTCAGGAACTTTATTAACTTTTATCGGAAAACTTTTCCGGGTTTTGGCATGACATGTTACTGGCAGAAATTGGCCACATCAGCTGTCCATAATTTTCCAGGTATATTTATGAATCGTTTTTACATTGAATCCCGCCCATTATCAATCTCATATGTTTTAAAATCGGCTATACTATTTTAAGCTCTATTAAATATATATTTATTTGATTCTATCAAAATAATGAGTAAAAGTTTATTTTAATCCAACTTCTTTGCCACAGCAACGCGTGGCTGGGTCAGCTAGTCTATATATATAAAAATCTCGTGTCACGATGTTTGTTCGGGGTAAACTCCAAAACTACTGAACCGATTTTTATCAAATTTCATACGTATCTGTAATTTGGTCCAACTTAAAAGATAGGGCGGTTTTTATAATTTTTTATTGCGAATAAAATGTTTATTGTACATTATTAATATGTATTGATTGTTTGGTTCTGTAAATTCTTAATAGATGGCGCGGTAAGTTGATTCATCCTCAAAAATTTTATTCTTAAGTTAATTAAAATTTACAAATGATACTATGTTACGGATATTGATGGTTATCAACAGTATCGCAGTAGAAAGGAGGAGTATAGAGGCCACACTTTTCAATAACGCTTTTCAAATTCACACTTTTCAAATTCACGCTGTAAGTTAATTTTTCCTCAAAATTCTCTATTCTTAAGTTAATTAAAATTTACAAATGATACTATGTTACAAATATCGATGGCAATTGTATCGCCGTAAAAACGATCAGAATAGTGGTCACACTTTTCAATGTAAATGCCAAATTCTACAAATCAAGTTGAAATTGAAAAGCGGCGGGTACTTCCATACTCACCACTGCTTTTAAAAACATATAAGGCTAATATCAATGAAGAGTTTTGCAGTTCCAAGAAATCCATTAAGTACTTTTGCAAATACGTTATTAAAGGTCCGTATTAGGTCGCATTTGATGTACGAAATATGGACAAAAAGACGAAGTAACACTATGAGAGATGAGTAAGTTATATAAGCAGCAACGAAGCTATCTGGCATAATATAGTTTCCCCATATATGAAAGAGACCCCTCTATCCAGCATCTTGCAGTACGAAACGAAATCTTGAAAACGACCAACGAGTAAATTTTACCGAATATATTTTCTACGAAGAATACTTCAACCACCAAAAACTTTTTTCTTTACATTGTGTCAAAAAACTATTGCATTCGGCCGACTCTCAGAAAAAAAACTATTTACCAATGTTCCACGCTATTTTACATGAACAAAAAAAATACGAAATATCACTCAATATTTTCGTGGAACGTGGGATTTCATAGGTCCTCATCAATGTGTTTTGAAAATCAATTATCTGCTTCAAAACGTTTCCTGAATTGCTACAAACATTATGAATGCAGACACCTCACTGTTGTGAAAAAATTTTTAACTCCCAGTTTAAAGATTAACTGAGTATATTTATTAAGTGTATCGGTTTCAATTTGATTACGTTCTGTCTTTAGTGTCTAAGCTCCGATCCGAATGAGAGGGAATGAGCCTCTGGATTCCGTTGCTTTGCAGAAGTCGCTGGCTTTCGACATGCTTACAGTGATACTTTTGGAGCTTTCTTGGAGAAGTAGAAAGGTGTCAAGCTTTTGTATTAAACTTAACTAAGTGTTCTTTGAATGGGGGCGGGGAGGGACAGAGGCACGACTGGCTTTTATCCAGGGAGATGACTGAAATCATCATAAAGATTCCAGGATAATTTTCAGGAAGATAGATGAATCTTAGTGATGAGATTTGACTTCAATATACCTTCGTCATGGCCCGCCCATATAGACGTAACTCCCAATGGGAGCAAGTGAGTGTCTGGATTCGTAACTTTCTAAGAGTAACAAACAAGTAGAATTCTTTGTGCATGCTTGCAAGTCCTTCTTAGCTGTGGCTATGGTTGCGATTATTATTTTAGTACTTTCTTGGTGAGTCGAAAAATGTGCCTTAGTTACTTATGTTATCTCTGAAGGTTTAAGTGACATGATTGTTTTTCGAATCGGAGAGGTTTCGGAATTCTTCAGAAAGATTTCAGTATAATATTTAGGAAGATTTCTGACTATAAGCGGAAAACGTTACTACTTTTTGTAAGATATGTTGCTGAGCCTATTCGCTGTCCATTATTTTTCAGGGCGTTTCTTAATTGTTTTTACAGTGTTGAATAAAATCAGAAAATCGCGGAAGCCACGTACACAAAGAATACAACATTCATCAATCTCGGGCATAATTGAAGCCAAGACATTGGGACCAAAACTCCATCCAAAAAAAGTGAATATTTTTTTGCATTTGTTTTCGGTAAACATCCCAGAACAGACAGGAATATTCGCGGATCGTTAATTGTCGAAAGTCTAATACATATCACGATGCATGTGGCAAATTGTATTTATTAATCGCACAAAGTCATTGGGAGTTGTCACTTTCTAATGCAGGTTTGACATCACGAGAAACAGTATTCGTCAACTGTTTAAATCAATTTTGACGACATAATATCCATTACAATCATCATTTCTGTGAAGAAACTATATAACTTTTACGTTTGAAGACCTATTTCATAACGTTGACCAAACACACAAATGTCCAAATCCAGATTTTACATCAGAGATGAATATGAAGCTTTAGTTTTGACTGAAGGCTTTTGCATTTTAATTTCAAATTTGCCACTTAGTCATTATGGTATGCTGTCACTCAATCGTTGGGCCATCGACTTAGTTGATTTGCAACGAAAAAAATAGTGGAATGACGCTGTCTTAGCTACAATTATTTCGAATAATAAAACCATTACTCGCAATAATGCTCATTATTCGCAATACTTGCGAATAATAAGCCATTTTTTCCAACCTGACGGCTGGATTTAAAAAAATGCTGACGGTTGATGCTGAACAAGCCTATACAGTTGTCGATGAAAACAAAGCCATAAACATTCCAACTGAATTTTTAAATTCCCTGGAAACACCAGGAATGCGATTACACGATTTCCGGTTAAAAATTGGCTCACCAATTTATTCTTTTTCTTGATTTAAACCCACCTAGATTATGCAACGGTGCACGTTTTTTCATCAAAAGTCAACAATTTTGACGGGAAAGTTTAAAGGAGAAATTTTTGTGTTGCCACGTAATCCATTAATAGCGTCATAATTTTCAAACACATTTGGAAGGCTTCAATTTCCGATTCGTTTAGCTTTCGCAAAGATCATAAATAGATCTCAAGACCAAACAATGTCTAATTTCGGTTTGGACTTGAAACATAAATGTTTCTCTCATGGGCAACCATATATCGCCTACTCACAAGTGGGAAAGCTATCATACTTTTCGTATTAGCGAAAGACAGGTTAAGCAAGAACATTGTGCGCAACTTAGTGCTTAGATAATTTTCAGTTTTCAAATAATACAAATAATAGTTCGAAGTCAATGTCACTACCTCATTGATAAAATTTAATTTTTATATGTTTTTAATTTAGTTAGTGTATTTTGTAAAGAAGTTATTGATTACAAACTATGGAGAAAGCTGAGGTGAATAAAATGTAGGGTAGAATCTAAAAGTGTATGGTGGTTTACATTTAGTTTCTACATTCCGATATTTTACAATCAGTTTCGATATTTACTATCACTTTCAAGTTATTTTGCTTTTTTTTTTCTGGCTTAAGTCTTACTTGCAAAATTTACTAAGCATAAGTATAGTGCTTTTGCCATAGAAAATTTAGTTAGTACTTACTGAATTCAATAAGTACTTGCTTCATTCTGCAGTGTAAAAAAAAATCCAAGACGTTAATGAGTTAAAATTCTCGATACTTGCTTGCAATTCTGGCTAAATTTTGGCCATGGCTGCATTACTGCTAATGGAACTTTTTAATCATACAAACTTCTTGATTGTGCTCGCAGAAAGGTGCCAATCTTTTCTTAATACCTACCTAAGTTTACACTAAAGATCCAGAAACATGACTAGCTTCAAACGGGAAGATCTTTGAATTTTTCAGGAGGCTTCCGAGATAATTTAGGGAAGGTTAATGAATTTTATCGGAAAACGTTCTTGGTTTTGGCTAGACATGTTACTGGCAGAAATCGGCCATATCAGCTGCCCATTATTTTCCAGGAACATTTATGAATCGTTTTTACATTGAAACACGCCCATTATCAATCTCATATGTTTTAAAATCGGCTATACTATTTTATGCTGTATTAAAAATATTAATTTAATTTTATCAAAATAATGAGTAAAAGATTATTTTAATTCAACAACTTTGCCACAGCAACGCGTGGCTGGGTCAGCTAGTATATATATAAAAATCTCGTGTCACGATGTTTGTTCGAGGTAAACTCCGAAACTACTCCACCGATTTTCATCAAATTTCATACCTATGTGTCATTTGGTTCAACTTAAAAGATAGGATAGTTTTTATAATTTTTCATTGCAAATTAAATACTAATTATACAATAATAGTGTGAATTAATTGTTTAGTTCTAAAAATTCTCAATAGATGGCGGTGTAAGTTAATTAATCGATATCTCTAAAATCGCTTGACCTACAGCTAAAAACACCATAATAAAAAAAAATCCATATAATGTTTCGGGATTTTTCAGGTTTTTATTCACTTCCTGAGAATATCAACTATATTTGTCAAAAAGTTTCCAGAATTGCTAAAAATTGCAAATTTCACAACGTTGTGAAAAAACATTTTCACCCACCAGTATCAAGATTAACTGAACGTATTTAATTGGTGTATCGATTTCAGGTTTGATGACGGTTAGTCGAGATTGATTCATCTCACAAGGAGAGCGTAACAGATATCTGGATCACGAAGCTATGCAAGCAGTGCAGACTAAGGCTCCTATATAAGGGGAGCTGACTTATCCGACATTTTGGTTCCAAAATTATCGGGCGAAAAAAATAAACATTTGTACAAAAGCCTCATTGCAGAAAACTGGTGTCCAAACTTTAGGTGTGTTGCCCGATTGATGTTTGATTATTTTATTCTGTGGATGAATACAATTTAATTAATACAAATTAAAAACAAATAAGGTATGAAAATGAGGTTTATTACCGTAAACATTTCCCGATACATTTTAGCTGAATTTGTAAACGAAGTTATGTTTCAAAATTTACCTAAAGTGACATTTTACTCAACTTATCATCAATTATTTTACGACTTAGCAACCAGCGAATATTATGACGTATTTATAAATACTAGAAACGAGGTTGGAGCCAATTCTGTCTTGGAACCAAAATGTCGGATAAGTCAGCCTGTCTTTTTCAAGGGGCTCTAGTCTTATATATATAAAAATCTCGTGTCACGATGTTTGTTCGGGGTAAACTCCGAAACTACTCAACCGATTTTTCTCAAATTTCATATCTATGTGTCATTTGGTCCAACTTAAAAGATAGGATAGTTTTTATAATTTTTTATTGCAAATTTCATATTAATTATGCAATAATAGTGTGAATTAATTGTTTAGTTCTAAAAATTCTTAATAGATGGCGGTGTAAGTTAATTAATCGATATAACTCTAACATCGTATGACTTACTGCTAAAAACACCATGACAAAAAATTTAGAAATGTTGCTTAGAATTTCCATATAACGTTTCGGGATATTACAGGTTATTCACTTCCTGAGAAAATCAACTATATTTTTCAAAACGTTTCCTTGAATTGCTACAAATTGTAGATTTCACACCGTTGTGAAAAATATTTTTCTCCACCAGTATCAAGATTAACTAAACGTATTTAATAGGTGTATCGGTTTCAGAGCGATTACGGTTCGTCCAGATTGACTCAACACCCAATGAGTGCGAAAAGATATCTGGATCACGAGGAGATACATTCGAGCAACGTGCTTGAGAGTCTGTCTTCGCGTTGGCAATGCGTGCATTAATGCTTTCAGAGCTTTCTTAGAAAAGCAGGAAGTTTCCAGGCTATAATATTAAACCTGCGTTAGGCTACTCTGAAGGTGCCAGAATCATAACTGCCTTTAACCAAGAAGACTACTGAATTCTTCAAAAATAGTCCAGGTTAATTTCGGGAAGGTTAGTGAATTAAGCGGAAAACAATTATTTTCTTTATTTTGTTCCCCAAGAAATTTTTAATATCATTAATTCTTGCAAAGATACGTTCGCAAGAGAAAATTGCAGTGACAGTTGCATCGTCAGGCATTGCTGCTACTTTTTTTAGATGGTAGACCAACAGCACATTCAACTTTAAAGTTACCTATTAGATATTCATAACAAACTAAACGCAATGTGTAACATTAAAGAAAAAAAACGTGGAATGGCTGTAGTGTTGCAAGAGAGTAAAATTATAATGTGGGATAAGTGTACTATGACTCATGAATAAAAGCATTCATTTGAAGCAAATCATAGGATTGTGCAAGATTTGAACGGCAACGATAAACTTTTAGGCAAAATTGTCTGAACACTCTCTAGGGACTTCCGGCAGACATTACCAGTTATTCTGATGAAATCAACACATGTTTAAAACAATCGTTTTATAGCCAACTAAAAAGATAGGATAATTTAATAATTTTGTATTGCAAATTAAATATTAATTATACACTAATAGTGTGAATTTATTGTTTAGTTCTAAAACATCTCATTTATGGCGATGAGCATTCGAAGCACATCAGAGGATGCAAGATTTGAACGGCAACGATAAATTTTCAGTGAAATTGTCTGAATACTTATTGGGGACTTCCGGGAGACTTTACCAGTTATTCCGATGAAATCAACGCATGTTTGAAACAATCGTTTATATAGCGTAATCTCAAGTTAATGCGATTGACCATGAACATGCGAGTATAAACGCAAAATAATCTAATCCCACAAGTATTTTCTAAGCAATCGCTGGGTATTGGAAACGGTGAAACTGAACTGTATCCAAATATACAGTACAACAAATAGCCAGACAATTTCTACACTTCCGTTGGGACGAAAAGTGAACTAATTGAGAGTCTATTCCCAGATAAATTTAATTTTTTTAAAATCATAATTGCCTCTGTAATCGCGCTGGTTGTGTAGCAGTTTTGTTTTCAAAAAACATTCCCGAACAGACAGGAATATTTGTGGATCGTCAATTGTCGACTGTCAAATACATATCCCGATGCATGTCACATTGTATTTATTGGTCGCACAAAGTCATTGGGAGTTGACACTTTCTAATGCAGGTTTGACATAAGGAGAAATAGTATTCGTCAACTGTTTAAAACAATTTTGACGACATACTATCCAACACAATCATCATTTTTAAGGAGAAACTATATAACTTTCACGTTTGAAGACGTATTTCATAAAGTTTAACAATTACACAAATATCCAAATCTAGATTTTACACCAGAGATGAATATGAAGCTTTAGTTTTAACTGAAGGTTTTTGCGTTTCAATTTCAAATTTGCCACTTAGATCTTATGATATGCCGTCACTTGATAGTTGGGCGACCGACTTACTTAACACTGATTTGCAACGTATAACAACAGAGCAATGACGCTGTCTTAGCTACAATTATTGGGAATAATGAGCCATTACTGTTGGCTGGAAAAAAAAGCTCCCATTGATGCTGAACAAGCCTATACAGTTGTCGATGAAAACAAAGCAGTAAACATTCCAACTGAATTTTTAAATTCCCTGGATACACCAGGAATGCTACTAAGGTTTCCGGTTGAAAATTCGCTCAACAATTTATTCTTTTTCGAGATTTAAACCCACCTAAATTACGCAACGGTACACGTTTCTTCATCAAAAGTCAACAATTTTGACGGGAAAGTTTAAAGGAGAAATGTTTGTGTTGCCACGTAATCCATTAATAGCGTCATAATTTTCAAACACATTTGAAAGGCTTTAATTTTTGATTCGTTTAGCTTTTGCAAAGACCATAAATAGATTTCAAGAACAAACAATGTCTTCTTTCGGTTTGGACTTGAAACATAAATATTTATCTCATGAGCAACCATATATCGCCTACTCACAAGTGGAACGTTATCATACTTTTCGTATTAGCAAAAGACATTAAACAAGAACATTGTGCACAACTTAGTGCTTAGACTGTTTTCAGTTTTCAAATAATAGAAACAATAGTTCGAAGTCAATGTTATCTACTTCATTGAAAAAATTTAATTTTTACATGTTTTTAATTTTGTTTGTGTATTTTGTAAGGAAGTTATTGATTACAAACTATAGAGAAAGCAGAGGTGAATAAAATGTAGTGTAGAATCTAAAAGTGTATGGTGGTTTACGCTTAGTTTCTACATTCGGTTATTTTACAATCAGTTTCGATATTTACTATCAATTTCAAGTTATTTTTGCTTTTTTTTTGGCCAAAGTCATACTTACAAAATTTACTAAGCGTAAGTATAGTGCTTTTTCCATAGAAAATTTAATTAGTACTTACTGAATTCAATAAGTACTTTCTTCAGCCTGCACTGTAAAAAAAAAAAATAAAAAAAAATCCGAAACATTACTGAGTAAAAATTTTCGATACTTGCTTGCAGTTCTGGCTAAGCTTTGGCTATGCTTGCATTACTGCCTATAGATGTTCCTTAATAAATCATAAAGGTGCTAAGCTTTTTTTTTTATCCCTTTCTAAGTTTACAGTAAATGTCCAGAAACACGACTAGCTTCAAACGGGAAGATCTTCGAATTTTTCAAGAGGCTTCCGAGATAATTTCAGGAA
Source organism: Uloborus diversus (assembly GCF_026930045.1). Taxonomy (NCBI): domain Eukaryota; kingdom Metazoa; phylum Arthropoda; class Arachnida; order Araneae; family Uloboridae; genus Uloborus; species Uloborus diversus. The sequence goes on along the minus strand of NC_072740.1, from coordinate 104,577,952 downwards.
CTTTATTAACTTTTATCGGAAAACTTTTCCGGGTTTTGGCATGACATGTTACTGGCAGAAATTGGCCACATCAGCTGTCCATAATTTTCCAGGTATATTTATGAATCGTTTTTACATTGAATCCCGCCCATTATCAATCTCATATGTTTTAAAATCGGCTATACTATTTTAAGCTCTATTAAATATATATTTATTTGATTCTATCAAAATAATGAGTAAAAGTTTATTTTAATCCAACTTCTTTGCCACAGCAACGCGTGGCTGGGTCAGCTAGTCTATATATATAAAAATCTCGTGTCACGATGTTTGTTCGGGGTAAACTCCAAAACTACTGAACCGATTTTTATCAAATTTCATACGTATCTGTAATTTGGTCCAACTTAAAAGATAGGGCGGTTTTTATAATTTTTTATTGCGAATAAAATGTTTATTGTACATTATTAATATGTATTGATTGTTTGGTTCTGTAAATTCTTAATAGATGGCGCGGTAAGTTGATTCATCCTCAAAAATTTTATTCTTAAGTTAATTAAAATTTACAAATGATACTATGTTACGGATATTGATGGTTATCAACAGTATCGCAGTAGAAAGGAGGAGTATAGAGGCCACACTTTTCAATAACGCTTTTCAAATTCACACTTTTCAAATTCACGCTGTAAGTTAATTTTTCCTCAAAATTCTCTATTCTTAAGTTAATTAAAATTTACAAATGATACTATGTTACAAATATCGATGGCAATTGTATCGCCGTAAAAACGATCAGAATAGTGGTCACACTTTTCAATGTAAATGCCAAATTCTACAAATCAAGTTGAAATTGAAAAGCGGCGGGTACTTCCATACTCACCACTGCTTTTAAAAACATATAAGGCTAATATCAATGAAGAGTTTTGCAGTTCCAAGAAATCCATTAAGTACTTTTGCAAATACGTTATTAAAGGTCCGTATTAGGTCGCATTTGATGTACGAAATATGGACAAAAAGACGAAGTAACACTATGAGAGATGAGTAAGTTATATAAGCAGCAACGAAGCTATCTGGCATAATATAGTTTCCCCATATATGAAAGAGACCCCTCTATCCAGCATCTTGCAGTACGAAACGAAATCTTGAAAACGACCAACGAGTAAATTTTACCGAATATATTTTCTACGAAGAATACTTCAACCACCAAAAACTTTTTTCTTTACATTGTGTCAAAAAACTATTGCATTCGGCCGACTCTCAGAAAAAAAACTATTTACCAATGTTCCACGCTATTTTACATGAACAAAAAAAATACGAAATATCACTCAATATTTTCGTGGAACGTGGGATTTCATAGGTCCTCATCAATGTGTTTTGAAAATCAATTATCTGCTTCAAAACGTTTCCTGAATTGCTACAAACATTATGAATGCAGACACCTCACTGTTGTGAAAAAATTTTTAACTCCCAGTTTAAAGATTAACTGAGTATATTTATTAAGTGTATCGGTTTCAATTTGATTACGTTCTGTCTTTAGTGTCTAAGCTCCGATCCGAATGAGAGGGAATGAGCCTCTGGATTCCGTTGCTTTGCAGAAGTCGCTGGCTTTCGACATGCTTACAGTGATACTTTTGGAGCTTTCTTGGAGAAGTAGAAAGGTGTCAAGCTTTTGTATTAAACTTAACTAAGTGTTCTTTGAATGGGGGCGGGGAGGGACAGAGGCACGACTGGCTTTTATCCAGGGAGATGACTGAAATCATCATAAAGATTCCAGGATAATTTTCAGGAAGATAGATGAATCTTAGTGATGAGATTTGACTTCAATATACCTTCGTCATGGCCCGCCCATATAGACGTAACTCCCAATGGGAGCAAGTGAGTGTCTGGATTCGTAACTTTCTAAGAGTAACAAACAAGTAGAATTCTTTGTGCATGCTTGCAAGTCCTTCTTAGCTGTGGCTATGGTTGCGATTATTATTTTAGTACTTTCTTGGTGAGTCGAAAAATGTGCCTTAGTTACTTATGTTATCTCTGAAGGTTTAAGTGACATGATTGTTTTTCGAATCGGAGAGGTTTCGGAATTCTTCAGAAAGATTTCAGTATAATATTTAGGAAGATTTCTGACTATAAGCGGAAAACGTTACTACTTTTTGTAAGATATGTTGCTGAGCCTATTCGCTGTCCATTATTTTTCAGGGCGTTTCTTAATTGTTTTTACAGTGTTGAATAAAATCAGAAAATCGCGGAAGCCACGTACACAAAGAATACAACATTCATCAATCTCGGGCATAATTGAAGCCAAGACATTGGGACCAAAACTCCATCCAAAAAAAGTGAATATTTTTTTGCATTTGTTTTCGGTAAACATCCCAGAACAGACAGGAATATTCGCGGATCGTTAATTGTCGAGAGTCTAATACATATCACGATGCATGTGGCAAATTGTATTTATTAATCGCACAAAGTCATTGGGAGTTGTCACTTTCTAATGCAGGTTTGACATCACGAGAAACAGTATTCGTCAACTGTTTAAATCAATTTTGACGACATAATATCCATTACAATCATCATTTCTGTGAAGAAACTATATAACTTTTACGTTTGAAGACCTATTTCATAACGTTGACCAAACACACAAATGTCCAAATCCAGATTTTACACCAGAGATGAATATGAAGCTTTAGTTTTGACTGGAGGCTTTTGCATTTTAATTTCAAATTTGCCACTTAGTCATTATGGTATGCTGTCACTCAATCGTTGGGCCATCGACTTAGTTGATTTGCAACGAAAAAAACAGTGGAATGACGCTGTCTTAGCTACAATTATTTCGAATAATAAAACCATTACTCGCAATAATGCTCATTATTCGCAATACTTGCGAATAATAAGCCATTTTTTCCAACCTGACGGCTGGATTTAAAAAAATGCTGACGGTTGATGCTGAACAAGCCTATACAGTTGTCGATGAAAACAAAGCCATAAACATTCCAACTGAATTTTTAAATTCCCTGGAAACACCAGGAATGCGATTACACGATTTCTGGTTAAAAATTGGCTCACCAATTTATTCTTTTTCTTGATTTAAACCCACCTAGATTATGCAACGGTGCACGTTTTTTCATCAAAAGTCAACAATTTTGACGGGAAAGTTTAAAGGAGAAATTTTTGTGTTGCCACGTAATCCATTAATAGCGTCATAATTTTCAAACACATTTGGAAGGCTTCAATTTCCGATTCGTTTAGCTTTTGCAAAGATCATAAATAGATCTCAAGACCAAACAATGTCTAATTTCGGTTTGGACTTGAAACATAAATGTTTCTCTCATGGGCAACCATATATCGCCTACTCACAAGTGGGAAAGCTATCATACTTTTCGTATTAGCGAAAGACAGGTTAAGCAAGAACATTGTGCGCAACTTAGTGCTTAGATAATTTTCAGTTTTCAAATAATACAAATAATAGTTCGAAGTCAATGTCACTACCTCATTGATAAAATTTAATTTTTATATGTTTTTAATTTAGTTAGTGTATTTTGTAAAGAAGTTATTGATTACAAACTATGGAGAAAGCTGAGGTGAATAAAATGTAGGGTAGAATCTAAAAGTGTATGGTGGTTTACATTTAGTTTCTACATTCCGATATTTTACAATCAGTTTCGATATTTACTATCACTTTCAAGTTATTTTGCTTTTTTTTCTGGCTTAAGTCTTACTTGCAAAATTTACTAAGCATAAGTATAGTGCTTTTGCCATAGAAAATTTAGTTAGTACTTACTGAATTCAATAAGTACTTGCTTCATTCTGCAGTGTAAAAAAAAATCCAAGACGTTAATGAGTTAAAATTCTCGATACTTGCTTGCAATTCTGGCTAAATTTTGGCCATGGCTGCATTACTGCTAATGGAACTTTTTAATCATACAAACTTCTTGATTGTGCTCGCAGAAAGGTGCCAATCTTTTCTTAATACCTACCTAAGTTTACACTAAAGATCCAGAAACATGACTAGCTTCAAACGGGAAGATCTTTGAATTTTTCAGGAGGCTTCCGAGATAATTTAGGGAAGGTTAATGAATTTTATCGGAAAACGTTCTTGGTTTTGGCTAGACATGTTACTGGCAGAAATCGGCCATATCAGCTGCCCATTATTTTCCAGGAACATTTATGAATCGTTTTTACATTGAAACACGCCCATTATCAATCTCATATGTTTTAAAATCGGCTATACTATTTTATGCTGTATTAAAAATATTAATTTAATTTTATCAAAATAATGAGTAAAAGATTATTTTAATTCAACAACTTTGCCACAGCAACGCGTGGCTGGGTCAGCTAGTCTATATATATAAAAATCTCGTGTCACGATGTTTGTTCGGGGTAAACTCCGAAACTACTCAACCGATTTTTCTCAAATTTCATATCTATGTGTCATTTGGTCCAACTTAAAAGATAGGATAGTTTTTATAATTTTTTATTGCAAATTTCATATTAATTTTGCAATGATAGTGTGAATTAACCTCCAAAATCGTATGACTTACTGCTAAAAACACCATGATAAAAAAATTCAGAAATGCTGCTTAGAATTTTCATATAATGTTTCGATATATTACAGGTTATTATTTACTTCCTGAGAAAATCAACTATATTTTTCAAAACGTTTTCTTGAATTGCTACGAATTGCAGATTTCACACCGTTGTGAAAAGTATTTTTCTCCACCAGTATCAAGATTAACTAAACGTATTTAATAGGTGTATCGGTTTCGGAGCGATTACAGTTCGTCCAGATTGACTCAGCACCCATGAGTGCGAAAAGATATCTGGATCACGAAGCTGTGTAAGAGATGCAGAGGAGTTACATTCGACTTGCTTGAGAGTCTGTCTTCGCGTTGGCAATGGGTGTAATAATGCTGTGAGAGATTTCTTAGAAAAGCAGGAAGGGTCCAGGCTGTTATATTAAACTTGCGTTAGGCTTCTCTAAAGGTGCCAGCATCATAACTGCCTTTAACCAAGAAGACTACTGAATTCTTCAAAAATATTCCAGGTTAATTTCAGGAAGATTAATGAATTTAAGCGGAAAACAATTATTTTCTTTATTTTGTTCCCCAAGAGATTTTTAATAACATTAATTCTTGCAAACATACGTTCGCAACAGAAAAGTACAGTGACAATTGCATCGTCAGGCATTGCTGCTACTTTTTTTAGATGGTAGAAGAACAGCACATTCAGCTTTAAAGTTGCCTATTAGATATTCATAACAAACAAAACGCAATTTGTAACATTAAAGAAAAAAAAAAAAAACGTGGTATGACTGTAGTGTTGCAAGAGAGTGAAATTATAATTTGGGATAAGTGTACTATGGCTCATAAGTAAAAGCATTCATTCGAAGCACATCCTAGGATTGTGCAAGATTTGAACGGCAACGATAAAATTTTAGGCGAAATCATCTGAATACTGTCTGGGGACTTCCGGCAGACATTACCAATTATTCCGATGACATCAATGCATGTTTAAAACAATCGTATTTATAGCTTAATGTCAAGATAATGCGATTGGCCATGAACATGCGAGTATAAACGCAAAATAATCTAATCGCACAAGTATTTTCTAAGCAATTGCTGAGTTTTGGAAACGGTGTAATTGAACCGTATCAAAATATACATTACAACAAATAGCGAGATATTTTCTACACTGCCGTTAAGTCGAAAAGTGAACTAATTGAGAGTCTATTCCCAGATAACTTTATTTTTTAAAAAATCATAATTGCCTCTGTAATCGCGCTGGTTTTGTAGCAGTTTTGTTTTCGGTAAACATTCCCGAACAGACATGAATATTTTTGGATCGTCAATTGTCGACTGTCAAATACATATCCTGATGCATGTCGCAAATTGTATTTATTGGTCGCAGAAAGTCATTGGTAGTTGACACTTTCTAATGCAGGTTTGACATAAGGAGAAACTGTATTCGTCAACTGTTTAAAACAATTTTGACGACTTACTATCCAACACAATCATTATTTTTTAAGGAGAAACTATAAAACTTTCACGTTTGAAGACGTATTTCATCAAGTTTAACAAACACACAAATGTCCAAATCCAGATTTTACACCAGAGATGAATATGAAGCTTTAGTTTTAACTGAAGGTTTTTGCGTTTCAATTTCAAATTTGCCACTTAGTTATTATGATATGCCTTCTCTTGATAGTTGGGCCACCGACTTAGTTTACACTGATTTGCAACGTATAACAACAGAGCAATGACGCTGTCTTAGCTACAATTATTGCGAATAATGAGCCATTACTGACGGCTGGAAAAAAAAGGTCCCCATTGATGCTGGAAAAAAAAGGTCCCCATTGATGCTGAACAAGCCCATACAGTTGTCGATGAAAACAAAGCAGTAAACATTTCAACTGAATTTTTAAATTCCCTGGATACACCAGGAATGCGACAACACGATTTCCGGTTGAAAATTGGCTAAACAATTTATTCTTTTTTGCGATTTAAACCCACCTAAATTACGCAACGGTACACATATCTTCATCAAAAGTCAACAATTTTGTCGAGAAAGTTTAAAGGAGAAATGTTTGTGTTGCAACGTAATCCATTAATAGCGTCATAATTTACAAACACATTTGAAAGGCTTCAATTTTCGATTCGTTTAGCTTTTGCAAAGACCGTTAATAGATTTCAAGAACAAACAATGTCTTCTTTCGGTTTGGACTTAAAACATAAATATTTCTCTTATGGGCAACCATATATCACCTACTCACACGTGGAAAGTTTTCATATTTTTCGTTTTAGCAAAAGACTGGTTAAGCAAGAACATTGTGCACAACTTAGTGCTTAGACAGTTTTCAGTTTTCAAATAATAGAAACAATAGTTCGAAGTCAATGTTATCTACTTCATTGAAGAAATTTAATTTTTATATGTTTTTAATTTAGTTATTGATTACAAACTATAGAGAAAGCTGAGGTGAATAAAATGTAGTGTAGAATCCAAAAGTGTATGGTGGTTTACACTTAGTTTCTGCATTCGGTTATTTTACAAACAGTTTCGATATTAAGATAAATAAATACCTTTGTGCTGAATAGTAAAGTCAGACCAAACAACGTAAGTAGAAGCACAAATTTGTAAATTACAGCAGACACGTGTTTCGGCGTTACAGGGAACGCCTTTTTCAATGCAAAAAATAATGAGCTTATGGATGAAAAGACATCCTTTTGTCGGATGTCTTTTCATCCATAAGCTCATTATTTTTTGCATTGAAAAAGGCGTTCCCTGTAACGCCGAAACACGTGTCTGCTGTAATTTACAAATTTGTGCTTCTACTTACGTTGTTTGGTCTGACTTTACAGTTTCGATATTCACTATCACTTTCAAGTTTTTTTTTTTTTTTTTTTTTTTTTTTTTTTTTTGCGGAAGTCATACTTATAAAATTTACTAATCGTAAGTATAGTGCTTTTTCCTTAGAAAATTTAGTTAGTACTTACTGAATTCAATAAGTACTTTCTTCAGCCTGCACTGTAAAAAAAAAAAAAAAAATACCGAAACGTTACTCAGTAAAAATTTTCGATACTTGCTTGCATTTCTGGCTAAGCTTTGGCTATATTTGCATTACTGCTTATAGAAGTTCCTTAATAAATCAGAATGTTGCTAAGCTTTTTTTCGTATACCTTCCTAAGTTTACACTAAAGTTCCAGAAACACGACTAGCTTCTAACAGAAAGATCTTTGAATTTTTCAAGATGCTTCCGAGATGATTTCAGGAAAGTTATTAACTTTTATCGGAAAACTTTCCGGGTTTTGGCATGACATGTTACTGGCAGGAATTGGCCACATCAGCTGCGCATAATTTTCAGGAGCATTTAGGAATCGTTTTTACATTGAATCACGCCCATTATCAATCCCGTATGTCTTAAAATCGGCTATACTATTTTAAGCTCTATTAAAATATTTATTTGATTCTTTCAAAATAATGAGTAAAAAATTATTTTAATCCAACTTCTTTGCCACAGCAACGTGTGGCTGGGTCAGCTAGTCTATATATATAAAAATTTAGTGTCACGATGTTTGTTCGGGGTAAACTCCGAAACTACTCAACCGATTTTTCTAAAATTTCATATCTATGTGTCATTTGGTCCAACTTAAAAGATAGGACGGTTTTATAATTTTTTATTGCAAATTTCATATTAATTATGCAATAATAGTGTGAATTAATTGTTTAGTTCTAAAAATTCTTAATAGATGGCGTTGTAAGTTAATTAATCGATATAACTCTAACATCGTATGACTTACTCCTAAAAACACCACGATAAAAAAACTCAGAAATGCTGCTTAGAATTCCATATAACATTTCGGGATATTACAGGTTATTATTTACTTCCTGAGAAAATCAACTATATTTTTCAAAACGTTTCCTTGAATTGCTACAAATTGCAGATTTCACACCGTTGTTAAAAGTATTTTTTTCCACCAGTATCAAGATTAACTAAACGTATTTAATAGGTGTATCGGTTTCGGAGCGGTTACGGTGCTCCCAGATTGACTCAACATCCAATGAATGCGCAGAGATATCTGGATCACGAAGCTTTGCAAGAGCTGAAGGGGAGTTGAATTCAAGCTAATTGCTTGAGAGTTTGTCGTCGCGTTGGCAATGCGTGTATTAATGCTTTGAGAGCGTTCTTAGAAAAGCAGGAAGGTTCCTGGCTATTATATTAAACCTGCGTTAGGCTTCTCTGACGGTGACAGATTCATAACTGCCTTTAACCAAGAAGACTACTGAATTCTTCAAAAATATTCCAGGTTAATTTTAAGAAGGTTAATGAATTTAAGCAGAAAACAAATATTTTCTTTATTTTGTTCCCCGAGAGATTTTTAATATCATTAATTCTTGCTAAGATACGTTCGCAACAGAAAATTGCAGTGACAATTGCATCGTCAGGCATTGCTGCTACTTTTTTAGATGGTAGACGAACAGCACATTCAGCTTTAGAGTTGCCTATTAGATATTCATAACAAACAAAACGCAATATGTAACATTAAAGAAAAAAAAAACGTGGTATGGCTGTAGTGTTGCAAGAACGTGGTATGGCTGTAGGGTTGCAAGAGAGTGAAATTATAATTTGGGATAAGTGTACTATGGCTCATGAGTCAAAGCATTTATTCGAAGGACATCCTAGGATTGTGCAATATTTGAACGGCAACGATAAACTTTTAGGCGAAATCTTCTGAATACTGTCTGGAGACTTCCGGCAGACATTACCAGTTATTCCGATGAAATCAACGCATGTTTAAAACAATCGTTTCTATAGCGTAATGTCGAGATAATGCGATTGGCCATGAACATGCGAGTATTAACGTAAAATTATCTATTCGCACAAGTATTTTCTAAGCAACTGCTGAATATTGGAAGCGGTGAAATTGAACTGTATCAAAATATACAGTACAACAAATAGCCAGACAGTCTGCCGATTTCGTCTGCCGTTGAGACGAAAAGTGAACTAATTGAGAGTCTATTTCCAGATAAATTTAATTTTTTTTAAATCATAATTGCCTCTGTAATCGCGCTGGTTTTGTAGCAGTTTTGTTTTCGGTAAACATTCCCGAACAGACAGGAATATTTGTGGATCGTCAATTGTCGACTGTCAAATAAATATCCTGATGCATGTCGCAAATTGTATTTATTGGTCGCACAAAGTTGTTGGGACATGACACTTTCTAATGCATGTTTGACATAAGGAGAAACAGTATTCGTCAACTGTTTAAAACAATTTTGACGACATACTATCCAACACAATCATTATTTTTTAAGGAGAAACTATATAACTTGCACGTTTGAAGACGTATTTCATAAAGTTTAACAAACACACAAATGTCCAAATCCAGATTTTACACCAGCGATGAATATGAAGTTTTAGTTTTAACTGAAGGTTTTTGCGTTTCAATTTCTTCTTTGCCACTTAGTTATTATGATATGCCGTCACTTGATAGTTAGGCCACCGACTTAGTTAACACTGATTTGCAACGTATAACAACAGAGCAATGACGCTGTCTTAGCTACAATTATTGCGAATGATGAGCCATTACTGATGGCTGGTAAAAAAAGCTCCCAATTGATGTTGAACAAACCTATACAGTTGTTTATGAAGGCAAAGCAGTAAACATTCCAACTGAATTTTTAAATTCCCTGGATACACCAGGAATGCGACTACACGATTTCCGATTGAAAATTGGCTCAACAATTTATTTTTTTTCGCGATTTAAACCCACCTAAATTACGCAACGGTACACGTTTCTTCATCAAAAGTCAAAAATTTTGTCGGGAAAGTTTAAAGGAAAAATGTTTGTGTTGCCACGTAATCCATTAATAGCGTCATAATTTTCAAACACATTTGAAAGGCTTCAATTTTTGATTCGTTTAGCTTTTGCAAAGACCCTAAATAGATTTCAAGAACAAACAATGTCTTCTTTCGGTTTGGACTTGAAACATAATTATTTCTCTTATGGGCAACCGTATATCACCTACTCACATGTGGAAAGTTATCATACTTTTCGTATTAGCAACAGACTGGTTAAACAAGAACACTGCGCACAACTTAGTGCTTAGATAATTTTCAGTTTTCAAGTAATAGAAACAATAGTTCGAAATCAATGTTATCTACTTCATTGAAAAAATTTAATTTTTATATGTTTTTAATTTAGTTAGTGTATTTTGTAAAGAAGTTATTGATTACAAACTATAGAGAAAGCTGAGGTGAATAAAATGTAGTGTTGAATCTAAAAGTGTATGGTGGTTTACGCTTAGTTTCTACATTCGGTTATTTTACAATCAGTTTCGATATTTACTATAAGTTACAAGTTTTTTTTTTTTTTTTTTTTTTTTTGCGGAAGTCATACTTACAAAATTTACTAAGCGTAAGTATAGTGCTTTTTCCATAGAAAATTTAGTTAGTACTTTCTGAATTCAATAAGTACTTTCTTCAGCCTGCACTGTAAAAAAAAAAAAAAAAAAAATCCGAAACGTTACTGAGTAAAAATTTTCGATACTTGCTTGCAGTTCTGGCTAAGCTTTGGCTATGTTTGCATTGCCGCTTATAGAAGTTCCTTAATAAATCAGAAAGGTGCTGAGCTTTTTTTTTTTTTTTTTTTTTTTTGTATCCCTTCCTAAGTTCACACTAAAGTTCCAGAAACACGACTAACTTCAAACGGGAAGATCTTCGAATTTTTCAAGATTCTTTCGAGATGATTTCAGGAATGTTATTAACTTTTATCGGAAAACTTTCCGGGTTTTGGCATGACATGTTACTGGCAGAAATTGGCCATATCAGCTGCCCATAATTTTCCAGGAACATTTAGGAATCGATTTTACATTGAATCACGCCCATTATCAATCTCATATGTTTTAAAATCGGCTATACTAATTTAAGCTCTATTAAAAATATTTATTTGATTCTATCAAAATAATGAGTAAAAGTTTATTTTAATCCAATTTCTTTGCCACAGCAACGCGTGGCTGGGTCAGCTAGTAAATACTTTATAATATTCGTTGGTTGCTATGTCGTAAAGCAACTGAAGATAAGTTAAGTAAAATGTCACTTAAGGTGAATCTAGAAATATAACTTTGTACACAAATTTAACAAAACTGTATCGGGAAATGTTTACAGTAATAAAAATCATTTTCACACCTTATTTGTTTTTAATTTGTATTAATTAAATCGTCTTCATCAACAGTATAAAATAATCAAACATCAATCAGGCAACACAGCTAAAGCTTTTACACCAGTATTCTGCAATGAGGCTTTTGTACAAACACTATTTTTTTCTCTCGACATTTTTAGAATCAAAATGTCGGATAAGTCAGCTCCTCTAATATAGGATCCTTAGGCAAAACCAAGCACCACAGAAAGCTAATCTTCATTGGCGTCATTATAAAATCATTATATCTTATCACCATTTTCTAAACAGTGTAAGATATATAAGGGACCACTATGATAAGGGTCTCCGCCTTTCTATTTACAATTCCGGCGATACAAAAAAATGTACAAGTCAAAGTAAAGCGCACTCCTTAAGAGCGCCAATAAAGGAAAACAACAGCTTGCCCCTCTACTACGGCAGAGCTGCTAGTGCTTGGGTTTTTCTTCGAGATCTTGTGTTTTCAAAAGAGATATTGGGTTTTTGAATTTTTGTTCGAAACTTTGGGGTTTTGGTTTTATTCATGAAAATGATGCATTTATTAAATATGTTGCTGATAAAACGTACAATTTTAACTAAAATATAGTGGTCTGCTAAGAAATGTGGCCACACAATAAGTAATCTCGAGCGCATGCTTTAAAAGTGGCATAGATACAAGAAAAAAAAAAACCTTAAAAATTGCACTCTAACCCTGCGTACCATTTCTCTCTTTATTCTGTGTACATTTTCTGTCTGTCTTGTGTAATATGTAAAATTGTATGGAGTCAAGAAGTCAACAAAACTTTTTTTTTGCAGTACATGATTTTTATCCTGTTTTTACATAACTGTTCCGAATCAAATACTTACTTAGAGATCAATTTATTGTAAGCAAAATGCAACAGTTTTAAACGTTAAAATTTTTAGGCTTAAAAAGTGACCAGGTACAATAGCAGCAAAAAATTGAAAAATAATTCTTATTTGCATGATCTATGTTTTTTCCTCTGGATCTTAGGAATTTTACAAGCTCAATCTTGGGTTTTTAAAAATTCCAACTACAGCCCTGTACTACAGTCTTTAGGCATGACATAACATATATGAGGTAGTGAGAAGCAAAGGGATGCAAATGGAAACTTTCAAGTTTTGAGTAAAACGACTATAAAGATTACGTCCTACGTAGGCTTTCATTGATTTTTTTTTATAAATCATGCTGTGTAGCAGCACCTACTAGGGCTACGAGTACAATCTCTTGCTCCAAGACCGAGGAGAAGTTCACCTACCATTTTTACTGGTTATCTCCAAATTTTTAATTTTTCCCCACTCTCTTTGCTTCTCACTACCTCATATATCGTTCAGAACAAAGTAGAGCTCCGGCAATTGACGAACTCCCATTGGTTTATCAAGTGGAAAGACAAACATTAAAACCAAGTTGCCTCCTACAGTTCTAATGATGTCATGCGTCTGGCAAGAAAGCTTTATCAAAACAATAGAATTTCTATGTCAATCCCCTCATTAGCAAGCAATATTGTTCTAACCATTTTAAAAATGATAAAAGCCTCTATCCTGCAAAATATTCTTGCATCGACTTTGATACTCACCGCCCTCTCAACAACCCCTTATCAAACGATTAGTTGTTCTGCAATTAACGGAGAGCCCTCTTATTCCCGTAACTCTTTATTTTCGAAGAAATGTAAAATAACATAAAATCCACCCAAAAAATCTAAAAAACAGAAAACGATCCAAAAAATGAAAAAAAAAGAGAAACTGAAATGAATAAATTAATATGCTAAAAAAAAATTTGTTTTCATGTACGTTTTTTTTATCTCGACATTATTTCACCTTTTTCCTCACTCCTTACTTTCCTCATTTAATTTGAATTAAGGTGTCCCTTTTGCATATAGTACAGTTGAACAATCCTTTTTCTGCATAATATCAGATTAAGAGACCTCTGTCACAGGGCATGTTACATAACCAAATAATAATAAGAAGAATTATGATAACAAACCACAAGCCCGAAACCTAAATATCAGCTTACTAACTGAGCTCTAACAAGGGTAAAATATAGTGTGGATACAGTAGCTATGCAGAGAAATAAACTGTTCGGAAATTGTTGGCAGTTCTACCTTAACTTCGGCCTTATTTGCTTCAGGAGATTTCCTGGTAAACCAGGAAGGCGCCAAGCTATTACTTTATCTGGTACTTTAAATGTACTTTAAACGTTTTCTTGGATGGTTTCTAAATCAATCCAGAAACGTGTGGGTTCCTTTATTTTTTTTACTGTTGTTTATAAATTGCTTTTAACACATGTATTTTGCAGATGGTATTTTCCATTATAGTTGTGATAAAATGGGCTTACAGTGGTTAAATCGTAGAATTATTGGAGTGGACAGGGAATGGCCAATATTTTCCAGATTTATAGCAACTCCGAAGAAAATGATGCAAAACCATTTTTCTTCTTAAATACCGCGTTCAAAAAAAAAAAAAAAAAAACAGTCTCAAAAACAAACAAATTCGTTTAATAAATATACATGTATAGGATAGGAAATGGTCACTGGCTTCAAGATCACTTTTTTTTTGTAATAGAGGTCTTCTTTTAGTAAATACGACTCTTGATTCTGACACGTATGGGAAGTGAATATCAATATTTATTAAGATATAATAAAAGTTAATTAGGAAATTTAATCAACATAACTGTTAAAGACAATAAATATAAGCAGTGTAAAGACTATTAAAGGCGTCTATATTTTTAAATGCATTTGCTGTATTTTGAATGAACCACTATAATAATAGATACACAAGATTTTTTTCATTCCTTTTCTTTTAAATTTTGAAATTAATAAATTAATACAGTTAGAAAAAAAAACAATGTTTTTAATCTTAAGATAACCATGTCTCTAAAAAAACGGTCCTTTATCCATTTCTCTTGCACTATTTTTGTGTCCGTTTTTCTGCCATTCTCTTATTTCTCTCTTTTGTGTTCTGGTGTTTAGCGAGGTCAGTCAATTTTCTTTTATGGGCTCTCTCTATTTTCTTATCTCTCTCTCTCTCTCTTTTCAATTCCAGCTTATGGGGTGATGAAATTAGCGCGAAGAACTATGTACTTGTTTCCCCTTATTCTACTGTACTTCTTTATAAATCTACCATTCCTCTTGTCATTGCGTAACATTTCAGGAAAAAAAAAATTAAGTTCGCATTTTAAAGTATTGTAACTCATTTTTCAATATATCTTACACGTCTTACTCCCATTCAATCAAAATAGAGGTAAATCCGTTTTGTGCTGTTTTGAAATGCCTAGTTTTGTTCTACGACCTCAATTCAGACCTGTTTCCCGAAACTATGTCTTTTTTATAACTATGCTTTTTAAAAAACTTTTTTTTAGTGTATAAACCAATAATTGCCTAAATGGATCCTGTTAATATCTCGTTACCTCTTCTCTAAGTCATTGTTGTTCTTCTTCGTCAACTGATGTCAAAGATTTTTTGAACCACGAGCGCCATTTTTTATTTTAAACGATCTTAATTTTCAAAAGAAGGTACAGCTTTCAAAAGATTTTTGCTTGCGCATTCGTTTAAAGACACTTATGCAGTCCCAACTATCCCGTAAGAGACCCCAAATTACAAAATATTATATATATTTTTTAATTCCTTCAAGCGGGAGAAACTGGATCCAATGAAGTTTCAGATATTCTAAACCCTATTTAAAAGGGGTTATCTCTCTTCTGAAACCTCCCCCCTCCCTTAATAGTGAAAAAGAAAAATACATCAGAAGCTTTAAAAACTCGTGAAAAAAGCATGTGATTCTATTTCAGCGAAAAAGACATGCACAGTAAAAAACGATTCAGAAAGGTTCTATGAAAATAATGGGCAGCTGATGCGGCCAATTTCTGCCAGTGACATATTTTGCAAAAACCAGGAACGCTTTTCGCTAAATATGAGTAACCTTTCTGAAATTGCTCTTGAATTTTCTGAAGAATGCGGACGAATCACTGATTAAAGCCAGTCTAGAGCCACCAATCGAAACTCTGTAGGTTAATACAATTGATAAGAACGTTCCTAAGTTATTAAAAAAGCCCCAGACGCATCAACTCAGCCATGGCCAAAGCGCTGAGGCTGACTTGCAAGTAAGCACCAAGCATATCCCTTCCCTGTAAGGCTTGTCTTGAAAAGCTGCAGCGGTCTTGAGACTTCATCGTTCTCATTAGAGTTTGTTAACCTGCAGCACTTCTCATACACATTTGCCCTTTTTATTAGCTTGGCCTACCTGTAAGGGCCCAATCCATGAGACTTTTTCACTCGTTTTAAAAGCTTAATCAATCTGCGAGGACCTTCATCAAATTCAAGACGATTGACAAAATAAATACACTCAGTTAATCTTTAAACAGGTAGCTAAAATATTTTTCACACCAGTGAGGAGTTTGTA
This sequence comes from Uloborus diversus, assembly GCF_026930045.1. Lineage (NCBI taxonomy): Eukaryota > Metazoa > Arthropoda > Arachnida > Araneae > Uloboridae > Uloborus > Uloborus diversus. The sequence continues at coordinate 104,561,903 of NC_072740.1, read as the reverse complement.
TTTGTGCATCTTGAAGCAATTTCGGAAACAGCTTTCCTAAGATACTTGTTTTTATAGAAAGACTAGCTGACCCAGCCACGCGTTGCTGTGGCGAAGTGGTTGGATTAAATATTCTTTTACTCGGTATTTTGATAGAATCTAATTAATATTTTTAGTGAAGCTTAAAATAGTCTAGCGAATTTTAAAACATACCATATGAGATTGATAATGGGTGTGTTAGGCTGAAATAAGTGCTTATTGAATTTAGTAAGTACTAACTAAATTTTCAATGACAAAAGAACTATACTTACGCTTAGTAAATTTTGCAAGTATGACTTTGGCCATAAATCAAAGCAAAATAACTGGAAAGTGATAGTAAGTATCGAAAGTGATTGTAAAATATCGGAACGTAGAAATTAAGCATAAACCAACATACACTTTTAGAATGTACACTACATTTTAATTATCTCAGATTTTTCTATAGTTTATTATCAACAACTTCTTTGAAAAATACATTAACTAAATTAAAAACATGTAAAAATTAAATTTATAAATGAGGTAGATATCATTGACTTCGATCTACTGTTTCTATTATTTGAAAACTGAAAATTAGCTAAGCACTAAGTTGTGCACAATATTCTTGTTTAGCCTTTGTTTTGCTAACACGAATAGGTATGATAACTTTCCCACTCTTGAGCAAGCGATAAATAGTTTCCCATGAGAGAAACATGTATGTTTCAAGTCCAAACCGAAAGTAGACATTGTTTGGTCTTGAGATCTATTTATGGTCCTTTTCAAAAGCTATACAAATCGGAAAAGCCTTCCAAATGTGTTTGAAAATTATGACACTGTAAATGGATTACGTGGCAACACAAAAATTTTTCCTTTAAACTTTTCCGTCAAAATTGTTGAAATTTTGATGAAGAAACGTGTACCGTTATATAATCTAGGTGGGTTTAAACTGCGAAAAAGAGTAATTGGTGAACCAATTTTCAACCGGAAATCGTGTAGTCGCATTCCTGGTGTATCCAGTGAATTTAAAAATTCAGTTGGAATGTTTACTGCTTTGTTTTCATCGACAAATGTATTAGACTTCTTCAGCATCAACGGTCAGCACAATCTGATTATGATGTTTTTTTTCGAGCTGTCAGTAATGGCTCATTATTTACAATAATTGTAGCTAAGACAGCGTCATTGCACTGTTTTCTCTCGTTGTAAATCAGTGTTAACTAAGTCGGTGAATAATCGATCAGGTGATATCACACCATAATGACTAATTAACAGATTTGAAATTGAAATGCATAAATCTTCAATCAACTGTAAAGCTGCATCATACATCTTTGGTTTAAAATCTTGATTTGAACATCGGTGTGTTTGTTTAACTCTATGGAGTACATCTTCAGGCATAAAATGTATATACTTTCCCCGCAGAAATGATGATTATGTTGGATATTATATCATCAAAATCATCTTAAACAGTTGACGAATACTGTTTCTCGTTATGCAAAACCTGCATTAGAAAATACAACTCTCAATGATTGTGTGCTACCAATAATTACGATTCGCGAACACAAAAATTTCTCTTTTAAACTTTTCCGTCAAAATTGTTGAAATTTTGAAGAAGAAACTTGTGCCATTGCATAATCTAGGTGGGTTGAAACTGTGAAAAAGAATAACTGGTGGACGAATTTTCAACCGAAAGTCGTCTAGTGGCATTCCTGGTATATCCAGAGAATTTAAAAATTCAGTTGGAATGTTTACGGCTTTGTTTTCATCGACAACTGTATAGCCTTGTTCAGCATCAACGGTCAGCACAATCTGATTATGATTTTTTTTTCAACTTTCAACTTTTTTACAGTGCAGGCTGAAGAAAGTACTTATTGAATTCAGTAAGTACTATTTAAATTTTCTATGGAAAAAGCACTATACTTACGCTTAGTAAATTTTGTAAGTATGACTTCCGCAAAAAAAATAAAATAACTTGAAAGTGATAGTAAATATCGAAACTGATTGTAAAATACCAAATGTAGAAACTAAGCGTAAACCACCATACACTTTTAGATTCTACACTACATTTTATTCCCCTCAGCTTTCTCTATAGTTTGTAATCAAAAACTTCTTTACAAAATACACTAACTAAATTAAAAACATATAAAAATTAAATTTTTTCAATGAAGTAGATAACATTGACTTCGAACTATTGTTTCTATTATTTGAAAACTGAAAACTGTCTAAGCACTAAGTTGTGCATAATGTTCTTACTTAACCAGTCTTTTGCTAGTACGAAAAGTATGATAAATTTCCACGTGTGAGTAGGCGATATATAGTTGCCCATAAGAGAAATTTTTATGTTTCATTTCCAAACCAAAAGAAGACATTGTTTGTTCTTGAAATCTATTTATGGTCTTTGCAAAAGCTAAACGAATCAGAAATTGAAGCCATTCAAATGTGTTTGAAAATTATGACGCTATCAATGGATTACGTGGCAACACAAACATTTCTCCTTTAAACTTTCCCGACAAAATTGTTGACTTTTGATGAAGAAACGTGTACCGTTTCGTAATTTAGGTGGGTTTAAATTGCGAAAAAGAATAAACTGTTGAGCCAATTTTCAACCGGAAATCGTGTAGTCGCATTCCTGATTTATCCAGGGAATTTAAAAATTCAGTTGGAATGTTTACTGCTTTGTTTTCATCGACAAATGTATTAGACTTCTTCAACATCAATGGGGAGCTTTTTTTCCAGCCGTCAGTAATGCCTCATTATTCACAATAATTGTAGATAAGACAGCGTCATTGCACTGTTTTTTCTCGTTGCGAATCAGTGTCAACTAAGTTGGTGACCAACCGATGAAGTGATATCACACCATAATGACTAAACAACAAATTTGAAATTTATATGTATAAATCTTCAATCTAATAATATCTAAAGCTTCATCATACATCTTTGGTGTAAAATCTAGATTTGGACATCGGTGTTTGTTTAACTCTATGGAGTACATCTTCAAGCAAAAAATGTATATAGTTTACCCGCAGAAATGATGATTGCGTGCGATATCATGTTGTGAAAATTATCTTAAACCAATGACGAATGCTGTTTCTCGTTATGCAAAACCTGCATTAAAAAATGCAACTCCCAATTATTGTGTGCTACCAATAATCACAATTCGAGAAATGCATCGTGATATGTATTAAACACTCGACAATTAACGGTCCGCAAATAATCCCGTCATTTAGGGAATGTTTAACGAAATTAAATGCAAAAACAACATTCACTTTGTTTTGGATGTAGTTTTGGTTCCAATGTCTTGGCTTTAATTTTTAATTATAAACGGGATTGATGAATATTGTGTTCTTTGTTTGCGTGGATTCCATATCTTTTTTGATTTTATTTAACACTGTAAAAACAATTAAGAAACGTCCTGAAAAATAATGGGCAGCGAATATGTCCAATTTCTGCCAGTAACATATCATTGAAAAAAATAGGAGCATATCCCACTAAAAGTCCGAAACCTTTCTAAAATTATTCTGAAGTCTTTCTGAAGAATTCCGAAGCCTCTCGATTCGAGACGTTATTTCTCTGAAACTTTAGAGAGAACCGAAGTAAGAATAAAAATAATAGCTTGGCACAATTTGAGACTCACCAAGAAAGTACCAAAAGCATTATCGCAACCATAGCTACTGCTAAGAAGGACTTTTAAGCACGCACAAAGAATTCTACTTGCTTGTTACTCTTGGAAGGTTGCGGAATCTAGAGAATCACTTCCTCCTATTGGGAGTATGTCAATCTGTATGAACCACGACGACAAAAATGAAGTCAGTTCATCACTAAAATTCATGAACCTTCCAGAAATTATCCTGGAATCTTCGAAGAATTCAGTACTATCCCAGGCTAAAAGCCAGTCGTGTCGTTGGACCTTCAGAAAAAGATTAGGTAAGTTTAAAAGAATGCTTGACACCCCTCTACTTTTCCAAACGAAAGCTCCAACACTAATGCTGCAACCATGGAGAAAGGTAAAACAAACTTGCAAGCAAGTATCATGATCTAATTCGTCTGCGCTTCCTGCAAAGCTACTGAATCCAGAGGCTTATATCTCTCTGATTAAGAGTTTATTCAATGTAGACTGAGCATAGTAAAACTGAAGCCGATACACTTAATAAATACGCTCAGTTAATATTTAAACTGGAAATTAAAAATATTTTTTCGCAACAGTAAAAAGTCTGCATTCATGACGTTTGCAGCAATTCAGGAAACGTTTTGAAGCAGATACTTGATTTTCAAATAAAATTGTTGAGGACCTGTGAAATCCAAACATGTTCCACGGAAATAATCAGTGACATTTCGGATTTGTTTGCAGTGCATATAAAATACTGTGGAATATTGGTAAATAATTTTATTTCTGAGAATTGGGCCAAACACATTAGGTTCTTGAGAATGTAAAAAAAAAAAAAAAAACATCAGGTTCGTTTTTGGTGGTTCAAGTGCTCTCCGTAGAAAATATTTTCGGTAAAATATACTCGTTGACCGTTTTCAAGATGTACTGCAAGATGCTGTACAGAAAGGGGGAAGCCAGATACCTTCGTTGCTCATATTATGTCCACTCACGGCTTATCTTGCTTTTTCAGCAATTTCGTCCACATCTCTTACTTCAAACGCTATCTAATAAAGACCGTAAGCAACGTATTTGACGAAGTATTTAATAGATTTCACGTTTTTGCAACACTCGACATTTATAAGAGCCTCATATGTTTTTAAAAGCAGTGGTGAGTATGGAACTACCCGCTGCTTATCAATTTCAATTTGATTTGTAGAATTTGACATTTAGATTAAAAAGTGTTGCCTCTATACTCCTCCTTTCTACGGCGATATTTTTGATAACCATCAATATCCGTAACAAAGTATCATTTGTAAATTTTAATCAACATAAGAATAAAATATTTGAGGATAAATTAACTTACAGCGCCATCTAGTAAGAATTTACAGAACCAAACAACCAATACACATTATTAATGTATAATGAGCATTTTAATTGCAATAAAAAATTATAAAAACCATCCTATCTTTTAAGTTGGACCAAATTACAGATACGTATGAAATTTGATAAAAATCGGTTCAGTAGTTTTGGAGTTTACCCCGAACAAACATCGTGACACGAGATTTTTATATATATAGATAGGTGAAAACCAATGAAATCCCGCAGCCTTTCCACGGAAATAATAAGTAACGTTTAGCTTTTATTTAGTGTCGTGAAAAAAGCCTTGTGTTGTCTAAATTGGGTTCTAATTTTATTAATGTATCTTTGTATTACAATATTGTCTATTGAATTCAAATCATGGCAGATTTTTCTTGTTTTGCAAAGATTTTTTTATTTCTTAATTTATCATAAAAATACTAAAAAATAAAATGAATTAAACGAGACGTGTCATTTAATGTAATATTCATAACTACTACTAAAAAGAAAAAAAAAACTATGAAAGCATATTTCTTTTGCAATATTTTCTGAAACGGTTACTTTGCTTTTCACTTGATCATGATTCAGTTTCTAAAAACGTACGTCTATATTTTTAGTCATTGCACGTTTTCGTTCACTTCTTCAACTTTTATATGTCAGTCTGAAAGGCAATTTGGCCATAAAAGAGATGTTTAGAAAGCGTTCATTTTAGTAACGTTACCTTTCCTGCGTGTGTGTTTATCTTTAGACTATGGTATTTATGTGGGGTATTTTTTCTTTTTTTTTTGGAAAACATTTCTTTTTCCCGACAAGTTTTTAAAGTTTTAAAGTGACTCGCGCTAGTAAAAATGAAAATTGAAGCGTGTTTCAGAAACATTGTTCTTTGTTAACGTCTTTGTTAATTTTTTCTAACAAATAATTTTCAATCTTAATCGACGCTACAATTGCTTAGAAAAAGAAAAAAAGGACTCGTTTAATGTGCACTTGCACGAGAAGCATGGATTAAAACGCAATATGTGAATGTAATTTAGTGTTATCATTTGAAGAAAATCATGACTGACGGTATTTTGTCGGTAGTGCCTAATGCCTAATGAACTCCCTTTAACAGAAAATTACTAGGAAATAAAATCAAAGTTCTTAAAAAGCCTTTTTTACATATTCAACATTTAATAGCTACAACTAAAAGATTAATCACGCTTCTTTTTTATTGAACTGAACTTTGAACTGTTTGAAGTAAGCCTTTCGATGGTGTTCGTTAGATATTCATTTTACAACAAACTGGAACATGTAATTTCATTACATCAAAACAATAAAAGCTATACATTCTTTTAAGTGGAAAATGTTTCAAATTATTATTATTTTACATTATTTTGTCTTATTACGTTATTGTTAATTTTTTTCTTTCACACTATTTGACCCGTGCGGAACTCCGCACTGTACTTCGAATCGTTTCATACACTGTAAAAAAATTCCGAAACGTTACTGGTTATTTTCGTGGAACGTTTCGTGATTTCAGAGGTTTTTACCTATTTCCCCGCAAAATCAAATATCTTCGCAAAAAAGTTTTCTGAATTGCTAAAAGATGCACGAATGCAGACTTTTCACTGCTGTGAAAAATATTCTTTGCTACCAGTTTAAAGATTGACTGACGGTGTTTATTAAGTGTATCGGCTTCAATTTGATCACGGCTCGCCCAGGTTGATAAAACTCCCAGTGGGAGTAAAAAAAAAACGAGCTGATGTGTGAATCACATGACTTCCTTTTACTCCAATTTAATGTCATTTCCCCATTACTGGCAATTTTAATGTGATTCAATAGTTTACCCTCTCTTTCACCAACAGTGGCCAAATAGAAAAATTAAAAAAAAAATCGCCAAGTTTTTTGGCGAAGAAGACAGGCGATATATCGCCAAATGTCCACCAAATTATAACACCGCATGAGTTTACACCGAAATTAGCAATGATTCCCCCCCCCCAAAAGGGTCAAAAGATCCCTTTAGAAACACCCGAATGCTACCAAAAAGGGAGGTGCACAACTAGACTCCACTAGGAGTCTCCGTACCAAATTTCAACTTTCTAGGACATACCGTTCTTGAGTTATGCGACATAAATACGCACATACATACTAACGTACATACAGACGTCACGAGAAAACTCGTTTTAACTAAAATCTCAATATTCATTCAAGAGTGAGTAAAATGGAAATTAAGGTCGATTTTTGAGTAAAAATTTTGTCGCGAATACAATACTTCCTTTTTTGTAAAAGGAAGTTAAAAAAAAAAACGAAGTCATATTTTGGTATAATTCTCTACATAGTCTAATATTTTCGAGGGCCCCAGAAACTAGAGGGCCCTAAGGAGGGTTTTATAGGCCAAATAGCTAATCAGATCCGGATGTTCGCTCTTAGAAGAAAAAAAAATCGTCGCCAAGTTGGCGAAAAAACTTGGCGACCAAAAGCTTGGCGATACGTCACCAAGTGTTTACCAAATTATAACACCACTTAAGTTTGCATTGATATTAACAATGATTTCCCCCCAAAAAGGTGCAAAAGACCCCCTTAGGAACATCCGAAAGCAACCAAAAGGGGAGGTGCACAACTAGACCCTACTACGAGTCTATGTACCAAATTTCAACTTTCTAGGACATACCATTTTTGAGTTATGCGAGATACATACGCACATACGCACATACACACATACACACATACATACAGACGTCACGAGAAAAGTCGTTGTAATTACCTCGGTGATGGTCAAAATGGATATTTCGCGTGTCTATACATTCTTAGGCACTTTTCCGCATGTGGTCGAATCGAAAAAAAAAACTCAACATTCATTTGGGGGTGAGCAAAATGGAAATTAAGGGCGATTTTTGAGTGAAAATTTTTTCGCGAATACAATACTTCCTTTTTTGTAAAAGGAAGTAAAAAAAGTCGCTGGATAGCTGCGGTTTTGCGAGGCAGGAGGTGCAAGTAAGGAAGTGCTTGGTCTTTGCTTGCGATTTTCGCGTAGTTTCGGCGAGGATTGCTCGAATGCTTCTCGAGCTTTCTTGGGAAATTACGAAGGCTCTAATCAAATACATAAAGCCTGTTTCATATATCTAGAATGTTCACAACTGGCTTTATCTGGAGAGATTTCGCAATATTTTAGAAAGGTTACTGACTTTTATCGGAAAACGTTCCTGGTTTTTGTAAGATATGATACTTGTTGAAATTGGGCACATCAGCTGCCTATTATTTTCCAGGAACGTTTCTGAATCGTTTTTACAGTGTAAGGCTTTTCGCTCTTTAAAAATTCCAAAGAAAGAATATTATGAAGAAAAACCGAAATAAGTAAGCCAGGGGCGGCATTTCAGCATTTCATTTGGGGGGTCGAGTTTCCTAAATATAAGTTATCTCAGTATGGTACAAAACACACACTGGCTAACAAGAGGTAGTCATAAAACGGGACTAATATTAACAAAAAATAATGTTTGAAAACATGATAACTTATTCTAAAATGAATTAAAATTTATGACAAAATTTTAACTCATTTTATATTAAATACCTTGATACTACAGTTTTTACATTTTAGTGAATTTTTATTGCATGCTTTTCGGAATTCAGAAGAACAGGAAATCATGCACTAATCCATCAATGCCCAGGGCCTTGCTCTTTTGCCAGTACGGCTAAAGATTTAAATTTAAAAACAATTGACCCATTGTGCCTCGAAAATAATTCTCGAACCTCCTGAGACGTAAAAATGATCTTTCTTGACTAACTGAACTGGTTGGTATAGTTAAAAAATAATTGAGGTAACAAAGTTATGCACGAAAATACACTTTTCAGGTCTTGCTCTTTAAAATCACCCAGGCAACTTTAAAAATCGTGAATAGCTTCATTTTCCCTCATTGAATAATCTAGTTTCTATCAACAAAACAATGCTTCTTGCCTCATTGAAATATTTTATTTTTCGTTTTCAACATCCAATCCAAATAATATAAAGTCAACAGTACAGAAAAATATTCATCATCAAATCTTGGGTTAATTTCATTAAAAACTAAATCCATTATTTCATACAAAAAATTGAATCATTGTTTAACTTTTCATCATATGATGTGGATTTCTGTCACATATTCTAAATTGTGTTTTTTTTTTTTTTTTTGGAAAGTTGCACACTTGGTTGAAATAAAACATCCAAGCTAAAACCATTAACAGTTTCAATTGTAAACTGAAATGAAGCTTGAATAGTCTAAAAATAAAGGTAACGGATTGAAGATGTCTTGATAGAGTAAAATACTGTTCAAAAACTTTCCACAATATAAACAAATTAAACGAAGCCATTCATGCTAAATGGCACCAGCTTTCTCATCATTTAAAGAATCGTTTTGCAATAATTCTGCCAGGCGTCAAATCACTGCTTTGAAATTATTGAGAAATGCTTTATAGTTTTAACTATTGAAACTATGGAAGACCATATAAGCGTAACAATCAATGCAAAGTACCATGCAATTTTCTTTTGAAAATCATGCATACCACTTGATTGCACGGGCCTCTGATACTGTAGAAAGCATCGTTCCAGTTTCAGGTCCGGATCTGCGTTCCTGTAGATCCCTCAGTGACGGGGGGAGGGGGGGCTCGTCCTTAAAGGGTCCAACGGCCCAAGAAATTGAAAAAAAAAGGGGGGGGGGGAACAGGCACTGAGGCTTATTAATGTTGCAAATACACTGCTGGCCTCTGGGAGAAGCCCTACGGATTTTGTTACAGGGGGCCTAAAATTTATAGATCCTGGCCAGATCGTTACACTGGACACACAAAATGAAGTAGTTAGCCTATATAGGAAAATTACTTCTTTAGTTAAAGCTCACCGTCGTCCTTCGTCAGTTTTTTTCTGTACTGAAAAAGTCAGAAAATGCTTCATGAATTCCTATATCTTTTAAGTAACGGAAAACACTTGCATGTGCCAGGAAATGTGTCGAGTTTCATCAAATATTACTGAGAACGAGGGGAGATTGTTTTAAAATGAACATTGATGTGCGATTTACAAAAATTGAATTTAACCATTTTTTTATCATTCTGCTCAAAAATTCGGGGGTGCGACCGCCCCCTCTTGCCCCTCCCTATTTGCCGCCCCTGAAGTAAGCGCACAAGAGAAGGCATGTTAGTTGAAGACATCAGTAACAAAACCTCGTTAAAAACAACCTTGTGATAATTTGATCATCGCTCACCTTTTGGTTGTACACTGTAAATACGATTCAGAAACGTTCCTGGAAAATAATGGGGCAGCTGATGTGCCCAATTTCTGCCAGTAACATACCTCGCAAAAACTAGGAACGTCTTCCGTTAAAATTCAGTAACCTTCCTGAAATTATCTCGGAAGCCTCCTTAAAAATTCAGAAATCTTGCTGTTTGAAGCCAGTAGTCTCTAGAACTTTCGAGTAAACTTTGGTTGGTATAATATAACACCTTGTTCCTCTCTTGGTTTATTAAGAAAGTTCCGTAAGTAGTATTGGTAACATAGCCCAAAGCGAAGCCAGAATTGCAAGCAAGTGTCGAGAATTTTATTCGCCTGCAATTCTTGCAAAGCAGGCGTAGTTCATACTTATTCGCTCCCTCTGGGAGCTTAATCACAATTCTTGCAAAGCAGCGTAGTTCATACTTATTCGCTCCCTCTGGGAGCTTAATCAGTATAGACAGGCCGTGATATATCAGAAGCCGAATCACTTTATAAAATACACGAAGTTAATCTTTAAACTGGGAGCTAAAAATATTTTTTCACATCAGTGATAAGTGTGCATTCGTGCAACTTGTAGCCATTCAGGAAACTTTTTGTCAATTGTACTTGATATTTCTAGGAAGTGGATAAAAACCATTGAAATCCTGACACGTTACACGGAAATTATCAGTAACGTTTTGGAATTTTTTTACACTGTACGTATTTTCAATGCAAATATAAATATCATTAAAAGTGTGGCTGAGTGACTCGTGAAAATCAGTAATTTAGCATGTGAAAAAACAGGTTGTGGCAAATACAGTCCTGCCCATGTGTGCATCTAACGGAAAAAAAAGAAACAATTAAGAGATATTTATTTATTGGCATGGAAATGACGCCGTTCTGATTAACAGCATGACACTTCAACAAACGAAGCAATTGCACCTTCCTTTTCAAATGCTATTAATTAAAGGAATCCGTAATAAAAAACAGCAAAAAGCTTTTTGCTGGAAGAAAATAATAAGATCATGCGTCTATGTTTTGTCATTAGCCAGCATGATACGATTAAAAATTATTCGTAAAACATGGAATTTCATTAAAGAATGAAGAAGCTCTCACGTTGTGATTGAAACAAACATTCTAGAGAAGTGATAAATTCGATTCAAACTAAGTGTTTTTATTTTTGCATATAGAACATTTTCTCATAGCAGGCTGCTTTAACCGTTTACGGCTTAAATGCCCGCACATGTTTTTCTTGTAATCGAACCCTTAAAATTCAAAACCAAAACCAGTTGAACTGAGTCCGTTTTTAAGAGTAATTTTTCGAACGTAGACAAAAGGTTTTTTTTTTTTTTTTTTCAGCCGAAACAGAGGAGTAGAAAATGATTTCTTACTAATGAAGTTGATAATAATTTGTTTTTTATCGTAGTGGAATAAATAAATAAAGATTTACTGGGTGAAACTCGTAGTTTTAATTTGGCGTAGTATTTTTTCATTTGTACAAAAGTTCAAACACTGCTATTAGAAAAATCTACATTTCAGAATACAATGAGAATGTTTTTCTGCACAAAGGACTCTCGATGGCGCGCTAGCAAAAATATTTTTGGTTACCAGGTGTGTAGGTAATTACAACTACAATGAAAGGATAACTGCCTTACGTTAGGTCATGGCAAATTCAGACTAGAGGCTTCACCGTGAGAAAGGAGCTGCAGGATCTGGGCGAGGTAATTGGGTTAGCGGGTATCAGAATGTGTGAATTGAGATATTAGGTGATAAGTGATTTTTGTTGAGATTGCTTGCGAAATGCATTCAAATGCAATAGACGCATTGAATCTGTCACAAGGTAGAAGTACGTAAAAGTAAAACAACCTACGCACTACGATTTGATGTTGATTTTACATGCCTTGTTATTATATCTTCTCTTAATGATTTATTTAAACATAGCTAGTTTTATTACAATGTACACCGATAATAAGCTGAAAACGAATTGCAAGAAAAGCTTGAAATCACTGAAGACGTATATTATATTTTAAATGCAGAAAAAAAATTCATTTCTAACAAAAGAATTATCGATTAAAGCTTTTAGCTTTTTCAAACAATTTTGTTTTAGCCAAAAGAATCATATATACCATAAGAATTTATAAAAATATTTCCTCAAATATTTTTGAAAAGAAAAATACTAAAAAAAACTACTCTAAAATGCGACTCCATTAAATGATAGACTGCTAAGAGAAAACTTTGAGATATTACTAGCACTTTAAGAACAGCTCAGGAGCGTTCAAACAAACCACAAACTAATGGAATGATATCGAATCGCTCCTCAGCCAGCTTTAGTTACGTATGTGCTGGCTTAGTCACGTAAAACACATAATGAAGGGATAAGAAAACGGAAGATTTGAGCAAATAAGATAAATGTAGGTGCATTAATGCACCACTCGAATTGCAAGGATTTATGTACTTGAGTTAATATTGCGGTATTGTTTATTCCAAGATAATATTTTATCGATTTTTGTTTTGCTTAAGCAGAAGCTGATGCTACTCGAGAACTTTCTTTTTCAATATTTTCGCTCGCAAATGGGAATAAAATTGCTCTTGGGCCATTTCATAGTATTTTTAACAAATGTCGCGGCCGTAATATGACACTTTTTTGCCATAACTATTTGATTTACTGTTTGATTAGTACATTATTTTGAGTTTGTGTGACGGTAGGAAAAGCTCGAAATAAAATAATGCGCTCATAAAACAGTCATTTAAATAGTTATGAACAAAAAAAGTTATTTTACGGACTCCACAAAATTGTCCAAAATTCTGTGAAGTGACTCTCTTATAAAAACAAAGGAATGTAGATTATTACAAGAGTTTGCTTTAAAACAAAATGTATCTTCTGAACTTGCATTTTGAAGCTTATCTGAGGTTTTGAAACTATAAATTGCTAATGTTTGGGAGAAGTACGGACTTTAAGAAATCTTTGAACTTATAGGCAGACATTGCTTATGTTCACTTAACCGTAGTATATAAAGCACTAAGTGGTTTTCTGGAATTCACTTTATTTTTATTTTTAAGCACGTACCCTTCAACTTATCCTTTTAAAACTGATATCCCATTGCCCTTATTAATACTGTTGGATGTGTGTGTGTTTTTTTTTTTTTTTTTTTTTTTTTTTTTTTTTTTTTTTTTGAACTTGTGAATTAAAAACAAATATTTCAAGTTTCTTTATTGTTACGGTCATTTTGAAGAAGCTTCATCGATGTTTATTTATGGTCTCCGTGTAGAAAAGTAAAATGTTTCGCAAACTTATGACTCTAAATTTAAACAGCAAAGTTGTCCCCTTTTTTTTCTTCTCTTAATTTCTAAAACCCGTTTAATATACTGTTGGGCATAAACGCAAATCTGTCCCAAACTAATGTTTTTGCGATGCGACGTAAATTCCAGATTTGTTCATGAAATATACACAAACACATCAAACCTTAAGGTCACTTTTATATATTGTGAAATTAACGAAATCTATTCAACCATTTGTTGTGTCTGCTCTGCAAATCGTAGAACACATTTTTTCACATTTTGAACACGTGCACTAGTTTTAGTTTTTTAGCCGTTTTCAGACATATATTTAGTTTTGTCCATCTTTTGAACATTTAAGAACATTTTTTGAACAGTTACACCGTTACCTTTTTTTAAACACTTTGTAGAACACATTTTGGGTCACTCTTTGGATAATTAATGGATCATTCACCTTTCTTTAGTGCACATACGAGGGCAGTACTTATACTGTAAAAGACAAAGCAGCAGGGCCTAACTAGTATTTCAGCATTAACCTTTCTGCGGGTGCACTTAACAGATACACAAAAGAGTAATTTCGCTTCATAGCTATACGCAAAACTTCGTGTAACGAGCATCTGGCTTTTGGTATTCTTTCCCTACCCTCGAGTCATTTTTATTCATCATTTGAATTTTTATAACGGCAATAGCAGTCTGCATTTTATTGTTTGTATCTGACTAATACGCGCACAGATAGCTAACCGCAATCCACATTGCAATTTTTCTTGCATATTATCCCTTTTCTTTTCTTAGCCCAGATGACTAGTTACTATCGGTCTCTGCTTCAGGCACTTAATAAAAGATAAAACCTTTTCTGGTATTAATTGCCTGAGTTGTTTTTTATATTATTATTATTTAGCAGCAAACTGAGTTTCACTCCATCCGTTTTTATTTTTCATGTTATTTCTGAGGTATAGGAAAAATTTTCTTGAAGTTTGATTCAACTTCAAGTTTGGACTGAAAAAAAAAAAAAAAAAACATTAATTTGAATTTTTGGCATCTTGAATTCAAATTATGTTTTTCGCAATCACGAGCGTGTGTATGCGCGTGTGTGTTTGTGTAGGCGCATGTGTGTGGATGCATGTGTGTGAGTGAGTGTTGTGTACGCGCGTGTGCGTGTACGCGTTCGTGTGTGTGTATATGTAGGCATGTGTGTTTGTGTCTGTGTGCAGGCGTGAGTGTGTGTATGTGTGTGTAGGAGTGTGTGAAGTGGTGTGTTTGTATGTGTGTGAGCGCGCGTGCGTGCGTGTAGGACATGGCCGCCTCCGACCAGGAGAAGCGGATAGCTCAGGACCGGGCGACAGCCGCGCCTGGAGGACGGCGCGCAGTGGTGCTGCAGAAGCACCCTGGCCCAAGCTGAAAAAGGAACCGGAACATCAAGGACAGTCAAGTGAGAACAATAAGCAATTGTGATTGCTCAAAAAAAAAAACATTTGTTTGATTCACCCTACTCTTCAAGCATTATCAAATTTATATGTTTTCAATTTTCTAAAAAGAAAAAATCTAAAATTGCCGGTTTTCGCACCTTCCGCCTTTTTAAGGCTCCTTGGGAAATCAAACGTATTATCCTAGGAGGCTCAAATTTTAATGGTATTCTATTGATATAAAAGGAAAATATTGAGATCCCAGCGGTTTCAAAATTTTAACGTTTTTTTCTTACTTCACTTTGCAGCTCATTTCTTTAAAAAATTTTTTTAAAATACCAGTACAATTTATAACATGAATTAAATAATTTTTAAAATAAGCTTGATTTCGTCGAATGGTATTGCTTTATTTTCTGCCTCTACCGCGTACGCTCCGACCAGCCGGAGCGGCGTTTTTTCTAAAAAAGATCTATTGTGTAGTTTCAGATTTTCTAGCTGCGGTTTAGTCACGTTTTAAGTATTTAATAAAGAATTTATGCTAATATTATAAATAAAGAGAATTAATTTTTGTATGTTTATATGTTTGAGGTAATCTCTGGAACCATACCATCTGGTTGAAAAATTCTTTCACTACATGAAAAGTACGTTCTTTTTGAGTGACATAGGCTATAATTTAGACATAAATATATTTATATTATTTTTTTATCCAATAGTTTGTTTTCGCTACCAGTTTATGTTTATTTATGCTTTATTCTTATGCAATTAAAAACGATTATTGTCAACGTAAGAATTGTTGAATAATCCCAATGAACCACGAAGTAAATGCAAAGTAATGGAAATACGTGAACGAAAGAAATTTTAATATGTCCTCAGGAGAACCGTTAAAACCTTTGCATGTGGTTCAGTCCGCAGATGATAAGGTGTATCTACATCTATAGTAATATTATAAAGAGAAAGGACGTATTTTTGTGTGTTTATATGTTCCAGGTAATTTCCGGAACCATTGCAGCTATTTGAAAAATTCTTTCACTATATGTAAGGTGCATTTTTAATGAGTGACATAAGCTATAAATTATGCATATATGTACTAAAACTATTTTTTAAAGCCAATAGTTTGTCTTCGCTACCAGTGTATGTTTCGTACTGATGTATTCTTATATACGTAAACACAACGGCCACACTATCAATAGTTAAATTGTCGAAGGAAACTTTTGAACTGAATGATAAGGAATGGAAGCAGAGGAAAAATAAAATTACGGTTATAGTGAAAAAAAACCCAAAACCTAAACCACGTTGCGATTTGAAAAAAAAAAGACTATTGAGCTTCATATACCATTTTTCTAATTCCCTGCATTCGCATTAATTTTTAGGGAATTCTTTTCCCGTGTAATGCAAAAACAAGAATTTTTTGCAAAATTAAAATTAAAAAAAAAAAAAAAAATCCAAACCGTTTTGAAAAAACTATTAATAAATTTCGAATTACTACCATTCATTTAAAAAGTGGCCTATTTTGACCATTTTAAGAGTTTTTAACCTTTTTTTAAATGCTTCACTAAATATTGTGTCAAATCTCTGCATCCTTTAAAAAATGCATTTATTCTAAATATCTTTATTTAACTAAGTTTTGCAAATGTACTATATGTGGGGAACTACGCAGATTTCTTCTTAGGGGTAAAAAGGACCCCTGCCGTATTTCTAGGTATACGAAGCCCATCGTATTTTGATTGTTAAAAATAACAGTACATCTTAGCTAAACTTCAAAAAAACCTGTGGTGGTGAATTTGAGATTTTGGGTTGATGTGAAAGGGATTCATTGTTAAAAACCCTATTGATAAAGAACATTCATAATATTATAAAACATATAATATAGGTCTTCTAGAATTTATCAGATTTTATTTATTTATTTTTTATTTTATTTTATTTATTTATTTATTTATTTATTTATTTTTTTTTTTTTTGACTAACTGAAACGGAACATGTTAATATATAAATTTATTATTTCTACAAGTTCTTATTCCGAAACATAAGATTTTTTATAAAACGAAAAATAAATACAATATTGTCGTCATTTTTTTCTAGTTTAATGTTTCCATTACACACAAAGGAATTCATTAAAAATTATCCATAGTTTTCCCAATAGAATTTCTTTTAAAAGAAATGGACAAAGTTTGTTTTATGTGTACAAATTGCATTCTACGCAGCTTTTAGCAAAACCGGAATTTCTTTAAAAGTAATAGATTGATGAACATGCCTTTAATTGTTGAAAGTTTTCTATTATTCTTGTTTTTGACCACATTTTGTGCTTTCAGAAAGCTTTTTACGCAACTGATAATGCATTTGTACGTTTGGTATGCAGTCAAAAAAACATTTTAAGAATACTTTTGATGTCGGAAACTTTTACTTTCTCTTTGAAAGACAGAAACAAAAATTAATCCTTGTTTATTTTGTTAATGAGTTAAAGAGTTATATCATTGAGGCCGAGTCATTCAATTCCTTTTATTCTATAGATCAAGAATTTACTTTTTTCTGTTATTTCTTCTTTCACGTTCTTGGGTTTCAGAAAGGGAAATTTTGGCCTTGAGCTATATCGATGGATTATAAAGGACAAAAGCTCTGGGATGGTTCTAAACACGTTATGATTACAGTAGTTTATCGGCATTAAGTGAACGAGTTATACCGATTGCATTTTTAGTTAACCGTGTTGAGTGTCATTATTAAATAGAAGACCTAATACTTCTAACACTTTGGTTTTTTAAACATGAAAAGTAGAATATTGATGAGAAAAAAACATGTTTCTTAGAATCTTGTTTTTTTTTTTTTTTTTTTTTTTTTTCAAATCTATTAAGTTTGTTCGGTATTATTAAGTTAAGGATCTTTAGTTTATCGTAAACTTTATTTTAGTACCCTTTCTTTATTTTCAAACGCTCCATATAGACTTTCCTTATTCTTGCTTGTTGTGATGAAAATTATAACTACTGTTTTCGTTTTTTATTATAAGGTAACTGTGTTACCAACTTAATGGATAGGATAAATTCTCTTCTTCTGGTTTTTAACACATTTTGTTTTTGAACGAGAAATTTATTCGGTTACGGTTACTTTTTTTTTTTTTTTTTTTCAAGGATCTCTAAGGAGCAGCACTTTAGGAAAATTCTGAAACATTGCAAGTTCGTTTCGGGTAACGTTTCAAGATTTCACCTATTTTCATTCATTTCCTGTGAAATATCGTTGCAAAGAAGTTTCCCGAATTGCTACGAGTAGCAAGAACGCGAACTTCTCATTGCTGTGGAAAATATTTAAAGCTAATAGTTTAAAGATTAACTAAGCTTATTTATTAAAGGTTTCACTCTTCAATTCAAACGCCCTACTTGCGGAATGCCTGTTACAAATACCATGCAAGATGCAAGAAGATGTAGTTCGTCCAGCTTGAAGCAGTCAGAAGTTTCAATGTATGCAAGTTTCAAATTATTTTTAAATTCTTATTCTTAATTCAAAATTATACACAAGTCTCAAGAACGACAACTATCAATTTAACCAAACAAACATTTATTAACACATAAAAAATATAATTTTATCTATAAATAGGGTTCTTTCTGGTATTTCTGGTATTACAAAGTAAGAGACTCCCTTCGTTTGTTCAGCATGAAATCTAAATCAAATCAAATATAATATAATCTGAACTGAGACTCTTTCAATTTAAACTTGGGTTTGCCATCAAACTGGGGTGATTTGAAATCGCCAAAATATCTAAAAAAAGGGAGATTTAACAGAGCTTGACCAAACTTTCAATGGGAGCGAAATTTTATTATCTGGGTTTGGAAGCTTTGCAAGAATTGCAAGCAATTTTGGTAAGATGATTGGTATTCACATGCAGTTCTATTTTAGCTTTGACCATGTTTGCGATTAGGCTATGGGATCTTTCCTGGTAATTCAGAAAAATGCCATATTGTTATGAATGGACTACTTAAGTTTTCTCTGAAGGATCCTGATTTGTCATTAAGACATGAATTGCTTTTTAGCAGGAAGATTTCTGAATTGTTAAGACATATTCCGATATTGTTTTCGGAAGATTACTGATTTTAGCCAAAATGGTCCCTGTTCGTTGCGGGATATGTTACTGGAAGAAATTGGGCGACTAATCTTCCAATTGTTTTCCCAATAACTTCTGAATTGTATTTTTGGTGTGTTTATCAATGATCCTTATATATTATTTCTGTAGCCTGTTTTTGGCTTCTACGCGAGATCTTCCGCAATTCTTGGTCAATTTCTTTGATTTAAACCTTATTTTAAAGCTTATCGTACAGGCTACTGACGAAAAATAGACCCACGGTCTAAAAATTGATTTTTTTTTTTTGTGAAAAAAAAAACTGTTTTAAAGAACCAGAATGAGGTTTTCGGATCAATTTATAACTTTAACTTATACTGAACCCGGCACAGCTGAATAGCTTGATCGGCCGAGCATTTGACTTGTAACCAGGAGAATGAGTGTTCGGAAACATGTCCAGACAATCTGCATCACAAAATTAGAAAAATATCGCGCGTTACCTGAAAGCTCAATAACAATGAATAACAAATATGAGGTAATGTGTGAGATGGAAACGGTCCTTACAGTTATGAAAACTTGAGGTAAAACGGAGCTAAACTGATTCTTACTTGTAAGGTTTTTATTTTTTTTTAAAGCTTTGACTCCGGTAAGAAAATAAAAACATAATGTAAGCGAAAATATAAGTATCAGGTTTAAGATTTCAGACTACAATGGAAATTGTTTTTTGTTCAGAAAAAAATAACAAATCATATATTGAAATATAGATTCTTCTAATGAATTTTTGACTCTTTGTAAAAGTAAAAAAAATACTACCTCAATTTGAATGGTAAACTACTTTTTTTTTCTTCTTTTTGTAAAAAGCAAATAGCCTATCACATTTTTACTACATTCGAAAAGCTATGCTTAAAAAAAACTTAGTTCAAATTATTTTGCATTTTAACCGTGCTGTTAAATGATGAACAAGAGCTGCCATCTAAGTCATAACCGTTCAAGCAGCCCGCGATAACAAATTATAAAAAACTTCAAAAATAAAAACACTTCTTTTCAATATCTTATATTATATATTATTCGAAAAATCAAGTTTTCAGAAACGCCCCTTGCTGTTGTAAAACCTTGATGCAGTCTGAAGTTCTTATGCAGATTTTTTTTTAAGCAAAGTTCTAATACAATTTGGCAATTTTTTGCATCCCTTTTGCCAAGAAAAAATAAGTAAAATTAACCTGTGTGTGTGTGTGTGTGTATGTTTTCAAATAAAGCTTAAAAGCACTGGACTTAGTTGTTCGGTTAAATTGATAAGTTTTTTTCGATAGAGTGTTCGGCTATAAACTAACTGAACTTCGGGCAAGCTCGGACTGTCCAACATAATAGCAAATTTACATTAATATTACGCATTACATGTACTCATAACATACAACAGATAACACACGTAATAAAATAAATGCAAAGGGAATGCTACTTGGTGTTTCGACTCCTTTATGTCGGCTACAGTTATCATTCGGATAAGTTGACTATTAATCGAAGATTGTTCTTCTTTTTTTTTAAAGCTTTGACTCCGTCCAGACCACTAAGCATATTGTAAGCATACAAAAGTATTAGATTTACCTCAAGGGAATCCTTTTTGTGCAGAAAAACATTTTCATTGTATGTTGAAATGTAGATTTTTCTAATAGCAGTGTTCGACATTTTGTACAAATGAAAAAATATTACGCCAAATTGAAACTACGAGTTTCACCCAGTAAACGTTTAATTTTTTATTCGAATACGATATAAAACATTGAAAATATTATCAATTTCATTAGTAAGAAATCATTTTCTACTACTCTGCTTTCGGCTGAAAAAAAAAAAAAAACATTTTATCTACGTTCGAAAAATTACACTTAAAAAACGGGCTCAGTTCAACTGGTTTTGGCTTTGAATTCTAAGCGTTCGATTAAAAGCGAAACATGTGCGGGCATTAAAGCTGGAACGGTTAAAGCAACCTGCTGTGGAAAATAGTTCAATATTTAAAAATAAAAATATTTTCAATCTAATTTATTACTTCTCTAGAATATTTGTTTCAATTGCTACATGAGATCTTCCTCATTCTTTAACCAAATGCCATGCTTTACGAATAATTTTAAATCGTATCATGTTGGCTAATGACAAAACATAGACTCATGATCTTATTTTTTTTGGCAAAAAGCTTTTTTGCTGTTTTTTTTACTACGCATTCTTTCAATGAATAGCATTCGAAAAGGAAGGCGCAATTGCTAGGTTTGTTGGAATGTCGTGCTGTTAATCAGAATGGCTCCAGTTCGAATCCGTGCCAATAATGTTTCTTTCTTTCCCGTCAGATGCTCACATGGGCAGGACTGTATTTGCCACAACCTGTCTTTTCATATGCACAATTACTGCTTTTTCACGAGTCACTCAGCCACACTTTTAATGATACTTATGTTTGCATTGAAAATATGTACAATCAAAAGGTGAGCGATGATCAACTTATCACAACGTTGTATTTAACGAGGTTTTGTTGTTGATGTCTTCAAATTTCATGCCTTCTCTTGTGCGTTTACGTTTTTTCCGTTTACTTTTTTCGGTTCTTCTTTATAATGTTCTTTCTGAAATTTTTAAAGAACGAAATGCCTTATGAAACGATTTGAAGCACAGTGCGGAGTTCCGCACGGGTCGACTAGTATGTCCTTAATACGGAAAGGATTTTCTAGAACCCCTTGAGAAAACAAGTCGACTCATCCGACATCTTGCTTCAATGACAGCTTTGGATATTAAGGGGGTATTCTAGTCCAGAAATTAATTTATTTTTCTTTTCTTATTTTTAAAGTTTAGACCTTTAATAATAAGCCTCTTTGAGGATTTAAGGAAATTCGAATTATTTTCGGATTTATAGTTAATTTTGGTACTATAAATTATTTTTTTCTCATTATATACCTGACAAACAACAACCAAGCCACATATATGTAGGTTCCCCGTGAATTATGTAATTTTTCAGTGTTAAATTCAAATTTAAAATATAAAACGGATAAAAAAAAGGCAAAGAGGAAGTACTTTGCATCTAGATAGACTAAGAAAAAGCCAGCAAACGAGATCAACAGTGTAACAAACGCTCCGAGGTACGAGCTTCTAAAGCTTCAAAAGAAGACAGAACTGCTCTTATGGCTTAATGATGTGCCAAAAATGTAGCGTTTGAAGTATAGAAAGGAACAATATAAGGCAGGGATGGCTGCTCAAAAAAAATATAAGTATAGCATACCATTAAAGCACTCAGACTCCCCGAAATGCGACTGCAAACTTTAAACGCGTTTATCTCGAAACGAGTTCTTCAATACGGTTGACAAGATATCTTAAGTTTTAATGCACCGATTTATTTGATATTTGGTACAGACTTTCTTTCTTAATACTTAAGCCTGGCAGCCAAACAATACAAGCAGCGTGTTCTGATGGGTTCCAGTGTAAAATTTGCTGCACGACAAAGCAAGAGCACATGCTTAAACACAAACATACACTGTTAAAAATTGTATTAAAATTTTACGTTAAAAGTTATTGTCATCCATGTTCCCAGTAACTTTTACTGTAAAATTATACTATACAGTAAAGTTTTAAGATAGAATAAACGAGAATGCTGTGATTAGTTATACTGAGTAAAAATAAATAAATAAATAAATAAAATGCACGCAATTGTGTCCGAACCTGCGCTGTCGTGGATCGAGACCGCTTCGTTACCCACCATACCAAGTGCGCATGGGAAGTGAATGGGAATGGAGAAATGCCTCGCACCAAAAGTCACGTACTGTACAAATTGGTGCTGTAATCGCGTACTTTTTCCCGTAGAAATTACAGCAAAAAATTTCTGTCATCCAAATACTCCGTTTTACCGTAATAGTTACCTGAAAAATTTCCTAAATTTTTAACAATGTAAGTTCTAATCATTTCTTTTGAATATGAAATACAGGATCAACTGCTTTCAAGTGCAAACCTTGAACCAAGTGTTTTACACTATTTTCGCCACTTAAAGGACTTACTCGGTGATTTACCGTTCAACAATTACAAAGAAATGAAAGCTTTATTTTTGAGTGGGCTTTTCACAGGTGGCAGTTTTGTTTCGAATCGGAAGCCAAAAACGTGTTGAGGAATATGACAAAAACCAGGATAAAAAGTGTAAAAAAAGTAACAAAATCATGCAGGATATTTAAAAATATGCATATTTTACTAACGGTGCAAACTCTTAATGTAGTATTACATCTATATGAACACTTTGTACTTAACCCTGCTTAACCCTCCAAAAAACAATGAAAGAATACTACTTAAAATGAACCTCTCCGGCTAGAAACTTAATTCCTATTTTTCAAAAATCTGAAGACCACTTTAGTTGGAATTTACTAACTAAAAACTTCGTAAAGTATGTTTTATATTACCCCAAGCATTGATCACGATTTTGATAATAATAAAAGGAATGTATTAACAAGTGTTATCATTTCAGAAGATAGTTAAAAAAATAAAGGATGCTTAGGCAGTATTTTGGATTTTGTCTTTATCATTATGTATGTTTTATCGAATTAAAACTATTGTGCTTCTATTTCATTCAAATTTTATTGGAACTTAAAGACCCAACTGTGTTCTTAAAAGGAGCTTCAATGACGTGAGACTTTTTCTTTGAAGATTCTCTTTTATGCCTTTTGCTTCATATTTTCAGCATTTTTTGAGTTGTAAAGCATAGTAAACTTTTATATTTTGTTTTATTTACATAATATCATAATTATATTTCTTGGAAATTCACCGAATATTTTGAAGCGTCTGTGGTAAACCAAGCATAAAATTTTTATTGTTCTTGTATTTAGAACTTAGAAGATTTTTTTCTAGTCAGAAATACAGTTGGAATTCAAAAACTTAAAGAAAAAAAAAACGATTATATTTATCTGAACTCCATCACAAATTTTATGGTTTACATCCATTTTATTCAAGTTAAAACACTTTTTAAATATTTCATCTTGTTTTAGTGTAATTTAGGGGCATTATCGAAAATTATTAGCTCAAGAAGTCTTAAGTCGAAATATAAAGATATATTTAAAAAATGAAAATGCAATACACGAAAGATTTTCTACAGAGAATCTCCATGAAACTTAACCAATAACATTTTTAAACGATTTTCTTTTCTTTCTTTAATGACCGATATTTCCCCAATTCCCACATTCTAGAGCCCCTGGAAAAAGGACAGGCCGACTAAGCCGACGTTTTGATTTCAAGCCAGATTCCGATTCACCTTCTTTCTAGTATTTATAAATACGTTAAAACATTCACTGGTTGCTATGGCGTAAAGAAATGATGATAAGTTGAGTAAAATTTCGCTTACGGTAAATCTAGAAAGTTAACTCATTTTACAATTTCAACAAAAGTGTATCGAGAAATGAAAATTGTAATGAACTTCATTTTCACACCTTATTTGTTATTTATTTATTTCAGTTAAATCTTCTTCATTTACAGAATAAAATAGTCAAACGTAAATCAGGCAAAACATCTAAAGCTTATACCCCAGTTTTCTGCAACGAGGCTTGCGAGAAATACTAATTTTGTCTCCCGACCAATTTAGGAGCCTAAATGTGGGATGAGTTTTCTCCCCTCTTATAGTGGTTTTAGCACATACTATAACTGCGATTTATTTTGAACGACTTTAATGCACGTGTATTAATTTGTATTAGTTCACTGTAAAAATGATTCAGAAATGTTCTGGAAAATAATGGGCAGCTGATGTGCCAGATTTCTGCCAGTAACATTTTTTGCAAAAACCAGGAACGTCTACCGCTGAAATTTAGTAAACTTACTGAAATTATTCTGGAAGCCTCCTGAAAAATTCAGAAATCTTCCCGTTTAAAGCCAGTCATCTCTCTGGAACTTCAGAGTAAACTTAGCTTGGCACCTTCCTGATTTATTAAGACAGCAATCAAGAAAGCTAAAAAGGAATTGCAGGCTAAGAATCAAAAGATAAACTCGCCTGCAATTCTTGCAATTCTACGCAATCTATGTACTTATTTGCTCACTTTGGAAGCCTAATCAGTCTGGACTATGCTCAATTTGTTATTACTGTGTTTGAAAATTGTTATTATTGTGAAAAAAAACTCTTTATTTCTTCCTACTGAAAATATATTTCTAGATATCACCAATCATGAGAAAAAGAACTTCAATCTCTCATCAATAACATGGGTTTAGTATACTTGCGGAAGATTACTTGGAGAACATTTCCACCCTTGCAGTCCATACAATAAAATGAAAGTAGCAGGTATCTTCCTTTATCCGCACGTTCGATCCATTTTTTTTAATATTTAATGAGTTTTTCTGAAAATTAAGTTACTAACGAATAATAGAGCTCATGGCTATAAAAATTAGAGATTTAAAGTCTAAAAAAAACTTATACTGGGTACAGAAGGTTTTCACGAATTAATTCATTTTAGTTTTGTAATGTTAAAAAATCATTTCTTTAAAAATAACAATTTAAGTAAATTTGAAATTATGCCTGCAAATGACTACAAATCCCTCCTAAAATTTTTGTGATCATTTGTGGGTACTTAAAACTTATTTCTAGACGGGACCAATCATTAGACAGAAGTCAAAATTCAATCTCTTACCAATTTAACAAGATATAATTTATTATGATGAACTCGAACGAAATGACATCAGTTTGGTGTACTTGCGGAAGATTACTCGGAGAACATTTCCACACTTGCACTCTATACGATAAGAAGAAAGTCTTAGACCACCTTCTTTTATCCACACGTTTAATCCATCTCCTCTCATACTCACATGATCGATGGAAGACAAGTAATCTTAGGGGAATAAGGCCTAATGGAAAAAAGGCTTAACTACAAAGGGCAGATAAGGGTGAAATTGAAGAAACAAGTGTAGTATGAATGAAGCTTCTACTGATTATAGATGTCATTTCTCA
Organism: Uloborus diversus; assembly: GCF_026930045.1. Taxonomy (NCBI): domain Eukaryota; kingdom Metazoa; phylum Arthropoda; class Arachnida; order Araneae; family Uloboridae; genus Uloborus; species Uloborus diversus. The sequence continues at coordinate 104,536,127 of NC_072740.1, read as the reverse complement.
AACGTCTGCTTATCTGGTATGATTCATATATATATATATATATATATATATATATATGAATCAAACATATATATATATATATATATATATATATATATATATATATATATGAATCAAACATATATATATATATATATATATATATATATATACTAGCTTACCCAGCCACGCGTTGCTGTGGCAAAGAAGTTGGATTAAAATAAACTTTTACTCATTATTTTGATAGAATCAAATAAATATTTTTTAATAGAGCTTAAAATAGTATAGCTGATTTTAAAACATATGAGATTGATAATGAGCGTGATTCAATGTAAAAACGATTCAGAAATGTTCCTGGAAAATTATGGGCAGCTGATGTGGCCAATTTCTTCCAATGTAATCAATTGTAATCAATAATGTAATCAACTTCCAATGTAAACAATGTAATCAATTCAATTCAATGTAAAAACGTTTCATAAATGTTCCTGGAAAATTATGGGCAGCTGATGCGGCGAATTTCTGCCAGTAACATGTCATGCCAAAATCCGGAAAGTTTTCCGATAAAAGTTAACAACCTTCCTGAAATTATCTCGGAAGCCTCTTGAAAAAAATCTTCCCGTTTGAAGCTAGTCGTGTTTCTGGAACTTTAGTGTAAACTTAGGAAGGGATACAAAAAAAAAGCTTAGCACCGTTCTGATTTATTAAGGAACTTCTATAAGCAGTAATGCAAAAATAGCCAAACCTTAGCCAGAACTGCAAGCAAGTATCGAAAATTTTTACTCAGTAACGTTTCGGATTTTTTTTTTTTTTTTTTTTTTTTTTTTTTTTTTACAGTGCAGGCTGAAGAAAGTACTTATTGAATTCAGTAAGTACCAACTAAATTTTCAATGGAAAAAGCACTGTACTTACGCTTAGTAAATTTTGTAAGTATGACTTCGGCCAAAAAAAAAAAGCAAAAATAACTTGAAAGTGATAGTAAATATCGAAACTGATTGTAAAATAACTGAATGTAGAAACTAAGCGTGAACCCCCATACATTTTTAGATTCTACACTACATTTTATTCACCTCAGCTTTCTCTATAGTTTGTAATCAATAACTTCTTTACAAAATACACTAACTAAATTAAAAACATATAAAAATTAATTTTTTTTCAATGAAGTAGATAACATTGACTTCGAACTATTGTTTCTATTATTTGAAAACTGAAAACTGTCTAAGCACTAAGTTTTGCACAATGTTCTTGCTTAACCAGTCTTTTGCTAATAAGAAAAATATGATAACTTTCCACATGTGAGTAGGCGATATATGGTTGCCCATGAGAGAAATATTTATGTTTCAAGTCCAAACCGAAAGAAGACATTGTTTGTTCTTGAGATCTATTTATGGTCTTTGCAAAAGCTAAACGAATCAAAAATTGAAGCCTTTCAAATGTGTTTGAAAATTATGACGCTGTTAATGGATTACGTGGCAACACAAACATGTCTCCTTTAAACTTTCCCGTCAAAATTGTTGACTTTTGATTAAGAAACGTGTACCGTTGCGTAATTTAGGTGGGTTTAAATCGCGAAAGAGAATAAATTGTTGAGCCAATTTTCAACCGGAAATCGTGTAGTCGCATTCCTGGTGTATCCAGGGAATTTAAAAATTCAGTTGGAATGTTTACTGCTTTGTTTTCATCGCCAACTGTATAGGCTTGTTCAGCATCAATGGAGAGCTTTTTTTCCAGCCGTCAGTAATGGCTCATTATTCGCAATTATTGTAGCTAAGACAGCGTCATTGCTCTTTTGTTATACGTTGCAAATCAGTGTGAACTAAGCCGGTGGCCCAGCTATCAATTGACGGCATATCATAATAATTAAGTGGCAAATTTGAAATTCAAACGTAAAAACCTTCAGTTAAAACTAAAGCTTCATATTCATCTCTGGTGTAAAATCTGGATTTTGACATTTATGTGTTTGTTAAACTTTATGAAATACGTCTTCAAACGTGAAAGTTATATAGTTTCTCCTCAAAAAATGATGATTGTGTTGGATAGTATGTCGTCAAAATTGTTTTAAACAGTTGACGAATACTGTTTCTCCTTATGTCAAACCTGCATTAGAAAGTGTCAACTCCCAATGACTTTGTGCGGCCAATAAATACAATTTGCGACATGCTTCGGGATATGTATTTGACAGTCGACAATTGACGATCCACAAATATTCCTGTCTGTTCGGGAATGTTTACCGAAAATAAAACTGCTACAAAGCCAGCGCGATTACAGAGGCAAATATGATTTTTTAAAAAATAAATTTATCTCGGAATAGACTCTCAATTAGTTCTTTTTTCGTCTCAACGGCAGTGTAGAAATTGTCTGGCTATTTGTCGTACTGTATATTTTGATACAGTTCAATTTCACCGTTCCCAATACATAGCAATTGCTTAGAAAATACTTGTGCGATTAGATTATTTTGCGTTTATACTCGCATGTTCATGGCCAATCGCATTATTTCGACATTACGCTATAAAAACGATTGTTTTTACATGCGTTGATTTCATCGGAATAACTGGTAATGTCTGCCGGAAGTCTCCAGACAGTAGTCAGACAATTTCGTCTAAAAGTTTATCGTTGCAGTTCAAATCTTGCACAATCCTATGATGTGCGTCGAATGAATGCTTTTACTCATGAGCCATAGCACACTTATCCCAAATTTTAATTTCACTCTCTTGCAACACTACAGCCATTCCACGTTTTTTTCTTCTTTAATGTTACAGATTGCGTTTTGTTTGTTATGAATATCTAATAGGCCACTTTAAAGCTGAATGTGCTGTTCGTCCACCATCTAAAAAAAGTAGCAGCAATGCCTGATGATGCAACTGTCACTGCAATTTTCTGTTGCGAACGTATCTTTGCAAGAATTAATCCTTATATATTATTTTTGTAGCCTGTTTTTGGTTTCTACGCCAGATTTTCCTCAATTCTTGATCAATTTCTTTGATTTACACCTTATTTTAAAGCTTATCGTGCAGGCTACTGACGAAAAATAGACCCACGGTCTAAAAATTGTTTTTTCGGGCAAAAAAACCTGTTTTAAAGAACCAGAATGAGGTTTTAGGTAAATTTATAACTTTAACTTGCACTGTTACCGACAGAGCTGAATAGCTTGATTGGCAGAGCGGTCGACTGGTAACCAGGAGAATGCGTGATCGGGCCCACGTCCGGACAATCTGCATCAAAAAATTAGAAAAATATCGCGCATTACATGAACCATGAATAACAAATATGAGGTAGAAACGCTTCTAGCTGTTATGAAAACTTGATGCAACACGGAGCTAAATTGATAATCAATTGTAAAGTTTTTTTTCTTTTAAGCTTTGGCTCCGGGAAGAAAATTAAAGCATAATGTAAAAGAAAATATAAGTATCAGGTTTAAGATTTCAGACTACATTGGAATTGTTTTTTGTTCAGTAAAATATAATTAATCGTATGTTGAAATATAGATTCTTCTAATGAGTTTTTGACTCTTTGTACAAATAAAAAAAAATACTACCTCAATTTAAAGGGTAATATATATATTTTTCTTCTTTTTGCAAAAAAACAAATAGCGTATCACATTTTTACTACATTTGAAAAGCTACGCTTAAAAAAGAACTTAGTTCAAATTATTTTGTATTTTAACCGTGCTGTTAAATGATGAACACGTGCTGCCATCTAAGTTATAACGGTTCAAATAGCCTGCGATAACAAATTGTAAAAAATTTTTTAAATAAAAACAATTCTCGGCAAGAAAAAAAATTTAAAATTACCTGTGGGTTTTGTTTTTTTTTTTTTTCGGTAGAGCGTTCGGCTATAAATTGTCTGAACTTCAGGCCAGTTCGGGCTGTCCGACATAATAGCAAATTTACAGTAATATTACGCATTACATGTACTCATTACATACAACAGATAACACACGTAATAAACGAATGCAGTGGGAATGCTATTTGGTGTTTCGACTCCTTTATGCAGGCTACAGTTATCATTCAGATAAGTTGACTGCTAATCGAAGGGTGTTCTTCCCTTTTTTTTTTTAAAGCTTTGACTCTGTCCAGACCACTGAGCATAATGTAAGCATAAAAAAAGTATTAGATATACCTCAAGGGAGTCCTTTTTGAGCAGAAAAACATTTTCATTGTATGCTGAAATGTAGATTTTTCTAATAACAGTGTTCGAACATTTGTACAAATGAAAAAAATACTACGCCAAATTAAAACTACGAGTTTCAACCAGTAAATTTTTAATTATTTATTCGAATACGATATAAAACATTAAAATTATTATCAACTTCAGTAGTAAGAAATTATTTTCTACTCCTGTGCTTTCGGCTGATTTCGGCTGAAAAAAAAAAAAAAAAACATTTTGTCTTCTTTCGAAAAATTACACTTAAAAAACGGACTCAGTTCAATTGGTTTTAGTTTTGAATTTTAAGTGTTCGATTAAAAGAGAAGCATGTGCGGGCATTTAAGCCGTAATTGTTAAAGCAACCTTCTATGGAAAATTGTTGAATATTCAAAAATAAAAACACTTATTTTTTTCAACCGAATTTATTACTTCTCTAGAATGTTTGTTTCAATCGCTACGTGAGATCTTCCTCATTCTTTAATCAAATTCCATGTTTTACGAATAACTTTAAATCGTATCATGCTGGCTAATGACAAAACATAGACGCATGATCTTATTAAATTTTTTTCGGCGAAAAACTTTTTTACTGTGTTTTATTACGCATTCCTTCAATGAATAGCATTCGAAAAGGAAGGCACAGTTGCTGGGTTTGTTGGAGCGTCGTACTGTTAATCAGAATGGCGCCAGTTCGAATCCGTGCCACTATATATCTCTTTAATGTTTCTTTTTTTTCGTCAGATGCTCACATGGGCAGGACTGTATTTGCCACAACCTGTTTTTTCACATGCAAAATTACTGATTTTTCACGTGTCCTTCAGCCACACTTTTAATGATATTTACAAGTGCATTGAAAATACGTACAGCCAAAAGGGGAGCGATGATCAAATTATCACAACGTTGTATTTAACGAGGTTTTGTTACTGATGTCTTCAAATTACATGCCTTCTCTTGTGCACTTACTTTTTTCCGTTTACTTTTTTCGGTTTTTCTTCATAATATTCTTTCTTTGAAATTTTTAAAGAGCAAAATGCCTTATGAAACGATACGAAGTACAGTGCAGAGTTCCGCATGGGTCGACTAGTTATATTGAAAATCTCTTGGGGAACGCAATAAAGAAAATAATTGTTTTCCGCTTAAATTCATTAACCTTCCTGAAAGTAACCTGGAATATTTTTGAAGAATTCAGTAGTCTTCTTGGTTAAAGGCAGTTATGATTCTGGCAGCTTCAGCGAAGCCTAACGCAGGTTTAATATAATAGCCTTGAACCTTCCTGCTTTTCTAAGAAAGCTCGCAAAGCATTAATGCACGCATTGCCAATGCGAAGACAGACTCTCAAGCAAGTAGCTGGAATGTTACTCCTCTACAACTCTTGCAAAGCTTCGTAATCCAGATAACTTTTCGCACTAATTGGGTGTTGAGTGAATCTGGACGAACCATAATCGCTCTGAAACCGATACACCTATTAAATACGTTTAGTTAATCTTGATACTGGTGGAGAAAAATATTTTTCACAACGGTGTGAAATCTGCAATTTGTAGCAATTCAAGGAAACGTTTCGAAAAATATTGTTGATTTTCTCAGGAAGTGAATAATAACCTATAATATCCCGAAAAGTTATATGGAAATTCTAAGCAACATTTCTAAATTTTTTGTCATGGTGTTTTTAGCAGTAAGTCATACGATGTTAGAGTTATATCGATTAATTAACTTACACCGCCATCTATTAAGAATTTTTAAAACTAAACAATTAATTCACACTATTATTGCATAATTAATATGAAATTTGCAATAAAAAAATATAAAAACTATCCTATCTTTTAAGTTGGACCAAATGACACATAGATATGAAATTTGAGAAAAATCGGTTGAGTAGTTTCGTAGTTTACCCCGAACAAACATCGTGACACGAGATTTTTATATATATAGACTAGCTGACCCAGCCACGCGTTGCTGTGGCAAAAAATTTGGATTAAAATAAACTTTTACTCATTATTTTGATAGAATCAAATAAATATTTTTAATACAGCTTAAAATAGTATAGCCGATTTTAAAACATATGAGATTGATAATGGGCGTGATTCAATGTAAAAACGATTCATAAATGTTCCTGGAAAATTATGGGCAGCGGATGTGGCCAATTTCTGCCAGTAACATGTCATGCCAAAACTCGGAAAGTTTTCCGATAAAAGTTGATAACCTTCCTGAAATTATCTCGGAAGCCACTTGAAAAATTCGAAGATCTTCCCATTTGGAGCTAGTCGTGTTTCTGGAACTTTAGTGTAAACTTAGGAAGGGATAAAAAAAAAAAAAAGCTTCGCACCTTTCTGATTTGTTAAGGAACTTCTATAATCAGTAATACAAACATAGCCAAAGCTTAGCCAGAACTGCAAGCAAGTATCGAAAATTTTTAGTTTCGCATTTTTTTTACAGTGCAGGCTGAAGAAAGTACTTATTGAATTCAGTAAGTACTAACTAAATTTTCTATAGAAAAGCACTATACTTACGCTTAGTAAATTTTGTAAGTATGATTTTGGCCAAAAAAAAAGCAAAAATAACTTGAAAGTGATAGTAAATATCGAAACTGATTGTAAAATAACCGAATATAGAAACTAAGCGTAAACCAAAATACACTTTTAGATTCTACACTATATTTTATTTACCTCTGCTTTCTCTATAGTTTGTAATCAATAACTTCTTTACAAAATACACTAACTAAATTAAAAACATATAAAAGTTAAATTTTTTCAATCAAGTAGATAACATTGACTTCGAACTATTGTTTCTGTTATTTGAAAACTGAAAACTGTCTAATCACTAAGTTGTGCACAATGTTCTTGCTTAACCAGTCTTTTGCTAATACGAAAAGTATGATAACTTTCCATTTGTGAGTAGGCGAAATATGGTTGCCCATGAGAGAAATACTTATGCTTCAAGTCCAAACCAAAGAAAGACATTGTTTGTTTTTGAGATCTATTTATGGTCTTTGCAAAAGCTAACGAATCAAAAATTGAAGCCTTTCAAATGTGTTTGAAAATTATGACGCTATTAATGGATTACGTGGCAACACAAACATTTCTCCTATAAACTTTCTCGTCAAAATTGTTGACTTTTGATGAAGAAACGTGTACCGTTGCGTAATTTAGGTGGGTTTAAATCGCGAAAAAGAATAAATTGTTGAGCCAATTTTCAACCGGAAATCGTGTAGTCGCATTCCTGGTGTACCCAGGGAATTAAAAAATTCAGTTGGAATGTTTACTGCTTTGTTTTCATCGACAACTGTATAGGCTTGTTCAGCATCAATGGGGAGCTTTTTTTCAAGCCGTCAGTAATGGCTTATTATTCGCAATAATTGTAGCTAAGACAGCGTCATTGCTCTGTTGTTATACGTTGCAAATCAGTGTTAACTAAGTCCGTGGCCCAACTATCAAGCGACGGCATATTATAATAACTAAGTGGCAAATTAGAAATTGGAACACAAAAATCTTCAGTTAAAACTAAAGCTTCATGTTCATCTCTGGTGCAAAATCTGGATTTGGACATTTGTGTGTTTGTTAAACTTGATGCAATACGTCTTCAAACGTGAAAGTTATATAGTTTCGCCTTAAAAAATGATAATTGTGTTGGATAGTATTTCGTCAAAATTGTTTTAAACAGTTGACGAATACTCTTTCTCCTTACGTCAAACCTGCATTAGAAAGTGTCAACTCCCATTGACTTTGTGCGACCAATAAACACAATTTGCGACAACATCGGGATATGTATTTGACAGTCGACAATTGACGATCCACAAATATTCCTGTCTGTTCGGGAATGTTTACCGAAAACAAAACTGCCACAAAACCAGCACGATTACAGAGGCAATTGATTAAAAAAAAATGTCTGGGAATAGACTCTGAATTAGTTTACTTTTTGTCTCAACGGCAGTGTATATTTTGATACAGTTCAATTTCACCGTTTCCAATACCCAGCAATTGCTTAGAAAACACTTATGGGATTAGATTATTTTGCGTTTATACTCGCATGTTCATGGTCAATCGCATTATCTCGAAATTATCCTATAAAAACGATTGTTTTAAACATGCGTTGATTACATCGGAATAACTGGTAATGTCTGACGGAAGTCCTCAGACAGTATTCAGACAATTTCGCCTAAAAGTTTATCGTTGCCGTTCAAATCTTGCACAATCTTATGATGTGCTTCGAATGAATGCTTTTACTCATGAGCCTTAATACACTTATCGAAAATTATAATTTCACTCTCTTGCAACACTACAGCCATTCTGCGTTTTTTATTTTTTATTTAATGTTACACATTGCGTTTTGTTTGTTATGAATATCTAGTAGGCAACTTTAAAGCTGAATGTGCTGTTTGTCTACCATCTGAAAAAAGTAGCAGCAATACCTGACGATGCAATTGTCACTGCAATTTTCTGTTGCGAACGTATCTTTGCAAGAAATAATGATATTAAAAATGTCTTGGGGAACAAAATAAAGAAAATATTTATTTTCCGCTTAAATTCATTAACCTTCCTGAAATTAACTGGAATATTTTTGAAGTATTCAGTAGTCTTCTTGGTTAAAGGCAGTTATGATTCTGGCACCTTCAGCGAAGCCTAACGCAAGTTTTATATAATAGCCTAGAACCTTCCTGCTTTTCTAAGAAAGTTCTCAAAGCATTACTGCACGCTTTGCCAGCGCGAAGACAGACTCTCAAGCAAGTAAGTCTAATGTAGTTCCTCTGCAGCTCTTGCAAAGCTTCGTGATCCAGATATCTTTTCGCACTCATTGGGGGTTGAGTCAATCTGGACGAACCGTGATCGCTCCGAAACCGATACACCTATTAAATACGTTTAGTTAATCTTGATACTGGTGGAGAAAAATATTTTTCACAACGGTGTGAAATCTGCAATTTGTAGCAATTGAAGGAAACGTTTTGAAAAATATAGTTGATTTTCTCAGGAAGTGAATATAAACCTGTAATATCCCGAAACGTTATATGGAAATTCTAAGCAGCATTTCTGAGTTTTTTTATCATGGTGTTTTTTAGCAGTAAGTCATACGATGTTAGAGTTATATCGATTAATTAACTTACACCGCCATCTATTAAGAATTTTTAGAACTAAACAATTAATTCACACTATTATTGCATAATTAATATGAAATTTGCGATAAAAAATTATAAAAACTATCCTATCTTTTAAGTTGGACCAAATCACACATAGATATGAAATTTGAGAAAAATCGGTTGAGTAGTTTCGGAGTTTACCCCGAACAAACATCGTGACACGAGATTTTTATATATATAGATATGATATAAAAATCAGTCAATTAACCAGATTTCTTTTGAGCTATCACGAATTGTTTATGAAGCACACCTGACCAAAGTCGATGTTGCTATTATTTTTCAGGTAACCATGACAAAGAGAATAAGTCTAGCTCGTAGTGAAAGGGGGAGATTACCGTTTCCATAAGCACACACACACGTATTTACACAGACAAGCCAAAACGCAACACACGTCTACACACGCACTTACGCCTGCACACACACACGCGCATGCCTACACACGTAGACACGCCTGCACGCAGACACACACACAAACACCTAAACACACACAAAAACACATGTCTGCACACACACACACTAACACTAATACAAACGCCTACAGACATACAAGATTCAAAGAGTAGGTGCCCATCGCAACTCGGGATTGCGAAAAGCATGATTTGAATTTAAGATGTCAAATATTACTTTATTCTAATAGTGAAGTGCAGAATACTTCAATGATGGAAAAATATCCGTCGAAGCTTTTAATAATCGACATAAGAATTTTCATTGTCATTATATCTAAATGGTTTTTTAACAAATCATTTTTAGGAACCATTCAAAAGCGAGCGCACATCCCTGGTAAATTCCTAGCTCATAAAATATTACGTTGCATGCACGTTAGTTGCATGTGTAATACAGAACATCGATGGCGATAATTATGAAAATATTTCATATGCTATTGTATTTACCTGTATCATAATGATTTGCTCGCAGGATTGCCTACCAATATTAGAAAAGCCTTTATAAAGTAGACGAATTTGCAGTTGAAAGTAATGCGTAAAATGTTTATTACGTTGTTTTAACCAGCCCAGTTCAATTAACAGCCAATTCTCGATTCCTCGATGTTCCAAGGGACCTGCTAACTCGAGTAACCGGCAGTTCAAGTTATCGGAAGTTTCTTTCTTAACCTTCTCAATAATAACTTTTATTTTATTTCCCAAGAATAGTGCATAATAAGGCTCCTATATAAGGGGAGCTGACTTATCCGACATTTTGGTTCCAAAATTATCGGGCGAAAAAAATAAACATTTGTACAAAAGCCTCATTGCAGAAAACTGGTGTCCAAACTTTAGGTGTGTTGCCCGATTGATGTTTGATTATTTTATTCTGTGGATGAATACAATTTAATTAATACAAATTAAAAACAAATAAGGTATGAAAATGAGGTTTATTACCGTAAACATTTCCCGATACATTTTAGCTGAATTTGTAAACGAAGTTATCTTTCAAAATTTACCTAAAGTGACATTTTACTCAACTTATCATCAATTATTTTACGACTTAGCAACCTGCGAATATTATAACGTATTTATAAATACCAGAAACGAGGTTGGATCCAATTCTGTCTTGGAACCAAAATGTCGGATAAGTCAGCCTGTCTTTTTCAAGGGGCTCTAGCCAGAACTAAGGCAGAAATACATCGCCAGCTCAGTCAATTCCAGCCAAGGACTGCACTTTCGAGCTTATAAGCACTTATCAGCCAGGCATAGGAGTGATGGAACTAGAGGTGGAAAACCTCTTAAGGAAGCCAAGAGTGCCAAACAAACTGGTAGCTAATGCAGAATTAGCACTGACCAGACGAGTAACCGAAACAATGGTTCGGTTCAACTCGAATATTGAAGGCAAGGCAGATATATTCAGTAAGGTACCGCCCTATAGCCAGGGCTAAGGCAGAAATACATGAAATACACCGCCAGCTCAGTCAATTCCAGCCGAAGATTCAGTACTAATTCTGCACTGAGGAGGTCAGTGCTAATTCGGCATTAGCTACCAGTTTGTTTGGCACTCTTGACTTCCTTAAGAGGTTTTCCACCTGCAGCTCAGTCACTCCTATGCCGAATTGATGAGTGCTAATAAGCACGAAACTGCAGTCCTCGGCTGGAATTGCCTGAGCTAGCGGTGTATCTCATGTAATGTTGTGATAATTTGACCATCACTCACTACTTGGGTTTACGTATTTTCAATGCAAACATAAATATCATCAAAAGTGTGACTGAGTGATTCCTGAAAAAGCAGTAATTGTGCATATGAAAAAACGGGTTGTGGAAAATACAGTCCTGCCCATGTGAGCATCTGACGGGAAAAAAAGAAACAATAAAGATATATTTATTGGCACGGATTCGGACTGGCGCCATTCTGATTAACAGCACGACACCCCAACAAACCTAGCAATTGCGCCTTCCTTTTCGAATGCTATTCATTGAAGGAAAGCGTAGTAAAAAACAGCAAAAAAGCTTTTTGCCGAAAAAAAATACTAAGATCATGCGTCTATGTTTTGTCATTCAGTTGAACTGAGTCCGTTTTTTAAGTGTAATTTTTCGAACGTAGACAATTTTTTTTTTTTTTCAGCCGAAAGCAAAGGAATAGAAAATGATTTCTTGCTAATGAAGTTGATAATAATTTTAATGTTTCATATCGTATTCGAATAAATAATTAAAGGTTTACTGGGCGAAACTCATAATTTCAATTTGGCGTAGTATTTTTTCATTTGTACAAAAGGTCAAACACTACTATTAGAAAAGTCTACATTTCAGCATACAATGAAAATGTTTTTCTATACAAAAAGGATTCCCGTTGAGGTAAATCTAATACTTTTTTATGCTTACAGCCTTATATATTATTTCTGTAGCCTATTTTTTGTTTCTACGCGAGAACTTCCTTAATTCTTCATCGATTTCTTTGATTTACACCTTATTTTAAAGCTTATCGTGCAGGCTAATGACGAAAAATATACCTACGGTCAAAAAACTGTTTTTTTTCTTTCAAAAAAAACTGTTTTAAAGCACCAGAATGAGGTTTTCGGTTAAATTTATAACTTTAACTTGCACTCTGATCGACAAAGCAGAATAGCTCGATCGGCGGAATTTATTTATTAGAGATGAATATTATTAGAGAGAAATAGTTTAAGGTTCCTTGTGAATTGAATGCTAGAGAATTGAAAGAAACGAAAAGATATAATCTGCGCATGTCTTTTATCCTAGCTGCTTTTGATCTGAGGATTTAATTTATGTAGTAAAAAATAGAGATTCCTTTTTGAAAACTCAGAGTTTGTGGTAATTTCACTTTGTATATGGTCCCTTATCGAAATTTACTTTACTCAGTTTCAGCGAAATATGCAATAATAGTTCTTTAACAATCTAGGCACAAAATTTGTCAATTGCAATAACAGGAGAATAGAAAATTGCAAATTATTCTAAAGTCAGCCACTTAACACATGTAGGAAATAATGTATGATTCCGTTTCAAGTAAGCGTTCATTGGTTGGAGAGCGTTTTACCTTTCCTATGGTTATCTTGCTCACAAAGCAAATGTAAACTTCATAAGCAGTTAATATTTGTAAAAAGTCTTTTTCAAGAATCAAACTTTCCTTTCAACAACCAGTAACGTTTATATCTATGATTCCATAACTATTTTGAAAACATCTACTAGCACAAATGTGAATTTCTATGATTTCCTTCTCATGTATGGAAGCACGAACACTTTGTCGAGCTTCCTGAAAATTGGAATAACAAAATTGAGAAGTACAATCACATGACTTGTTCTTTGTTCTACTATCTTCTACTCTTCTTCTACTCGTCGGATTACGATGAAATTTTGTACCGTTGCAGCTTTTAGTCTCAGGATTTCTTTTATGTAGTAAACAACAGGGTTTCCCGTTTGAAAAATCAGATTTTGTGTCCTATTTATTTTTTATATGTTTATCTATGAAATGTAATTTACGTAGTTTTAAAGAAGACTTAAATCCACGTCAGATGACGCCTTTTTTTTTCCTATCACATATAATTGCTGAACAATTAGGAGTTTCTTTTTTTTTTCTTTCTTTCCACTGACTGTCCCATTTCTTTTCGAAGGAGCTGTTCACAATCATCAACGCTTTAATGTTTCATTCGAAACGGATGCAACATCTGGTACAGATGATGAAACAAAAACATTCAAAATGCTTTACTTTTGCGCAAAAAGCTAATGCACAAGTCTCCATCGTTACTAGTTGCCTTTAGAGCATTTCGACATAAAAATAGTTCTTTTTTATACTAAATTCTGTGAGGAGAACAAAGTCTTTAAAGTAACTCACGATCTAGCTCTTTAATTGTAGAAGGTAGATTTTTGCATTTGTCAACATAATCTGATACAATATCAGATCCCCCATTTAATTTCATCTACCTCATCAGTTGCGTCAATATATTTTTAAAAAAATGTTTCTTTATTATTGATTTTTTTCTTTTCTTTTTTTTTTTTTTTAAATTTCTCTATTATTTATGTTTTTGTCATCTAAAATTTTGCAATGATACATTTACCCTTTTTATGCTTCATAAGCAAGTAACACGACCTTTTTCACTAAATTAAGTATATCCAGTGTTAAAACTTTGAAATCAAAACTTATACACTATTTTTTACAATCCCTCACACCCTCCCCCCCCCCCCAAATATGTAACGTGATTCCGCCGTTTATTTCAACGATACGGTCTCTTATTTCATGTATGGCCACTTAATCCAACAGAGAAGTTTATCCCACCAGATCCTTCTAAGTACGTTGTAACGAAATGTATGGTTAAATATTGTATATTTTTCATCATTGCATTATTTTAATGATTACACATACTAACTCTACGTGTTTTGTGCTTTAAAAAGTAAAAGCTTTTAAAAAAACAACAAGCATCCCGTTACTTTTCTTCTAAAAGCCATCATTTCTTTCTTTTGCTATTCTCATTGCACGGCAATGAGCTTTATATAAATTTGCCGATAGTTTTCCTTTTGAAGAAGGCCTTTGAAAGAAATGGGGGAATTCGCGCGCGAAAGTCAGTTTGTTTTATTTGCAGAAAATGCGATCAATGCAGCTATCAGTAAATCTAGACTTTATTATGACTTTTTTTTTGACATATGATGATACGAGACACCAGATGTTGCACCATTTGTTGTATATTTCTTTCATGTCATTTTTTTTCAAAGATTTGCCGCTACCAGAAATAGTTTTTTCGATTAAAGGTAATATTTATTAAAATTATTTCTTGATGTCGCAAACATCGTAAAATAAAATAAAAAAGCTTTTGTTTCTAATTTAAAGAATTATGGGTTGTAGTCCTATCCATTAGCTAAGAGCTCACCCTTTAATTTACTACTTTTAGCGAAGAGTTCCAACTCGAGTGTTTGGTTTGATGTAACGCGTATTAATGTTAGTTAAAATTTGGTAATTAAAATACAGTGTGAAGAACATTAGTTTGATTTGAATGAAAAAAAAAAGTCATCGAAGTTTTTTAAAGCGTAAAAATTGTACGGAATGAAGACCATGCCAGACCACATGTAGCTTTGGTGTATTGCTAGAAAAGTGCAGAGCTATAGTAGAGAAAAAACTAACTTTCCAGCATTGTAAAGGCTATGCAGATCTTAATCACATCATTGGGTACGCCGGCGGGTTAGATTTGCCCCAACTAAATACCGGAGAATTGTTCCGCATTCTCCATATTCCGCTGGCATATCGTTCAATTATTCTGGAGGTCACAATGATCTCCTGAACGTCGACGTTTCACTACTGAGGTGAAGTGATGTGGCAGAACGTGGTTGAATTTCGTTCTGCCGCACCACATATTTTGTTACATCACCGATGTTTTTGTGCATTCGTTATCATTTCTGAAACTGGTTGACATTTTCGAGTGTTGTCAAATAGTACGTTGTTATTTCTATGCATTATAAATGTGTGTTTCTGTAGTTGTAGTTTATTGAGTTTTTTTTCTGCGAAATGCTTTGCACAACCTTAGATAATAGCTTCAAAGTTGTCACTTGAATACAGGGTATGGAGGGACAGGAGCAGAAATGAGCTACAATTTCTTTTCCCTTCAGTTTATTTCTACATCACAAGCCTCAAAGAATGGTTTTGCAATTTTTATGTGCTGTGAAATTATGCCACAACATGGAAAAAATTGAGGCGTTAAGTCGATGGAATCGATAACAGCTATAATGCCGTTAGAAATTTAAAATTCAGTGAACTTTTATACTAAAATAAATTCTTCTAAAAACAGAGTAAAGAAGGAAATAAGAAAGTAAGTAAACTGAAACATAGGAAGAGAGTAAGAGCCACAACATCAAGTAAAACTTTAAAAAGCAGGCAAACTTAACCCACACACACAATAAAATTGCAAAAAAAAAAAAAAAAGCTTTAAAAAATATTTGTGTCGTTGTAAAGACACACGATAAAAGTGCAACTTTCGTATTAAAAGGAAGCACTAAATTGGGCGAAAGGTTGTATTAACTCGGTAACCCAGTAATTCGTCCTAGAACCCCTCCTGAGAACACGCTGACCTCCTTTTTGGTTCCAAGAGCGTTTTGGCTCCATACTTGTTTCAAATATTTGTAAAGAAACCTTACTGCAGTCGTCGGTTGTAATATCGAAAAAATAACTGATGAAAAGTTGACTTTTTTACTTTTTCTAGCAAGGTAACTAATATCTTAAAATAATAAGTCATCGTGAAACATTTTGCGTTGGGAATCCAATTTTGTTGTTTTAAATATGAACGAATGAAATCTTCTTATTTTTTAATGGAAAGAGTGAAACATCAATCAAACTACTACACGTCTGAAGTTTAGGAACCAGTTTTCTTCAACGTGGTTTTCGCGCACATACCAATATTGCGACACAGCGCAATCTGGCCAATAATCACAATGGTCCAATCTCATAGTACTAAGCTTCGAACCCATCAGATCCCGGATCGAGTTCCTGTCAAGGCGTAACAGACATATTCACAGCAAGAAACGTATTTTAATGAAGAAAATTGCCCATAAACAACGATAGCATTATACATAACTTGAAATACGTTGGTTATAGACACGTGTTTCAACAGATGCTCTTTGATAATCAACAACTGTACTCAGTGATTGTCTCGCCACTGATCAGAATTTCAAAGTCCTCGCATAAAAAGTTTCGCTTTAAAATTATTTAAGTTATACAGTATCCACGGCAGTGCAAAATGTAAGAACCCAAACTGGTGATGCATAGTGTGTGTAATGCTTACATTTGTATTGAACAGAATCAATTTGTGAAGGGGTTAGAAACAGGCACACAACATATACTGTGGCGTTCTACGCTGCTGCTTGTCTCGTTCTGCTGTTTTAGTGTTGTGTGTGTCTAGTGAAGTTGTTGCAATTCGGTAATACGGTTAGTAAGAAACACGAACAGTCTTAGCACGTGCAGTGTTTAGAAACACTGCTTCCGGCACAAAATGAAGCAAGAAGAAGCAGTAGTTAGAATGAAACGAAATCATACACCCGTGATGGCAACATTGGTATTAAAAACTGTTTTCAAAATAAAATCAAATGGATCATTTGATACTGGAAAATTCCCAAATGAATGATGGTTTGAGTTCCCAATTGAGCCACATTTAGCGTTAATATTGTGTTGGCATGTTACTGTAATCGTGCCACTAATTCAATAAAACTCAAAAGGTACCCAATTTACCGTCTTAAGTGATCCCGGATAGGCTCGATTCGTAACAAATCAGGGTCTTGCGCAAGCAGGTGATTAGTGACAATAGAGAAGAGGAAGTGCCTTGACACCGTTGGCTGTGTGTAACCGAGCATTTTCCTGTTAAAAATTGCTCCTGGGAACCCCGGCATGAGTGCCAACACATGTGACTGAAGCAGGACACTAACGTACCGTTATGCTGTCATGTTGCTGTGGATCAGTATTAGGAGAAATCATGTTTTGTGTATGTACAAATTGTCATCATAACCCAAATTTGATCTGGATTCATCTCTAAGAAAGATCTAGCCTTCGACTTCGACACCAGTCCAAGCAATTGCGACAGCCTGGGTGACATAATAAAGTATTTTCTTTTCAGAGGCGCACCGAACCCACAGCTGGCAAGACGTTAAGGGGAGCTTTCGTATGCGAAACATGGTCACCCCTAATATTGGTTCGCATCAGTATGATAGCCTAACGGTACGTTTGTCGCATGTTTTATTCACATGTGTTGGCACTCATGGCGGAACCACCAGGAGTCATTTTTAAATAGGACAATACACACATAGTGGTCACACATAACATTCGTCTCAGGCATCTTCGTCTTCCACGTTATCAGTTTCTCTGGCCTGTGCGCTGTCACAAATGAAATGCTTGATTTGTCACAAATCAAGCATTTCTGTGATCGCTTGAGATGCTTAATTGAGCAGCCTATCGGCCTGATTGAATTAATGCCGCGTTTACAGTAACTGTGGACAAGACATTGCACGAGAATGGTATGCCTCACTGGTCGAATGTATCGCCTCATATATTTACGCTAGAGGTCACTCAAAAGAGAACTTAAACCTCCATTTATTTGGGATTTTTCTAGAAAAACTGATCATTTTACTTTCATTTTGTAATCACTGTCTAATATAAATGTTGCTAAACTAATTTCGTTTCATTCTGATTACTCCTTCTTTGTGTTGCATTTTGTGTGGCATGCAGTGTAATTATGTTTTGACGTCTTGAAACTTTCTCCCGTGTAATTTTTTTTTTATGATTTCACAGTAGATTATATAACTCTAATTTTTAACTCTGACCCGATTTGTACGTACACTGTAACAAAAATCAGAAACGTCATTAATTATTTCCGTTTAGGAATTCACAGGTTTTTATCTATTTTCCCGTAAAATCAAGTATTTTTGCAAAAAAAAAAATATCTGAATGTCTACAAGTTGCACGAAGGAGACTTTCACTGGTGCGAAAAATATGTTAGCTACCGGTTTGAAGATTGAATGAGCGTGTTTAATAAGTATATCGTCATTAGTTCGATTCAAGCCTGTCCAGATTGAATAAGCTCCTATTGTGAACGAAAAAGTTTCTGGATAGCTCTGCGAGGGCGATGAGTGGTTCTTGCTTGCATAATTCTGATTTAGCCGTGGCCTTGGTTGCATTTAGGCTTCTGGAGACTTCGTAGTAAATCATGAAGGTTCTAATCAGCTACTATAAACGTACTTGGTATCCCTACAAGGATCCAGATTGACGCTAACTGGGGATGTTTCTAAATTCCTCAGAAAGATTCAACTATTATTTCAGGAAGATCTGGTTCAGCTGTCTTTTAGCGGAAAACGTTCCTGATTTTTGCAAGATATGTTATTGACAGAAATTGAACGCATTAGCTACTCATTATTTACAGCAACGTGTCTGAATCGTTTTTACAGTGCATAATATGAATATATCGCAATATTTTTTAAAAAAGACTTTTAAAAATCATGGATCATACACTGTAAAAATGATTCAGAAACGTTCCTGGAAAATAATAGGCAGCTGATGTGCCCAATTTCAGCCAGTAACATATCTTGCAAAAACCAGGAACGTTTTCTGATAAAAGTCAGTAACCTTTCTGCAATTACCCTTCAAACTTTCTGATTTATTAGAAAATCTCCCTTGTTAAAGCCAATCACGTCTACGGAACCTTCTAGAAAAATTAAGTAGGTTTAATGTTATCGATTAGAGCTTTCCTAATTTACCAATAAAGCTCCAGAAGCATTACAGCAACCACGGTCAACGCACGCGAAAATTGCAAGCACGAACCAAGCATCGCAAGACTGCAACTGTCCAGTACCTTATGTGTTCCCTTTGGGAACTTAATCAATCCGGACAGGCTTAACGCCAAGCTAAAGCCGATACACTTGATAAACACTCTCAGTCGATCTTTAAACTGGTAGAAAAAAATAGTATTTCACACCAGTGGAAAGTCTGCCTTCGTGCATCTTTTAGCAATTCAGGAAACTTTTTGGCGAAGATACTGTATTTTGTGGGGAAATAGGTCAAAACCTCTGAAATCCCGAAACGTTCCACGGAAATAACCAGTAAAGTTTCGGAATTTTTTTACAGTGTACTTTTCACATATTTTGTTTCGCACTGTGAAGATTTTTGTTCACACAAAAACTAGATCCTAATCACTTCTTTGTTTAAGTTGGCCAAATTTGAATATTTTAAGCTATACGTTTCGACTTCTTCTATCAAATAATGTCATTACTGCTTGATTAATTCAGCATATTTAGGAAATAATTTCCCTCACAAACGTAGCAAAATACAAATAACTCTTTACTAAATCTAAATTAAGAATGCCCAATAGGCGTAGCATTAAATTTACTTATTAATGATAGTTGTAAAGAACGCAAAAAAAAAAAAAAGTGATAGAATTCGTTTTTTACAGCGGGTTTTCTTCTCTTTTCTTTTCCTTTTTTTTCTGAGTGTTTGGAAAGTGATTCTTACGGCAGAAGTTTGAGTTGAACTGACCTACTTACAATGCAATGATAAATGCAAAATCAATACCAAACTGAAAGATAAATGTCTGTCTGGTAATGACATTGCTATATTTTTATAAACACGTTTCTTTACCCAAATATTTGACTTTTTATATAAAATATTGGCATACAGTAGAAGACAAAATTAATTGTCCGAATAAAATACTTTAGTAGTTCGAAGTGTTACTGTAGTAAACTTCCCTCTTCTTCACCAGATAACTATTATTAGTTCTTCAGATTTTGATTTACAAAGAGAATATGTTACCAAATTGTAGCGATGTATTTTTTTTAATAATAAAAATAAAGAATTGCTCTGCGGTGATTGTGATATCTTAATAACCACATCAAAGTGTACAAAAAACATGATTCAAGTAAATAAACCTTTAAACAAATATTTATGTTTTAAAAGGGGTGTACTCAAAAAAAAAAAAGGAGTAATGATTGCAAAAGCATCAAGTACTTCCGTTTTAAACCCATTTAATCAAACGAAAACAAATGCAAGTTGACATTATTTATTGAAGGGGAGAATTTGAAGCTAGTGTTATTCGTCAATTCTCAAAGCTCTGTTTTGATGTGTTAATTCATGTATGAAAACCTGCAACACTCTGTCAACTATAAATTTTGGAATAAAGGAAAAATTATTGTATGATATTTGGTTTTCCTTTTGTGTTGTAAGTTACTCTATATGTTTAAAAAGACCTTTATTTACAATTATTAGCCTGTATAGTAATGCTTGTAATTTTAATATTAACACTCATAAGTTGCATAAGAATTATTTGTGGAAACGTAAAGTTGTTTATGCAAAAAAATTAGAGAAATATTGAAATAAAAGATCCAGATTACACCAAAACCAATTGTAATGTTTTTCTTGTATTAGAGTAGTTATCTTTTAATATTTGTGTAATAAAAATAGGTAAGTCTAGATATCTGAAGAGTTACAGGATTACTTCTTTAAAAAAAAGCTCGTTTGCAACTTATATGGAGAGAGTACGTACCGTGAATTTAGGCCAACACTCGCAAAATAGGATTTATAAACAATTGACTCTGCTTTAAAAGAGGCGCTAACAAGTGTTTTCATAATAGATTTAATTATTTATTCATATTTTAATTTACTTTAATTTAAACAACAGAGTGAAAAGGAGGCGTAAGTAAAATGCGAAAAATCTGGTATTTTATGTTGCTAATGTGCTTAATTTGTTCCAGTATCACGTCTAGCAAAAAACAGGAACGTTTTTTGCTGAAATTCAGTAATCTTCCTGAACTTATCTTGGATTTCCTCTGAGGAATTCAGAAGTCACATCGGCTAAAGCCAATCATGCTTCTAGAGCTTTCAGAGAAAACTTAAATAGGCTTAAAATAATAGCTTGGCACTTTCCTGAGATACTAATAAAGCTCAAACACCATTACTGCAGCCGTGGTCAGGCAGACTTGCAAGCAAGTACCAAACATCAAACTTGCCTGCTATTCTCACAAGCCTGGGGAATCCAAAAACTCCTTCGGCAGAGCGTTCGACTGGAAACCAGACGAACGAGTGTTCGGGCCCAGCCTGTATCGTAAAATAAGACGAATAGTTCACATTGTGTGAAAACTTCAATTGAAATAATTAACACAAGTGAAGCAATCTGAAGCAGAAGTAATTCTTAAATGTAAGTTTTTTTTTTTTTTTTTTTTTTTTTTAAGCTTTGGCTCTGGTCAGAAAACTGAAGCATAATGTAAGCCAAGATATAGGTATCAGGTTTAAGATTTCAGATTTCAATGTAATGGTTTTTTGTTCAGAAAGAAAAATCGTATACTGAAATGTAGATCCTTCCAATGACAGTTTTTGACCTTTGTACAAATGAAAAATTACTACCCCAAATTGAAATTTCTCTTTTCATTTAGTATTAGTTGAATATTTATTAGAATAAGAAGTAAAAAATTACAATTATTAACAACTTGATATGTATTTTTTTTCTTTCGGCAAAAAAACCAATAGCCAGTCACATTTTTATTACATTCGAAAAGCTACGCTTAAAAATCTGATTTTGCATTTTAACCGTTCGGTTAAATGATGAACACGAGCTACAATCTAAGCCATATCGGTTCAAGCTGCCTGCGACAGCAAATTGCTTCAGTAATAAAAACATTACCCTTCAATATCTTATCTTAAATATTACTTCTGTGGATTATTTGTGTGTCGGAATGCAAGGTGTTTCTAATTTCTTCAAGAAATCCCCCCTACTCTCATTTTGAAGCTTATCGGGCCGACTAATGACGAAAAAATAGACCTACGGTCTAAAAATCAATTTCTTGGAAATGCCCCTTGCTGTTCGAAACCTTGATGCAGTCTGTAGTTCTTATGCAGATTTTTTTTCTTTTTAAGTAAAATTCTAATACAACTTCCCAATTTTTGTGGCGCTTCCGGCGAAAAAATAATTCATAATTAACCTTTTCTTTTATTTATAATAAAAACTAAAAGCCCTGGACTTAGTTGTTTGGTTAAATTGATAAGTTTTTTTTTCGGTAGAGCGTTCTGCTAGTAACTAGCTGAATTTCGGGCCCGCCCGGGCTGCCCGCCATTATAGCTGATATTGATTAATATTACGCATTACATGAACTCATGACATACAACTGATAACACACGTAAGGCAATAAAATAAATGTGACGGGAATGCTCCTTGGCGTTTGGACCCCTTTATGAAGGCTACAATTAATATTCAGATAAGTTGACTATTAATCGAACTGTGTTTTTTCGTTTTTTTTATCTTTGACTCCGTTCAGATAACTAAAGATAATGTAAGCATAAAAAAAGTATTAGATTTAAGAACTCAGACCTCAAGAGAATCCTTTTTGTGCAGAAAAAACTTTTTCGTTATATGCTAAAATGTAGATTTTTGTAGTAGCAGTGTTTGAATTTTTGTATAAATAAAAAAGTCATATGCCAAATTGAAATTATAAGTTTCACCCTGTAAACCTTTAACTATTTATTCGAATAGGATGTAGAACATTAAAATTACTATGAACTTCATAAGTAAGAAATAATATTCTACCGTGCTTTCGGCGGAAAAAAAATGCATTTTCTCTACGTTCCAAAAATTAAATTTAAAAAAGGGGCTCAGTTCAACTGGTGTTGGTTTTGAATTTTAAATATTCGATTAAAAGAAAAACATGTGCTGGTATTCTAGCCGTAACAACTATAACAGCCTGCTACTGGAAATTGTATCAATTTAAAAAAAAAATCAATCTAATTTATTATTTCACCCGAATGTTTGTTTCCATCGCGAGATCTTCCTCATTCGTTTATCAAAATCAATGTTTTTAAAAAAAAATTTTAAAGCGTATTTTGCTGGCTGATGACAAAACATAGACGCATGTTTTTTTTTTTTCTTTTTGGCAAAAACCTTTTTTGCTCTTTTTTATTATACATTGCTTCAATGAATAGCATTCGAAAACGAAAGTGAAATTGCTATGTTGGTTGGAGTGTCGTGCTGATAATCAGAATGGCACCAGTGCGAATGGCACCAGTATGCCAATAAATATCTCTTTATTGTTTTTTTTTTCTTTCAGAGACTCACATAGGCATGACTGTATTTGCCACAACCAGTTTTTTCACATGCACAATTACTGCTTTTTCTCGATTCACTCAGTCACACTTTTAATGATATTTGCGTTTGCATTGAACCAAAAGGTGAGCGATGATCAGTTGATCACAACGTTGTATTGAACGAGGTTTTGTTGCTGATGCCTTTAAATTACATGCCTAGTTTTTTGCGTTTACATTTTTCTGTTTACTTTTATCCGTTTACTTTTTTTTTCGATTCTTCTTCATAATGTTCTTTCTTTGAAACTTTCAAAGAGTAAAAAGCCGCATTAAACGATTCTAAGATCAGTGCGGAGTTCCGCACGGGTCGACTAGTTTACTTAAACTCTGATTCTTGCGCAGATAAGAATAATTGTGGTGTGAGGAAAATCATTTAAATTTGAGTGAAGTAAAAATTTTGCCTCATGTTTGGTTCCACAATTACTCTAACAGTTACAAGAGATTACTGTCCTTTCTCGAAAGCAAAGACTACCACTCAGGACCGATTCCTTTTCAAAAAGGGGTGATAGGTTGAGGATGGGTACTTCCCGCTCGCACTTACTATCTCTGTCTTGTTCGACGCTACATTAGAAGAAGTGCTGAATATGGTAACTTGCACCTTTTGCTTCCGGTTCCCTCCCTATTTTGATAAAATCAGAGCAGAATTGACGCATCTGCAAATCGGGGCTAAGTCTCGGCTAAGGAAAACAAACAGTATTGTAAAACATCTAATGCTCTCTTGGATTACAGAAAATTATCCACTAACATAAACTGCTGTGGAGTTGAGAATAAGACTGGTGTAAATCAGATTCTGGACAGGAAGATACTAGTAGTTAGCTTTTGCTGTTTTAAATAATTTTAGGTCATTTAATCCACTATATAGATTTTACTAAAGATATTATGCGTAAAAAAACTAGTTTTGTACAAATAAGTTGCAAATTCTGTTCAGTGGTACATTTGTGACTTCAAAAGGAAGAAAGATTTTTGTTGTATCAATTAACTTTAGAAAACAAATAAATAAATAACATATGAAAGTGCAATAGGTCAACTCATTATCTATAGTAAACCTTAAATTATCTATAAAGAAATGCTTTGATAATCAGATAAGTTTTCAAACTGCAAAATCTTCGTAAAAAATGCTGTCTTCTCCTTTATTTCTTTTCCTTTTCTTTTTTTTTTCGTGGTGACAAATAACAGTCATCTTATATGAACAAGCATACTACCATGTAAACCAATAAGTATTTTTAAAGCTATACATAGATTATATAGTATACAAATGAAAAAAGAGAAGATGCGATTGCCCGAGCGAAATACGGAGAAAAGAGCACTATAAGAAATTAAAGCCTACATGCTTTTAGTCAAAACGAAATCCGGCACCAGTTCAAGTTACACGGACCAGCTTCGCCAAGCTGAATGTGACCCGCGCATTCACTGCGATACACTATGGGTTCGGTTATTCCATCCGAAAACTACTCAGATGCACCCTGTAAATGGGCATGACTCCTGAACTGGGAATAACCGAGCAAGAAACAGATGTCATGTCATTGAGGCTGAGAGAGCCAACAAACTGGTGGATAAAGAAAATTTATCTCAACATCTAGAAGCCGTAAACATACAGCAGATAAATTTACTTTACCTACCAGTTTGTTAGCACTCTCAGCTTCAATGACATGACTTGTGCTTCGAGCACGATTGTTTCCGAATCCAGCCTCTCTTGTTCATAGTAGGGACGAAATTGCGGCCTCTGGATAAGACTAAGCCGGTAGTAGCTATGTTATACATTGTTTTACAATGAATGCGATTGCCTGTAACTATAGAAAATGTTCGCTTGCAAGGATATGGAGCGCAAAACAATTTAATAATGCTAATTGCAAGTGCAAAGTTACAAAATCCGAGAACAGACAAGAAGTTTGATTTCGGTTCACCTTGATTTACATTAAAGTAACTTCTGTCTTTTCAAATTACGTGCTGGATCCATCTCGAATCTCGTTGCTAGAAACAGCATTGGGAAATTACTTACCTAAATTGCTTTTAAGAGACATTACATGTTTAACCAAAACCTCCGATTCTGTTATGCGCTTTTAATAATACCACGTATTGTGATCTTTCACATCAAATTTGGATTTAAAACCAATTGCTGTTTTTTGATTAAAATAAAGCCGCTAGAACAACTACTGTGTTTGACCACTGTGTTATTTCAAATAGCCAAATGTTCCCAAATAAAGTTCGAGTTTGAAAGGTTTGCTCATTAACAGGTATTTATATTCTCCTGTTTCTTGTTTTATTTTTTAGATTGGCACTTAGTTAATTTTATGTATTTAAAGCAAATTTTCACAGAATAAATGGGCCTTGCTTCGCTTGAGTCACCAATCTATTTAATGCTGCGTTTCCCTACGTTGTGCGGTATATTTTTTATATTTTTGTATGCGACGAACCAATCTTCTTTCGATGTTCTGCGAAATTAAAAACGCGAATTGCATTTTATACTAAAAGACCTTCTATTCATTCCAAAATAAACCAGTAACTTAGGTGCAATACATTTATCAAACATAGTTACATAACTTTTCTAGGTATAAGGTTCAATATTTACATTTCTGATGATTAATAATAAATTACACATCTGATAATTCCACATCTGAATGATTAGATAAGCAATCCAATGGTTAGATAAGCAATCCATATTATGAAAAGTCAAAAAAAATTCCATTACTTTCAATTAGTCATTATTCGATTTAATACACAACGATCTATACGAGGGATCCGCCAGTTCCCATTCGTTTTCTAAGGTTGATCCAGATAGACAAATATCAGTAAATATTTTACTGTTTTTCAACAAAAAAAGTTATCGATCACAAATCGCTTTGCAGCAAGCATTATCGGCCAAAAAGTATCGAATCACGGAAAAAAGAGAACTTCAAAAAATCATGAATTGAGCTGGATAATATCGATCTTTGGTTTGTTTACATTTCGTTACTTGATAAGCCGTGATCTTGATAGAAGCTATTTCAATGTGGTGACGGTCCCTAAAACGTTTTTCGTAAATAACTTCTGTTCTACTGCACGGAATGCAATGAAATTTCGTACCTGCATTCGTCGCTGCGTTTTGCTGTCTTAACATAATTATGCAGCAAAAAATAGGGGTTCCCATTTGAAAATCAAGACTTAGTGCTAATTTTACTTTGTATATGGTCCCTTATGAAAATTTTACCTACGTAGTTTTAAAGAAGACTTTAAACCATGTCGGATGACACCTTTCTTTCCTTTCAGCATGCATAATGGCCAAATAATTAAAAGTGTTTCGTTTTTTTTCTATGACTGTACCAAGTGCAATGAAAGCACTTGAACTTTCATAATTTCCGTTTTAAAAAAAGGATACGGTCCCCTAAAGTGGGAAAAAATGAATTTTTAAGCATAGCGCAAAAACTACTGAATATTTTGAGCTCAAATTTTGGATTCCCACATAAAAACTCTTCTAGATTGTTTTTCTGTTAAAATTTAATATGGTTTCAGATCATATTTTTTTCAAAAAATATTAAAATAATTCAGAAAAAAAAACTAAAATTATATTTTAGGTGTTGTAAATTATGTTTTTATTATTGGGTCGATTCATATTTTAATATAAAAAAACAATCTTTGCCGTGCCTAATCTAGTTTTTGTGTTATGAGTAAAAATATCAAAATACGTTTTAACATTACGAGAGGAATTTTTCAAAACTCGATTCTGAAGTAACGGCTGGATCGAATTAAACAAAACTTTGTATACAAAGTTAAAAAATGATGCTGATCACAAATATGTGATTAAAAAAAAGGGGGGTTCTCATTGAAAAATTTAAAGTTGATGCTCGTTTTAATATGAAGACGACCCCTTAACAACAATTTTTTAATTTAATTATGTAGAACTTTTTATTCCTGAAACAATAACACCTTACACGTGTCTCTAGTGTCAATAGTCTTTGAATACGATCGAGTGTTTCGTTTTTTTTTTCTATGACTGTACATGAAAATTATAATGCTGAATGACATGTAAGTGTCGTGTTAAATATAACCACGAGGAAAAGCGTTTGTGAATCACTCTTGACTTTCATTCAGTGAACCCATATATCTATGTAGAATAAAATTGCCGTAAAACATTTTAAATTACTTGAATTTTAAAAGAAGTGTCTGTTTAATCGCAAATCCTTTACTCGAAATTGAAATTGATACAATCTTGAACTCTTTGCAGATTGTTTTAAAAAACATTCATTTATTCAAAACTAAGTTGATGACTTTTACCACTTTTATACTAACCAACTCATATTGTGTCTGGTATCAAAAAAGAGCAACATTTCGGTCTATTTCTTCAAAAAAGAGAAAGCTGGTCTTCAATACATCATAAATAGACAGAAGAAAAGGGCACTTCAAATTTGTCTTTTTCTTTTACTTAGCTACTTCTGGTTTAGAATTGTCGAAGTATAAAATCGATATAAATTGCCTAGTGGCGGTGTTTGTATTGCAATCAAATTGTGATGCGCTGGTGGAATTTTATTTCCTTTTATATCTCTATCTCTCTAGAAAATATATTTTGTAAAAACTGCTGTTTAAATTACTCACAGTATTTTGCTTTTATAGCAGCGTCAAATTCTTGTACGTTAAATTGCTATTCATTTTTCAAACCGAGGAGCTGCTATTATTGTGGGATGCTGAGTTTTTTTTTGTTTAATTACGCTTCCCTATCCCAATTTTATTTAATTAGTATAACTCTGGAGTCAAAAATAAACGTTTCAAGTTGAAAGTTACAAACCTCAGACATGAGTCATATTTATCATATATGATCTTATGCTCTGTAGTATTTTGAAAGTCAAACTTTGCTGCAGCTTGTTTCTTTCAATTTTAATAATAACTTTAAATGTTCTTTTATTTGAGCTATGGTTTCAATTGTAACCTAAGTTTAATTACGTCTTTCCATCCCAACTTTATTGAGATACTCTTACTCAGGAGCCAAAAATACGCGTTTTAAGTTGAAAGTTACAAATCTCAGACATCAGCCATACTTATCATATAATATCTTATGTTCTATGGTATGTTTCCAGTCAAATTTTGTTCAGCTTGTTTTTTTTTACTACACTTATAACTTCCAAATGTCTATCATTCAAGTTATAGCTTCGATTATTAACCTTGCATAAAAACATTGCCACTTGCTTACGTTCGTTTTGTGCATTGCATTTGTGTTCTTTTTCACTTAACCGCAGCTAATATAAATCATATTTGTTTTAAACAAACATGATGATGATTCATTAAAGTGGCTGATTCAATAAAGCAGAAACTGTGTACTTAGATTTGTTTCTATTGTGGAATTCTGCATACAATTTCAGTTAAGTTTTAGTGAAACAAAATAAAGTATCATTAGAAGTATGCCATTCATTCAAAAAGAAGACTAGTTGCAGGAAACTAGTGCCAAGCTTTAGATATGTTTGATATATGTTGTTTCCAGTCAAATTTTTTTCAGCTAGTTTTTTTTTTTTTTTTTTTTTACTACACTTCCAAATGTCTATCATTCAAGTTATAGCTTCGATTATTAACCTTGCATAAAAACATTGCCACTTGCTTACGTTCGTTTTGTGCATTGCATTTGTGTTCTTTTTCACTTAACCGCAGCTTATATAAATCATATTTGTTTTAAACAAACATGATGATTCATTAAAACCGTTTAACCGCCGAACTATTGACGGATGATCAAATGTGAGTAATTTTTTGAAATTATGTGTATTTATGTCTAGTAAATACAGAAATAAAATAAAATTTCCAGAAAATTTTTTTTTACTATGTTTTTCAGTGTGTTCCATTTTTGGAACATTGGCGCTTTGCATGAAGTTTTTTTTTTCAGAGAATTTTTTTAAACTAAGAGGTTTTGAATGCGGTTTTTATCTTAGCATACATTATTACGGAAAAAATAATATTTTAAATTGCAATTATCTACATATCAGAATTCAGAAAATCCAATACAGAAATATGTAATGCCCATGATATGAAAGGAAGCATTGCTGGTGAAGTCGTTTGTCACATTTCTTAGTCGTATCTTTTTGCACACCGCGCAACGTCCTTGGGATGCAGATACAATATAATGTCCGTCAAACATTCTTGATCGTTTATGTAAATGACAACGAGGCCCTGGATGACTTTCTACTAGTACTTCTCTTTTTAGGAGGTCAGTTGTTATTCCTCTTCGGAACTCTAAATGCTTCATCTTGACTTCGTGTAACTCACAATGAAGTAACCAACTAGCTACAACTGAAACATTCAGAACATTACTAAAAAGATTCCACCACCATTTTTTACTCCTCAAATGACGTCTGTAGCTCCCTAAAAGTTTATCCAAGACGTTCACACCCCCCATTCCTTCATTGTATCTCTTGATAAGATGAGGTTGTGGCACATCTATCTTGCATTTCTGCGCATTTGAGTAACATTTTACAGATGCAAGTGGCTCATGTGTATAACAATTAGATGCTACTGTAACCAATGCATTATCATTCCAGCTGCACATGTACACTGATCCATCAGATCGATAGTCAAAATTTCCTCGATCTTCTTTAGAAAGGGCTTCTTTGAATTTCCGTGGACAATGGCCAGTTCGGTTTTCACGAATTGTTCATGTTGCTCGTACACTTTTTTTTTTTGATAGCTGAGAAATTAAGTCATATGATGTAAAAAAGTTATCAAAGTATACTTCATGCTTAGACGTGTCAGTCAAAACTGATAATAGATCATTTACAACTCTGGATCCTAATTGCACATCAGGGGATCCTTCTTTTTTGCCTGAATTAATCTCCATGGAATATGGGTATCCACTTGAAGAGCACAGCATCGAAATTTTGAAGCCGAATCTTATTGGTTTTCATCTAATAAACATTTTACATGAATGCCGACCGTAATAGGAAACCATAGATTCATCTATGCTCGATTTTTCATAAAATACACCAAATTGTTGAGGGTTTTTACACAATTCTTCGTAAATAGGGAAAACTTTTCTTAGTTTATCATTTTGTTTTAATTCATGGTTGTCCATCAAATGAAAGTTGTTTTTTATTTTTCGAAAACGATTTTGAGGCATAACTGTTGGTACAATTGGCACAGATGTATCTTCTGCACTGCTCCAATACATATCTTCAGAAGGAACAGAATGGTACCCACTCAAAAGCAACAAACCAAAAAATTGTAGGATTTCATCTCTGTCAACATCTATTCTTCCTCAGTGATATTGCCTAGTTCATCAGGGGTAATTGGCATATATCTACATCTGACAAATCCGAATCTGACAATGTCTCTAAATAAGCCACAGCTTGTTCTACAGTAAGAAATCTTGTAGACATTTTTTAACATTTATGAACTGTTGGTATACGTCAAACAGAATTTCGTTTCGCTCGGAAACAAAGCTAGCGATTTATTGAACTGCATTTAAAATATGAAGAATAAAACGCTCACTAATATTATTTTTTATTATCACGTGACAATGCAGCTGTCCGAGCATGTGTGGATTCGGAGCCATATAGTCCGTCAAACAGAAGACTGTTATTATTTTCTTTGCTAACGAAATGTCATATCCTTTCAAAATATAAACTTACTTGGTTTTGCCAACATCTACATCAGAGTACATTCAAAATGAGAAAAAAAAAGAAACATATATTACGAAAAATGAAATTTCCCCTTGGAAGTCGAACGATTTACTTCTTGGAAATTTGACTCCCTAAAAGCGCCAATGTTATAAAATTGGAACATGCTATTTTGAAGGGGCACACCTTTCGGAAATATCAATGTACATTTCTACAAGCATTTTAAAATCGTACATTGAAGTATTTTTCTCAACTATAATAAATATCATCACATTTTCTGAAAAAATCTTTTTGGTAAATTTTATAAGAAAAAGTTGCAAAAAGCTAAAAAAACACTCATCTTTGAAAAATCGCAATAAATAACTGAAAACATATAAACAATCAAGCAGGAAATCAAAAAATACTTTGAAATAAGAATAAACTGTGTTAAAAAAAAACTTGTTTATTTTAACGTTATTTCTTGGGAAAATTTTCACTTAAATATGATGTTCCATTTTTGGAACATTGGCGGGTAAACGGTTTTAAAGTGGCTGATTCAATAAAGCAGAAACTGTGTACTTAGATTTGTTTCTATTGTGGAATTCTGCATACAATTTCAGTTAAGTTTTAGTGAAACAAAATAAAGTATCATTAGAAGTATGCCATTCATTCAAAAAGAAGACTAGTTGCAGGAAACTAGAGCCAAGCTTTAGATATGTTTCCTGATTGATGCTTGCTTGTTTTATTCTGCAAATGAAGAAGATTTAATCAATATATAATTAAAAACAAATAAGGTGTGAAAATGAGGTTCATTGCTGTAAACATTTCCCGATGCATTTTTGTTGAATTTGCAAACTAAGTTATCTTTCTATTTTTAACTTAAGTGAAATTTTTCTCAATTTATCGTGAATTGATTTACGATATAGTAACCAGATGGTTATAGATGGTGCTGCCATCTATCATGTTGTCTGAGCTCAATCGGACTTCCACCTAGAAACAGGTGCTCGATTAAACGGAAGCTCCGCGTCTTCTGCCTTAAAATTGAATTCCATTGCTACTCGGGCCTGGGTTCCCGAGTGGCATAAGTAACAACAGCAACATGCTACAATCTTAGAGCAGGAATTAAAATAAAGGAAGCAAGTCCAATCATTGGCTTAGCAAAAGCTGTCCTAAGGACCCCAAGTCACGTGACTTAACAACGACGAATGGTTGGCACGTCTTGCGTGAAACAAGCCAAAGACACATACTTTCTTCCAACGCTTTGCTTTAAAATATATCACGTGACCTGGGGTCTGGGTTTCATGAATGAAAGTCTTTACTTCCTCCATTGTCATCGCCTCTCGATGGCTACAACACTTCTCACATTGTTATTTTTCCTTCATAAAGCAAAGCCCCTCTCACACACTTAAAGAAAGGCTTCCATGATCACTCGTACTAGCGTATTGCTTGGGTTCCCCCTGTTCAAACTTTTTTTTACATATATATTAATACTAATGCAAAACCTAGACTGGTAGAAAAAAAAAAAAAAAAGAAACTAGTAGAGTGAAACGGTATCTAAATTGATTACAGCTGTTTTACTATGTGTTACCCTGTAAGTTTACTTTCACTAAGCTGAAATAGTTATTTTAAATATTCAACGTAAGCTTAACACTCTAAAAAATATTATAGGTGGCATTAGGATAGATGGTGGGATTAATTATACTTCGTCTTAAACAAAAGGACGTTAAATACATTAAGACGAGGATCGCAAATGTAATTCATCTGTTCCTATCTAAAAACGGATTCATTCCCAAGTTTTGGAATTCTCGTATACTTTCGTAATAAAAGATTTGAACTAAAAGCAGATGTAGTAAAAATAGACTCAATAGTTGCAAACATAAAACGTCCATATGTTTCTACTAAAGCCCTGAATCGTAGAATAAGTAGCGACAAGTCCGCCATCTTGGGGCTAAACGATGCTTTCACCCTATGCCCACTATTGTGAAGTAGCGTGTTTTGCTCCTCAATTGTGGTTTCCTATTAACCCATTAAGCGCCAAGTCTCCCATTTTGGGAACCTTCAATTAAGATTTTTTTCTTCATCAAGTAATTAAGATATCATTTTGAAATTTTTTAAAATTAATGATAGATAACCAAACTTTACTGGTAATTTTTTCAAAAAGGTTTGGAATGTAAATTCTTTTTTGAAAATTTTTTAAATTTTGCGAAAATTTCTTGTTTTTGCATTACACGGTGAAAAAAAATCCCTAAAAATAATAAATGCAAATGCAGAAAATTAGGAACATGGAATATGAAGCTCAATAGACCTTTTTTCAAATCACATCAAACAGGGGTCAAGAAAAATAATTTAAAGGAGTTTTAGAGGACTTTATTTACTGAAGTCCCAAAATGGGAGACTTGGCGTGTTCTGATTAGCAGAGCAGGTCATGCCCAGTAGAAATCGTCTTCACCCATTTTGCATGAATGAACTCTCCCCTTTTTTCCCACAGCCCCCCTTTGTAGTTTCTCATTGTAAACACTCTTTTGTTGTTCAAGGTCAAGAGCAGGTGCTTTTATCAAAACAAGTAA
The DNA here is from genome assembly GCF_026930045.1 of Uloborus diversus. Classification (NCBI taxonomy): domain Eukaryota; kingdom Metazoa; phylum Arthropoda; class Arachnida; order Araneae; family Uloboridae; genus Uloborus; species Uloborus diversus. Next base: position 104,502,741 of record NC_072740.1, on the reverse strand, counting down.
CATTCCATTCGTTTAGAAGAAAGTTCTGAAAAAACAGGGGTGCCAATCCTCCCTAAGGAGGATGACGCACTTCTCTGAATCTCTACAGATCACGAAAGAGATTTCCGTAAAAGGAGTTCAAATTCCCTTTAAAACTATTCCTCCCCCTCCATAAAAATATTTTGTATCTCAGTCAGCTTCATGCTCCCCTCCCCCTTGAGGGCGCTCCACCTTCAATTAGGGAGGTTGATTTTCAATAGAGAAATGTCATCCCCTTTTTTGTTTGAAATCAAAAATGTAGTAAGAACTTTTGACTTTGCTACGAGCTTAAAACACTATTAAAATAATATATTTTAGTTTAAAACAAGAAGATGAGTGCAGTATCAATTGTTTGTGAATCGCCAAATTCTTTTCAGATAGTTGAGAAAAAAAAAAAAAAACTTTAATCGAAATTGTTTAGATCACAGATAATGCGATAACTGTCTCACTCTATATTTTTACCATTTATCGTAATTTGTTGGATGAAATCGGAGAAATTATGACCGTTGATAATTCCTCAATGCGAATCATGCTAGACATTTATCTCTAAAAACATTATGATGATGAATAAATCATGTCATCAAACATGTTGTGAAGCAACCGAAATGTTGACTGCAAAAAAACCCTCGCCTATAATAACACAATTACACCATCAGGGAGCCCAAAAATATCTTAGTTCCATTTTATATGATACATTTTACATAGTGCTTCTTATATAGTGCTTCATGTCATTGTCATTTACCATTGCTCGATCCCCCTACATGGTTTATAGCAAAAAGCTACCTCTTCTCTTTTTGTGTACGAAAATCCTAAGGCTTTTTGCTAAAAGGTAGTAAAATGTGTGGGAAAAGTTCCGTTTTGTACAAAAATGTATAAGAAGAAGGAATGCAACAAGAATGAAAACCAGACACGGAGTGATGTACGGGCAGAGGGAGGGGGGGGGAGACGTTCTTAAGGGCCCCAACGACTCAAGAAATTGAAAATAACTAGCATACTTATACTTATTAATGTTGCAAATATACACTACTAGCCTCTGGGGCTGGCCTCCAGAGCTTTTGTTGCAAGGGGCCCCAAAATGTATAGCTTTGGTTGAAAACTTAAAAGTTCTACATTTTAAAGCTTGAATATGTTAAATATGTACATAAAGTACCAATACCTAGTCATATTAATTACATAAAAACGATTTTAGGGCTTTCTAATTGGATTTAGCTAGAAATTATTCAAGTATCAACATAGTGGCAGGGATATGTATGTTGTCCCCATTAAACGCCAAGTCTCCCATTTTGGGACCATACCATATCTCCTAACCTAATAAATATTTTTGCGAAATTTCAGTTACATATGATTAGAGATGTGGAATATCAAAACACATGAAAACTTAAGAATTTTCAATGTGGTTCATATAGCGGCGTTTAATGGGTTAAGTCTACGATACTCTTTACTAATAATAAAACTGAAAGTATCTCTGTCCGGATCTCTGTCTGTCAGCATCTCTGTGACGCGCATAGCGCTTAGACCGTTCGGCCGGTTTTCATGAAATATGGCACAGAATTAGTTTATAGCATGGGGATGTGCACCTCGAAGCGAATTTTCAAAATTCGATTTTGTTCTTTTTTTATTCCAATTTTAAGAACATTTCCTCGAGCAAAATTATCATAAGATGGACGAGTAAATTACCAAGTTATCATAACGTATAACCGTAACATGGGCAAGCCAATTGGCGAGAAATTTACCATACATTATTTGTAAATATACAGGCAAACCAAAAGACCTTTCCTACTACAGGCAAAGCCGTGCGGGTACCACTAGTCTACAATAAAGAAGCGCCACAATCAAGAAGCCAAACCCGTTATTTCGTTATGGCAGACATTGAAGAAAGCAGCGTTTAGCCCCAAGATGGTGGACGTGTAGTTACTTAAACAACGATCTAGGGATTTAGTTTCTATTGCTATGATATTAACATGGGCTTAGTGCAAATGGGAGATTACCAAGTCGCAGCAAAAATTTACCTTAGCAAGCAACAATACAAATAAACTTTATGATCAAAAGGCATATGTTTCAGAAATATATCTTCAAACTAGCTGACCCAGCCACGCGTTGCTGTGGCAAAGAAGTTGGATTAAAATAAACTTTTACTCATTATTTTGATAGAATCAAAAAAAATATTTTTAATAGAGCTTAAAATAGTATAGCCGACTTTAATACATATGAGATTGATAATGGGCGTGATTCAATGTAAAAACGAGTCATAAATGTTCCTGAAAAAATTATGGGCAGCTGATGTGGCAAATTTCTGCCAGTGACATGTCATGCAAAAACCCGGAAAGAGTTTTCCGATAAAAGTTAATAACCTTCCTGAAATTATCTCGGAAGCCTCTTGAAAAATTCAAAGATCTTCCCGTTTGAAAAAAAAGCTTAGCACCTTTCTGATTTATTAAGGAACTTCTATAAGCAGCAATGCAAACATAGCCAAAGCTTAGCCAGAACTGCAAGCAAGTATCGAAAATTTTTACTCAATAACGTTTCGGATTTTTTGTTTTTTGTTTTTTTTTTTTTTTTTTTTTTTTTTTTTTTTTTACAGTGCAGGCTGAAAAAAGTACTTATTGAATTCAGTAAGTAATAACTAAATTTTCTATGGAAAAAGCACTGTACTTACGCTTAGTAAATTTTGTAAGTATGACTTCGGCAAAAAAAAAAAGAAAAAAAAAGCAAAATTAACTTGAAAGTGATAATAAATATCGAAACTGATTGTAAAATAACCGAATGTAGAAACTAAGCGTAAACCACCATACACTTTTAGATTCTACACTACATTTTATTCACCTCAGCTTTCTCTATAGTTTGTAATCAATAACATCTTTACAAAATACACTAACTAAATTAAAAACATATAAAAATAAAATGTTTTCAATGAAGTAGATAACATTGACTTCGAATTATTGTTTCTATTATTTGAAAACTGAAAACTGTCTAAGCACTAAGTTGTGCACAATGTTCTTGCTTAACCTCTCTTTTGCTAATACGAAAAGTATGATAACTTTCCACTTGTGAGTAGGCGATATATGGTTGCCCATGAGAGAAATATTTATGTTTCAAGTACAAACCGAAAGAAGACATTGTTTGTTCTTGAGATCTATTTATGGTCTTTGCAAAAGCTAAACGAATCAAAAATTGAAGCCTTTCAAATGTGTTTGAAAATTATGACGCTATTAATGGATTACGTGGCAACACAAACATTTCTCCTTTAAACATTCCCGTCAAAATTGTTGACTTTTGATGAAGAAACGTGTACCGTTGCGTAATTTAGGTGGGTTTAAATCGCGACAAAGAATAAATTGTTGAGCCAATTTTCAACCGGAAATCGTGTAGTCGCATTCCTAGTGTATCCAGGGAATTTAAATATTCAGTTGGAATGTTTACTGCTTTGTTTTCATCGACAAATGTATAGGCTTGTTCAGCATCAATGGAGAGCTTTTTTTTTCCAGCCGTCAGTAATGGCTAATTATTCGCGATAATTGTAGCTAAGACAGCGTCATTGCTCTGTTGTTATACGTTGCAAATCAGTGTTAACTAAGTCGGTGGCCCAACTATCAAGTGACGGCATATCATAATAACTAAGTGGCAAATTTGAAATTGATACGGTAAAACATTCAGTTAAAACTAAAGCTTCATATTCATCTCTGGGGTAAAATCTGGATATGGACATTTGTGTGTTTGTTAAACTTTATGAAATACGTCTTCAGGCGTGAAAGTTATATAGTTTCTCCTTAAAAAATGATGATTGTGTTGGATAGTATGTCGTCAAAATTGTTTTAAACAGTTGACGGATACTGTTTCTCCTTATGTCAAACCTGCATTAGAAAGTGTCAACTCCCAATGACTTTGTGCGACCAATAAATACAATTTGCGACATGCATCGGGATATGTATTTGACAGTCGACAATTGACGATTCACAAATATTCCTGTCTGTTCGGGAATGTTTACCGAAAACAAAACTGCTACAAAACCAGCGCGATTACAGAAGCAATTATAATTTTAAAAAAATTAAATTTAGCTGGGAATAGACTCTCAATTAGTTCACTTTTCGTCTCAACGGCAGTGTAGAGATTGTCTGGCTATTTGTTGTACTGTATATTTTGATACAGTTCAATTTCCCCTTTTCCAATACCCAGCAATTGCTTAGAAAATACTTATAGGATTAGATTATTTTGCGTTTATACTCGCATGTTCATGGTCAATCGCATGATCTCATCAGTACGCTATAAAAACGATTGTTTTAAACATGCGTTGATTTCATCGGAATAACTGGTAATGTCTGCCGGAAGTCCCCAGACAGTATTCAGACAATTTCGCCTAAAAGTTTATCGTTGCAGTTCAAATCCTGAACAATCCTATGATGTGCTTCGAATGAATGCTTTTACTTATGAGCCATAGTACACTTATCCCAAATTATAATTTCACTCTTTTGCAACACTACAGCCATTCTACGTTTTTTTTTCTTTAATATTACACATTGCGTTTTGTTTGTTATGAATATCTAATAGGCAACTTTAAACCTGAATGTGCTGTTCGTCTACCATCTAAAAAAAGTAGCAGCAATGCCTGACGATGCAATAGTCACTACAATTTTCTGTTGCGAAAATATTTTTGCAAGAATTAATGATATTAAAAATTTCTTGGTGAACAAAATAAAGAAAATAATTGTTTTCCGCTTAAATTCATTAACATTCCTGAAATTAAGCTGGAATATTTCTGAAGAATTTAGTAGTCTTCTTGTTTAAAGGCAGTTATGATTTTGGAACCTTCAGAGAAGCCTAACGCCGGTTTAATATAAGAGCCTGGAACCTTCCTGCTTTTCTAAGAAAGCTCTCAAAGCATTAATGCACGCATTGCCAACGCGAAGACAAATTCTCAAGCAAGTTTCTCAAATGTAACCCCTCTGCAACTCTTCGTGATCCTGATATCTTTTCGCACTCATTGGGTGTTCAGTCAATCTGGACGAACCATAGTCACTCTGAAACCGATTCACTTATTAAATACGTTTAGTTAATCTTTATACAGGTGGAGAAAAATATTTTTCACAACGGTGTGAAATCTGCAATTTGTAGCAATTAAAGGATACGTTTTGAAAAATATAGTTGATTTTCTCAGGAAGTGAATAATAACCTGTAATATCCCGAAACGTTATATGGAAATTCTAAGCGACATTTCTGAGTTTTTTTATCATGGTGTTTTTAGCAGTAAGTCATACGATTTTAGAGTTATATCGATTAATTAACTTACACCGCCATCTATTAAGAATTTTTAGAACTAAACAATTCAGTCACACTATTATTGCATAATTAATATGAAAGTGCAATAAAAAATTATAAAAACTATCCTATCTTTTAAGTTGGACCAAATGACACATAGATATGAAATTTGAGAGAAATCGGTTGAGTAGTTTCGGAGTTTACTCCGAACAAACATCGTGACACGAGATTTTTATATATATAGATAAAGCGTAAAGTTTCCTTACACTGTAAAAAAATTCCGAAACGTTACTGGGTATTTCCGTGTCACGTTTCGGGATTTTAATGGTTTTTATCCACTTCCTGGAAAAATTAAGTATTCTTGACAAAAAGTTTCCTGAATTGCTACAAGTCACAAGAATGCAGACTTTTCACTGTTTTGAAAAATATTTTTAGCTCCCAGTTTAAAGATTAATTGAGCGCATTTATAAAGTGTATCGGCTTTACTTCAAGTATGGTCCGTCCATGCTAATTACCTCCCAATGGGAGAGCAAAAGTGTGGACCGCATTGCTGTGCTAGATTTGCAGGCAAGTAATATTCTCGTTACTTACTTGCAATAATGCTCTGTTAACTTCCTTGATAAATCAGAATGATGTCAAGATATTATTTCCACGGGCACAACTGGTTTTAAACTGGAAGATTTCTGAATTTTTCAGGAGGCTTCCAGGATAATATCAGGAAGGTTCCCGAATTTTAGCGAAAAAGTTCCTGGAATTTGCAAGACATGTTACTGGCAGATATTGGGCACATCAGCTGCCCATTATTTTCCAGGAACGTTTCTGAATCGTTTTTACAGTGTACTAATCAACATGAAAAACTTTTATCGTGAAAACTATACTATAAAAGTTTATCAAATGCGTTTATTTGGAGCGACAACTAAATGCTCAGTGTCTTTGCAAATATATTCTCAGACTAAATGATAAAAATAATGCAAGAAGTAAGGAATACTTTTACATTGTAAAAATCGATTTCTATCCTTCATATCCATATTTCCCCATGCTATTTACTTTTGAAGGATATAAAATGCAGTGCTATGTAGGGTAAGCTAAAGCAATTAAAACTACTTCCCGCTGCTATTCAGTCTTTTCTCAGAATCATTATCAGGACAGAAAATTTCACTGTCTGCAGTGGATGAAAGGAAAAGCATTATCTAGGAAAGGATTCATTCCCAAGTTCTAGAATACATTCATAAAGGCTTTGAGCTAAAAGCAGATGCAGTTGAAATGAATTTTAATGGGAACGTTCCGTATCGGAAGTGTTAAAAGGAAAAGATTGTAGTCGTCATTAATGTTTCAATTTCATTCGCAGTTGTTTAAAATTATTTTATTATTGTTGAGATTAGAATGTTACTTAAGGTAGTGTAATGCGCCTATTCTTCAAAGAAGGGGATAATATGAGGTGTGCAGATTTTGTTAGAAGTGATTATACTGAAATTTATCATCATTTGCTGAAATTGTGAGGGTTGGTTTGTTGGAAAGTTTATATTTGTGATGCATTTAAATTATTAATTTTGAGACAGTTTTATGTCGTTAAAAACAAAATGAAAGCAGTTATTTACAGAAATTATGTAATATGATTGCAAAATATATGGTTGTAGATTTTTACATATTATTGATTAGCTTCACTTGCATAGGTTGAAATTACTATAATATCACTTGCCACATTTCTTAATATTATATCGCTTCACGTACTAAGAGCTATTTGTGTCAAATAACTTATTAGAAATTTGAATTTTATTATAATGGTTTATTATACACTATATGTTATTTTTCGTTCGGAAAAAGTATTTTTTTTTAAAGCTTTTACAATAGTATCAGTTATTATAGCAATGCGTTGTCGATCATCCCAAAATTAACCGAACCAAGTTCAAGAGCAGGTCGTAAAGATAAAATACCTCACCTCCCTCGCTCTGTAGCTTCCTCACAGATGTAGAGTCATATAAAAAAATAAAACACTAGTTCGTATTTGAAGAGTATTGACACTAGACATACTTGAAATTCGTTTTTTTTTTTTTTTTTTTCGCTTCAGAAAAAGTGCCCTGAACATATTTTATTTTCTTAAATGTTGTTAAGGGGTCGTCTTTATATTAAAATATTCATCAACATTTAAATTGCCCAAGAGACCCCTCTCCCCTCCCCCTCCTTTTTTTAACCTTTTTTTTTTGTGATTAGCTTCATCACTTACCTTTGCATACCAAATTTTGTTTTATTTGCTTCGTCCTTTGCATCACAATTAAATTGAGAAAAAACATCTCATAACGTTAAAAAGATTTTTGATACTATTTGATCAACTACCAGCGCCTTCTAATGGTAACATTTTGAACTGTTTTATCTCAGCGTAGTTTTCTAAATTTATTGGTTTTCCCACAAAATTGCTCTAAAATGGTGCATTTTTTTTCTGGAACTGTGTTGTTTTTATTTAAAATCGTCAATCATTTAATGGGCACAATATAGATATAAATCGTAACATGTATCCTATAAATCTGTAAAACCGGAACATACCTTTCAACATCGCATTACTTCGTAAAATTTAATAGAACCAATAGTCCTTCCTTGGAAACTTGGAAAGCGCTGACATTGGATGAGTCAGGTAAAAAAACCAATTAAATAAAAAATTCCAAAACGGTGTAAGACGTAAACACCTTAATAGTTCAACGTTTTTTTCTTTTTTTGGGGGGGGGGGGGAGGGGCTCCTGAATGTAAAAAAAAAATCAAATGTTGACATCACATTACTTGCACATATATTAAGAAAGGGTTTTTCCTGAAAATATTTTTAAAGACTTGGGTTACTAATACAGTTGCGTTGAAAGTTCTTTTTTCTTTTTTTGGGGGTGGGGGGGTGGGAGAGGATTTGCAGTACCGTGTAAAAAATAATGGAGTAAATTTTCAAAAAAGAAAAAATTTTTCAGCAAAGCATTTTAGGTGCTTATATTTTTATTCATTAGCATTCAACATTTGTTATTTTTTTCTTTTTTCAGCAGTCCAATTTGCTGAATTCAAAACAAAGCTTTTGGAAATTATGGAAGCAGTTATTGTTCTATGGTTCTACTCTTTTTTTCCTTGTGAATGTTTTATGCATTGACTTCTTACGCTTAGTGTGTCCAAAATACTATTAAATTTATGGCAATAAAATCGTAAATTAAATATATAGTAATAAATATATGACTTAAGTGCTCATTATTAATAACAAAACGCGTTTAATGTAGTAGCACAAACATATTTATACAAATCAATATGCTTATCCATTATGCGCAGACCAGAAGTCTCCCTTGTTGCTACAAATGTTCACGCTTTTGAACTTTGTACCTCACTTGTTCCTCAGAAGAATGTTTATGGCTAAACTGTTAAGAATGTTAGCGGAGGGGGCTTCCTTTCCCTCCAAGTTAAAATAACGGATTGAAACTGTCGAAAACTATAAAAAATGTGTCCAAATGGGGTGACTGAGATGAGACGGTGATCATAGTTGAATTGAGGAGTTTATTTCACATAAAAATCAGAAAAAGCGGTATCAAAAACATTTTAAAGGGTTTATTTTACCGCGCAGTATCCATTTTTTTTTTCTTTTTTGCTAATATCAATATGTGGTCAGAAACGCTAAGAAAAAAATGTTTTTTTTTTAATACTTTTATTTAATAACTTATTAATAAATTTTAAACAGGGTACATACATGTTTCATGTTCGTGAAAGGGTCAAATATCCTAAAGCAGTTGCATCATACGCTATTTTGAATGTTACAGTATATGAAACGACAATTGCACATGATTACTTAAGTTGATGGAATCAATGGTCAGAAGTTTCTTCAATTAAATTTGTACAAAATTAGGTTAAAAAGATGGAGGGGGAAAAAGGGCGAGGGACAGAAAACAATTCAAGCGTAAAACCAAGTTTTGACTTAGTTTTAGCATCTAATTTTGTATGAGGGCATTGTAGCTCAATTTCTTTTGCCACGTATGGAATACTCTTCGCTCTTGATATGAGTAATCATATTTAAGTAATAACCTCATCCAAAACCAGAAGTGCATCTGCTCTTAATTACAAAACTAAATGTCTAGGAATGAAATTGCTGCTCATAATTTTATTTTTTCGCTTTTATAACTTCTTTTTCTGGAAAAACGCTACCTCATTTCGAGTGATTCTATCTCTCATTTTCGAGCAAACGATAGTAATTAACTGAAATGTGTTTTCAAATTGAAAAGATAAGAACCCGTTTTCGTATTAACGTTGCTACGTGGAAAATAATTAGGCGGTGAAAAAAACGAGTGATATGGTATACAGGGAACCCAAAAGTCCTTCACACGTTTCAAAATAGAATAGAAAAGCAGCTAAGTGTCGTAAGAATATACGGTTTAAGCCGTTGTAGTTCACTGGTTCAAGAATTTTTTTTAGTAATTAATTATAACTAATGATTGATTTGAATTAATTACAATTAATAATAAAATAATTAGAATTAATTATAAGCAACTTACTGTGATGGCTGTTCCATCTCAGTTAAGAAAACAAACGTTATATGAAGTGTTTAATCATTTTATTACACAGAACGTAATACCTTTCATTACTAGAGTGCAATGTGTGTAAATTCATTAAAAAAAAGCAACACTATTATTTATTTGGCTACTAGGCTACTATACGTGCTATGAAAGAAGATAAGGTGTCTTCTGACAAGTATTAAAGTCTTCTCTAAAACTAAGAAAGCACAATTTTGATAAGGGACAAAGTGAAATGAACCCTATTTTCAAAGAAGTACCCATATTTCTTCTACACGAATCAGTAACTGCCGCTAAAAGCAAAATTTTTCATTGCGTTCTAACGAGTAGAACTAATAATGTTAGGGGAAAAAAACGATTCAGGGGCCATCACCGCACTTAAAGTGGTACTTTCAAGATCAAGTTTAAGCATTCAAAGCAGTTGCCGAGTTTACTAAATTCCAATTTATTTTTTCAGAGGAAATTACTGAAGCTACTCACTATAATACTTATTATTTGACACTTACTTTTGTCACCCAAATGTGTTCCTAATCTGCTCTCAAATGCGTCCCTAATCTGCTCTCAAATGTGTTCCCTAGCTAAAATTTAACAGATACCCGTAGCGGAAAAAACTCATAGCAAATTCGGAGCACTTTTCACTGCACATTTCTTTCAACGAAGCACATTCTAAACACATTTTAGTGCGCATTCAGGTAGGTGATTGGAACACTTTTTCTGAGTTAAAGTGTTCCAATGCATATAAACAGTATTGCTTTTACTCTTCCCTATCACATAAAGCTGGTTACGACTAACGACTAAGTATTCAAGTATTTCTGATTGGCGATCCGGCATTGAATAATTTACGAAGTCACCCCTGCTCGAGATATTTATTAGTAGTGATCAAAACACAACTCTGTACTTCGAAGATGAAAATTCTGGTTTTCTAATGCAAAAGCATTAGTTAAATATCATTAAGCGTTTTTAAAACATTTTCTACCGGGCGGACCCTCAAAGAGTTCGCGGACCACAGTTTCGGAAGCCCTGTAATGTATTGCCTGCTTTACAAACAAAAAAACAATTTTTTTTTCTTTAAAAATCATTGCTAACTTACAATTTTGTTCTGCAATTAAATTAATCACGTATTTTTTTATTCACATAAATTCACCATACAGCTTTTAAATATTGTAAAAATTTAGATTGTTATATCAATAACACTAAGTTTCGGTTATATTCAGCTAATATACCATTGAATCAAGTTTAAATTGTCGATATTTAGAAAATGAAACTGTGTAAAGCACTTATTTGCATCTGTTCATGTCAAACTAAGGATGTAATTATTTAAAGTTTTTTTTCTTTCTCAGTCGTTTAACACTATCATATCGTATTTTTGTTCTTAATTCACGTTTTATACTGTTTTATACAATTTTAGATGGCTGACACTAATGCAAACCCCCTTCCTTTACACTTGAAGATAAAATTCTCGATGTTTATCATAATTTTATGTGTGCAAGAAAAACTTTTAAATTATTTAAAAAACAATTACTTAATAGACGTAAAAGGAAGTAGTGTGGGTCCACACCAGATTTTTTTAATTGTAAAATAGCATCTTTCGCTCTCGTAATTGTTGTCATAATGCGTGCTGCTCAATTTTTCAGCTTACAGTTAATGTAATTTATTTCCTTCATCAATTTTAACTTCTTGTTTTTTTTTTTAAATTATTTAATTAATTGACTGGAAACAAGAAGCACAGTATGAATTTAACTGGGCATTATAGTCTCTAAAAAGAGTTGTGTTAAATCCAATTTAAGAGAGTTTTTTTTTCGGAATTTGGGGGGGGGGGGGAATTGTGCAATTTAACTTGTGAGGGGGTACCCTAGCTTGAGTACTGGTATGACACTCGATTATCCCCATGAAAGAGAGATATTGGTTGATACAAAAAAAATCACATTTCTATTTATTCTTATTTTGTCAATATTCTAACCTACAGGGTGTCCTGAAAAAGACTGACTGTTTTTAAACATTTATAACAAGAAAACAGTAAATGATAAAAACGTAATTCTTGCAGAAAATTCATTTGGTGGGCTGTAAAATTTACACTTATGAGTTCCAAATTTTAGTTTAAATTTTTGCCAAAAGATGGCGCTGCAGATAGTAAGTCCGTAAATTAAAAAGCCCGTAACATCATAATTTTTCGAAAATAATGAACAAAAGAAAAAAACAATATTTTCATACAACCGTTGGCTGTAATCCCATGTCGCAATCGGAGGAAAAATCGGTGAACTTCAATTCTTCTTTTCCGACTTACCGGTTTACCATGTGCAGCGCCATCTATTGAAACATTTTTGAACTAAAATTTGGAACTCTGAGGGGACAAAATTTAGCTCCCATCGCAGGAATTTTCTGCAAGTATTTGTTTTCTATTTTTAACCGTTCTCCAGTTATAAATTTTTGAAAACATTCATTGTTTTTCAGGACACCCTGTATATGTTACCTTATTTGTTGGCCCTTTATTTATTTCATAAATTTGAAATTATTGATTAGGCTGCGAATAGTCCAGTTTAAGAATAGAATCTCCAATCAAAATTACAAAAGTAAGTACTTTTTTATGTCAAAGAAACAATAATACTATTTCATTATTTGGATTTCTACTTGTTACAAAATCATGTGCAAATTACATAAAATAATGCTCTCAACATTCTTCATTGGGAAAACTAAACCAGGTTACAGTTAACATACATTTCTACAATTTGCTATAGAAAATATAAATTGAATAAAATAAAGATTTAAATATAAACTACGAAAGTAATGTTAAATTTGAGAAAACATTGTTAGTTCTACATAAAATATGTTTAACAATATATCTATCGATTTAGTTAAAAATTAGTTTCCTTTAAACAATTTTCATACATTTTTACTATATTTCATTCTACACATATTTCTGTATTAAATGAAACCGTCTGATTGGTGCAGCCATCTAGTATGCAAAATAGGACTAAGAAACAAACTAATATACTCCTTACAAAACCAATCAAAATAGTATTTGCAGTACTCATACTTTACACACATTATTATTTTTAACGTATGCGAAACATTTTTTATCATGTTTTTTACTGTATCGTCTTGTCATTTTTTTTTAATTTTATCTTTCGCAAAAAATGTTTTGTGTCCATCTGCCTTTGTAAATCTTCAGTTTTCTGCAAAGTTAAGTTTAAATAACATTTATGTAGTATTTCATAACTAAATTTTTTGCCTGTTTATTTGTTCATTATTTAATTTTCAAAATTAAATCATGTACATATTTTAATAATTGTTACAAAGAAATTCTAGCATTCAACTAAAACAATAATCTAATGTATTGTGCTAGCTAAACAATCAAAAATCATTTTTCATGTTTAAAAATCATTGCTACACTAATATGTTATTCTGTAAATTGGTTGATCACCTATTTTTTTTTATCTTATACACTATATCACCTAAAGTATTGGGACACTTACAAAAATTCGCATTTTTAAAGATTTCTTGGGAAATAAGAGACCAATTGCTTTATAACTTTTGTCACATAAAATGTATACTCCAGCTATCATTTTCCAATAAAAGACATACCATCCATGCTTTTAGGTGATCAGCAACAAATTGTTAAAAACAATAAAAATATTTAATCATCGTTCATCGTAAATAGCTAAGAATAAGCTGTTAATTTCAGAAATTAGTTAGCTTACTTTGTACAATTATTTTACATATTTTTACGAGAAAGTATCACTGATATTCACAAAGATATAAGTACTTTTTTCAGAACTACGGGTTTTATTTGAAGATGATAACACGCAAAGAATAATACTTAAATTTGAAATTAAAATGTAGAAAATTTGATGAAGTATGAATGTTTAAAGCAATTAATTTTTATGTGTGCATTGGCGAATTATATCAATTTATAACTTTCATAGTCTAAATCGTAACTACATTCCCCAACTCATAAATTAATTCCTGTTCAATATCTTAAAAATTCAGAAAGTTATCAGCGATCTAATGAGCCGATTTTGAATAGCTCTTGGGCTGGAGACGAATCGTGAGGGACCATTCGCAAGTAGTCTTTTTATCAAGAATCACACAGGGCGATTGCAAGCAATTGTTTAAAACTTGCGAACACCCCTAACAAGTCCCTAGACAAAAGCTATTGAAATGCGGCTGGTTCATTAGATCGCTGATAACTTTCTGAATTTTTTTAAATATTGAACTGGAATTTTATTATGAGTTGAAAAAATAGTTGGGGTTTAGATTACGAAAGTTATAAACGGCTATCTTTCGCGCATGCGAAGAGAAAAGTTAATTGCTTTAAAAGTTCATATTGTATTAAATTTTCAACATTTGAATTTCAAATTTTAGTATTATACTTCTTTTATATGCTGTCAATATTTCAGAAAGTTTGGTAAGTTTTGATGCAAGACTTCACGCGTCAAACCTTCAAATACAATTCGTAGTTTTGAAATAAATGATTATATCTTCATGAATATCAATGATACTTTCTCGAAATATGTAAAATAATTGTACATAATTGTCTTACTAATCTCTGAAATGTGTAGCTTGTTCCTAGCTGTTTCCGATGAGGAATGATCAAAAAATGTTTTCGTTTTCTTCAGTTTGTTGCTGATCCCTTAAATGATTTTATTGGAAAAGTGACCGAGGAAGCATACCTTTTATGTGACAAAAGTTACAGAGCTATTGGTTTCCTACTTCTCGACAAATCCATAAAAATGTGATTGTTGAAAGCGCCCCAATACTTTTAGTCATACAGTGTAAGTTCCACATGCAACTTTTAAAATATTGTCAACATATCGATAATTATACCAATACTACTTGGGTTTTTTTTTTTTTTTTTTTGCTAACCAATTTGCTTTAAGCGTATATAACGTTCTTTTCCCCCTCTTTTTGTGAGATTTTCGTTGAACAAAGGACTATATATATATATATATCTATATATATAAAAATCTCGTGTCACGATGTTTGTTCGGGGTAAACTCCGAAACTACTCAACCGATTTTTATCAAATTTCATATCTATGTGTCATTTGGTCCAACTTAAAAGATAGGATAGTTTTTATAATTTTTTATTACAAATTTCATACTAATTATCCAATAATAGTTGAATTAATTGTTTAGTTCTAAAAATTCTTAATAGATGGCGGTGTAATTTAATTAATCGATATAACTCTAACATCGTATGACTTACTGCTAAAAACACCATGATAAAAAAATTCAGAAATGTTGCTTAGAATTTCCATTTAACGTTTCGGGATATTACAGGTTATTATTCACTTCCTGAAAAAATCAACAATATTTTTCAAAACGTTTCCTTGAATTGCCACAAATTGCAGATTTCACACCGTTGTGAAAAATATTTTTCTCCACCAGTATCTAGATTAACTAAACGTATTTAATACTTGTATCGGTTTCGTGGCGGCTACGGTTCGACCAGATTGACTAAACACGCAAAGAGTGCGAAAAGATATCTGGATCACGAAACTTTGCAAGAGTTTCTGAGGAGTTACATTCGAGCTACTTGCTTGAGAGTCTGTCTTCGCGTTGGCAAAGCATGCATTAATGCTTTGAGAGCGTTCTTAGAAAAGCAGGAAGATTCCAGGTTATTATATTAAACCTGCGTTACGCTTCTCTGAAGGTGCCCGAATCATAACTGCCTTTAACCAAGAAGACTACTGAGTTCTTCAAAAATATTCCAGGTTAATTTCAGAAAGGTTAATGAATTTAAGCGGAAAACAATTATTTTCTTTATTTTGTTCCCCAAGAGATTTTTAATATCATTAATTCTTGCAAAGATACGTTCGCAACAGAAAATTGCAGTGACAACTGCATCGTCAGGCATTGCTGCTACTCTTTTTAGATGGTAGACGAACAGCACATTCAGCTTCAAAGTTGCCTATTCGATATTCATAACAAACAAAACGCAATGTGTAACATTAAAGAAAAAAAATATATGGCTGTAGTGTTGCAAGAGAGTGAAATTATAATTTGGGATAAGTGTACTATGGCTCATGAGTAAAAGCATTCATTCGAAGCACATCCTAGGATTGTGCAAGATTTGAACGGCAACGATAAACTTTTAAGCGAAATCATCTGAATACTGTCTGGGAACTTCCGGCAGACATTACCAGTTATTCCGATGAAATCAACGCATGTTTAAAACAATCGTTTTTATAGCGTAATGTCGAGATAATGCGATTGGCCATGAACATGCGAGTATAAACGCAAAATAATGTAATCGTATAAGTATTTTCTAAGCAATTGCTGAGTATTGGAAACGGTGAAATTGAACTGTATCAAAATATACAGTACAACAAATAGTCAGACAATTTCTACACTGCCGTTGAGACGAAAAGTGAACTAATTGAGAGTCTATTCCCAGATAAATTTATTTATTTTTTTTAAAATCATAATTGCCTCTGTAATCGCGCTGGTTTTGTAGCAGTTTTGTTTTCGGTAAACATTCCCGAACAGACAGGAATATTTGTGGATCGTTAATTGTCGACTGTCAAATACATATCCTGATGCATGTCGCAAATTGTATTTATTGGTCGCACAAAGTCATTAGGAGTTGACACTTTCTAATGCAGGTTTGACATAAGGAGAAAGAGTATTCGTCAACTGTTTAAAGTAATTTTGACGACATACTATCCAACACAATCATTATTTTTTAAGGAGAAACTATATAACTTTCACGTTTGAAGATGTATTTCATAAAAATTAACAAACACACAAATGTCCAAATCAAGATTTTACACCAGAGATGAATATGAAGCTTTAGTTTTAACTGAAGGCTTTTGCGTTTCAATTTCAAATTTGCCACTTAGTTATTATGATATGCCGTTACTTTATAGTTGGGCCACCGATTTAGTTAACACTGATTTGCAACGTATAACAACAGAGCAATGATGCTGTCTTAGCTACAATTATTGCGAGTAATGAGCCATTACTGACGGCTTAAAAAAAAAGCTCCCCATTGGTGCTGAACAAGCCTATACAGTTGTCGATGAAAACAAAGCAGTAAACATTCCAAATAAATTTTTAAATTCCCTGGATACACCAGGAATGCGACTACACGATTTCCGGTTGAAAATTGGCTCAACAATTTATTCTTTTTCGCGATTTAAACCCACCTAAATTACGCAACGGTACACGTTTCTACCTCAAAAGTTAATAATTTTGTCGGGAAAGTTTAAAGGAGAAATGTTTGTGTTGCCACGTAATCTATTAATAGCGTCATAATTTTCAAACACATTTGAAAGGCTTCAATTTTTGATTCGTTTAGCTTTTGCAAAGACTATGAATAGATTTAAAGAACAAACAATGTCTTCTTTCGCTTTGGACTTGAAACATAAATATTTCTCTTATGGGCAACCATATATCGCCTACTCACACGTGGAAAGTTATCATACTTTTCGTATTAGCAAAAGACTGGTTAAGCAAGAACATTGTGCACAGCTTAGTGCTTAGACAGTTTTCAGTTTTCAAATAATAGAAACAATAGTTCGAAGTCAATGTTATCTCCTTCATTGAAAAAAATTAATTTTTATATGTTTTTAATTTAGTTAGTGTATTTTGTAAAGAAGTTATTGATTACAAACTATAGAGAAAGCTGAGGTGAATAAAATGTAGTGTAGAATTTAAAAGTGTATGGTGGTTTACGCTTAGTTTCTACATTCGGTTATTTTACAATCAGTTTCGATATTTACTATCACTTTCAAGGTTTTTTTTTTTTTTTTTTTTTTTTTTTTTTTTTGCGGAAGTTATACTTACAAAATTTACTAAGCGTAAGTATAGTGCTTTTTCCATACAAAATTTAGTTAGTACTTACTGAATTCAATAAGTACTTTCTTCAGCCTGCACTGTAAAAAAAAAAAAAAAAAAATCCGAAACGTTACTGAGTAAAAATTTTCGATACTTTCTTGAAGTTCTGGATAAGCTTTGGCTATGTTTGCATTACTGCTTATAGAAGTTCCTTAATAAATCAGAAAGGTGCTAAGCTTTTTTTTGTATCCCTTCCAAAGTTTACACTAAAGTTCCAGAAACACGACTAACTTCAAACGGGAAGATCTTCGACTTTTTCAAGAGGCTTCCGAGATGATTTCAGGAAGGTTATTAACTTTTATCGGAAATCTTTCCGGGTTTTGGCATGACATGTTACTGGCAGAAATTGGCCACATCAGCTGCTCATAATTTTCCAGGAACATTAGGGAATCGTTTTTACATTGAATCACGCCCATTATCAATCTCATATGTTTTAAAATCGGCTATACTATTTTAAGCTCTATTACAAATATTTATTTGATTCTATCAAAATAATGAGTAAAAGTGTATTTTAATCCAACTTCTTTGCCACAGCAACGCGTGGCTGGGTCAGCTAGTCTATATATATAAAAATCTCGTGTCACGATGTTTGTTCGGGGTAAACTCCGAAACTACTCAACCGATTTTTCTCAAATTTCATATCTATGTGTCATTTGGTCTAACTTAAAAGATAGGATAGTTTTTATATTTTTTTATTGCAAATTTCATATTAATTATGCAATTATAGAGTGAATTAATTGTTTAGTTCTAAAAATTCTTAATAGATGGCGGTGTAAATTAATTAATCGATATAACTCTAACATCGAATGACTTACTACTAAAAACACCATGATAACAAAACTCAGAAATGTTGCTTAGAATTTCCATATAACGTTTCGGGATATTACAGGTTATTATTAACTTCCGGAGAAAATCAACGATATTTTTCAAAACGTTTCCTTGAATTGCTACAAATTGCAGATTTCACACCGTTGTGAAAAATATTTTTCTCCACCAGTATCAAGATTAACTAAACGTGTTTAATAGGTGTATCGGTTTTGGGACGATTACGGTTCGTCATGATTGACTAAACACCCAATGAGTGCGAAAAGACATCTGGATCACGAAGCTTTGCAAGAGTTGCAGAGGAACTACATTCGAGCTACTTGCTTGAGAGTCTGTCTTCGCGTTTCAATGCGTGCATTAATGCTTTGAGAGCTTTCTCAGAAAAGCAGGAAGGTTCCAGTCTATTATATTAAATTTGCGTTAGGCTTCTCTGAAGGTGCTAGAATCATCACTGCCTTTAACCAAGAAGAGTACTGAATTCTTCAAAAATATTCCAGTTAATTTCAAGAAGGTTAATGAATTTAAGCGGAAAACAATTATTTTATTTATTTTGATTCCCAAGAAATTTTTAATATAATTAATTCTTGCATAGATACGTTCGCAACAGAAAATTGCAGTGACAATTGCATCGTCAGGCATTGCTGCTACTTTTTTCAGATGGTAGACGAACAGCACATTCAGCTTTAAAGTTGCCTACTCGATATTCATAACAAACAAAACGCAATGTGTAACATTAAAGAAAAAATAAAAAACGCAGAATGGCTGTAAAGTTGCAAGAGAGTGAAATTATAATTTTCGATAAGTGTACTAAGGCTCATGAGTAAAAACATTCATTCGAAGCACATCATAGGATTGTGGAAGATTTGAACGGCAACAATAAATTTTTAGGCGAAATTGTCTGAATACTCCTGGGGATTTCCGGCAGACATTACCAGTTATTCCGATGAAATCAACGCATGATTAAAACAATCGTTTTTGTAGCGTAATGTCGAGATAATGCGATTGGCCATGAACATGCGAATATAAACGCAAAATAATCTAATCGCACAAGTATTTTCTGAGCAACTGCTGGGTATTGGAAACGGTGAAGTTGAACTCCATCAAAATATACAGTACAACAAAGAGCCAGACAATTTCTACACTGCCGTTGAGACGAAAAGTGAACTAATTGAGAGTCTATTCCCAGATAAATTTAATTTTTTTAAATCATAATTGCCTCTGTAATCGCGCTGGTTTTGTAGCAGTTTTAATTTCGGTAAACATTCCCGAACAGGCAGGAATATTTGTGGATCGTCAATTGTCGACTGTCAAATACATATCCCGTTGCATTTCGCAAATTGTATTTATTGGTCGCACAAATTCATTGGGAGTTGACACTTTCTAATGCAGGTTTGACATAAGGAGAAACAGTATTCGTCAACTGTTTAAAACAATTTTGACGACATACTATCCAACACAGTCATCATTTTTTAAGGAGAAACTATATAAATTTCACGTTTGAAGACGTATTTCATAAAGTTTAACAAACACACAAATGTCCAAATCCAGATTTTACACCAGAGATGAATATGAAGCTTTAGTTTTAACTGAAGGTTTTTGCTTTTCAGTTTCAAATTTCCACTTAGTTATTATGATATGCTGTCACTTGATAGTTGGGCCACCGACTTAGTTAACACAGATTTGCAACGTATAAGAACAGAGCAATGACACTGTCTTAGCTACAATTATTGCGAATAATGAGCCATTACTGACGGCTGGAAAAAAAAGCTCCCCATTGATGCTGAACAAGCCTATACAGTTGTCGATGAAATCAAAGCAGTAAACATTCCAACTGAATTCTTAAATTCCCTCGATACACTAGGAATGCGACTTCACGATTTCCGGTTGAAAATTGGCTCAACAATTTATTCTTTTTCGCGATTTAAACCTACCTAAATTCCGCAAAGGTACGCATTTCTTCATCAAAAGTCAACAATATTGACGGGAAAGTTTAAAGAAGAATGTTTGCAACGTAATCCATTAATAGCGTCATAATTTTCAAACATATTTGAAAGGCTTCAATTTTTGCTTCGTTTAGCTTTCGCAAAGTTCATAAATACATCTCAAGAATAAACAAGTCTTCCTTCGGTTCGGACTTGAAACATAAATATTTCTCTCATGGGCAACCATGTATCGTGTACTCACAAGTGGAAAGTTGTCATACTTTGCGTATTAGAAAAAGACTGGTTAAGCAAGAACATTAAGTACAACTTAGTGCTTAGACAGTTTTCAGTTTTCAAATAATAGAAACAATAGTTAGAAGTCAATGTTATCTACTTCATTGAAAAAATTTAATTTTTACATGTTTTCAATTTAGTTAGTGTTTTTTGTAAATAAGTTATTGATTACAAACTATAGAGAAAGCTGAGGTGAATAAAATGTAGTGTAGAGTCTAAAAGTGTATTTGGTCTATGCTTAGTTTATATATTCGGTTATTTTACAATTAGTTTCGATATTTAGTATCACTTTCAAGTTATTTTTGCTTTTTTTTTTTTTTTTTGGCCGAAGTCATACTTACAAAATTTACTAAGCGTAAGTACAGTGCTTTTTCCATAGAAAATTTAGTTAGTACTTACTGAATTCAATAAGTACTTTCTTCAGCCTGCACTGTAAAAAAAAAAAAAAATCCGAAACGTTACTGAGTAAATATTTTCGATACTTGCTTGCAGTTCTGGCTAAGCTTTGGCCATGTTTGCATTACTGCTTATAGAAGTTCCTTAATAAATCAGAAAGGTGCTAAGCTTTTTTTTTAAATCCCTTCCTAAGTTTACATTAAAGTTCCAGAAACACGACTAACTTCAAACGGGAAGATCTTCGATTTTTTCAAGAGGCTTCCGAGATGATTTCAGGAAGGTTATTAACTTTTATCGGAAAACTTTCCGGGTTTTGGCTTGACATGATACTGGCAGAAATTGGCCACATCAGCTGCCCATAATTTTCCAGGAACATTTAGGAATCGTTTTTACATTGAATAACGCCCATTATCAATCTCATATGTTATAAAATCGGCTATACTATTTTAAGCTCTGTTAAAAATATTTATTTGATTCTATCAAAATAATGAGTTCAAGTTTATTTTAATCCAACTTCTTTGCCACAGCAACGCGTGGCTGGGTCAGCTAGTATATATGTATATATATATATATATATATATATATATATATATATATATATATATATATATATATATATATATATATATATATATATATATATATATTATTAATATGAAACTAAAGACATTCTATGTGACTTAAAAGTGCTTTTATGGCAAATTCACTCATACTGTTCAATTTGTTAGACAATATGTTTTAAAGTGCCCTTGTTTGCAACGCTAGACTACGGAAGTAAACACTTAATATCGAAAGTGATACAAACATAATGCCCGATAACGGAAGTGGAATTTTTTTGCTAAATTGCAATACTCTCTGGAGATTCGTATTCTTCCTTACACTCCCTATTCCAACCCAAAATGCTCTGTTTTTGGAGTGTTTCTCTTGTCACAATCAGTTTTCCCTTTAAACACTAACAAATTGCTCGTAAACCCTTGGAATTTATTGAACTTTCTTGCGGATAGCATTTCCGGGATTAACGAATCATTTCAGTATGCTTATTCCTGGTGTTACATTCTCTGGCAGTGGCCCAAAGTATCATTCTGGCTTGTTTTATTCAGCTCTTTGAAAGTTGTTAAGCATGGGTAGAGACAAATATTGTAAGAAAGAGAAAAACGAAAGATTCTTGCTTTTCGTCATAGTGGGCAAAGTTCTTGGATCCAAAGACGATCTACGGGGCAGATCAAGTTCTTGACCTCTTCGACAAAAGATACGCATTATAAGTATGTAGTCACCAATAAAAAACACGCCTTTATATGCAATTGTCGCCAATTTGGAAATTCCAAGTAGAGTCGAACAGTGCGGTGAGTTATATCAAAGAATACTTTCCGTTGATATAACTCACGGTACGTGAACAAGTTCTTTGACAGTAAAGCATACACTGTAAAAAAATTCCGAAACGTTACTGAGTATTTTCGAGTTACGTTTCGGGATTTTAATGGTTTTTACCCACTTCCTGGAAAAATCAAGTATCCGTATCAAAACGTTTCCTTAATTGCTATAAGTCGCACGAATGCAGACTTTTCATTGTTGTTAAAAATATTTTTAGCTTCCAGTTTAAAGATTAAGTAAACGTATTTATAAAATGCATCGGCTTCAGTTCATATACGGCCCGTCCATGCTAATTAAGCTTCCAAAGAGAGCGAATAAGTGTGGGCTACTTTACTTTGCAAGAATTGCAGGCAGATAAAATTATCGTTATTTACTTGCAATTCTGACTTAGCTTTGGCCATGTTTCCAATAATGCTCTTGGAACTACCTTGGTAAATCAGGAAGATGCCGAGCTATTATATTATACATTCCTAAGTTTAATCTGAAGTTTCAGAGACACAACTGGCTTCTAACGGGAAGATTTCTGAATTTTTCAGGAAGCTTCCGGGATAATTTCAGGAAGGTTACTGAATTTTAGCAGAAAACGTTCCTGGTTTTTGCAAGTTCTGTTACTGGCAGAAATTAGGCACATCAGCTGCCCATTATTTTCCAGAAACGTTTCTGAATCGTTTTTACAGTGTAAGAGAGAAAGTCTGCAAGATGGTAAAAAGCATGTGTGGTATTTGGAGTGAAATGTCAAAATAAGCAGCAGTAATGCCACCATATACGTAGTACGATCCAAAAGCTCGGGGAGAAGTTGCATAAAATCCTTACCCTGAATAGATCACACCACCAAAGCACATCCATGTTCAAACTAGTCACCTTGAGCGATTATACACCTCTGAAAATGTTCGTAAAACTTTTGGAAGCACTCCTGCAGGCAATCTTTAGCAATCTCATCTAAGGCCTGCTGCGATGCAGCTTTAACTTCATCGTGGTAAAAAAGGCGGCTGCCATAATGAGAATGCAAGCTTCGATTTGATGTCAAACAAATAACACCGCATTTAAAAAACAAATAACACCACTTTACGTCGGACTTAGCCCCGTGTGCCTTTTATCTATTCCTGGCAGTTAAAAATGGTTTTCAAAAACGCCGCTTTTCTTTTGTAAGATGAATTAAAACTACATTGCAGGAAGACTTACAGAAGGTTGCGAAAAATGGCTTTCAGAAGTGCATCCAAAGTTATACGAACAATGGCAAGAGTGCATAGTCGCTCACGGTGACTATCTTGAAGCTGAATAGGTTTTAGCAGTATGAACTATTCAGGGTAAGGTTTAATTAAACTTGTCCCCGAAATTTGGATCGTACTACGCACTTTGAGAGAGAAAGCACTATGGTGTGGTCTCAAGCTTTGCTGTTGGTGGAGTCACTGCAATAGCGTTTATAAAAACCATAAATGATATTTTAGGATTAGGAAGATATTCTCTCTTTAAATCTGCTGCTAGAAGCTTCGCTTATCAAAAACTTATTTTCAAATTTACTGACGTCATCAACAATTCAAATTATTGTCTGGATTGAAACTGTAAAATGTGTTTATCAAAGAAAAAAGTAGAGTGAAGGTTATGCCTCAAAATAAAATATTTTCTGTTTCGTAAACATAGTTATTTGATGAAAAATGAATGAAAGATGTTTCTTACATATTCAAAAATAATGAAAGGTTTAGTTTTCATTAAAAAAATTATCGTCTGTTCTTTCTTGACAGTTTTATTAGCTTTTGCAAAACACGATAGATTGGCAAAACTATTGTTCGTTGATGAATATGCGTTCGTTCTAAAATTACTTTCAGTCTGTTGTTATAAATACTTTTCTGAAATTTTCAGAATCTAATTCATTAATACATGCTGCTGTCAACGTGGAAAGATCGTGCCTTATGCTGTATGAATAGAAAAATTATTTTCATGCTTGCTGATCGTATGTATTTCAATTTCATTTCTATATAAAATCAGTTATCGCACCCAAGGTTTCATTATTGCAGTCGCAATGATACACTTTTCCAACAGTTTCTGGCAATATTGAAGAGCTCGCAAAGGAAATCCTCAGAAATTTGAAACATCTGATGAGTTGCTAATATCATGGGTTTTTTGAACTTAATGGTCCTTTAACTGTGTACATAGAATTATGTATCAATTTTAAACATGTCTTTCTTATATATCTACTTGAGAAGAGTACTAGCGTGCCCAGAAATTGTTATTTTCCGGTTATTACTGTATTGCACGTAGAATCCCATTCCGCATTGAGCCATAACAACTTAATTATGTATTTTTTTTAAAACCCTTTATGTTCATTATTTACAAATGTTTTAATAAGCCACGAGTCCCATCCTTTGTATACACCTATTCCTATTCCTACTCAGAGTCACAACTGACTACAACTGTATTAATGTCGAGGACTGCATACTAAGTGCCTTGCCTCCATTATTTTATATACCGATAGATGGCAGCACCATCACCGGATCGAACAGTTAATGAGAATTTAGAACTAGTCCAGGAGCTAATAGCTACCTAGTACTAGCACCCCCAGAGGTATCGTTTCACTTGGAGGACATTGAGACCACGAGCATATTTAACGTCGCCCAGTCCCCTTTAATGACGACGGTGGGTCTTCGACCATCGAGGTTCGAACCCCGGACCCTCCGGCCCCGAATCCAACACTCTACCGATCGGACTACCACGGCCCTATACACCTAACATACCTTTTTTACGCTCTCCTGCAAAATATCGAAAATGTGACTTACATTTGCCAGGATTTAAGGCACCTTTTTTGGAATGCATTTAAATTTAAACGGCTAATATTTTTCATAAAAAGGAAACTTGCCCCCGGTATTTTTTAGTAAATTAAATAAATGAATTTTCAAAGATTTTCAGAAAACAGTTTCGACTCAAGTATTTAAATAGATTAATGGTAACTTTTGTTTACTAAGGGTAAAAATAAAAAAAATGATTGTGTTTGCAAGATTATTCGTCTGCGCAGCAATTTTTACACAAGTTAATCTTTCTAGTTTTCCGTGTACAAAGTCGACACATATGTACAGTGGTTGTCAAAATTATAAGGAAAAATGAAAAACCACCAAATATTCGCTGCATTTGGTCAAAAAGTTATACAAATTTTATGACTAGTAACTAATAGGAAATAAAACTTTTTTTTATAATTTTTATTGGAAATACAAAGGAATTTCTTGTTTGTAAGGAAGTTTGAGTTTAGACATACGTGTGATATGGAAAAAATTATAAGGACGATTCGAATCTTGTGTTCTAAAAAGCAAAATTTGCATGTTTTTTGCTCTGCAAACTGTGCTACATAACTATATAAATGCTCAGTAAGCGTTTAGGAAAATCACATACTAATTTTACAGTCATCCCGATAAGTACAAAACTTAAAGACTATTAAAAAAAAGGAAAGTGGATGCTTGAAAAATTTCAAGACGTACTGCACGTCAAATCGCAACAAATTTGAATGGATAGATGTAATTCATTCAGAGCTTTCTCAAAAATTCCGGCAAATAAGGTCAACAAAGACGAAAAAGTAGCAAATCTTCTGTTTATGTGTGTGTGTGAAGCTAGTTATGATAAAAGACGAGCTTGCTCCAAAAAACAAACATCAAGAGATATTAGATGGAAATTCAAGCTACGACACAGTGCTCGAAATCTTCAGCATCCATTACAAAAAGATTTAAAAAAAAAAAAAATTCATGATGTAAAACTAATGTCATGACAGACTCTTAAAAATGTTCATAAAAGAACCAAGGGATGAGCGTGCCAAATAATTCGGTATTATGGGTAAAATTTTCGAAAAATTAATGTTTTTCGATGAAAACAAAAATTATAAGGATGAACTAGATGATTTATGTTATTTCTGCTACGATCTCTGTGAAGGAAAAAAAATCTTAAAACGTTTCATTTAGAGGCGGCTCAGTAATGGTTTGAGGAAGTTTCTCATTGGACGGAAACTATACCAACATTTTTTGTTCAGGGCAGAATGAATTCTGAGAGTAATGTTGATATACTGAACAATATTTTCAAAACCAAACTAACTGCTAATTACGAGTTTAAACTATTTGTTTCAGCAGAACAATGTCTAATTACGTGTTTCTCAAACCTTAAAATCATTGTTTGATGCTTATTTCGTGAAATGACTGTACTGGCCGGAAAAAAGATTCAATCTAAGTTTGATGGAACATTAGTGATTTATTAAGGCACCCGAAGTATGAAAAAATGAGATTCAATATCGTGCAAGTTGTAACAATTCAGGAAACGTTTTGACAATGATACTTGATTTTTCCAGGAAGTGTATAAAAACTATTATAGTCCCAAAACGTTACACGGGAATACTCAGTAACGTTTCCGAATTTTTTTACAGTGTTTCTAGGACTTCTGTTTGGGGTTTATTACAATAGACCTCTGGTCGCAGTGTTTGGCTCTACTGAGCCCCCTCAACTTCTTTTCATTCAAATCTACTTGGAGATTGAACAAATTTGTTTTTACTCAATATGTATTCCCTTCTAAGTTCTTCTGCTAAACGTAAAAAAGAAAATCTGCTGATACCTTATTTTGAAACTTACTTTAACAAAATTCACGCAAGTGTAAATGCTCAGTCCAAAATATTATAGAAAATATGTAGAAAGTATTTCTTTGCCATGTGATCTAGAACGTCTAGGAATTGGACATTTAAAAATTTCATCTTGCGTTAGTCCTCTTTTACGAGTCTTTAATAAGCATATCCAAAGAATCCTCTTAAGTAAGCTATTGTAGCAAAAGTTTTTATAAATAAAGAGAAAATTATCTAGCTTATCCTACAATCAGAGCAAGCCCCCCCCCCCCCCCCGCCTTAAAGTCTGCAAAGGCGTCGAAAGACCTTTTTCAAAAAAAAAAAAAAAGAGAGAGAAAAATACCCTTGAAAACAACCCCCTCCTAAACATTTCATTGACATAATTTCCGCCATGACACCCCCTCCGCTGGAAACACCTTTACGCCACTGGTTGAGGTTAACCCCAAAATTTTCTGCACCCAAGGCTCCCGCGAACAGAAAATGAAATTACTGCATTATTGCTCTCCAGATGGCAGCATCACTTTCACTCTTCTCTGAAACAGAGCTCGGAAACGCGTGAAAACAAATTTGAAGAATCAGTACACAAGAACCCACACAAATAAATAATACGACTTTTTTTGTGAAAAATTTAAGTTTTCACAATCACAGATTGTATTTAGCATCTGAAATTTATTTTATTCATTTCTTTATTTAATTCCTTGAAACTTTCGTTTTTCTTCCTCCCCAACCACATTTTTCAATGCGTTCTAGAGTTTATTACTCTTTTTTTGTATTCTAAATGTATTAATTTAGGATAAATTTCAGTCTAGCTTTTCGTCTAGCGCCGCCAATACTTTTTTAAACGTTTTTTCGTAATGAATGAAGCAAGCATCAAAAATAAAATTAATATATGCAGTAAGTAATGTGCGCAATTGTAATACTTCATAACATAGACGTTCAAAGTAGAATAAATTTGGAGTGGTCAGTTTTTCCACCGCTACGTAAAATTGTTGCAATCTAGTTTCAAAAAAAAAAGAAACCCAAACGTACATCTTGAGTCTGCCTGTTGATGTTGGCCATTGTAAAATTTTCAGAACTTTTTTCAGTTCTGCCGGGTATGCCGATAAAGATTAATTTGCGTTCTGGTATCATAGGCGAGTCGCTGATCGGTTACTATTTTGGTTATGTGTTTAAAGCAGACTTCCTGTTGACTCTTCCCTTCATTGTTAAATTTTCGCCTTTTATTTAAATTAGACTTTGGTTTAATTCGTTTGACATTAGCGAACAATCATAGTCCTTTCTCTCTATTTTACCTCTACTTACAATATGTGGTCACAGAGATATTTTTTTAAATGTTTGATAAAGAAAAAAGATCAAAAAGTTGATTTAATAGTAAAATTGTTACAAACAACTCCCTACGTTTAGGAGCGGAGTTAGAAAGTTGCATGCATCAAGTAAGGTTTGCTCCCAATGGTTTAGTCCTTCAAAAGACCAAGGTCTATTCATGTTGCTTGACTTGTGGGCAAGACCTGTCTATTAATTGTCAAAATACTATGAAAATGTATACTATGAAACCGCGAAAATATTCCAAAAAAATCCTAAATAAAAAAAAATTCCGATCAGGAAGAAGGATGAATATGGTATATTCTACAAAGAGGTGCGTTTTTCTCTATTCCGGGATGTCTTTCTACCTCTTGTACTTGTTTTCTTCGGAAAACTTACTTTTTTTACATGTGTCTACATTTTGTTTTTGGAATTTCTTTCGGTCATGATGAAGAATAAATCTCCACACACACACACACTTCATTTTTACTTCTTTTTTCCTCTTCTTTGCCAATTTATTTCGTACTAAGTGTTATTTGTTCGTTAACGATTTAAAGGAACAGTAATTATACGCGGTTATTCCTTAACTTAAGAATTTTCTAAACTAAATATGCTTACGTAAATTCATTAGCAGATGTTTTTCATTTTGATTTTAGCTTGAATATAAAATCTTAAAGAATATACCGTAATGTATGCGATATTGCAACTTTTTGAATCCTAAACTCATATTCATTTAAAGCTCTTGATGGTTCTTCGGCCGACAACGTTATTTTAATTCTCTTTTGGCTCCAACCTTCAGCAAGCCGCTTGAAGAGAACATTTTGCCAGTTATTTGTATTTCATCATGACTGGATTTTACGTGTATAAAAACGAAGCAGTACTAAATAAAAACTGGTAGCGAAGAAAACTTATTTGTTTTAAAACTTAATATAAAGACATATATGCATAATTATTAGTCTATGTCACTCAGTAAGAGTGCACCTTTCATATAGTTAAGAAATTTTTTCAAATAGGTGCAGTAGCTCAGGAGGTTACTCGGGACATATAAACATACATACGCTCTCTCTCTCTCTCTTTATAATATTAGTATAGATTACTTAAAAATGATACAGGCAATATATCATGCCCAGATAAATACAAATTTGTAATTGTCGTCAGATCTGTAACATTCGCATCACATATGTAACAATTAAATACAATCCCTCTCTAAAATTGGGTTAAATGTTCACTTTGACCTTACACTTAATTTCTAAAAAAACTACTACAGATGTGTAGCTAAACTACCCTATTAACTTTAATTTCTGAGTGTCTTCAGAAATCGGAAAATGTCCATGATCAAATTGTCACTTTTCCTAATATTTACATTGACATTTAAAATTCAAGCAAAGCTTCAGGCGGTTCTCATAATCACATCCCTCAGCGATCATTTGGGCGACTCTCATGATGTCATCCCTCAGCATTCACAAGCAAAGCTTTAGACGGTTCTTATGATGTCATCCCTCTGCGTTCTAGATCGATGAGAAAGCTTTATCCATCCCGACTTTGATATGCGTTACAATCGGTGTTCGTTTTTACGCACAAAACCGTACGAAACGTAAACTGGTAGCGAAGACAAGCTATTGGTTTAAAAATTTAGTATGAATACATATATGTATAATTTATAGCCGAGGGCACTCAGTGCGAATGCACCTTTCATGTAGTGAAAGAATTTTTCAAATAGTTGCAATGGTTCCGGATATTACCTCGAACATATAAACATAAACACAAATCCTCTCTCTATCTCTTTATAATATTAGTATAGACATACATATTTGAGGATTCAATGACTATATGTGAGAATACTCTGCTTACAAAAATAAGAAAAAATGCTTTCACTGTATTTATATATATTTATTTTATTTTTTGAATTACACTTTTACAGTTCAAAAAGTTAGCTCCCATGAAGCCTTTTCAGCGATATATACATATTTTTGCTCTCCAAAACATTCTGCACTGGGAGAGCCACCTAAAGCAGCGTTTTCAAGAGGTTGTGACCTTCTATTCGGGGCCACGGCTCCACCAGCAGCAAGTGCCCTTTCTTTACGTTTTTCCTCTTTACGTTTCTCCTCTTTACGTTTCTCCTCATTACGTTTCTCCACATTACGTTTCTCCTCATCATTTAGTTCGTTTATAGCTCCAGACGTCTTGTTCAATTTGAGCTGGAAAAAGAAAGTACACGATTAGAGCAAATATCGAGTGTGAATTAATGCAAAAGTGACACACCAGTGATATTTTACGATAGTTAATTTAAAAAAAAAATAAGTGCGTGTACCGCCAGGGTTTGGTTTTTACTGGGAACACTGGAATTTACCACGACAGAAATAGTAGTTAAAACTGCTTCAAGAGTTGTGTTTTCATAAACAGCAATGATAACTAAGCTGAAGCCACATGCCCCTTCTCGTGGTCAAAGGAGTCGAACTGCAATGGGGAGGACCCGGATTCGAATCCCGGCTCAGGCAGGATGTACTTTCTCTCTCCTTTCCTTGTCCGTCCTTTGTGTTACTGTTTTTTGTATTATGAATGGTTGCATACCCTATTAATGGGTTCTTATTGCATGTGTACACTGTGAAAGTCGGACTTCACACCAAATTATGGTACAGTTGGAAAAGTTAAGCAGCGCACCACACATTGCCAGCCTTTCTGGCACAAGACTTACCACAACATAAGTAAACTGAAGCGACCAATAAATATGATCATTTTGAAATTGTTGTTGACTGAATTCTCAAAAAAATCCGTTTTTATACGCTACATTTTCCCTCATTTTTCGACGAGAAATATCCGTTTTGCGAAAAGCGGTATTTATCCGTCATTTATCGCAAAAACATGGAAACTTTTCGTCAAGTCAGTGCGCGCATGCATACTTAACATTTTATCGTTCTTCACTTGCCGTCGACTGACCTGCCAAACGCCTGCCGAAGAGCTGAGAACGGCCATGTGAAATTTGTGATTTCAAAAAGAATCGTCTGTAGGAGTAATTAATCCGTTTGGGTATTGGGTGAGTACTTACTTTAGAATTTGATTCTATAAATATGTATTGTTCCTTTTTACTTGGAAGCAGTACGTAATATAGCTTGAAAAAAAAGTTTCTTAAATTCGCAGATGAATTGACGCCGCCACATTTAAATTTGTATCAAAACAAAGTTTCTATTTATATTGAACAGGAACACTACAGGGTTTATGCGAAGCTTCAAAACGTACTTTTATTTGAGCTTACTAAAAAAGATTTGCATTGAACCTAAATAATTGTTTTGGAAGTCAAATCGTGGTTGAGAGCACGTTCTTTCCATATTAAAAGTCTTTACGTAAATTGATTTTACAGTAGCGAAACAAAAATGTTTCTTTTGTAAACCTTCCAATAAGAGTTGAGAAAGGTTTTTGTTGAAGAAATTCAATAAAAGCAGTGTAATTTCGTTTTAACAAAAGGTTGTCTTTGTTGAAAATGATAATACAAATTCGCCTATGCTAGTTAGAAAAAATCTTTGTTTACATTACTTGAAATAATTTATAAGTAAATTTAAACGAATCTTTTAAATTTATCTATCGATGAAAAATATTTTCCTTGTATTATGAAATTAAAAATAATCTGTATCAAAGAATTTGATTCTTATTTTCATTTTTAATTCACAGGCCCGGATCTGTAAATGTTGGGGCCCCCAGCCAAATATCAGTAGGGCTCCTAACCGCCCACTAAATTGCTCTATTCCCCCCTCCAAAAATGATTGCTGTACGTTTTTTTAACAGCTTCAATATTTTTACTTAAATTTTGAATTCATTTATTTAAATGTTTTATTTATTTATTATTACTATTTAAAGGTTTTTAACTTGTTTAAACGCTTCTGGGTAGCTGTGTGGAGCTTTTATAGTGATTTTTAGAAACTCATTTTATTAATAAGTTATATCAGCAAGAAAGCGGCTCATAACTTTACATTACCCTCCCCCCCCCCCACCTTCCTTCCTTATGTGCTTTAATAATGTAATTAATTTTTTTTTCACAGTTGTACCAAAACATTGAAAAATGTATTGAACTGTCAAAAGACTTGTTTGCAGATTTAATGATTTATTTTGTATTTATTTATTTTCTTTTGATGTGGTCCCCTCTGAGGCGTGCAGCCCCCACCCCCCCTTCCCCCTTGCTGTGGTATAAAGGTAGGTAGATCCGGGCCTGATAGTTCAAACGAGGGTGTTATTTTTTCAACTATTAGACTTGCTGAAAATGAATATAGCTAATACAAAAGTCTTTTTACTGTTTGTGATTAAGGCATTAACAAGAGAAAAATTCTGTTTTTAGTATTTTTTATGATGGATAGAATAAATATAATTCCTGTTTTGGTGCGCTAAATTCAGAGCTAGAAACCATCAACACTTAATATCTTTGCCTCAATTACAACTAATAATTTTTCGTGTCATAGTAAAATTGCAGTTGGAAATCGAACAGGATATTAATTTGAAATGAATTGAATTCAGTTCAAATGAATTAAATTTCAAGTAGCATTATTTTTGGTTTCAAAACTTGGTTTCAGAAATTTGCGTGTAAAACAAATATGCATATGTAGGTGAAAACTCAAATTAGGGATAATTGTTTATGTAATCGAATGAAGTGATAATTAGAATAGAAATACTAATTAGAAACAGTGATGTTCCCATAGGTAATACTCCATTTACGCCGTATACTCTCATTTATTGGACATATAGCGTATACCCCCAAGCTTCATAAATTTTCATATTATGACATTCTATGTATATGATCACATACATAAATTGTGCGTAATGGATTACTGGAAATATACACTCCGAAAAATTGATGGGAACATCACTGGTTAAAAAGTTATATAGCAATTTAAATACAAATCAAATTGTAACTAAAACAATTAGAAAAGATCCATTTCAGTCAACAATTCCACTGTTATAAAACATTACTATTTGTGTCAGTGATATTTTTTCAGAATGTTAAGGGAAAATTTTTATGGGATTAATATCCAAACCCCTTTTTGACCATATGTTGATTGTTGCTTTTTGCATTGAAGTACTTTGCTACATTTTTCAATATTCAAATTTATGAAAAAAACCAGGTAATGTAATGTTGAAACAGCATCAACTGAATATTTATAATTTTAGCATCATTATAGATTTTTAACTAGGGAGGCACCGAATACTCGATTTTAGTCTTGCAACACATTGATATTATATTAACCTTACTACAACTAATTCATTTAAATATGAAACATTAACCAGAAAAAAATAAGTTCACAGTATACTACCAAGTATGATTAAAGTGAAAAACCAACGTAAATAAAGCAGGTTGCTGTCAGTTCTCTCACAACTTTCGGTTGTGTTGGTGAGCTTTTTGCACTGTTGAAGAGGCTCCATTGTAGCCTTGAAATAGCTATATGCTGTATTTTCTTCACAATTTGTGCTTTATTTCGGTGGTTTTTCACTTTAATCATATTGTAGCACAAAGCTTATGTGATAATTTTTCATTTATACCACCAAGTGCTCAAAAGTCAATTTAACTGCAAATTTTGTATATTAAATATGTTTCTATTAAATATTAAATTCATTTCGTAAAAGGTAGAAAAGGTGATCAATAACATATGGAAGGAAACACTTAGTATATTAAATTTAGCAGTATTTTATTTTTTTGAAGTTTTACACTTATAGGAAATATTAAGTAGAGATGTACCAAATATCGTTTTGTAGTCCAGTCAATAGATACATTTTACCTTGCAAAAAATGGGGTCAAAGTTTTTTTTTTATTTTAATTTGTACATATTGGTGCCGACATGAAAAAACCAAGTTATCCAACACGAAAGACCGCGGAAGAACTTTTGGGGGCCGAAAACCCCCAAAAATTTAGGACTTTTTTTCTTTTTTTCAAAATATCTCCGAAATGGTTCAACTTAAAAAAAGTATTAAATGTAAAATTTAAAGAACATAAAATTTCCTACAACTTTTGTATTTACAACTTTTTTGTAGCACAAATAGCAAGTTTGCTATAGCTCTTTGAAAATAGGCCATTTTCCTCCACTCCGAAAAAAAAAAAGCTTTCACAATGAAAGCAAGGCGTCATAATTATTAGAACTTGAATAGAAACTTTAGTTTCAGGAGAGTTTATCGACAGTTTGAGAAATTTGAGTTTCTTCCTCCCCCCCCCCCCTCCGAAGGACACAGAGTAGCAATTCTGGCTGATAAATTAGTTAACACTAGGGTTCAAAAACAGACTATGTATTATGAAACTGAAATACATATATACTCATTCGTTTAAAGCACATACGACGATGCAGTAATAAAAAAACCTTCCATACTGCTCATGGACTAACATTTCTGATCTGACAGAGGTAGTCTGCAACAGACTCCAATAACAGATGATATATTGCAGTTGGTAACTGGATTACACAAGATATACATTCATTTGAGGCACATAATTCGAACATTCTAGTCTAATTATTGCAAACAAAGACGCCATTTTTAAATATTAATGTTAAGGAATGAATATTAGGCAGCTAATAAGCAAACACAATCAACAAAATCATGCATCCTATGCTCTGATACAATAATAATAATAAACTCTCCCCCACCGCTCATGAACTAATATTTCTGGTCTGACAGAGGTAGTCTTCATCAGACTCCAATAACATATGATTTATATTGCAGTTTGTAATTGAATTACATAATCTTCACATTCATTTAAAGCACATAATTCGTACCATCTATTCTAATACAAGCGAAAATGCGATATTTGAATATAAATATGAATGAATAAATATTAGGGCGATAATAAGCAAACAATAGACATAATAATGCATAATTGAAGGCACAGTAGTAATACGTAATGAACACTGTGAAAAAATTCTGCAGAAACTGACTTTTTGAGGCATGAAAAACCCAAAAGAATTACCTTTCAAAATGAAAATCCAACTGTAAAAGCTTAATACATACATTTAAATTACAAGGGAAGTTCATTCGACCTTAAAGCAAATAGAGAAAGGACAACAAAATACGCTGTTTATCTTCTTAGAAGCCGTTTTGAAGGCCCAGGTTCTCCCGGTTCAGAATCTGTAGGGGGTAGAAAGAAGCTGTGGTCCTTTTATTGTTCATCTCCTTGTTGCGGTGATTCCAAAAGCTCCTGGAACAAATCATCTTCTTCGGCAGTCTCATCCAAAGATAAAATTTCTGCAACAGTTTCACAATTTGTGCCACTGCAGTGTTTGCACGCGCTGGAGCATCTTAAACCTACCTTGCGACAAGAACAGGCTCCAGTACAATTTTTCTTGCAGGTACAAGGTACAATCTTCAAAAGATTCTGAGTAACTGAATCTCTTTTCGTGTCAACAGGTATTAGACCTTACATTCTGCGTCCCCAACCCCATTTCTCTAGATCAATTATTTTGCCCAACCACCTTTGAATTTGGTGGTAGCACCGATATGAATGATAACATCCAGCATCGCCCCCCCCCCCCCCACGTTGGAAGTAGCCCTGCAAGATTTATTTTAGCCCTGTATACTAGTTTTATAAAAAGATGAAATCGCAAAGTATCCAAAGATAGGTTCAAATACTTTACGTCACCTGTGTATAATATTTTCAAAATGTTTTCTCCAGCTACAGCTACGGTATCATGATGACTTATTGGGTCCATAAATACTTCAATAGCTTCCTTAATTTTAGGAGTTTTTTTTGAACATGTTGTACAACTTAATTTTGCCTTGGCCAAAGATTGCCGAAGTCGTATCACACCCACTAAACGCATGGGTGAAAAGAATATTGCTGGGGTCAAAATTAAGGGATTTATTGGGGGAAAAAACAAATCACAAGCATTCCCTCTTCCAGGTTTTAAAAGCTGCTGAAAGGCTGTCCTAAAGCTGTCATCAGCACCAACAGATCTATAGCCTCTCGCCCATTATAACAACCTTTTCAATTTCCTTTGCCTTTGAAAGAGCAGTAAATCGGCATCTTCTTGAGTCTGCATGACTTCAAAGCCACACTCTTCGAAATATGTCTCAAGAAGTTGAATAAGACGATTATTGTTGTTATAATTTGTCAGAAATCTTTCTTGAGGAATTTAGTTAACATGCTAGTTTCAACCATTACTTCAAGGGAAGAGATTGATTTCTCATTGATTTAGCATTTATGACAGGCAGTGTGAATTGTCACTTCTTTTAAGTCCTTCAAAAACGCCGATGTTCTTCATTTTGACGTTTTGCACTGCATCATTGAATATTTTCTTTTCCCTTCTCCTTCACAATCTTAATTTCACATTCATTCAAACTGATTTCAAAAAAAAAAAAAAAAAAAAAAAAACCACCTTGGTCAGGCGTAATCATTTCTAGGGGGAAAAAATTTAATACAGAACACACAGATTGATAAAACATGCTCTCGCTCGAACTCTGAAGTGACCAACATGAGTAGCTATTGAGTCGGATGCACCGCATTTGGAAAAAAAAAGGGGGAGGGGATAGAATTAGTGTGTTTTCTTTAAGTTAAAGGGAACGAAGGCATTTACTCTCAGCTGCGAAAGACAAACGATTTCCAAGGCCGGCGTTTCTCCTCTTTACTTCCTTTTACAAAAAAGGAAGTATTGTATTCACAAAAAAAATTTCACTCAAAAATCGGCCTTAATTTCCATTTTTCTCACCCCCGAATGATTGTTGAGTTTTTCTTTCGACCCGACCACACGTGGATATATGCCTAGGAACCTACAGACACTCGAAATATCCATTTCGACAACCCCCGAGTTAATTACAACGAATTTTCTCGTGACGTCCGTATGTACGTATGTATGTGTGTATGTGTGCATGTGTGTATGTATCTCGCATAACTCAAAAACGGTATGTCCTAGAAAGTTGAAATTTGGTACGTAGACTCCTAGTGAGACCTAGTTTACCTTTAATGTTGGTTGCATTCGGATATTTCTAAGGGGGTCTTTTGCCCCTTTTTGGGGGGAAATTATTGTTAATTTCGATGTAAACTCAAGTTGTGTCATAATTTGTCGGACATTTGGCGATATATCGCCAGTCTTTAGGACGCCAAGTTTTGTCGCCAACTTGGCGAGAAATTTGGCGATTTTTTAAAATTTTAAATTTGATTTTAATTTGGCCACTGTTGGTGATATTTAGAGAGTAAGCAATTGAATCACATTAAAATTGCCAATGGTGGGGAAATGACATTAACTTGGAGTAAAAGGAAGTCATGACATCAGCTCGTTTCCTCCGTTATCCGATGCGCTTTCACGCACTTCGCTGAGGGGTTCAGAAAAAGTGTGACTTTCAAGAAGCTGTAACTCACTTGCTTTTCATGCTACAAAAATGTTGTAAGGACAAAAGTTGAAGGAAATTTAATCCTCTTTAACATCTGCATTGGAAGTTTTTTTTTTTTGTAATTTTAACCATTTTTGAGATATTTTGAAAATACTACAAAAAGTCACAAATTTTTGGGGGGTTTCGGACCCCAAAACTTCTCCCGAGGTCTTTCGTGTTGGATAACTTGGTTTTTTCATATTGGCACTAGCATATATAAATTTGAAAAAAAATATCTTTGACCCCATTTTTTGTAAGGCAAGCCCGTTTTTTCTACTTATTGACTGAACTATTGGTAGAGTGCAGAGTACTCGACCAATTATGTTTTAAATGAACCATTGACATACGACGTGATAAATTTTGAACTCATATGAATAGCTATATAGGCCTCCATATAATAATTTTTAAAACAAATTCCAGCTAAAATTCGATTTTATTTGAAATATTTTGTTTATGTCAAAATTTTTCCAAAAAAGGTTATTTTTAATTAAAAACAAATAAATGAAAGAAATGATTAATCAAGATGGAATTAATACGAATTATATGAATCAATTGTAGTTCTAGTCATCCGCCAAACATGAATAATGCTTTTAAGCAAATAAAACAATGTTAAAAATACAAATGTTCAGGAGCATTGCTGGCACATGTATCGGCATTACAAGCAAAGCTTTTTTTCAATTCACAAAAGGTAAACTTATGGATGTAAAGATATCCATCCATTTTTTTTTTATTTGTCGTTACAAATACAGGGTTGACACGCCACAGGGAAACTTGAAGAAACATGGAAAATACAGGAATTTCAAAAATCAACAAAATAACAGCGAAAATGCAGGGAATTTTGAAATTTTCCTCTAAAATCTGGAAAATGCAGGGAGTTTTTAAATTTAAATTACAAAATCAATGCCCAAATGTATAAACTACCAAAATAAATAATAATATTAATCAAGTTCATTCGTAAAATGAAATAAAAATTAGTAATTTACTTTCCTTTAGTAAATATTAAAATGTATATCATAAAAACAAAAATTATGTGTTGTTTTATTTGACCTGCGTCTTCAATTTTATGCTAGTTTAATTTCGAGAGCATAAAATTAGTCATTAATATTCATTATTCTACTTAACTTTTATTTTTAGAAGTTCAAGTAATGAATGGTTACAAGAAGGCTTTTTTTTTTCTTCTCGTGTAAAAAGTTTAATTTATTCAAATTATCCTTATTTTTATATTTTTATTTGGTACTTTTTCCTCCTGTGATTAAAATATCAAAACATTAATGTTCTTTTTTAAATATCAGTGTACACTTGTTTGTAATGCTGCATACAGGGAAAACGCAGGGATTTTTTTTTTTCCAAAATTGAGTGGCAACCCTGAAATACTCGTACTTTTTTATTAATTGAAAAATGTGTATTGAGCAATATTTAATTTTTTACAACTACCTGGTATTGTTAAAGTCAGTGGCATACATAGCACCCTCGCGAGGGGAGGAAACACATTTTAAAATAAAATAACGTTTTCTTAAAAATTAAAAAAAAAAAACCTACGGAACCGGGGAGGGGAGGTGGTCAAAGAAATCTATGTACTCTACTAAGCTGAGTACCTCATCAAAATTTGGTCAAGTATGAGAACTTGGTGAATTGGCCAAGTACTCATACTTGGTTTCCGCTCCCGCGTCCCGTGATCCATATCTTTAATCAGTCATGGTAAATCATTACATTTTGCTACTTCTTTGGAGCGAACTTTTTTCTCTATTATTTTTGGCTTATTTAGAAGAGAAAAATTTTGTTATTGTATTAACACTTTTTTAAATTTTTATTACATATTTACACTTGTTTTTAACTATTGTGACTAATTTTTAGAATATTTTTTGATTATGATTTTGACCTTGTTTTCTCAAACGTGATATCTCGAACTTTTTTACCGTCCCTTCGATTTCGTGATATCGAGAATATACTGTATTCGAAATATTTTAAGAATAGTTTCTTCATTAATGTTCTGCAACTTAATCATTATTAAACGAAAACTTTAATTAAAGTTTTAGGACCAGCTGATATTGGGAATGTTATTCTTAACTGATTAAACAATGAGGTTGTTTCCTTAAGTCAACAGTACTACTTTTAGTCACTGAAGTTGATAGAATGAGCAAAAAAAAATAATAATAGTAACATGGACCCAGAAAATACTTTCATTTTTCCAGCAGTTATTTTTTAATGATTTTTTTTAAATGTCCGATTTTTCAAACAAAGCATGGTCTTTATGACGTCACAAATGATGAACGCACGTATTCCACTGGCGCTCTGAATGCGTACACTTGCTGTTTACTGCAATTCCACCTTATGATAACCAAGAAGCAAATATAATATTGCGCCCCACGCTTGTTATCAACCTTATCGTTAACATACATGTGAGTAAAGAAGCAAATTAAATATTATGCTCTGCGCGAATGGCAACAGTGAATAGCAGTTCATCATCATGTGTGATGTCATGGGCCGAAGACTAAAAAATGAAACTGAGTCTGCGCATCAATTTAAATATATTTTTTTTAAAGTAAACTTTGTCAAATTATTTTAAAAATGGTCAAATACTATGTTTTTAAGCATGCTCTTTCAGAAAAAAAAAATACTTTCAAATTTAGGAAACGACCCCATTCAGTTGTGATTTGATATACAATAACCCTTGCGAATCATGCTTTTGTTTAAAGTGTCATTTTTTTAAAAAATTACTGCACAAAAAATATCCTTAGTGGCTCAGAACTCACAAAAAATATATTTGGGGTTTTACACAAGACCCTAAGATTTTTTTTTTTTTTAATAGGTTTTTCTTGCTTTCTTTGTGAAAAACATTATGTTCCCTGCTGAAACTAATAAAATTGGCAGAAGAAATGATTCAGCTAAAAAATAGTAATTTAAAAATTAAAAGATACTTAAAATTTTTATTGAAGAAATGTTAATAAATTAGTAAATATGAATGAATAAACATGTCAGAAGTCGCTATCTAAATGCTAATTTTGCTACATTGGAAATTATTGCCGATAATTCTGTACTACTTTACAGTGTTTATTATGGGATTAGCTTTATTTTAATTACATGCTATTACAACTAAAACTACATTGTTGGTTCAAAGTTAATGGATGTAAAATACTTTTAATACTTTAAATTACTCTTCAACATGTATTATCTCAAATTTGTTGCTTTGCGAAAAGAAATTCAGCTGCACAGAAAACTACAGTGATATAGATTCAAACTATATGGGCAATGTTGCCATATTACTAGAAAGCTAAAAACAATATAAAACTGAAATATAGATCAAAGGTACCTTACTAGAAATCTTTTGCTCAAGTAAGCAAGCAAAAAAAAAAAAAAAAAAATTGGCTGGTCTTTTTTATACTTTGCTCATGCCTATTTTTCAAAGTTGTAATATTTTTACATAATCTTCGGGATGTCTTAATTAGAAATTTGGCTATTCTCCCTTTTCATTATTCAGAGAATTATGTATAGAAGCTTACCTTTATGTTGTAAACATTAATTTCAGAAATTAAAATTTTAATTTATCATTTCAAAACTTAAATTAAAATTTATTATTTATCTAGTCAGTGTAATTTTTATGATTGAAAATTATAAATAATTTTTATAATATTTTGAATAAAATATTCAACATACTTTTTGGACAAATAGAAAAAAGTCGAGAAACTATATTCTTATTTGGGGTGAAAAACCCATTTCTAAATTATCTAGTCTCAATTATATTTAACAGAATTAAATCTATTAAGTTTTCATCATATAATACTAATTTCAATTCTTTATTTTAGTCAATTGTTCATATCCATAAAGGTGGTAGTTGATGCAAGAATATAAATAAAATTGAATTTTCAAGAGATTTTATTTTGTAATAATTTGCAAAAGATTCGTTTTCCAATGAAATGAAATCGTTGCTGATGTTGATAATATTACCTATATGTATAAATGCCTATAAAAATAAAGTTAACTCTACAATCTCTTACTGTAAATCTATTCTTTTTGTATTTTACTAAGTGATACCAAACAAATATCTTTATCTTCTTCCAATACTAAGCACAGCTTTTTGCTGAGGTCCTTTATATATGTTTTACAGCGCGCATTTCTTAGGTTCTTATTTAAATAGAACTTCAGGAAAATACCAGAGTGAGTAAATCTCAAGTTTACCAGTATTGAATCAATTTTTCTCAATTTTGTTTTCAGCATCTGAAATTGGTTATCTCATTCCACGAAATGGCCGTTTTTCACAAACTATTTTTCATATTCTTAAATTTTTTATGAAGTTGCTGAAAATTTGAAACTTTCACCATCTGTCGTCTTTCATGAAAGAAACCTGCATTTTGAAAAATTACCGCAATGTAATAAGATACCTGCTTTCAGGTGATAAAAATAGATTTTTGATAAATATATTTAGCAACGAGAAATCTACTTTTGAACTTTCTTATGGAATTTGAGGTGTATTTGTGATTCGAAAATTTTGGACTCGCAACACATTCTAAAACTAAAAAATTAAAAGTTATTTTTAAATAATTTTTTTTAATGATTTCAATGATTTTTGTATGCATATTTGGAAAGTTTTTGCGCGATGGAGCAGGGGAGGGGGGTCTAAGTTTTTACTTGGGATTTTAGCGGTTTGACAGTTTGATGTACTCACGTTTTGAACAAATAAAAAATACAACTTCAAGTATCTGCAAAAAATATTTATAAAAAACCTCATTCAACAGAAAAAAAAGGTTCTTCAAATAACGCAAAATTTCATCTGACATAAACGATCATAGCGGACGTTCTTCAAACAACGAAATAAATCATTCATGTAACAAACAAAAATAACGAACGTTTCTTCAAATAACGAAAAGTTGACTTCATGTAACAGAAACGACCATAACGGACGTTTCTTTAAATAAAGGAAAATTTCCCACATTTAACGGAGAAGAAAAAAATCGGAAAATTGTCGAATGACGAAAAATATTTCTTCTACAACGGAAAAAATTTGGAAGAAAGTTCTTTCATTTTACTGGAGAAAATAGAAACGGAATTCCTTTAAATATCGGGAAATTCCGGCAGCACTGCTGCCAAAAGAGTTTCCGTCAATTGAAGGAAGAATTTTTGAGAGTGAAGAACTAAAATGAGTTCTGTGTGAAGATAGGATGTTTTTCATTTCTTTGTTACGTTGTAATGAAATAAATTGTTTTCAGCAACATCTAGTAAGTCAACTTGGTGAATACATACCTGTGTAGCTGCTTCTGTGGGTAGGAAAACACCGCCAAGTGTTATAGAGTTTCGGCGTTTTATTCTAGGGGGTCTCGAGGAAGGCCGGTGGGAGTGATAAAAGTACGTTCTGGCTTGAAGCGCTTGATTAGTGATTTTATCCTAGCTTTGAAATTATGTTGTGCGCTTAGTATTTAACCAAGATATATATTGTAGAAATTGATTTTGTTCAGAATTTCAATTTCTATAAGTAATCTGCTTAAATGTATGGTCATTGGAACGGCTATTTTTGAATTATTGTTATTTCGATGAAAAAAAAAACAGATGTTTTTTGTCACTAATTTGGCCGTAACGGCTAAAACCCTCTTAGTAGAAGGGGGAAAATTAATATGGTCATTCCAGACCCATACGGCATAGATAAAAGCAATTTCCAGCTCTCCACCAATTACTTCCGTACTCAACTCGCCAACTACTGGGCTATATGTCAATAGGATTTTTTTTTTTTTTTGAGCAATCACAATTGCTAATTGTTTTCACTTGACCGTCTTTGTCGCTGTGGTTCCTTTTTCAACCCCATCGTCTTCTACAGGCGCGATTCCTCCCTCCCGGTAGCCGCTTCTCCTGGCCGGTGGCGTCCATGTCCTACACACACGCACGCTCATACACATACACACACGCCAACGTACATACACACAGGTCTACGCAAACACACAAGCCTACACATACACAACACTATACACACGTAACCACCCAAGATGAGGGAGAGGAGCCGTTTCTAGAAACAAGTGAGTACAAGTGAGTAACCAATAAGTAGGGTTATGTCGCAACTCTAGATTGCGAAAACATAATTTGAATTCAAAATTTCAGAATTCAAATTAATTATAAACTTAAACTTTTTCTTTTCTTTTCTTTTTTTTTTTTTTTTTTTTTGCATTTTTAAAAATTTACTACGAACTTGCGTCACTTCCGAAACGTCAGTCTTTTGATTGGGTACATTTTTAAAGTTTACGTAACACCCTCTCTGAATATCTATCGCACTCGTGAATATTTTTTCTACCCTTCCGATATCCTGTATCAGCAGAAAACTGGTTTGCTACGTTTCGTTCATAAATTGGGGTAGTATCATTGTTTTAATATCTATTGTGACTGCGGGATTAAGCTTACTGTTTGTTTCTTTTTGAAACGAAGTTCAGCTAATAGATTGCACGAACGAAATGAGTAGCCGCGCCACCTTTGTTTTCCGTTGGTTTAGCGGAGAGTATTGATACATTTACGACGCGTAAAAGGTGTGTGTGTTTATGAAGTGTGTGATCCATATCGCTTTGAACAACTTCTTGCTTCTTAGAAATGCTAATTAAGAAATTAAAAGCATATTGACGATCATCGAAAGGCATTATCAAAACTAAAATTTACCTTCTGCTCCATAACCTTAGATGTTTTACCAAACTAGGATTGCCAAGATTGTTCTGGGGGGTATACTTCTCTCGCTGTCATCAAGTCAAAGAGAACAGCACTCCAGCTGTTGTAAAT
This sequence comes from Uloborus diversus, assembly GCF_026930045.1. NCBI lineage: Eukaryota > Metazoa > Arthropoda > Arachnida > Araneae > Uloboridae > Uloborus > Uloborus diversus. The sequence goes on along the minus strand of NC_072740.1, from coordinate 104,458,337 downwards.
AAATTAAAAATGTTACAATACGAGCTTTTTCTTTGCGCCTATACAATGTAAAAATAATTCAGAAAAATTCTGGATAATAATGGGAAACTAATGTGCCATATTTCTGTTTGGAAGATATTGTACAAGAAACAGGAACATTTTTCCTCTAACAGTAGGTAAGTTTAGTGAAATTATCCTGGAATCTGACGAATTCAGAGACCATCCCGGTTAAAGCCAGCCATATCTCTGAAACCTTCACAGAAAACTTAACTATGTTTATAAAGAATGACTTACCTGATGTAGCACCAATAAAACTTTAAAAGCATTATTACAACTATGGCCGTAGTTCAGACTAAATTCCGGCAAGAATAACGCGTCTCACTTACCTGCAGCTCTTGCAAAGCTACGGAATCAGGGTACAGTGGTGGTATAAAAAATGCAGCACCTGCGCCGCAATAGACAGCAAGCATTCAATACACAGTCAAACATCCCGTATCACAGATGATTTGGGGATGTATTTCTGATCAAGGAGTTGGCGGGCTTTATTTTGTGCAAGGAACAGTATACGCTCAGGTGTATATTGGCATTTTGGAGGAGAAATTGCTTCCTACTATCCAGGATCACATTACTTCAGTTCCAAACGTCATTTTCCAGGATTATTCTGCTCCTTGCCATAAGGCAAAACTGGTAAGTAACAATTTAAAAACCTTTATCCTGCCATTAGAATTAAATCAACATGGGGTTAAGTAAATTTTTTCTCTAAACTCACACGCAGGTTCAGAAATGGAGCATGGGGTCAGCAGTTTGCCTTGACCTGGAAACAGCCCCGATCTACGTAAGCAATTATCGAATTCCTGATGTTAAATGTTTATTTCATAAGTGTTGCAGAATTTCACATATATTCATCGTTAATCGGTCGACCAAAACTTTTCACATAATCCCATTGTTGTAAAATGCGAGGATGATGCAGTTTTTTTACCAGCACTGTACTTACCTGGCGCATACTGCGAAACTTAGCTTGCTTTTAGGGGGGTGTTTTCTTTTTCTTTCTTCGGGGGGGGGGGGGGGGGGGGGGGGGGGGGGGGGGTGCCGTTTCTCGTGTGAGGATCGGCACCTCTGATAAAAGGAGGTAACAAACTATCGGACTCTTTATTATGATGAAGGATTGGAACTTAAAAATCGACAACAATAATTGATTGTGTCGCAATGAAATGGACGAATCTATAATTAAAAACTTTCATATTTAGAGCTTGCCCTAAAATTCCCGACAAAATTTGAAAATTCATAGAAAAGCAACAAATTGTCCTATTAATATGCGGTTTCGCCATAATCTTTCACGGGTACAAGATTTTTTATGGCATCGTAAAAACACGGGAAAAAATAAAAAGAAGAAAAGAGAAAATGTGTACATTATTATAAGTAATTTGTGTATCGTAACAGTAAGAAAAACAAACGCCATGTGAGGTTGCTTAATCCTTTTATTATACCGAAAACAATACCTTTCATTTCTAGAGTTAAATGTGTGTACCAGTGGCGCACACAGGAATTTTGCAAGGGGTGGGTCCAAGATCGAAAGCCTTATTCTCATAAAATACCAGAATACGCCGTCAAACATATTGACTTGATTTTATCGTTTCTCGAGAACGAAAAACAGTAAAAATTAAACTATTGAATAAATAATTAGCATTAGTTAATGAACTATACTTAAATCCATTACCAGAAAGCAAAATAATATACGCATTAACTTTTCTCATAATTAAAAAAATGGATTCAGCAAAGCAAATTCATCGTTGTGGACGCACCATAGGATTAAAGAAGTTCATAAAATGTCATTTAATACAATCTGTTATTACAAAACTAAAAACTTTGTTATTACAGTGTATTCATTTATAATCACCATTCTGCTTGTTATAGGCAATTTGTTATAGGAAAAGTTCTCAATAATCTTTTAAATCTTTTAACATGAGGATTTTATTTTTTCACTTATTAGAACTGAAATTATTGTTACCTTTCGTTTGAAATTATTTTAGGCACAAAATACATAGAATCATAATCAATCGGGGAAAAAAGCAAGACCTATGGGAGGGGTCCGGACCCCCTGGATCCCTCCCTCCCTTGTGTGCGCCACTGGTGTGTACCGTATATTGCTTGAACCACATCGAAACTTAAGTTCATCCCGTGTCATGGGCGGAATTAAGGGGTGAGGGTAAAGGGGCTAAGCCCCATTTACAAGTAATTAACACCCCTAAAGCCGACCCTCTTGTCTAGTGGTCAGAGAAGTCTGACTGCGGATAGGTAGGTACCAGGTTCGAATCCTGGTTCGGATATTTATGCACTTTCTCTCTCGTTTCCTTGTCCTTTTTCTTTGTGTAAATGTGTTGTTACACTGTGAGTGGTTGTCTACGTTATAAACAGACGCTTATGGCATGTGTGTACTGTGGAAGTCCGACTTTCCACCAAATTACGGCACAGTTGGAAATGTGAAGCAGCGCATGAGGAATTGCCAGCGTAACTGGCATAGGACACCAACAACACTACCCCTAAAAGAAAATTTGCAAAAGATGCTTGAAGCCTTCTTTCTACAAGTTGTTAACAGTTCCGAATCTAAGGATTCTCGTCCCATGTGGCAACTTTCGAAGATGACAGACTGACATTACCTCCCCCCCCCCCATTAAGGTGCCAGTAAGAGTCTATGATAACTACAAATTACTTTTTCTAACATCGCCAAAGAGAGTTTAAAATTTGTCATTAAGATTTGCTCTTTTACACAGCTTCAGAATCTACAGCTCTCCCTTCGCCAAACCCAAAGATAACTTTAGAATTGCAATTTTAAAGTCTTAATTCAAAAAAAAAAAAAAAAAAAACTGAACTTTCTCGCTTCCTGTATATTTTATCATCACCAAACATACCCTCAAAACGCATTTTTAAGCGGCCGATTTTGAAAAATTTCCAAAGAAGAGAATCCATATAGTTTTGTAACGTCTCAATGCATAGCCTGAAATTGCGTTTTTAGTACTGTAATATCAAAAAAAGTTAGAGAATAGTCACGAATCTTGTCCTAATACTAGACTGTCTAAAATGTTTTTTAAGGACTTCTATTTAAATCACTTCTGGAGGATGGATCCCAAATCGCAGTCTTTATCTAATCACTAAAGACAACCTGCGTCTTGAGATTTCAAATTCGAGCATTTTATGAATGCAGAATCGTGTAATACCCACTCCCACTCAGCTTGAATACCTTCTCCAACAATAGCCTAAAACTGCATTTTAAAACTTCAATTTCAAAATTTTTCTGGAGTGAGTAAGTCCCCCATCCATTTCATTCAACGCCTTACATAGCTTGAAATTTCGTTTCTAGCAATATCACAGAGAGAGAGAGAGTACTCAAACCCTTTCTTCCCAAAGATAGACTCGACTAAAGTTGACTTTATAAATTTGAACACTATTTCGGGAATTAACTTCCTTCCTCTTCATCCATTCTTTTATCAACCACTGCCTAAATTCTGTGCAAAATTCCGCTGCACTTTAGCAGCGGAATATTTCAGGAAGAGGTCCTTGACTACTTTAAATTAACGTGAATTTAAAGGAAAAGGTTTATAATAAGAAGTAATTAATAAAAGTTAAAGATTAATTCCCGCCGATAGCACCAAATGACGGACGAGTGGCTTCCGCCCCCCCTCCCCTGAGGCCAAAATCTAATTCCGCATAAGACCAATGTCCGCAAACATTGCACACATAAACTATAGCAACGAAAGGTGCTTTCTGTTCAAAAATAATTATAATATTAATAATAATCAAACATCTTACATAACGTTTGTTTTTCTTACTCTGACAAACGAGCAATTTCTTATAACCATGCACATGTTTTCTTCCTTCTCTTTCTTTTGTCCGATGCCGCAAAACATTCTTAAGCCTGTGTAGTAATATATCTCAAACCGCTTATTCATACGACACATTTTTGCTTTCATATGATTTTTTAAACTTTGCCAAGGACTTTTCGAACCCTGTACTTGTAAGAATTTAGTAATTACGAAAGTCACAATGAAATTCAACATTTGATTTAGCGGAAAAAAGAGCTGACATACCTTCTTTTATTGTTGATCTCAATAGTTACTCCAGCCTGAGGCAAATTCAGACAGCGTGCGAGATGAGGAAAACAATCTTCCGCTAGACAACTGGATTTTGAAGAGCCTACCTGCTTCTCGGCGTGCGTCAGAGGATGAACTACGTTATGTGAGGTAAATAAAACACCTTGAGCTTTAGGGCCCCACCTCTTTTCATTGCTTGTACTTCCAATTGGATAGTTTCTCGAAGGTTTCATTGGTTCTTGATGATACATGGAGATTTAACTGCCGCAGCGCGAGAATATGAGGATTTATCCGCAATTGACTTGAATATTGAGGATAATGTAACTACTTGGAAATTCGTAATCTAAGAAGCGATTTTGAAAGCTGTTTGTGAAAGCCTGCTTGTGCAGATTCAGATGAATATGATGATTAAGAATCTTGACCACCGTCAACTAATCAACAATTATCAGATTTTGCAAATAGCAGTACTAGGGTTTCCAATCCCGCTCCGATCTCAGTCCCGCGGGATTTCAGAATTGTGAGAAGCCCCAGGGATTGACTTTATTTTTCTGGAAGTTAAATTTTACTGTCAAATAGAAAAACTTTTTCATTCTAGGCAGGGCAGCTTTTATTAATTGAATTAGTAGTATTCTCGAAATCGATACACCAATTTCAGAGTACTGCAAAGTCATATCCCAATTAGCTACTATCGTTTGTTACGCAAAAGTGTGCTCTAAAAAAGTCTAATGTACTTTAACAAAGTATTGTTTGTAAGGGGTAGGAGAGGATTCTTCATCAAAAAATAATGCGCACGATGAAAGCGCGTCTTGCAGCTGGTTTTATTGAGATTAAACAATTATGGACATTTTAGCAAAAGATTCCCATAAATTTCCTCACCTTCTTAAATATATTTTTCTTTTCTTATGGGGGTGATGCTAGGTTTTTGCTCAAGAACCGCCTTTGAACTGAATGTATCCCATTTTCTCCCCCGCCCTCCCTGACGATGAACGCGACACTGTAAAAACGATTCAGAAACGTTTCTAAATAAACCATATTCCTGCTCTAAGGTCAGGAACCTTCAAGGAAAATTTGGTAAGTTTAATGTAATTGATTAGAACCTTTCTGATATAGAAAGAAGGTTTTAGAAATATCAATAACCCATACCTAAGGCTGAAGTGCAAATAAGAACCAAGCATATCCGTCACCAGCAATTTTTGCTTCGCAAAGCTGCAGTTATCCAGAGACGTATACGCTGAAGCTGATATACTTATTTAACTTTCTCAGTTAATCTTTAGCTAAAAATATTTTATACATCAGCTAAAATTCTGCTTTCGTGCAATTTGCAGCATTTCAGAAACGGTTTTTGCAAAGATGCTTGATTTTACGGGGCAATAGATGAAAATCCGCGAAATACTAATAAGTTACACAGAAATAATCAGTGTCGTTTTGGATTTTTTTTTTTTACAGAGGAGATTTAAAAATAACTCTTGTGAAACAGTAGTGCAATATTATACGTGATTACATTCTTCTGTTAGCAAATGTTCCTCTTTGTTCACATAGAAATCAACTACCCCCTGTTTCCCAAAATTTTACGGACCCTCACATGGAAAAAGAAATTGAGCATATTGTCAAAACTACCAAAAGTTTTGATCCCAAACTTTAGATACTCGTATAAAATATCGGTTAGATTGTTGCTCTCCCTCAAGTTGATGAATGGTCTCCTGTATTTGTCCACAAGCTATGCAGTTAAAAGAAATTCTGTGCAGACAAAACTGATAAAAAAGTATGTAATTTATAAAATGTTATATTAAATTTCCTTTCTGGAATCTACCGATATGCTCATTTTCAGTACGTTTCTTTAGTTTCTTGAATATCGATTTATCTACGGCATGTCACCAAGCACTTGAAGGACTGTTTTGAATAAGACTGCCCAATATGTGATGTCGAGCCTCAAACTTCTCTCAAACATCCTATCAGTTGTTGCTCTTTGAGTGACATTCAAGTCTCTATCTTCTTTGTCAAATTCGTAATTTCCAATTTTAAATGCTTTTGCTGATTTTTTTTTTTAGAACTGTCCTTCCTTGTATGTATCTCTCCTTGGAATATATCATTTTTTTTAATCCATAAATTATCATAATATTTGCAATGAAAAAGATCATTGACTGTCAGAGCATTATCAGTAACAATTAGTTTCAACTACCACTCAAAATCAAAATACTTTCATCATTATCATCACCTTCCGAATATTTTCAAATTAATTGAAATACATTCAAGTAAAAATAATAAGGGACTATTATCAATTGAAATAATTTTAAGTAATGCAGTGAAGCAGTGAGTCTAATACGCAGTAACCTATACCTATTATACGTTTTTTTTTCATTTGTACGCTTTTTTCATGCAGTCCCTTCAATAAAACGTGTAAACGGTTCTTCACTAATCGCTTTCAATAGTTTCTTGGACAGCGAATTACGAAGTCATAGAAGCCTTTTATAAACACAGAATAATAGCAACTTCAAAAAGTCTTCCAACTATTCGATGTAGTTTTGCATTTCAAAACAATCCTAATAACCTTGACCTAAGACGCTGTTTGTTTTTTTTTTCTCTTTCTCTTTTGAGGCAGTCAATTTCACGAATTCGAGAGTGGGGAAGAAACACAATTGCTTCTGAGAAAAGGCGTGTTTTTCGTCGTTTGTGCTTTCCAGTTTCTTCCTGGTCAAATTGCTCCTCACTGCGTTTCTAAAAAAAGTTACATTTATGCTTCGTTAGCGTTTTGTTTTTCAAGTTTATCTATATTTCTTTTCTTTTTTTTTTCTTTAAAGCCGAGCAAGGCTCGGTTGCCCAGGTGTAGATGAACTTGAATAGCGAAACTTAATCTAAATACAAAATTTCAAGATTACTACTTTCCATCATTTAGTATTGCTAAGAAATAAAAATACTTACCATAACAGTATACGCTTTTGTAAATGTAATCTTTACGATAAGTGCAAGGGTGTAAATTGGTTATAACCACTTTATTGCTGCATTAAAATTACCATTTCTTTTTTTATGGACATGCCTCGTATTATCTACTATAGAAAATAACCAGTCATAATGTGACGGTTGCGAATTTCCTTTTCACTTCTATTTCGGGGTGTTCCCGTAAGGCATACTCCATATACGCCGTATGCTCTCAAACATTTTTTTAGACATATAGCGTATTCCTCAAAATTCAAAAATTTTCATCTTATGATAGATTATGTATATGATCGTATACACAAATATTGTGTGTGATGGTTTACTGGGTGCATACCCTCAGAAAAAAGATGAGAACATCACTGTTTCCCATCCATTCCGTTCGTAGAAATATGAAACAAAATGAATAGGTTCCTATCACAGCTCATAAATGTAAATAACATAATTTGAATGCGAGGCGTCAAAGTTCAAATAAATGCCTGGGGCTGAATGTTGAATTTATTTTGCTTAAAATGTTGTATAAGTAAGATTTAAAAAATATTATTGTTATTTTTTTGTTCCTTTTTTTTCTAGTTCCCTAACGTCATCGCATGACGGATAAGTAATCAGCAAGAAAAATATCTTCATCGACATACAAATTTGGTGTAGTTGATGATCTGCAAAGAAAAAATAAATAATAGGTTGCATTTACAAAGAAATATAAAAAGAAATTAGATACATAGAACAACTTTATGGTCCTATAGATTAGGACAAATTTATTTCGCCCTAATCCTTTGATAAACACTGCTACTCTTACTTCTTTAGTTTTTGAAAAAGCAGATAATATATTGTTTTCAAGAGGGAAAAAACTTAAAATCCTCATCGTAAAGAATTAACGATTAGTTTTACAGATCAATTTGAAAAAAAGGTAAGAAACAGCATTAACTGGTATTCAGCTGAAAAGATTTTACACCCATCATACATTTTTTACATACATTTAATCCTGCCTGTATTTGATTAAATAAGTAATGTTAAAATACTCTGAGTTCATGCTGTGCTGCTAATGCTATGATTGTTACAAAAGTAGAAGTTGAGAAAAGGGAAAAAAGGAAACACAGCACAACTTCGTTTAAAACAAGTTATCTATGAAAATTGTTTTCTTAACGGGAAATACTTTCCGGGGAGCTATTACTTAGTTTACTTAGTTTAATAAATGTGTTACCTTGCTAGAGTTAGTGAAAGTGCGTTTTACTCAACATTTCATCAGTCATTTTTCCGACATAGCAGCCAGCAACTATAATAAAAATGCGTTAAAAAAAAAATTAAGAAAAATAAATCAAACAACTCGGGATCCAAAGCGAACTTGAAACCAAAATTGAGGATCTCTTAATCAGTCCTATGGAGCGATTTTAGGTCGAGTCACTGGTTCATCGAGTTCTTCAAATTAGCAGGCAATATAACCTTTCCTCCAATTTAATGCTTCAATATAATACAAAAGTTTCACTTCTATCGTGTGTTATTATAGACACACTGTTTTCCGGTGTTGATATTGTTTTTTTTTTTTTTTTTTCAAAAAATATCTTTGAAACACGTACCATGTTCAAATGCGCCCCTTTTCTCAATATCGATGCTGTTTGTCTTTTTGAAAAGGGGGGGGGGATGTTAAAAACTCGGAATTAATTTTTAATCATTTCCAATATTTGAATCCATATTTACGGTTTAAAAAAAACATCGTACAAAAATGGCGTACATTTCGGTAAATGATAAATCCGATGATTTTACATTTCTCCCGGTGATTGTTCATAAATACCCCTAAAATAGGTAAATGTAATAAATTATTGAAATTTTTTTAAACTTATTGGTACATTTATATAATGCTCAACCAGTAACGGGGAAATAAATAAGTTCTTTAATAGTACTAGAAATCAGTTCACAGTAAGAGAAATAAAATTATTGTAAAAATAAAATTTAAAAGAAAGAACAATGATGTAAGGGCTTAACGATGGATTTAAAGTTAAATCTGTACCTTGAAACTACAAAAAATGAGATTTTGACTAAATTTAATTTGTGATAGAAATCTATCCACTGACTAGTAAACTTCTCAATGTACAAACAACCAATTTGATGTAGTACCCTATAGTTTTAAATTATACTATAGTAATCCCAATTAAAAACGTCCTAAATATTTTTATGGCTATCTTAATGCAAAAACAATCAAGCAATACATCATTTCTCTGAAATACAGACAGAGTTGATTAAAATGAATTAAAAAATAAACGTGCATTTCTAATGTAGCACGCGACAATAGTTTCTTAGTGTGTTTAAAATTTCGCTGGACTAAGATAGCGGCAGAGAAAATTTCAGATCACTTTTTTATAACCTCATTTCGTAGAATTTATTTTTCTTTTTTTAGCAATGGATGCTGTTGACTTAAAATACAGAACGATAAAGATGCAATGAAAGAAAAAGATAAAAAAGGTAAATGCTTAAAGTCCTAATATAAATTTAAAACACAATAAAGTGCATATTCATGACATACAGATGTAACTTTTATATATTTTACAAATTTAAATTTTTAAATTAGAATATATATTTTTAAATCTATAATAAGATCATTCAAAAAATAATGATTCTTTGTAGCAAGGTGACACATCAAAATATTTGAAGTTATAACCAATTTTTAAATAATCGAAATTAGATATGTAACTATCAATAAAATAATTCTCTAGGAAAACATGAACGTGAATGAAAAGTGAAAAACAAAATAATGAATACATTTTTCTTTGAAGTTAAAAACAAGATTTCTCTAGAATAGAGTTAACATTTCGAGAGAATAGAAAAAAATCTTTGAAAAATATTTGCCTTGCTCTTTTTGCTTTCCGGTTCTAGGAATCGACCATTAAAAGTATTAAAATTAAACAAACAAGTTAAGAGAGTTCTGAAAACACTCTATTCATGGAAGTCGAAAAGCCCTATCTAAATTGGAAGTGACATTAAACAATAAACAATAAGGTTCAGTAAACAATAAGATAAAATTAATTATAAAATTACCTTCGTAAGTAATATCATAATATAAAAAACTTGAAAGCTGCAATTACTGTATTTTAAATTTAGGCGCATGGTTGGAATTTAAGCTTTTTTCTAAAAATTAAAAAAAGGTTTAATTATTTTGTTGCTTTGTATGATTTTCAAAAAAGTTTTCGAAAAAAGATATCTCTATTCAAACTGATTCTAAAATGGTTCCTATAAATTTGCGTTTTAGTACCACGTTGCTATTTCGTAGAATATGCTGTTCATTAGCTTTTCCGTGAAGTGAAATACTAAGAAAATAAAATTATAAAAATTAAATAAAACAATAAAACATGGATAAATATTCAATGAAGTATTATGAAAAACAAAATTAAATAAATAAATAAACCGGTAGGTTTTTAAAATGGGGTAAAAATATGAAATATCGGTCGGTCTATCACTGTAAAAATGATACCGAAACGTAACTAAGTATTTCTGTGTTACGTTTCGGGATTTCAATGGTTTTTATCCTCTTCATGGAAGAATCAAATATCATTGTTAAAAATGTGCCTGAATTTCTACAAGTTGCACGAATGCAGAATTCTCACTGTTGTGGAAAATATTTTTAGCTCCCAGTTTAAAGATTAACTGAGCGTATTTATAAAGTGTATCGGCTGCTGTTCGTAGACGGCCCATTCGGACTGAATAAGCTCCCAAACGTGCGAATAAGTTCATTGACAACGGTGCCGTACTGAACACAAAAGTCGTATCTGCACTTCGTATCAAAATTGAGTTACGGTCAACAAGTGATTCTTTCTCACATATTTTACCTAAATAGAATGTTTTGTGGCTATTTGTGAGTGAGAAATATTTTTTTAAAACAATTCTGGAAAATTTACCTCCGTATCAAATTCATGGAGGCATATAACTTTAAACGGCTATTTCTCATTTTAAACTCAGATGCAGATACAGCTTTTGCTCTTAGCATGGCAGTGTAGCTTTGCAAGAATTGCAGGAGAGTCAAGTTCTTGATACTCACTAGCAGTTCTGTCTTAGCTGTGGCCGTGTGTGCAGTACTGCTTTTGGAACTTTCTTGATAAATTAGGAAAATGTGCCAAACTGTTACATTATACCTACCTAAGTTTACTCTAAAGTTCCAGAGACATTGGGTTTAAAGGTGAAGATTTTTTAATATTTCAGAAGACTTCCAGGATAATTTCAGAAAGAATTTTAGCGGTTCGGAAGAATAGCGGAAAACGTTCCTGGTTTTTGCAAGATAAGTTACTGGTAGAAATCGGGCACATCAGCTGCCCATTATTTCCCAAGAACGTTTCTGAATCGTTTTTACAGTGATGTTTGTGAAAAAGCCATTACACATCTTAAGTGAACTACAATCCGCAGCAGAAATATTTTTATTGATATATTTAAAGATCTTTATCTACACCAAAACCATAATAATATTTCTGTGATTAAATCGTGTTAGGTAAAAACCTAAAATCTTATAACATGCTCAACGAACAAAATGGCATTTTCAGTAAGTTACCGCCCTATAGCCAGGGCTAAGGCAGAAATACATGAAATACACCGCCAACTCAGTCAATTCCAGCCGAGGACAGCAGTTTTGTGCTTATTAGCACTCATCAGCCCGGCATAGGACTAACTGAGCTGGAGGTGGAAAACCTCTGAAGGAAGCCAAGAGTGCCAAACAATAATAATTCTAATAATACAGCGTAATTCTATGTTAGCTACCAGTTTGTTTGGCACTCTTGGCTTCCTTAAGAGGTTTTCCACCTCCAGCTCACCTAATCCTATGCCGGACTGATGAATACTTAGAAGCACGAAACTGCAGCCCTCGGCTGGAATGTACTGAGCTGGCTATAGGGCGGTAACTTACTGAATATACTTGCCTTGCCTGCAATAATCGAGTTGAACCGAACCATTGTTTCGGTCTCTCGTCTGGTCAGTACTAATTCTATGTTAGCTACCAGTTTGTTTGGCACTCTTGGCTTCCTTAAGAGGTTTTCCACCTCCAGCGCAGGTAGTCCTATGCCGGGCTGATGAGTGCTAATAAGCACGAAAATGGCATTGTTACTTGTGTGCATCATACATTTTTATTTAGTCTCTTTAAAATTGCGAAAGTCGCACAAAATGTAAAATTAATTCTAAGTACGTTCTGAGAATAGAAAATGTAATAATTATTTTTGAACTATTTGGGACTCCTGAACGAAAAGTCGAATTTGATTCAAAATCTTTCTGGCAGCGTTTTTTAATGTTTTGATTAAGAAGAACCTTGTTTAGTTTTAAGATTTTTAATGGAACCCGTAGCTTTTCTTCTAAGAGTGCAGTTTAAATACAATATTTCAAAAATGGTCAATTTCCAAATAATAATAATATTAAACGTCAATTAATTTAAAAAAAAACATACATGATGTGCACTGTAAAAACGATTCAGAAACGTTCCTGGAAAAAAATAGGCAGCTGATGTACCCAGTTTCTGCCGGTAACATATCTCGCAAAAACCAGAAACGTTTTCCGATAAGATTCAGTAACCTTCCCGAAAAATCGAGAAATCTTCTCATTTAAAGCCAGCGCTGTCTCCGGAACTTCAGAGTAATCTTAGCTAGTGATAATATAACAGCTTGAAACCTTCTTGATTAATCAAACCAGTTGCAAAAGCAGTATTGCAAAAACGGCCAAAGCTAAGCCAGAATTGCAAGTATTAAGCATCTCGCTTGATTGTATTTCTCGCAAAGCTACGTAGTCCATCTTTATTTGCTCCTTTTTGGAGTTTAATCAGCATGGACGAGCCGTAATCGAATGCAAGCCGATACACCTTATAAATACTCTTAGTTAATCTTTAAACTGGGAGCTAAAAATATTTTTTACAACAGAGAGAAGTCTGCATTTGGACAACTAGCAGCAATTCAGGAAACTTTTTGACAATGATACTTGATATTTTCAGAAAGTGGATAAAAACCTTTAAACAGTTGACGAATACTGTTTCTCCTTATGTCAAACCTGCATTAGAAAGGGTCAACTTCCAATGATTTTGTGCGACCAATAAATACAATTTGTGACATGCATCGGGATATGTATTTGACAGTCGACAATTGACGATCCACAAATATTCCTGTTTGTTCGGGAATGTTTACCGAAAACAAAACTGCTATAAAACCAGCGCGATTACATAGGCAAATATGATTTAAAAAAAATTAAATTTATCTGGGAATAGACTCTCAATTAGTTCACTTTTCGTCTCAACGGCAGTGTAGAAATTGTCTGGCTATTTGTTGTACTGTATATTTTGATACAGTTTAATTTCACAGTTTCCAATACCCAGCAATTGCTTAGAAACTACTTGTGCGAACAGATTATTTTGCGTTTATATTCGCATGTTCCTGGCCAATCGCATTATCTCGACATTGCACTATAAAAACGATTGCTTTAAACATGGGTTGATTTCATCGGAATAACTGGTAATGTCTGCCGGAAGTCCCCAGACAGTATTCAGACAATTTCGTCTAAAAGTTTATCGTTGCCGTTCAAATCTTGCACAATCCTATGATGTTCTTCGAATGAATGCTTTTACTCATGAGCCATAGTACACTTATCCCAAATTTTAATTTTACTCTCTTGCAACACTACAGCCATTCCACGTTTTTTTTCTCTAATGTTACACATTGCGTTTTGTTTGTTATGAATATCTAATAGGCAACTTTAAAGCTGAATGTGCTGTTCGTCTACCATCTAAAAAAATTAGCAGCAAGGCCTGACGATGCAACTGTCACTGCAATTTTCTGTTACGAACGTATCTTTGCAAGAATTAATGATATTAAAAATGTCTTGGGGAACAAAATAAAGAAAATAATTATTTTCCGCTTAAATTCATTAACCTTCCTGAAATTAACCTGGAATATTTTTGAAGAATTCAGTAGTCTTCCTCGTTAAAGGCATTTACGATTCTTGCACCTTCAAAGAAGCCTAACGCAGATTTAATATAATAGCCTGGAACCCCTTCCTGCTTCTCTAAGAAAGCTCTCAAAGCATTAATGCAGGCATTACCAACGCAAAGACAGACTCTCAAGCAAGTATCTCGAATGTAACTCCTCTGCAACTTTTGCAAAGCTTCGTGATCCAGATCTGTTTTCGCTTTTCGCACTCATTGGGTGTTGAGTCAATCTGGACGAACCGTAATCGCTCCGAAACCGATACACCTATTAAATACATTTAGTTAATCCTGATACTGGTGGAGAAAAATATTTTTCACAACCGTGTGAAATCTGCAATTTGTAGCAATTCAAGGAAACGTTTTGAAAAATATAGTTGATTTTCTCAAGAAGTGAACAATAACCTTTAATATTTAAAATCTAAAACTATGAATACGAAAACGCGGTCGTTTGGCGAAATAGGTCATGTTTAACAGAGCCTCTTATATTTTTTAGAGGGGAAAGAAAACACCAATGTCACGTGACGCATGTTTATCTCTTCTAAGAAAGAGGAAATATTTTGAGTTTTATTGAACATGAAAATAAGATTAGCAATCCCTAAAGACTGCATCCGTTGTTGCATGGTTATCCCTAAAAATGTCTATTTCAAAAAGGTCAACAGTTTTTAAGTAAACTCAATGTGTCCCTTTAAATCCCTGTCGTTATCACATCATACTCGACCCTGCATTTTCTATGTGAAATGTTGATTGCTCCCTGGGGATCAGGTGTAGCCATGAGCGAGCGAACTGACCCGATATATTCTCCCGTCTATGCATCATAGCGCCCTCAAGCCTGAGAACACTTTTTATTTTTGACATTTTTACGTTTATCAACCTGTGCGTTTCTACTTAGTTTCTTTAAACTTGCAAACCTGAGAATCATCGTTTTTTTTCTTTTTTTTTTCTTTTCGCACTTGTTTTTGTCTTTGCGCCCTTTAGGGGCTACGTTTGGCGCCCTCTCGAAGGACCCAAGTCCGCCCCTTCGTGCAGCATGACTCAATAAGAAGAAATATAGCAAAAATTACTAGTTCAGAGTAATGACAATGCCCAAAATAGGGTCAACAGATCTTGCAAGTCCTCATTCTAGTACAGTTCTTAAAACGCCCCATTAGTGAGATCAGAACAGCTTCAACATCTACAAACCCTCATTTAGAGTAGAGGAACAGTCAAACACAAAATTACCTGGTAGTTTCTAAGTTCAGCAGTTCCTAAATAAAAATGAACGGTTCCGTTTAAAATACCCATCAATTTTAATTAGAATGAGAATATCAGTGTGTTAGAGGTAGTCTTGTTTCCTAGGCTATTAGAATAAAAAGTATTTTCAATACAATCTCAAGCTTCAACCAAGAAATTTCTTAGCTTATTCATAATTTCACTAAAAATAGTTTTCCTATTCATCTCATGAAAAGTATTTTTTTCAAGTATCAGTGAACAGATTGCTTCACTTAACAATTCAAGACTACAGTGCTGGTAAAAAATATTGCATCACCCTCGCATTTTCACAACAATGGGATTATGTGAGAAGTTTTGGTCGACCGATTAACGATGAATGCATGTGAAATTCTGCAAAACTTATGAAATAAACATTAAGCAGCAGGAGTCTGATAATTGTTTACGTATATCGGGGCTGTTTCTGAGCCAAGGCAGACTGCTGACCACATGCTCATTTTTCAATTTCTGAACCTGCGTGTGAGTTTAGCGAAAAAAAAAATACTTAACCCCATGTCAATTTATGTCTAATGGCAGGATAAAGGTTTTTAAATTGTTACTTACCAGTTTTGCCCTATGGCACGGAGCAGAATCATCCTGGAAAATGACGTTTGGAACTATAGAAAAGTGATCCCAGATAGTGGGAAGCAATTTTTCCTCCAAAATGCCAATATACACCTTGAGCATTTACTGTTCCTTGCACAAAGTGAAGCACACCAACTCCTTCATCAGAAATATATCCACAAATCATCTGGGAAACTGGATGCTTGACTGCGCGTTGAATGCAGTCGGGATGATATTCCTCTCTTTTACGGCGCGGTGATGATATTTTTTTTACCACCACTATATGATTTACCCGCGAAAAACCAAGCTCGTCGATTGTGATTAATGATGCACCACGTGCTGCCGTTCTTACGGATGAGATTGCTTTAGGATTATGTTTCTATTGAACTCTATATGTGATTTTTTTAAAACGATGTTTGTGCTTTTTTTTAATATGACTGAACTGACTCTATATGTTGACTTCGGATAGGTTTTGATTACTCGGAATTTAAATAAAGATTTAACATTAAAATTTCATGTGTCTGTTGGTCTACTGAAGTGTTATTATTTATTGCCTTTGGATTCTATATATACGCAAAACCTCCACTAGCTTCAATTTTAGGTAAACATTCCCTTTTATTCGTTTGCAGTGTGACAGTTGGTTTGCTTTCCCAGTGCCATTCCGTTGTACGGACTTTTAGCATTCCTAAATTAATCTTTTAGGTAGTATTTAACGTTTTTGATTTTTCAACTAAAAGATGAAGTTGTCACTACTGTCGTAACTTTGGTGTAATTTACATTTTATTGTTTCTTTAAAACGCTATCTGTTTAGCTTATTTGTTTGACTGCTTTTACTGCATCGTTAAGGTTTGGATTTGGTATTTTTCAAACTTTGGAAATGTTTTTGTGTTTATTACATTCATTTGTAATATATTGTGGATAGCCGTAATCCGCGTTTAAAAATAATATTTTTCTTTCAATTGTGTCATCTGGTCATCAGCTTAAGACGTACTAAGATAGACAATGCTTACGAACTTTAAAAAATGTGCTACGAACAGCATTTTCTGTCGAAATTCACGCCTTCGATCTGAGGAAAAAAAACTTTAAGCCAACCTTCTGCACAACTCTGCACTGCCTTTGCACTGTATAAAAAAATCAAAACCTCTCTGATTTCTTCCGGGTCGTTTCGGGATTTCAAAAATTTTTACCAGATTCCCTGTGGAAAAAAAAAATTTTTTTTAGAAAAGTTTCCCGAATTACTACAAGTTCCATGAATACCGACTTTGCACCGAGGTGAAAGTAATTTTTAGTTCCCACTGTAAAATATAGTAGACTGTTGTATTAGATTTTCTCCTTCAGCTGAGTTACGGCTTTTCTAGCTTGACTGAGTCCTAATCAAAGGCAAAAGTCAGTAATATCAAGATATTGCAGCTGTGGAGAAATTGCTTGTAACTACGTCTTAGCTTCAGGGGTCATATTTGCTTTATTAGCCTTCCTGGTATTTCAGGAAGGTGGAATGTTAGTAGTATATAAATGTATAAATTTTCATTGGAGGTTCTTGAGTTAGTTCCGAAACAAAACTGGTTTTGATTCAAAAGATTTCTGATTTTTTAGAGAGGTTTCAGGCTATTATCAAGAAGGTTACAAATCTTTAGCTCTATTTTTTCTTGGTTTTTGCCAGATAAGTTATTGGCAGAAATTAGGCACTTTAGCTGCCCATTATTTTAAAGGGAAGTTTCCAAATTTTTTGTACAGTGTGCCTCTAAAGTGCAAACATATATTCTAACTAAATGTAAATTAAAATTTAAATAATTTTATTGTTCCAAATATTGTATATATTCAACTGAGTCAATTCCACTGTCTTTTCCAGGCGTAAAAAAAATCTTACGTTGTTTAGTGATTTCCCAACTCTCTTGCTCATTTTCTCATTCTCAACTTTCTTTTGTTCCCCTTTCTCGAATCATTCTTTCAACCTTGGCGTTATTGTTATTTTTTTCATCACATCTAAGATTTTTAGCGAAAAATTTTGGTTTTAGATTTTTAACCTTTAACCTGTGCAATATGAATTTGTATCACAATAGAAAATTTTTGTAAAATTGCTTTAAAAAAAAAGAAAAAAAAAAGACTTCAGTTGGCTGCTGTATTTTTTTTTTTTTTTTCCATAGTTTCAAAAAAAAAAAAAGTTCAAGTACAATAGTAGTGAGTTAGTATCAAAAAGTTTTTTTGAAAAGAACTGCCATCCTTCGGAGAGCATTTGAAAAAATAACGAAAATTCCTCTTGAAAGTAATCTTAACTTCTAATCCTGTACGCTACTAGTGAAAATGTTTACCAATTCATGAAGAAAAAAAAACCTAGAGTATATTTGTAACTTTCTTTCAAGGTGGGAGGGGAATGTCATCAGATTGAATTACTTTCAAATAGGCTTCAAAGATATTTTGGAATATTCAAAAATATTTTTGAATATAAGATGTAAGGTAAAACCACCAGTAATTGTTACTGTATTTGTACTCGACACTTATAAAAAATAATGAAAAAAATGAAGTAACAAGTCAAACCCAGGTGCTTAAAAAAAAAATTAAAAAAAACGAAAAATTGTCTGTGTTTGTAGCATAGTTTCCTAGTAGCGCAGTGCAAACTATCGAGCCTTCGAGTACAGAGGCCAAGGTGATCACGATCGTCTGTTGACAAGTGTATGTTTTGAAATAATTTTTGTATAATTTTCTTGAAGAGCTTGTAAAGAATAAGCTGAAAGGTAGGCATTACAAACTCAAAGGACATTTTTTACTTTTAATTAAAAAGTCACTTGAATTTTTTCTTTGGACTTCTAAGTGTGTGTACATTTAATAAAAATAAGAAAAATAAATAAATAGTTCTGTTGTGGGCACCGTGTCAACTATTGAATCTTCAACTGATATAATATCAAAAAGTTGATATGGGGTGTCAACATCATAGTGCGTGTAATAGTTTGACATTAATGCCTTATTGCAGTCTTATTTAGCTGCTTACAGAGTGAAATTTTCTGTTATAACCAAGTGTCTCAACTATTGAAGTTACAATGCGTCAACTACTGGATTATTCCCTCGCTGTGAAAAAAGGCATTCGAAACGTCGCAGATTACTTTCAAATAACGTTCCGGGATTTCAGGGGTTTAGACCAGTTTCCTGTGAAAAACTTTTTTTTTTTTGCGAAAACGTTTCATGAATCGCAACAAGTTCCATGAAAGCCGGAATTAAACTGTATTAAATCATTTTTCAAAATATATATTAGGTTGGTCTTCTTCAGCTTAGCTACAACCCCTCCGGGTTAACTGAGTGTCAATCAAAGGCAAAATGCAGTCTCCGGATATTGCAGCTATGAAAGAACTGCTTCCAATATCGTCTTAGTTTCAGTCATATTTGCATTAGGAGCTTTCTGGTAATTTAAGGTGGTACAGTCATAGAAAAAAAAAACGAAACACTCGATCGTATTTAAAGACTATTGACACTACAAACACGTGAGAGGTGTCATTGTTTCAGGAATAAAAAGTTCTACAAAATTATGTTAAAAAATTGTTGTTAAGGGGTCGTCTTCATATTAAAACGAGCATCAACTTCAAATTTTCCAATGAGAACCCACTTTTTTTATCACATATTTGTGATCAGCATCCTTTTTTAACTTTGTATGCAAAGTTTTGTTTAATTCGATCCAGCCGTTACTTCAGAATCGAGTTTTGAAAAATTCCTCGCGTAATGTTAAAACGTATTTTGATATTTTTACTCATAACACAAAAACTAGATTAGGCACGGCAAAGATTGTTTTTTTGTATCAAAATATGAATCGACCCAATAATGAAAACGCCCTTTACAACATCTAAAATGTAATTTTAGTTTTTTTATGAATTATTTTAATACTTTTCGAAAAAAATATGATCTGAAACCATATTAAATTTTAACAGAAAAACAATCTAGAAGAGCTTTTGTGCGGGAATCCAAAATTTGAGCTCAAAATATTCAGTAGTTTTTGCACTATGCTTAAAACTTCATCTTTTCTTACTTTAGGGGACCGTATACTTTTTTAAAACAGAAATTATGAAAGTTGGTTTCTTCGTAAAAAAAGAAAAAAAAAATGTTCAACAAAATAAGCAAACCAATTATAACGTGGTTTTTCTACATTAGAGTTACGTCTATGAATTTTTTAAATGCATAAATTCATTCGTTGTCTCAGCAGAAAAACAACACAATATTGCAACCGTCAGTTTTTTGTGGATATTATTCAAACGTCAATGTGTAAATAATGCGAAACACTACTTCATTGTTTAATAAAATAATATTTTATAGATTTTTTTTTAATTACAAGAGACACTTAAAATACTTCTGTTTTTTTTTTCTTGCAATAGACAGTGTAGAATTAATGGCTCTTCCCGGTAATAATTTGCTAAAAGGAAAAATTATTGCCTTGTCTAAATCGGGAAAAAGCACTCGAAAAATAGTCGACAGTGTGAAGTTTCGCCTTTAACAGTATCCAGATGGGTCAATAGGTAATATTTGCTCTTAGATGAGTTTACTGGTTTTTAGGAATTATTATTATTATTTTTTGTAAAGTATTTGGATAATTTTCAATGTGGTAGGAGAGGAAATTTTAGTAGCAGTAGAGGATCGCGTGCTTTGAGCCTCATTCTGCACGAAAGTAGTAGTTGTAGCTAATTGTGAACTTTTTTTTTACAAAACATTAATTTGCGTCTTAGATTAAGTTGAGTTTTTGTCTATTCTTAATTATAATTTAAATACTTTTTTTTCTATTTATTTTCTCGGTCATTGTCCGTGCATTTCACATTAAAACTATTCTCGCAAGACAAAGATAAAATTTCATTTTTTTTTTTTTAACAACGTGGAAACATATCGACCAAAAAAAAAAAGAGTTGTAAAAAATTATTGTTATCAACTACTAGATGCCTATCTTAAATGCATGTTTTTCAGAATCCAATATCTGAATATTCGGCTCCACCTTTATGATACTGGCACTATAATTCAACTTTCTGGTCCTATTCTTTAAGCAAACAACGGGCTACATGGACCACCTGCGAGGGCTGAATGTGGCCGGCGTCTCCACTGTGGTCTGGTTACCCATTCGATGGCTGCAGTGGATCGTAATAATAAACACAACAGCGCTGCACCGAACATCAGGTTTAACCGAACAATGACGCAGGTGTCATGTCATTGAAGCCGAGAGTGCCTAAAAACTGGTGGATGAAGAAAATTTATCTCACCAGTGAGATGCCGTAAACATACAGCAAATAAATTTACTTTACCTACCAGTTTATTCGCACTCTTAGCTTCAATGAGGTGACTTCTGCATCCCGCACGATTAGTTTCGATTCCAGTCTACGAAATCCGTAGCAAGGACGAAATTGTAGTCTCTGGATAGATTAAACTGATCTGTCCCGGGTATGCTTCATGTAGTATTGCTATAGCTGCGCCAGCGTACAGCCTCACACTATAGGAGATGTTCATTTGCAAGTATATAGTACGCAATACAAAACCAAATAATACTAAGCTTTGTTTGGATCTGCTAAGTTACAAAATCGGAGAAATGACAAGATCGGAGAATGACAAAAGTCTGATTTCGGTTCACCTTGGTTTAAGCTAAAATAACTTTTGTCTTTTTAAATCACGGGTTGGACCATGTCGAAACTTGTTGCTAGAAATAGCATTGGGAAATTACTTTCCTAAATTGTTTTTGAGAGTCATTACATGTTTAACTTAAACCGCCAATTGTGTTATGCTTTTTTAATATTACCACGCATTATGATCTTCCGCATCAAATTTGGATTTGAAACAAATTCTCTTTTTTTTATTACAAAAAAGCCGCTAAAAGAATTACCGTGTTTGTCCACTGTGTTAATTTGTATAATCAAATTTTTACCAAATAAAGTTCGAGTATGAACAGTTTGCTCATTAACGGGTATTTATATTCTTCTGTTTCTGTTTTATTTTTCAGATTGATGCTTCGTTCATTTTATGTATATAGAGCAAATTTTCACGGAATAAATAAACCTTGCTTCTCTCGTGTCTCCAATCTATTTAATGCAGCAACTTCCCACGTTGTGCGGTACATTTTTTATATTTTTGTGTGCGATGGCCCAAACTTCTGCCGATGTTCTGCGAAATTAAAAACGCGCAGTTTCATTTGACATCAAAAGACTTACTATTCATTCCAAAATAAACCTGTAACATAGGTGCAATACATTTATCAAACATATTCGCATCATGATTCTAGGTATAAGGTTTGATATTTTCATTTCTTTGAGGCTAATTTGCTGAATGATTATATAAGCAATCCAATAGGCTCATATTAGAAAAGGCAAAAAGTTCCATTAATTTTAATTTGTCCTTATTCGATTTACTAAACAACGATCTATACGATGGACCAGTCAAAACCGGTCCGTCATTCTTAGGTTAATCCTGATAAACAAAAATCTGTAAATATTTTAACTTTTTTTTCAAAAAAAAAGTTTTCGACCGTAAATCGCTTTTAGTCGCAACATTATCGGCCCAAAAAGTTTCAAATTACGGAAAAAGAGAGAATTTCAAAAGATCAAGAATTGAGCTGGATAATCTCGATCTTTTCTTTGTTTACATTTCGTTACTTTATAAGCCGTGACCTTGAAAGAAGCGTTTTCAATGTGGTGACGGTCCCTAAAACGTTTTTCGTTAATTACTCCTGTTCTACTGCACGGAATGCAGTGAAATTTCGTACCCTGGCTGTATTTTGCGGTCTAAACATAATTATGTAGTAAAAAATAGGGGTTCCCATTTGAAAATCAAGAGTTGGTGCTCGTTTTGCTTTGTATATGGTCCCTTATCAAAATTTTACCAACGTAGTTTTAAAGAAGACTTTAAACCAAGTCGGATGACACCTTTCTTTCCTTTCTAGTATGTATAATGGCCGAATAATTAAAAGTGTTTCGTTTTTTTTTTTTCTATGACTGTACCAAGCTATTACCTTAATCATATATAAGTTTTCAATGAATATTCCCAAATGATAAATGACAGTTTTTCCTTCGTATTTCATCTTTTCCCTTTTTTAAACAGAACTGGTTTCGATTGGGAAAGTTTCAAGATTCCATATTAATTTCAGGAAGATTACTAACTTTTCGCGGGTAACTTTCCAGGCTTTTGCAATATAAGCTACTGGCAGAAATTAGACATGTTGACTGCCCATTATTTTCCGGAAACGTTTTTTTTTTTAAGTACTATTTCATGTTTTCGATGGTTTTAACAGAAGCAAATTTTAGGAAAAAAAGAAAAGATAAATAAATAAATAAACAGAACGCAAAGGTTAAGAGACAAAAACGAAAAGTGGAACAAGAAAATGTTCAATAACATAAAAAAGAAATAAAAAATGCTTGCTTCGTATTAACTTAAACATGAGTAAAATTCCATTCGATAGTAAAAACGAATTTAAAGATGAGAGCAGAGAACAACTTTTAGCCGAGAACAACCTTAGAAATCCAGTAGCGAGACTATTACTGCATCGAAAATCTGTAGTCACGCGAGTTATCCGTTGCACAACTGGCTCACATCGGCGAGAAAAGTAAAAGAGTGCACAGTAAAAACGATTCAGAAACGTTCGTGAAAAATAATAGGCAGCTGATGTGCCCAAACATACACTGTAAAAACGATTCAGGAATGTTCCTGGAAAATAATGGGCAGCTGATGCGCCCAATATCTTCCAGTAACATATCTTAAAGAAGCCAGGAACGTTTTCCGCTAAAATTCAGTAACCTTCCAGAAATTACCCTAGAAGCCTCCGGAAAAAAATCAGAAATCTTCCTATTTAATTCCAGTCGTGTCTCTGGAACTTAAGAGTAAACTCAAGTAGGCACACAACAACTTGACACTTTCCTGCGTATTCAGGAAAGCTCCAAAAGCAATATTGTAAACATGGCCAAAGCTAATGCAGAATTGCAAGCAAGTACCTATCAAGCCATTTAACTCGCCTGCTGTTCTTGCAAAGCCACTTAATCCATTGACTGATTGGCGCCCTCTGGACGCTTTATCAGTGTGGACTGGCCGCAATCGAACTGAAGGCGATACACTTTATAAATACGCTTAGTTAATCTTTAAACTGGGAGCTAAAAATATTTTTTACAGCAGTGAGAAGTCTGAATTCGTGCCACTTGTAGCAATTCAGGAAACTTTTTGACAGTAATACTTGATTTTTCCAGAAAATGGATAAAAACCACTGAAATCCTGGAACGTTACACAGAAATACTCAGTAACGCTTCGGAATTTTTTTACAGTGTACTTTGCCAAAACCAGGAACGCCCCCCCCCCCTGCTAAAAGACAGTAACCTTTCTGAAATTTTCGGCAAATTGGAAAATTTCCCCTTTCAAGCTAGTAATGTCTCGCAAACCTTCTAGAAAAAGTCACAGGTTTAATGTGTGTGTGTATTTGATTACAAAATTCCTGATTTACCAATAACACTGTAAAAAAAATCCGAAACGTTACTGGGTATTTCCGTGTCACGTTTCGGGATTTTAATGGTTTTTATCCACTTCCTGGAAAAATTAAGTATTATTGACAAAAAGTTTCCTGAACTGCTACAAGTCGCAAGAATGCAGACTTTTGACTGTTGTGAAACATATTTAGCTCCCAGTTTAAAAAATAATTGAGCGTATTTATGAAGTGTGTCGGCTGTAGTTCAGGTGCGGCCCGTCCATGCTAATTAAACTCCCAAAGGGAGCGAAAAAGTGTGGAGTGCATTGCTTTGTAGGATTTGCAAGCAAGTAAAATTCTTTTTACTTACTTGCAATTCTGTCATAGCTTTGGCCATGTTTGCAATAATGCTCTTTTAACTTCTTTGATAAATCAGAATGATGCCAAGATAGTATTTCCACGGACACGACTGGTTTTGAACGGAAAGATTTCTGAATTTTTCAGGAGACTTCCAGGATAATATCAGGAAGGTTACTGGATTTTAGCAGAAAACGTTTCTGGAATTTGCAAGATATGTTACTGGCAGATATTGGGCATATCAGCTGCCCATTATTTTTCAGGAACGTTCCTGAATCGTTTTTACAGTGTAAAGCTCCAGAAGCATTTAAGCAACCATGGCAAAGCTGCACGAAATATGCAAGTAAGAGCCAAGATTTTTCCGTGCCTGTAATTCGTGTTTTGCAATGCCGCAGTTACCCAGTGACTTGTTCACGCCCATTGGGGACTTAGCCTACCTGGACGGGCCATATTTGACCGTTAACCGTTACACTTAATAAACACGCTAACAAAATCTTTAAACTGGTAGTTCAAAACATTTTTCCCAACAGTAAAAAGTCTGCATTCGTGTAACTTGTAGCAATTCAGAAAATTCACTATCGCAAAGATACTTGATTTTACGGGGAAATAGGTTAAAACCTGAGAAATACCGAAACGTTCCAAATAATAACCAGTAACGTTTCAGAATTTTTTTACAGTTTGTGTAGTCTTATCTTGCGATGAAGAGTTGTTTTCAGGGTTATAACCCCTTAGAAACTGTTGCTGTCATTTCATGAAATGCAAAAATCTGGGAGACTGGAAATAACTATAAAAAAAAATAATAATAAGTGAAATTTTAAAAAATGTATGAGTTGAACTAGGACTGAGCTGCTATATTGTGCTATATCGATAAACTGTTTAAAATTCGTACGGCAAGAAATATTTGCTCAGCCACCGAACCTAAATCATTATTTAGTTAACTTCTCGTAATCTCATTACCCAGTATAACTTGAAACTAATGATAATGATTGTATTTTGTATTTTTCTATAATTATTTTTTATTTACATTCCTGCAGGTGGAATCTTTAATATTTAAAATCCCGGGTGAAACATTAAAACTGCCACCGTTACCCATTTTCCTTTAAATTTTATATCAAGGTTCATCAAAAAAAAAACAATGTTCAATTTTTGCTCTCCTCCTTCAGAAGTTGCAGCCCGTGCAACTAAAAAGCAAGCCAAAGGCCTCGGTTTGCTCCTCCAAGATTTGGACCTGCGATTCCTGTATTCATAGTACTAGTTCATTTACTAAGAAATTCCCGTTTTCTTATTTTAAAGCA
The DNA here is from genome assembly GCF_026930045.1 of Uloborus diversus. Lineage (NCBI taxonomy): Eukaryota > Metazoa > Arthropoda > Arachnida > Araneae > Uloboridae > Uloborus > Uloborus diversus. Next base: position 104,432,543 of record NC_072740.1, on the reverse strand, counting down.
TATGTCAGTTACTGAAAGTAAAGATGCTAACTACTAGATATTCTCGCTTTCGTTTGGTGTCAACTACTGAACCAAGATCTTTTTTCCTATTTAAAAACACGTAATATTTTCATATTCAATTTTTTAGTCTAATTCTTGTCGCATTAATAGGCGACTAGGTAGTGCAGCTATAACGATTTAAACGTTTCCACTGGGGTTAATTTACCCCAAGCCACATTAACAAAGAGAGAAAATAAATCTACAATTTGTCAACTACTGATGGTTTTTCTTTCGGTAAATCGACTGTGTTCCCAAAGGACCGACTAAAATCTTCTAATTATTGGATGGGTAATGGGAGGTTCTCTTACAACATTTTCAAGAGTTTGGGAGCCAAGGAAAATTTTGAGAACATTTTTTGTATTCTGCTCAAATGTTGTACTATAATTGAATTTGCAATAAGAGTTTCCAAGCAATAGGAAAAACAAACATCAAAGCTGAAATATGTAATGATTTATTTAAAATGAAAAAGCCATTGACTAGATATTTTCCAGAATAACAATAATCAAATATTACCAAAGTTGTGAGACAACATTATGTTCATAAATTTATAGATTATTACAAATTAGCTGACACTCGCATTAGGAAAATTTCCTAATTAGCCTCCCGTAGATTGACAAGGTATTGAATAGAAATCAGTTTTTTGAAATTATCTTTTGAACAAAATCCATTAGGCTAAATCTAATCTCATGTACTGAAACAGCTAAGAAAATCTCTTTGCACTTTACTAAATTTGTGGTCCAAACAAATTAAGCCACATTTTCTCTTGATGCACATATAACTCACCTACTTCGGTAAGATTTAAAAGTACATAATTATCTCAAAATACATATATGCAGTGAAAGACATTTTCACAATTGAAAACAATTGCTGAAACGTGAAAAATACTTAAAACCATCCACAAATATTTCTTAACACTGAAAGTGACATGAAATAAAAAACATTTTATCACAAAATAATTTAGAAATGAAGGGAGAAAAATACAAAGTACAAACAAGAAAAATGAAATCCTTTTGAACGTAATTAAAATCTTTCCACGCTCTCTAATGCTCAAAAATATTCTATAAACTCTTACGCTTTTTTAGAATTTAAAGCATTTGTAATAATTTCTAGTCCACCAATCTTCATGCAGTAAATTTCACATAAAAAATAATGGAACGGTGTCCTCACTATTTTGCATTTTGTCAAATTAGACTTTTATAATAATTTTTTATGTCTGCCTCCAGCAATCCGAATACTCATAGTTTACTGCTTTTAAGTGTTTCATTTTTAAAAATTGAACACTTAGAAAGTTAGCCTTTTAAGATTATTTTTTAATTTGAAAGGTGTATCCTAAAATTTATTCGTAATTTAAATGCAAGCTTTTAACTTGATTCCATGAATTTAAAATAAATTCCGAGTTTACTATTGTGTTATATCATGGCTATCTGCGATCCCGCTCCCCTCGCGCTCCTTTAACGGCTGTCATAAGAGGGGAAAAAGTGCGTATAACAAGAACTTACATTTTCTGCCACTTCCGTCATTGGGCGCTGACCTCCTAGGGTTTCTTTGCGGGATTTAAGAAATAACTACTGTAAAATTACTTATGTGTAAAGGCTCGATTTCGAGACGTATAAATGTTTAAGTCTTGGTAGAACAAAATAACCTTCAAATTACATTGCAGAATAATGTTTTCGCATTAATAACACATAAAACATTTAAAAGATTGTTTTTTAGTCGTAACACATGCGGTCTTTGAAACTGTACATTCACATAAAACTTTCTTTATGTTCTGCTTTTTATTAACTTTGGGAAAACTCTTTTTGGATTAAAATTTTCATATCACGCGTCTAGAATCATTTCAATCATGTAAGACAATATTTATGAATGAATAATTGTTCGAAGTATTGGAATTATATACTGACACACAAATAAATTGGTTGATTTCTCAAAGCGCTATTACATTCATTTACCTTCAAACAATTATTTATTGTTTTATTTCTAAGCAAACTTCAACGGACACATATCAGAACTACGTAGCTGCTGCATTGAATGCTAAAAATTATTCCAAAAATATTTCCAATTTTTTAAGACGAGTGGAACAGTTGCGTTTGCAAAATGGACTGTCAAATGAATGATTAGTTACTAATATTATTTTTGGATCCCAGATTAAATACAAACGCAGATACATATGCAATTATATATTTTTGCTTTCTTTGTCTTTAGTACATATAAATGCAAGAAAACGGAAACTTTAAAAAATAAATCCATATTAAGGAGTTATTAATTAGATTTTAGGGGATTTTTCTTAGAAACTTGGAAACATTTTATTTTCATAACGTAAACAGGTGCAAAATGTACGGCAATATTACAAATGAAGAGATTCATACAAAAATGAAAATAATAAAGCCATAATAGCAATGTAGTCCAGCGATTCTCCGCCGGTAGTCCGGCAGATTGGCACTGGTTCGCAGAAAAAAAAAAAATGGACTAGCCCTCAGACTTTCACACTCCCAGGTTTAGAAAAAAGGGGCGAGGGGGATTCCCCTTACTCAAATAAAAAAAAAAAAGAAACGGAAAGCAAAACTAGAATAACAATAATATAAAGTACGGTATTTTTACATGAATTTTATGGTTAATTTCGAAATTTTCTGTGTTTTTACCATTGTGTTTTACTTACATTTGATTAATGCAATAATTAACAATTTTAACTTTTAATTTTTTTTTCTAACAATTATTTTGAACCAAGTAAAGTTTTATTTGTATATTTATCTATGCATTAATTTTGAATTATATCTTGTAAAAAAGAAAAGAATATCCCCACCATCCTATAAACTTAGGAGTTTTTAATATTAGCAAGGTTTTATTTATTTTTTTTAATTCTTATTTATTTATTTATTCATTTGCCATAAAAGGAAAGAAAAAAAGGAAAAAAAATTCTAGTTTGTTTTAACAGTCCGCGAGTAGAAGGTTTTTTTTTTTTTTTTTTTTTTTTTTGAGAAAAATAAAAAAAGAGGTGGGGGGGGGACGAAGAGGGGATTTATCGATTTGCTATTATTTTTGACTGCCTTCGCCGGTCCATGGGTCAAAAAAGATTGAGAAAAGCTGATTTAGGGCACTTTCAATATTTTTCGACACATTGGCTTATTAAATAATGCCTTTCTTTTCAATTGATTTTCAGTGACCGAACCTGCAAAATTCCTTAGGAAAAGTGGCACAAAATACTTGCATATAATTTTCCAAATAATTGAGAAATGCGAAAAATCTCTGGGACAGTCAAATTAATTTGAATTGTTTAGCTTTTAATATTTTACGTAACAAAAATTCAACTTTTCTCAAAAAAAAAAAAAAAAAAAAAAAAGAATATCAATAATGATAATAATTCAACGAATATAAGCTTAACGATTATAAGAGTAAAATATAATTTGATACATAATTCAAAAATAATCGGAAGTGCTAAGATTAGTTTTGGTAAAGACAATAAGCACACTAACGTCGTTACAGCACCAGCTGCGAAAAACATTGCATTTTCAAAATAGTAAAAAAATGTGCATGCTAAGATACAGGGGAAGAATGCAAATGAGATTCGCCAACTTTTGCTAATAACTAGCGACCTAACGAATAAAAATATGGATATATACACACTATAAAAAATCTAATTCAAAATTTCAATTTGAAGATAAATGTAATACGGGATGGGAATTTATATTAAAAAAAAGACAGAACACATAAAATCAATGTGCAATTTTGCATCGTAAGTTGTGTTTCGATTAATAATGCATGAACTGAAAAATTACCGGAAAGAAATATCGCGATTTACACTGAAAAGCAAGAAGCAAGCAAAAATGAGTTTTCCATAATAAAATTGCATGTAAGCCGATCCTAGAAAGACAGCGCCGCGGGCGGTGAAAACGATAACTTTGCCTTGTTCGCGATTTCTTTTGTTTTCGCTTTCGTTTGGGCAGCCGCACAGTGGGCGATTTCGCAAATCTAGCTGGAGAGAATTACTTGAATCCTCAAACCGTTTTAAATTTTTTAACACGGTTGTTATTTTGATAGTAAATATAAAATAATAGCGTCAGTCACTAATATATTCGTCATCTTCAACAGAACTACCGTCTGTTTTGTTTGTTCTTCAATAGCAACTCAGCTTCCTGTGATAATAAAGTCTCAAGTGCTTTGACTGGACGCTCTGTCACATCTCCATTTAAAAATCATATTTATTTAAGAAGTATCTACTGTTAAAACTTCCTCGAATTGTTCGTATTCACTTTGATGAAGTCAAAATATTGTATGATTTATAAGCGATTGCAGGTTAATATTGATAAAAACATGTTTTATTTATATTATTTGGATACTATGTGTTTATTAATTCTGATTTTTTTTCAAATAACATGATGGATGCACTTTTTTTTAGCTAATTAATTAGTTTCAAAAAACTGACTTTTTGTAAGTTTTGTATTTACATAGTACAGTAAACTCCCGATTATCGGCGGTCGGTTTATCCGCCGCTCTGATTATCCGCGGGTCTTTTCATTATTATTATTTTTTAATAGCCTTTAAATGTTTTTTACACTTTTGATTGTGTTATTGTTCGTTTTTAGCTTTTAAATATGTATATTTTTTTACATTCCATGTTAGTAGATGGAATGTAGCAATGTTTTTAGCTATAATTTAAATGTATGTGTGTGTGTCATTCATATTTTTTAGCTATTGCATTAACTAGTAATGTTTTTTACCTATTATTCGGATCATTCGCGGTTTTCGCTTATCCGCGGTTACCGTGCTACCCTATTCCGCGGATAATCGGGAGTTTACTGTTTGCCAAAGTTTGTCCAGGAGTTAATTTCACATCTTTATTTGTTGCGGTACGTTTAAAAGTCGTTTTAGTTCTAGTAGATCTTTTAGGTGACGCGTTTACTTGTTGTACGAGTTCTGCAGCATCTTATTTTCCGACAGAACGAACACTAGTTTGAGCATCAAATTCTAATGGTTTTGAACTACTAACTTGAATAACAGGTGTGAATTTCCGTTTTTTTAGTTTTGAGGCTAGATGATGGTAGATCAAACGCGAGCTTCAAAATTTTACTGTGGTTTTGAAGATCCGGGGAGTTTTATGACGGTTTCTTTAACAACTGTTTCATCACTTTTTAACCGAATAGAGCTTTTTCGTAAGACGGTTTTTTTGTGAGGAGAATCACCATTTCTATTTGCCTTTTCCATGTACACAAAAACTATTCATAGTATGTAGCACATTTAGCTTTAAGATTATGCAGTCATGCAGCTTTAAGGTTTCAATCACAAAATTATTACAATATTGGAGTTCTTATTCGGAAGCCAAACATAAAATAGAGTATGCTTTTTTTTAATGAAACCATGTATTCAGCATAATATTCACAAGGAATAATAGTAGGAAAATACATTTTTTTGACCTACACATACAGACTCTCAAACTTCATTACTACCATCTGCACTGCATTTCAAAAGCTTTAGAACGGTAAAAAAAAAGTTACAATATAGTTGTCAAAGGTAAGAAAACAATATTTGCAATAGCATAGCAGACCATTAGTAAGAGCAGAAAATAGTAAAAAAAAAAAAAAAAAAAAAACATAACAGAAAAGAAAAAGGAAATCAAACATGATCATCTGTATTGAGCAGAAATTTAGTTTTTGACAAAAAATCACCCTGGTTCACAAAAACAGAACAAACTCGCATGGCCGGATGAATCCCGCTATAATATTTTGCACAGATATTTTTAGATACACCCGGTCCGTAAAAATGTAAATTAGAAGGTTGGAGATATGTGGAGACTTTTTTTGCTGCTCTAATAACTTTTGGTGAAATGTTTCAAAATTCACATTTTTTCTCACTTGGAAGAAATTGCACTTAAAACTTGCTTCAATTAAATGAAACTCTTGAATAATACCAACTTTGGATATCACAATAACAATATATAAACATAATTTTTTTTTAATGAGGTAGACATAATTTAGCGCCAATCAATTATCTTCCATGTAGAAGATCACAAAATGTACTTTTGCGAAAGGCGTACTTTAACCTGTTGTAAACGAAATTGCAGGAAATAACCGTCTAAATTAGACATAGGTCATTGCTTTATAACTTTTAGAGTTCTTGATAAAATGTTAGTTTTAGAGAAATAACGATGTTGCAATTTTGATTTTTGTCCAGCTAGATTCAATAAATCGACCACTGTGAGCCGGTATAAGGGACGGGCAGGGGGATCGCAGATAGCCATGGTTATATGTAAAGCTCAAAGCTACATGCAAATCAATTAACCTCACGAAAATGTTTTAGAAACATTTTTACAATGGTCGGCTTTTAGAAAGTGCAACAGCACTTTTCTATTTTAAGCGGTTCAGTTATGGTGTCACAAGGTTACATGTTTAACTCAAAACGAAATTCGTACCAATAAAACTCACGAAACTGTTTTAGAAATTTTTTTAAATGGTCAGCTTTTAGAAAGTGCAACAGAACTTTTCTATTTTATGCAGTTTAGTTATAGTTGGCACAAGGTTACATACATAACTCAAAACAAAATTCGCATCAATAAAAATCACGAAACTTTTAGAAATTTTTTACAATGGTCAACTTTTAGAAAGTGCAACAGCACTTTTCTATTTTATGCAGTTCAGTTACGGTATCACAAGGTTACATGTGTAATTTAAAACAAGTTTCGCATCAATAAAACTCACGAAAATGTTTTAGAAACTTTTTCAATGTGTTAAATTTTAGAAACAGCACTTTTCTCTTTTGTATAGTTTATCTACCTACTATTTGGGTAGTCTGTGCTATTCAAATCCACATACATTTGCACAATGCTCTTTTATAAGCTGCATATCTCTTCAAACTTTCTACTGTATTAGCTAAGGCTGACAGATTTAGTTGCCACTTTATCACAATGCTCAATGTTTTTACATGCTAGATAAAAAACATCCAAAAATAGTAAACATGCAATAGCATTTTATGCAAATGTTTCCAAACATTAAAATTTGCTTTCATAAAAATGAACAGTATATATTATAAAATAATGAATTTTTATACAATATACACAATCTCATTAAAAAACCACGACCATCAGTTTCATAATATTCACACCAGTACATTTACAGATAAATATCAATTTCACAACACGTATTACAGAATTCAAAGCAAAGATGCAAAGAGAAAGACTAATCGTAGCAACGTGAATTAAAAACAATTGAACTTTCTTCAAAAAACTTTTAAAAAAAAATTAAAGAAAAAAACAATGATTTTCTAAGATGCCAATAACAGCCTATATATAGAATGACAAAAGAAACCAGAACTGATCGAGTGTGTACAATACATATGTACAAAGCTCTTTTTTAAGCTCCAGAACTTTTCAATTTCAATACTGCTTCATCTAAGGTTGACATATTTAGTTGCCACTTTGTCATAATTTTCAATGTTTTTATACACATAAACAACACACAAAAGTACCGTGCACAAACATTGCGTTAGCATTTTATGTAAACGTTTCCAAGCGTTCAAATTTACTGTTAAAAATGTTTTCATAGAAATGAACAGTATATATTATCGAATAATGAATATTTATACAAGAAAGACGATGTTATTAAACAACCACAATCCTTAATTTCATGATATTCACATTAAAAGCAAGTTAAATTGAGAATAAAACATGAATTATATAGTTATATTTTAACTAGTAACACAGGTAATCTATTTCAGTCGGGAAAACGTTAACTCTGGAAGTCGAAAACTAGTGATAATGCAACGAAATTTAAAAAAAAAAAACGCTCTTAAATTGTAATATTTTGTTGAAAGTCGAAAATTAAATTTATTATTTTCAAATTATAAAGATCTATTAAAATTATAAGTATTAATATTTGTTTCTTAAGTTAATATTAAGCTTTTTTTTAATTTTAAATATTTTGTACAATAAGTCAAGAGCATGTGCGATAAAGTGAATGGGGAAAAGTGAAATGGTCCATTTCGTTTACTCATTCAATAATTTACCAAATCACTTATGTATTAATTTATTATTTATTTTTTTACATTTCTTCATTCACTATTTTATTGATTAATTCATGCACTCACTCACAATTTTTTTTTCATTTTTTTCCTCTTATATTAGTTTATTAATTCATATATTCATTAGTTTATTGTTTCCCTATCTTTTATCTACTAATCATCTTGTTTACTCTTTCTTTTGATCAAAAATACTTTTTCGAATGGATAGAAAACATCTCATTTTTCACTTAACCAAATGAGAAAAAAAAGTGAACATTTTTCTTTTTTTAAGGCACAAATTTACTGCAAAAGATAGTTTTCATTATAGAATAAATTTTTCTTTTTTTATGTACTGTAATTTTTAAAATAAATTAAAAATAAAAGCAATTCATTTAAACTATTTCACTTTGCCTTCGATTCACCTACTTAACATCAGTTCTTTTTGCTTAGAAAATATTCTAGGAATCTAAAATAAAATTTAGCACCATGAAGATTTTACAAGTGACGTAAAATAGTTCCTGTATATTTCAATAATACGTGCAAATACAACTATCAAAATGTTTACAGTAAGCATTATACAAAAAATAATTCAACTTTTTGGACACGTTCACTCAAGTTCTTTTATGACCATTTTTGTTTTTGGGAAAAAAAGCCACTAAAATGATACAACGTCGATAGTATAATTAATAAATAGCACATGCATTTCGACGTTTTATTTGAAAACAAGACTCATAAAAACACATTGAATAGTATAATATACATATTATTCATAAAATATATTTAGTGTATACTAGCTGACACAGCCACGCGTTGCTGTTGCTCAGAAGTTATAATATATTCAATACATTCTTTACTTATTATTTTGAAGCAGTCAAATAATTAATTGAAATATTGCTGAAAATAGTTTAGCCAAATTTCACTTTTTGTGAAGTAAGTACTTATTAAATTTATGAAACTTTTTGATTTTTCTATAGTAAATGTACTTACTATACTTACGCTTAGTAAGTTTATTAAGTACTTACTTCGGCCAAACATGCATAATAATTTGAAAATGATAGGTCAAGTATCGAAACGTTGAAACTAACCTTTGAATGTACATTTTATTCACTTCAGCTTTTTAACTATAGCTTAAAATCAAAGACTTCCTCACAAAATATGCTACATAAATTCAAAACGTATAAAAATTATTTTTTCTAAATAAGGTACCCCCCCCCCATTGCACTAATTTTGTTTTTATTTATATAAATTATTAAGATTCGAAATAACTAATTTCAGCACAAGGTTCTGGTTAACTTATCGTTTGCGAACACGAATATATTTTAAGGTTTTCCCACACATGAGCACTGAGCAGGCGACATATAGTTGCCCATGGGAGAAACACTGGTTTTCCAAATCAAAACCGAAATTTTCTTGAGTATTTCCAGTGTTTTGATAACTATAAATGTACCGTTGCATAAGCTAGGTGGGTTTAGAATGCAAAAAGAATTATTGGTGAACAAATTTTCAACCGGAGATTGTGTGGTGGCATTTCTGATATATCCAGATAATTAAAAATTCAGCTGGAATGTTAACATTAAAAAAGTTTAAAAAAAAGAAAACATTTCTTTGCATTAAAAAATAATATTCTCCTTAAAAATATCTTACAGCGACCGGAATTACTCAAAGTTATGATAATTTCTTCATTGTAACTTAAAGTATTTTATGCTCACTTATTTTAAAAGTACTGAAGAACAGAATTATTTTTCTTTTTAATTAACTAACAAAAGCAATTAAATGAGTTAACAAGAAAACTATCTTAAAAGTTAGTAACCCCTATACGTATTTGTGCAAAATAGGAACGTCTGAATAATTTTTCCCGAAATTTTTTCTCATTCATATTTTGTGTGAAAAAGATGCTCACATAAATACTTCCTTAAAGCTAGAATTATATTTGTTTAAAAAATGTCTAGAACTTAAATGGTGTTGACTAGGGTGAGTCAAAAAAAAAAAAAAAAAACCTTTTTTCCTAATGAATTTCTAATATCGCGGAAAACTTGCGCATCAGCATCCTAATAACGGGGAAAATGATTTAAAAATTATAATTAATTTTTGAAATCGCGCAAGAGCCCTCAAGTTGAGAAAAAAATAGAAAAAATCGGCAGTTTTTAAAAACGTTACGTTTGTGACATAACACGCATAACGGTGCAACTCAACTAAGGAGGCGTAGCAGATTATCAGAATGATCTTGATTGCATAAATATTGTCACTCTAAATTTAGAATTACATTTTAATAATGCTACAAGCTTTATTACGGCTACACAAAACGATATTGGTGAAATGTTTATAGTGGAATGTCTCAATGAAGCAAATAAACAAATTATTATTGCCAATATATATATTTCTCCAAACAAAAGTATTTTGAGTATTATTTAATTCATTCATAAACAGCTTTTAAATTTTACACAAGAAGGTTCTGCTTTAGTTAATGAAGATTATTATACAATTTCTTTAATTTTAACCAGAGATTTTAAAGTCAATGTTGCTTCTAATCGAGCTAAAAATTTACTATCGTTTTTAGAATCCAAATTACAATTACAAATGATTAATAAGCCAGAAGAAGCCCCTATAAGTCACGAAACTGTACTTGATGCAGTCTTTGCAAGATTTTTAGATAACATATAATGCAAAAATTTCGTTGCTTACTATAGCTACCATAAGCCAATCGTTACTTTCATAGGATTAAATAATGATAATAATTTAATCCTATGAAAGTTATCACTTCTGCCGAGAATCCCGTGACGCACATTTTTTTAAACATCTTTTATTTAAAAAAAACAGAATAAAAAGATCGTTTTTCGTGATTTTTCTAATATTGGGGGGGGGGGGGGGGTATACAACCCTCAACTCCCCCCTTTGGCTATCGGTGTCCATGATTTTTAACTTCGAACCTCTTTTGTCCGCCAAAACTATCGTAGCGGTTAATATAAAGCTTCTTTCACCTCCAAAAAAAATAATTGCTCGGAAACTAAGGATAATTGAAAAACTTTATGGGGGAGATGGCCTTAATCTGGTACGCATCGGGAGAAAACGGAGATCATATTCGAATTCAGGTGGTCATTTTGCATAAGAATCACCCGCCATTATGTCAGAAGCATTTTGAAGGGTTTTTTTTTTTTTTTTTTCTTGCCGAACAGTGTTATTGGTAATTGACAGTGGATATTCTTAAATGTAAATAGGCGTTAATCTTGGCATTCTGTATTCTCCTTCTGCTGAAGCATTAATGGGATTTATGCTTTCAATTTTGACTAAAGTTGGTGGAATATCTTTTGAAGCGAATTCCCAATATCTTAGTATTCGCTTCTTTAAAGGCAATCGTTTGATTAGGAAGGATTCATTTTTGGGGGGAATTTTAGGTGAGGTATCTTTTATAGAAGTGTCAGGTGGGAGAATTTGTTTATCGAAATCTGGTCGTCTGACTATCTCCCATATGTCGTGATTGTAATTGCCGTTTATTTTTTTCTTTCTAAGTAATAGTTTTCTTGTATACGGGTTATAATCGCAATGAGAGGCCTTCATTCCGTTTTCTTGGAAAAAGCTTCACACGTTTCAGTTATTTTCTCGTGAGTGATAGTAGTACTTTTATTTGCTAAACTAATAGTAGGTTGGATGTTTGATTTTAACAGATTACATATATTAATCGAACTTTCTATGTTTTTCTGACTAAATCTTTTCAGGATAGCTAATTTAGACCAATCATTATTGTGTTTATTATTGTGTTTTCATTATTTATTGTGTTATCATTTTATTATTGTGTGGAGTTTTTTGGTTGAACGCCAAGTTGGCTCTACAGCATTGTGAGGAAATCTTCAATATAAGCTAAGCTTTAGGTTAACATTTAACTGTCTCTAATTATTGGTAGTTGTTGTTCACTTGCAAGGCACATAACTACCAACATCTACTGGAAAAAAAATCCAGTAGATGATGGAGAAACACCTCAATGTTACCAGTAGAGTTGACAGGTATGAAGGTAGTGACAGGTTTTAGTGTAAATACTGTGGGTATAACTAGTCATTTTAGATTCGGCGTTTGGATTGGTCACTGATGGATTCGAGAGTTGTTGACTTCTCTTAATATTGATGAGTTCCATTTTAAAACTTTTCCCATTTGCAGTAACCTAAAAAGAGTTAACAGAATAACAAATCACTAAACATATTTTAAATACTCTTACTTTTAGCATTTAAGTACTAAACTGTTGATCGGCAATAAGACACATATCTGACTTAAAACAACAATCATGCATGTGTACAACAATCATGAGGTGTATCTAAAAAAAATGTTTTTTGACTTCACATTTCCATTAGTGAGGGAAAATTGCCTGAAGTTGTTAGAGTTTACAAAATTTGTGGATCTGAGTTAAAATCTTTATTTGCTTCTACACTGTAAAAACGATTCAGAAACGTTCCTGGAAAATAATGGGCAGCTGATGTGATTAATTTCTGCCAGTAACAGAACATGCGAAAACCAGGAACGTTTTCTGCTAAAATTCAGTAACCTTCCTGAAATTATCTCGGAAGCTTTCTGAAAAATTCAGAAATCTTCCCGTTAGAAGCCAGTCGTGTCTCTGAAACTTTAGATTAAACTTAGGAATGTATAATATAACAGCTCGGCATCTTCCTGATTTACCAAGGTAGTTCCAAGAGCATTACCGGAAACATGGCCAAAGCTAAGCCAGAATTGCAAGTAAATGACGAGAATTTTACCCGCCTGCAATTCTTGCAAAGCAAAGTAGTCCACACTTATTCGCTCCCTATGGAAGCTTAATTAGCATGGACGGACCGTAATTGAACTGAAGCCGATGCACTCTATAAATACGTTTAGTTAATCTTTAAACTGGGAGCTAAAAATATTTTTGACAACAGTGAAAAGTCTGCATTCGTGCGACTTATAGCAATTCAGGAAACTTTTTGACACGGATACTTGATTTTTCCAGGAAGTGGGTAAAACCATTAAAATCCCGAAACGTAACTCGGAAATACTCAGTAACGTTTCGGAATTTTTTTACAGTGTAAGGCCGTTCATTGTACGAAATTCGTTTAATTTAGTCATTTATTCAATATTTTTCTTTTAAATAGGAAATCAGAAAAAATACCGTATGTTATTTTTAGTATGTGTGCAAGAATTTGTTAATATGAGTTACTATATTCAGTTGCCTGTATGGCCGTTCATTATACAAAATTTCTTTAATTTTTATAGTTTTTTTTCAATACGTTTTTTTTAAAATAAGAAACCGGAATTCTTATTACAATTGTTCCGAAATGTTTCGATATCCTGTGAACGTGTGTAATTTTTTTATTTTTCTGGATCAGCGTTTCATTTATTATGCAAAATTCGTTGATTATGTTTTTTTTTTTTTTTCAATAGTTTTTTTATTAAAAATTTGAAATCCCTGTTCAAATAGTGTTCAATAGTTTTAGTTTCAAATTCGAAGATACCATACGAAAAGTTTCAGCATGATTAAAACGAGAATATCAAATTTCTTATTAATATATATATTAGAGAGGGTCATTATTTATATGGGAATTTTTCCCCGGAATTCAACAAGTGACGGCCCCTAGTTTTGTGACACTATAATAAAAAGTAATCTGTGCAAAGTTTTAACTCGATTGATCAATAATAACACGTGCCCCTAGGAAGTTGAACTTTAACACTTTTGATAGTTTTCCCACAAATCTTCGAGTTTCTACTTCATACCCCGTTTATCGTTTTTCCTACGTTTGCAAAACATTTTTACAGTGAGCTAGCACTAAAATTAAAATTAATCTTTTTAATTACTTCATATCATCCAAAGATTTTACATTGAATAAGAATGAAATAGTGCTTTGTAAACTTTACTTTAATCGTACGCTTTTCTCACTGTATCTCAATTGTGTGCATTTTTTTTTCTGATAGTCTTGGACTGTCTGTGAAATAAATTGCTTTTTTGACTCATCTTTGGTAAATTGATTGTGAAATTCTTCGATTAAATTTGCTCATTTTTAAGTTGTATCATTCACAACATTCAGCATTTTAACGATATCTCTTCCCTTTAAATAGCTTCCTTCATTTTGCCATGAATCAGGATCAAATAGGAAAACATCTTTTGGTGTCTGTAACTTATCAAACAATTTTATTGACTTGTAATTGATTCTACAAAGAGGAATATCTTTACTGATAAAGTATTCCAAATCATCTACTGTTATTTGAAATTTTTTAAACAGTCATCAGACACGTTTTCCTTAACAGCAAGCATTTTTTGGAGTAGTCTTTTTCTATCTTCAAAGTTAATTCCTTTATCCAATACGGACAAAGCTACGTTATTCCCTAAAAAAGACAGGATTTGTTTTGGAAGGTTCTGAGTTTTCAGGATGATTCGAAAACAACTACTTCAGGATGGTTACTATCTTGTTGCGAGAAATCTTCCTGGTGTGCACATTAGCTGCCCATTATTTTCTAGGAACGTTTCGACTTTTTTTTTTATAGTGTAAGATCTAAAGTATTGCATGCAAGGTTACAAGGTTGAAAAAAAAAAAAAAAACTTACAATGTGATGTCAAAGGTTTCGCAACTGTTGCTTGGCACAGCAGGCTTTAGCACAGCCAGTATAACTGACTGTTTCAGATTAGATCTCTTGAAGAGTTTGGCCGCCGAGTACTTTTTGAGAGATTTGCCAAACCTAAAAAATAACCACAATGGGCCAGTATTATTCACTTATTTAAAACTAGCAAGCTATTGATGCAATGTTCATAGAGTGGACTCAATATTAAATGACTAAAGGAAAGCTAAGAGAGATGTCACGAAAGATATCAAAAAATGATAGCATAATTAGTTATAGTTTAATTTGTTACAAAGAAAAACTACAACTACTACACTAGCGGAGCTATGAAAAACTAGAAGTCTTTTACTAAGAACAATCAAGTCATTCAACAACAGTGGAGTCTTAAAAAATCGGAGTTAAGGAGTGCCGACAGAAGTGAAAAATTGAAATACATGTATTATTTTTGAATCGTCAAAATATTTTATTGTGCAGGAAATACTTTTATATGAACTACTACTACAAAATTATATTTTAATTTTCATGTAATGCGCTATTGTACAAAATAACTCATATTATTTTACATACAAAAATTGCAATCTATTGCTTATAACGTAAATTTACAAATGCATGAAATATGGAATTTAATTGATTGGTGTTCTCTGAAATGAGTACCAATGAAACTAATGAATTTTCTTTCCACAATTTCAACAACTCTTTCATTATCACCATTTTAATCATTATATTCCAAAACTGATATATGTTTATGGTAACTAATATGGGAAACAAATGAATTTTGGTTCGAATTTATTTCAATATCTTGTAAAAACTACACTAGTTGTAGTTTTATATTCGTTGTGCTAAGATTGCGATTATTGGACTTTGTTAAATCAAACTCTCTATTTGAAAATTCAATTAATGGTACAATTGTATCAGCAGCAAAGGTGATGATAAAATTCACACTTAAATTATTGACAAATCCAACTTGGGGCTTGATTTGGTAAAAATTCAAAATCAATCATGTTTTTAAAATATTAATTTCAGAATCTACTTATACGGAAAATATGCTATGAGAAACGTAGAAAAGGGAGGAGGGCTTTAAAAAGAATAAAGAGGTTAGTCGCACTGCCGCAAGGGGTGTTAGATTTAGTAATTTTGAACATTTTTATTGCAAAGTTGACAGAGCTTTTGACAAAATACAAAATAATTTAATTATTTAAAATAGTTATCACTATGAAGTAAAATATGCTTAATTGTGGCAAGATAAAATCAGCAGACACGCTTAATACTTTCTAAACTTAAAATACCATCAGAATTACAGCGGATGGTAATCAATCAAATTCGCATGGGGCTTCATGACTGCAAGCGATTTTAAAGAACCCGTATCTTTAATAGGGTCCACAGACAGCAGCAGATGCTTCTGTGACTACTTTTATTTTTCTTTCTGTAGCTTGAGTGTGGTTGAAAAAATTCCGGATAGCTGATAGATATCGTCGTAATGATTGCGGAGTTAACTATTGATTGTAAAAGAAGGCATCACGAAAGCGTTTAGTCAGTGGAGATTCACATTTTCCCATTTAGTCAAGTAGGCATAATATGTCACGCAAAAGTCAAGATCTAGTAAGTTGAAAAGACGGATGTCGTCAACTAGCATAGATATCAGGACATTTTCTGAACCGTATACCCCGTTTCTTTTGATAACAGGATCAATAACTTCCTTGACATCATTTTAAAAACTGCGCGAAAGAATGATTGATTTATGCAAATGCTGCGCATCATAAATTACAGATGGTTTCATTTTTGATCTTGAACCAAATAAGTGCTTATACTTTCATCAGGACTGTAGTTAATGTCACTAAAGTCTCAAATAGATTATTAAAATCTATACAGAGTCAGATAATTCTGTTCGCAGTTGTAAGCAATGTTGAGCGGCAAATATTTAAAGGACTTCTCTTACGTAGACTTTCTCATCAAATTTCCATTAATTACCATTGACCGGTGTTTAGATCTGTTTTGTTAGTCACTTCACGCAGCGTGACTTCCATAGCCACGAATGTAAATACAAATAGCTTACTACTGCTATAACTACAATAACTTATGTAAATACAAATTGCTCGCATCCAGCCAGCAATAGTCTTATTTCCCCAATGAAGCTTCTGGGCAGAGGCGTAGTTGCATTCACATGAGTGAAACTGGTTCACTATCCATTCACGATCACGTTTCGAATTCATCATTTTTCGTCAAGTTATTTATGTTTCGAATGATACCTCTTTTGACTACTGTCAAGTTATATAAAAGTTCAGTTGCAACCATTGCAATAAACTTTGTTACATCTATCTTATTGTCAACGGATGACAAAAAAAGAAAAAAAAAACCAATACGATGTGTTTTCCAATAATTTGCGACTTTCCGAGATTTACAGACACGTGACCAATTTACTCAGATACATAAAGGGAGTATTTACGAGATGAATTATTGAAAATACTTAATACTACTCAGCATTCAGAACTCGATAATGAATTATTATCATTTTTGAACATTTTAACTGTAGGAAAATAATTGTTCTGGATAAAAACAATATCTAACCGAAATTAAGCGATTTTCGATATTTTTACCGAAATTCAACTCCCTTGTTGCAGCATAAATTTTGAAGTTAAATTTTCCTTTATCTCCATGCTAAAAAACATCTTTTCTACATAAGTAGATTTGAATTAATGTAAATGTTTTTCTTAACCATATAGGAGCGATACACTCTATCGTACCTACAATATTTTTTATAATATCCTTATTTTAAAAATAAATAAATAAATTTTAGTGACTCTCTTGGAACTGTTATGCAAATGCAGTTTTTCGAAGAAAGATTCAACATGACTCTCACAGAAATGCATCCTTAAATCTCATTTTCGTCGTATGTGACGGATGACTTCGTGAAAAATGCTCCGATTAAGCTTTACGTCACACTGAAAAATATTTTCGTCAAATTGATTTAGGAAATAATCGTCGTAAAAAACTTAACTTCCTACCGATTGTAGAATCCTTGAATTTGAGTGATGCATTTTTGAGAGTGTAGAAACTTGCACTTTGAGTCATTATCCTGCATTCAATCGAAATCTAACATTTAATTTTGAAATAGTCGGTAGTGGTTTTTTTTTTCTTTAAGGTTTGAAAAACGGTTAACGAAAAGGAAGTTCTCTCATTCTGAGCAGTAAAAAATTGACAATTACAAGCCCTTGAAATTAAGTTTGTGATTTTTTCTCCTTTGCAGGAGGGGGGGGGGGGATTTGGTAAGACATTAATTTCTATCGGTTCGGTTGAAAAATCCATTTAATGCGACAGTTAACATCATACGCATAGTGAAATTTCGCTTTAGGTTCACATTAGTTATTCTCAATCTCAATACTATTTGAAAATTTATTGATTTTCAAGATCAATATGGCATACGCTGTTAAAATTGAGAATGGTATATGGCATCTTTTATGGTGAAACGTTAAACTACCAACGGCACCCATTTAAAGGTGACATTTGGCTCCCTCAGGTTCCCTAAAGATGCTATAGGGGCATCTGCGACTGGTGCACCAAAAATCGAGACGGATTACTACTGTAAACTCCCCCCTTTCCATTAGGCTTATGCCATTTAGGCTTTTCCTTAGGCTTTCCATTAGCCGTTCTTATGAAATAACAAGAGAAAATATGGAATGTTTAGTTTATATTTTAATGAAGTAAATCAATTCACCCTGTCAAATGTCTTTTTTGAACCGATCATTAATTTGCGATATAGTTAGAGGGCAATGCCCATTTACTTTTGGTAGTGAAGAGACAGTAGTCCCGCCTACTCCTTCGTACGAGCCGCCTATGCATAGGGTTCTACGACCTGGGTTGTAATGGTAGGGTACTACAACGTTTGACAGTGAAAGGTGCCATATGCGACCGCAGTTTTAACAGTGTATTTGTTGTATCGCTCTCTGTTGATTGTTTTGTAACTTTCATAGAATAGTATTTCTCGTTTCACAAGTAAAATTTCGGAGATTCGTTCATGAAATTTTAGGCATTTACATGAAAGCAGTAAAAATGCCCTATGATAAATAAATTTCTAATATTGAGCAATGTTAAATTATAACCAGATAACATAACATTCCAACTGTTTTATAACAAAATAATAATTAGATCTTAAAGATTAAACACATGGCTGCATCATTTATTATGTATAGTGTTGCCTATCATATGAAAGGGCAGAAAAAATGCCGTAATAAGAGACCAATTTCATGTCTTTATCATAACTACTTGTACTAAGTTTCAAGAATCCTTCTGAAGAATCTGAGAATAGTAAACATAAAATGTGTTCTTTTTTTTTGTGTTAAACCAGCATGAAATAACCTTCAAAAGCAGTATTTCTTTGCTGCGTCTCTAAAGCAAACGACGAAGATATTTTTCAAAAAAGAAAGAATCTTTCGGAAAAAAGACAGACAAAAGGATTTTCGTGAAAAGCAGAAACTCTACTCTGGGGGAGAGGTGAAATGATTGATGTATATTTGATTACTCGATGCCAACTGTCAAAAGGTAGTGGTCACGATCGTCTTTTAGAAAGTACTAATTTAGAAGACAATCGTCAGAACTGCGGAAGGCCAGCGAAATGCCGCACTTGAGGTCCAGCCCTTGCCTGGAGGTATGTATCATGATTCGTGCTATTAGGCTGGTTGCATGTTTAGCTCGTAGTCCGTTCTTAACAAAATATTTCCTTAATTTCTCGAAGATGTAAGGATAACCTCATAGATGTAAAAATAACAGTACCCATGCCGGCGCAAGGCGTTTTGGCGCTCTGGGCGAGACTGAAAGCAGCGCCTTTAGCACGATTTTGAGAGTCTTAGTTTTTTTTTAATGCTTTTTCTTGATTTGTCTTCCTATAGCTAAGGCTCCTATATAAGGGGAGCTAACGTATCCGACATTTTAGTTGCAAACGTGTCAGGCGAAAAAAATAGTATTTGTACAAAAGCCTCATTGTAGAAAACTGTTGCCCAAGCTTTAGATGTGTTGCCTGACTGATGTTTGATTATTTCATTCTGTAGATGAAGACGATTTAATTAATACAAATTAAAAACGAATAAGGTGTGAAAATGAGATTTATAACAGTAAACATTTCCCGATAGATTTTTGTTGAATTTGTGATCTAATTTATCTTTCTAGATTTACCTTTAACTGACATTTTACTCAACTTATCATTATTGTTTTACGACATAGCAACTAACGAATATTATAACATATTTTCAAATACTAGAAATGAGGTTTGATCCAACTCTCTCTTGGAACCAAAATGTCGGATAAGTAGCCTGTCCTTTACAAGGGACTCTACGTGGAGCAGTTGTATGCTTTTTACGTAACAATGCAGTTTTTCAAAAACTAAGAACGTTTTTTTAATTAAATTTTTATGTGATACATTTTCTTTTATTTTGAATCATAATAGTACTTCATCCAAAAAATTATAAATTCTTTATTAATTCTAAATGTTGATGTATGAAACAGATTAGTTTTTGTAGAATTTAGTTTATTTATGAATAAAATAATCACTTTTTATTGATTCTTGAAAAGTTTCATTAGTTGCCTATTCTGAAATAATCAATTCGCGTGTACTGGTGATATTGGTCATAAAATCTTTATTTTGATTACCACATCGTAATCACTATTTCTTTCAAATGTCTTTACCTCGCATTACCTATTCTAAAAAAACAACAATTATAATAACGGGTGCAAATTTCTTGGCCATTTCCATTCCATTCTATTTGTGGAAACAAGAAACCCAACTCGTAACATCTTATCGCAATTCGTGAATGTGAAAAACATAATTAAAAGTCAAATAAATGCTGGATTTTCTTTTTTTTTTCTTTTATGTGTGTGTGGGGGGGGGGATTGTTACGCATTTCTGGAAAGTTCTACTTAAAATTTGTGAGTCTAAGTATTACTCGATTTCAACTTGACCCAAGCGAAATGTACCATTTTCACCAAAACAGTGGAAAAATAGCTGCGAAAGTAAGCAACTTCTGTTAGATAAAATAATGTCTTCTATTCGAGGAACACCAATTTTGGTTACTATAATGTAATAGCTTAAACACCCTACGCGACAGTTGAAAGCAAACTATAAAAATTTACTGTTGTGCGCAATTTTTTTTTTACGGAAAATTCGCAAACAAATAAAGACAGATTGTATGTAGCCCCCCGCTTTCTAGGAGACACAAACGACCTTGAGCAAAAAAAGCCGGAATAATCCGATCACAGTAATAAATACTGAATCGTTGATGGTCCTTCCTTGGTCAAAGATTTCTTGACCACTTACTTTTCCTTCTCGATTTACAGAAACTTTTCTTTTTCCCAGAACACTGTATACATCAAGGAAGTTCAAATAAGAATATATAAAAAAAGCAAAAAATGTCCAACTTTGTTTTTTTTTTTTAAATATTTTCCAAATAGAAAATATATATATTTAGAAAGAAATAATAACATAATGATTAAAAAAAAAAGAAAAAAAAAAACTGGACATCTGAGTCTCCTTGCCCCCCTCCCCCTGATTCACCTCTCTGGGCGTTGGTCGCTTACCCTGTATGGAGCACGGGAAGAATATTTTGAAGTTTTACCATCATTATCGTTGTGTCTTGGTAGTAAAAAAAAATGTCAAGATGACATTATCATCAGGATAACATAGTATGTTCATTTCATTGAGACAAATTTTAAAGGAATTTTGACCCTTTAGGGTAGAGTACAAGGGTGCCAAACTAAGGGCAGCAGTGGGCATGTGGCCAGTACCGCTCCATTGAATTTTTTAGGAGAAGGATGTTTTTAGAAAGGGATTTTTTTGGGGGCATTTTTCTCTCTTTTGGTGTGTTATGTCACTGTTGATGTTCATGGTATTTGGAGGGAGAGGGGTCGAGGGTTGTGCGCAGTTGCTGTTGGGAGTTTGCCTTCTGGTTCTGCGTAGACATCATCTGCACAAATGAATGTTCGAAGAAGATCCAGTCCTGACTCCTGGGGTAGGTGACATGCGCCTCCGCCTAGGGCGACAAACTTTATGCTGGCGGCAAAAAGGAATAATTCAAAGATAATTTCAGGAAAGTTACTGACCTTTAGTTGAAAACGCTCCTGGTTTTTTTAAGATGGTTTTTGACAGAAGTTGGGCACAATAGCTGCTCATTGTTTTCCGGGAACGTTTCTGAATCGTTTTTGCGGTAAAAGTCCACTTTTCTATTATTAAAACCAAGTTTGCATTAGTTGTCATTGAGCATGAAATGCAATGGATTTTGATTTTTTTAAATATCTACTTGTCACCTTTTCTTTAAACTTGCCACTAATTTAAATCACTGCTTTTAGTACTCCGAATTTTTTTTGTTTCATTATACACTGTAAAAAAAAAAAAAAAAAAAAAAAAAAACGGCAGCTAATGTGCCCAAAATCTGTCCCTACCATAAGTCAATAACAACAGTCCCGTTTAAAGCCCCCCAGTCGTGTCTACGGAACCTTCAGGGTTAACTTAGGTAGTTACAATATAATTGCATGGTCACCTTCCTGATTCATCACGACAGTCGCAAAAGCAGTATTGCCAACATGGCCTAAGCAAAGACAGAACTGCAAGTAAGTGCGAAGAATTCGACTCACCTGCATATCTTACACAACTACGGAGCCCATAGCCTTATTCGCCCCCATTGGGAGCTTACTTAGTCTGATCGGACCGTATTCGTACGAAGACCGATACTCTTAATAAGTGCGTTCAGTGAATCTTTAAACTGGGAGCTAAAAATAGTTTTCACTACAGTGAGAAGTATGAATTCGTTCAAATGGATTGCGACGATACTTGATTTACTCTGAAAGTGGATAAACACCAGTGAAATCCCGAAAGGTTACACGGAAATAATCAGTAAGGTTTCGAATATTTTTTACAGTGTAATATTCTCGGTGAAAAAAATTGTTAAAACTAGCTTATTATCCGGCTTTATCCTGGTGCTTATTAATGTAACACTAGTCGACCCGTGCGGAACTCCGCACTGTGCTTCGAATCGTTTCATAAGGCATTTCGTTCTTTAAAAATTTCAAAGAAAGAACATTATGAAGAAGAACCGAAAAAGTAAACGGAAAAAAGTAAACGCACAAGAGACGGCATGTAATTTGAAGATATCAGTAACAAAACCACGCTAAATGCAACATTGTGATAATTTGATCATCACTCAATATTTGGTTGTACGTATTTTCAAATCAAACATAAATATCATTAAAAGTGTGGCTGAGTGACTCGTGAAAAAGCAGTAATTTTGCATATGTAAAAACAGGTTGTAGCAAATACAGTCCTGCCCATGTGAGCATCTGACGGAAAAGAAGAAACATTAAAGAGATATTTATTGGCACGGATTCGAACTGGCGCCATTCTGATTGACAGCCCGACACTCCAACAAACCTAGCAATTTCGCCTTCCTTTTCAAATGCTACTCATTGAAGGAATGCGGAATAAAAAACAGCAAAAATTTTTTTTGCCAAAAAAAAAAAAAAGTAAAATCATGCGTCTATGTTTTGTCATTAGCCAGCATGATACGATTTGAAATTATTCGTAAAACACGGAATTTGATTAAAGGAGAAGGAAGATCTCCCGTATACGGCTTAAATGCCCGCACATGTTTTTCTTTTAATTGAACACTTAAAATTCCAAGCCACAACTAGTTGAACTGAGTTCGTTTTTTAAGTTTTATTTTTCGAACGTAGACATTTTTTTTTTCAGCCGAAAGCAGAGGAGTAGAAAATGATTTATTACTAATGAA
Organism: Uloborus diversus; assembly: GCF_026930045.1. Classification (NCBI taxonomy): domain Eukaryota; kingdom Metazoa; phylum Arthropoda; class Arachnida; order Araneae; family Uloboridae; genus Uloborus; species Uloborus diversus. The sequence continues at coordinate 104,409,180 of NC_072740.1, read as the reverse complement.
GTTGATAATAATTTTAATGTTTTATATCGTATTCGAATAAATAATTAAAAATTTACTGGGTGAAACTCGTAGTTTCAATTTAGTGTAGTATTTTTTCATTTGTACAAAAGGTTTAACACTGCTATTAGAAAAATCTACATTTCAGCATACAGTGAAAATTTTTTCTGCACAAAAAGGATTCTCTTGAGGTAATTCTAATACTTTTTTATGCTTACATTATGCTTAGTTGTCTGGAAGGAGTCTAAGTTTTTTTTTTTTTTTAAAGAAGAAGAACACTCTTCGATTAACAGTCAACTTATCTGAATGATACTGTAGCCTGCATAAAGGAGTCGAAACACCAAGTAACATTCCCACTACATTTATTTTGTTACGTGTGATATCTGCTGTAGGTTATGAGTACCTGTAATGCGTAATATTAATGAAATTTGCTATTATGTCGGACAGCCCGAGCTTGCCCGAAGTTCAGATAGTTTATAGCCGAACGCTCTACCGGAAAAAACTTATCAATTCAACCGAAAAACTAAGTCCAGCGCTTTTAAGCTTTATTAAAAAAACACAGGTTATTTTTTTTTCTTGCCGAAAGCGAAGCAAAAAATTGAAAAATTGCATTAGAACTTAGCTTTAAAAAAAATTGCATAAGAACTACAATCTGCACAACAAGAAACAAAAAACGGGCTACAGAAATAATATATATGGATGGATAAGTTGACTATTAACCGAAGGGTGTTCTTCCTTTTTTTTTTTTTTTTTTTTTAGCTTTGACTCCGTTCAGTCCACTAAGCATAATACAAGCATAAAAAGGTACGAGATTTAAAAATTCAGTTACCAAGGAAATCCTTTTTGTGCAGAAAAACTTTTGCATTTATGCGGAAATATATATGTTTATCATAGCAGTGTTCGACCTTATGTCAAAGTGAAAAAATACTGCGCCAAATTGAAGTTACGTGTTTCACCCAGTAAAATTTAATTATTTATTTGCTCGTGCGCGAATACGATGTAAAACATTGAAATTATTATCAACTTCATTAGTAAGAAATCATTTTATACTCCTCTGCTTGCGTGGGGGGAGGGGGGTGCATTTTGTCTACGTTCGAAAAATTACACTTGGACACACGAAATATTACACACAAAAATGAACTCAATTCAACTGGTTTTGGTTTTGAATGTAAAGTTTTCGATTAAAATAAAAACATATGCTGCTATTCAAGCCGTAACGCTTAAAGCAACCCTGCTATGCGAAATTGTATCAATTTTTAAAAAATAAAAACACTTATTTTCAATCTAATTTATTATTTCTCTAGAATTTTTGTTTAAATCACTTCACGAGATCTTCCTCATTCCTTAATCAAATTCTTTGTTTTACGAGTAATTTTAAAGCGCATCATTATGGCTAATGCCAAAACATAGACGCATGATCTTTTTTTTTTGGCAAAAAACTTTTTTGCTGTTTTTTACTACACATTGCTTCAATGAATAGCATTTGAAAACGAAGACACAACTGCTCTGTTGGTTGGAGTGTCATGCTGTTAATCAGAATCGCGCCAGTTCAAATCCGTGCCAATATAAATATCTCTTCAGTGTTTCTTTTTTTTTCCGTCAGATGTTCACATAGGCAGGACTATATTTGCCACTACCCGTTTTTTCACATGAACAACTAATGTTTTTCTCGAGTCACTCAGTCACACTTTTAACGATATTTATGTTTGCATTGAAAATACGTACATTCAAATGGTGAGAGATGATCATATTATCATAACTTTGTACTTGACGAGGTTTTGTTGTTGATGTCTTCAAATTGCATTCCTTCATTTGTGCATTTACTTTTCTCCGTTTACTTTAGTCTTTTAACTTTTTTCGATTCTTCTTCCTAATGTTCTTTCTCTGAAATTTTTAAAGAGCAAAATGTCATAGGAAAGGATTCGAAGCACAGTACGGAGTTCCGCACGGGTCGACTAGTGTATGTAGATTAGTACTGAATATTCCGATACTTTACCTATATCTTTCAAGCTAGTTTTCACGTTATGCCGAATTAAGTCTTTTCTTAATTTACTGAGCAAAAGTATAGTAAGTAAGGCTTTTACTATAGACAATTTAGTAAGTACTTAATTTAATATGCATCTACTACTTCGGCCAAACATGCCATTATCACTCCCATATAATTTAAAATCGATTAAACTATTTTCATCTTTTAAAAAAATGATAATTTATTTTATCAAATTAATGAGTAAAAAAGTAATATCAATTGCAACTACTCAGCCACAGCAACGCGCGGCTGGGTCAGCTAGCATATGTATATTTTTTTATTTCGTTCTAACTACTATATAAAAAAATGAAAAATAAAAAATACCAAAAATTGGGTCAAATCTCTCTAGTTTCCCCTACGTTAAATGGAGTTCCAATATCTTGGTTATCGTCAAATCAAGCAACATTAGGCCTTTCCAGCATGGAATTTGAATTTATCGCAATTTCAAAAGTAGTAAAAGAAACTAATTGGCTTTGAAGAATCTTAAAAGATTGTAGAAATTTAGGAGTAAGTTTTCAAAAGCCTAAAGTTTATTGCAATAGTAAAAGTTATGTTTATTTTTTAAGAAACTTTGAAAATAAAAGAACTATACATATAGACACTAAATATTTTTCGTTGAAGAAACTTTAAAAGATGGGAAATTTGATTGCATTCATGTTTATGGAAAGAAAAATTTAGCTGATTTCTTGACAGAAAAATGACTAATTATTGTATAACAGTTCATAGATTCATGTAAAAGACTGTTTTGTTTCCTTAATTAAAATCATCAATTTCGAGTGTGAACAATCTTCGATCTGTGAAAATGATGGGGATATGTTAGACCGTTATTTTTATTTATTATTTTTATTTTTATTTTTATTTTTATTTTATTTATTTTTTTTTTTTTTGCAGCTTCTAATCTACTTTTCATTTTTTAAGTATCCTAAGTGTGGCAATTCTTGTTTTATTCGTCACTAGATTTTGTGTTGGTTTTAGGTAAATTTAATATTGTATATATGTATGTTAAAAATAAAATTTCAGTGGTTCTTGGCTCAGAAAAATTTTATGCTTCTATACTACTAGTTATTATCTAGTCCATGAACCAAGGCAAAAAAACACGAATAGATTTAAAAGCTAACAATAAGCAGCATTAAAAGTTACAAAACTAATTTTCTGTAAGCACAAAAAATTTTAGGTCATTCTAGTAAAAGTTTACAAACATAATAATTGATTTTAACACCAAGATAAGTTTCATGCTCATTGCATGTTTTTTTTTTTTTTTTTTTTTTTTTTTTTTTTTACAAATGAGGCAGTGAGAAGCAAAAAGATGAAAGTGCCAAAACTAAAATTTCGGAGTTGACCAGGACGAATGGTAGATGAAACTCATCTCTCTCTTGGGCAAGAGATGTTACTAGTAGCCCTGGTAAGTGCTGCTATACATCATGATTGAGAAAAATATTTCAATGAAAGCCTACCTAGGACTTCAACTTTAAAAGCGTTTCACTCAAAACTTGAAAATATCCACTTATACCCATTTGCTTAACGCTGCCTCAAATGTACTATTTAAATTCAAACAGTTAAAAATTTTGGGGTGTGTATGAATAAATGACTTACTCACTAATAATAAAGTATTGTTGTCACTTGTTTGCAATAGGAATTAGCTTATATATGAGGGAAAATGAAGTTTTTAGAATCAATTGCATCGCTTTTAAAAAAACTTAATTTTAAATACTTAGTTAAGCATAGAGAAGCATTAAGAGCATAAAATGTAACATACCTTAAAGTATTTAAAAACAGTTAGCAATGCGAAAAAAAAGCTCCCTTGAGTTAATCCGCAAATTTGTTTAGAACACTCGTACTAGAACCCCACAGGCCGACGTATCCGCCATTTTGGTAACAAAACAGCTTTGGATCCAACCTTGTTTCTAAAATTTAAAAATATGTTATAATAGTCTCTGGTTGCAATGTCGTAAAACAATTGATGATCAGTTGAGTAAAATGTCACTTAAAGTAAATTTTTAATGATAACTTAGTTTACAAATTCAGCAAAGATATATGCGGAAATGTTTACTGTAATGGACCTTATATCCGCACCTTATTTTTTTAAATTCATATTAATTACATCTTCGCAATTTACCGAATAAAATAATCAAACATCAATCAGGCAAAATATTTAAAGCTTGGGCACTAGTTTTCTGCAACGAGGCTTTTTTACAAATACTAATTTTGTCATCCGACAATTTAAAAACTACAATTTCGGATGAGTAAACTCACGGATTCCAACATTCAGATGGAATTAATATATACATTTTTTGACTTACACATTTTAAAAAGAAACAAAAATGTCTTCCCTAACATTGTTGCTAACTACGATAAAGAAATATTTTGCACATAAAATATTTAATTCCTTGCAGTAACACCCCTGAGTTTTACTTAAGGACACGAACTGCATTGAAATTTTAAAATGTTAGATGAACAGTTCAGTAAAATAAATTTCATCCGTGTTTAACTAACAAATAGTACATCTTTCTTCTATGCACTTAAAAAAAAAGCTGCTAGAAAACGTGCAAAAAAGATAAATTTTATGTGAGTTTTCTAGTTAGTACGAAGAAATGTCTATTACTAGCTAACTAAAGTAATAGAAAAGGCTTAATAATGTAACACAATGAAAAAAGGCACCGAATGCATCGATTTGAATGAAATCATTGTCTCACTGCATGCTTCTGCAATGCCAAAAAAATACCTTTATCTACATAACATTGAACGGAAAAAGTCAGGACCCCCTCCCCCCCCAAAAAAAAAAACATTTGTACATAATAAGAAGGACACGAAAATTGTCGTTTCAGTGAGAATTTCCCATGCTAGAACAACACAATACAGAACATAAATATTGTTAGTTAAAAAATCATGAACTTTAACGCCTACACACACACACACACACACACAAACACATATATATATATACATATGTTTTTTTTCTATATACATATGGTAGGGTGTCCCCCTCCCCCCTCCAAAAAAACGAAAGTCGGTTTTTCAAGACGCATACCCGCGTAGATTTTTCATTTTAAGTCAAAATACTTGAAAAAAAAGTTTCATTTTATTTGCACAACGGCAATCGTCTAAAAGCGTAAACCAGCCCTGCGTACTAAGCCGAATTAAGAAAAAAAACATTTTTGGAAGTTTGAAACTTTATGTTGATAAAACGTTGCCCCTATAGATCCACATGTACCACAAAGATACATCCAGCAGGAGGACTAAAATTTATAACCTTCTTCAAATAATTGATTTTTTCGATTTATCTTTTAAAAAAATACATAAACATTTAAATAAAATATCAAGTTCAAAAATTATTATCGAACGCATTTTCAAATCAGCATTTGCAAAATATTTTTGTTTTTAATTTACATATAAAATGAAAAATTTAACTAAAATTGAAAAAAATCATATTTTGAGTACCATGCAGGAGGCTTAAACATTGCAAGAGATCAAAAATTGTTATTTAATATTATCGACACTGATCATGTTTGTATTTTACAGCTTGATAACTAACTAATATAGAAAAAAAAATCATTTTTTTGAAGAAAATTACAAATTTTAGGCTTCCGGCTGGACACCTAAATGTTTTTGATTTGGAATAAATATGTTTGTGGTACATGTGGCACTGTAGTGGCAACCTTTTATCAACATAAAGTTCCAAACTCCCCCTCCCCCCTTTCCCAAAAAAAAAAACTTTTCGATTCATTCTAGTACGCAGTGCTGGTTCATACTTTCAAGCGCAATTCGGCATGAGCTGCCGTTGTTCAAATTATATGAAACTTTTTTTTTTTTTTATAATTGTTTTGAGCTAAACGGAAAAAAATATAAGAGGGTGTGTGACTTGAAAAATTGTCTTTCTTTTTTTTTGGACAGCCTTATATATGGTATATTTGAATGCTAATGTATGATATAGCACTTTGAAAGAATGTACTTTTTAAATAAAGAAATTATTTTTAAATTGCTGCTATGGTTCCGAAAATAACCCTCAACACAAAACAAACATTCAAAACCCGCTCTATCTGTGCATATTACAATCATAAGTTTAAATATTGAATATAACTACAGTGAAAAAAAACAAAAAAAAAATTCCGTTTAAATTTCAGTGAAATTAGTAGTATTTTTTAATATTTTTCTCAGTTGGAGGGGAATATGGGGCAAAGTAAAATGGTTAAGACGACTGAGTTTTTTCAAAATGAGCAAATCGGAAATTTGTAGTAAAAATTACGGTACATAAAGAAATAACATTCTATTTTATAATAAAACTTGCGTTGAAACAGTTTTTTTATTTTTGGCAGTAAATTTGAGTCTTCAAAAAGGTAAAGTGGAAAATTTTCACTTTTTTTCGAGGAGGAAAGTGAGGAATAAAATATTTTTCAAATGAAATATTTTTAATTCGATTATAAATCATATTTTTGATCAAAATAATCAGTAAATAGAAGGTTGAAAGAATAAATGAAAAGATAATGAAACAATAAACGAATAATTAAATAAATAAATCAATTTATCTATGAAGAATAATAAATGAGCGAGTAAAAGAGTGAACGGATAAAAAATATGTGAATGAATGAATAAATAAGTGAATTACTAAATGAAGGAATGTAAGTGAATTAATTAATAAATGAGAACGTAAGTGATTTACATTAAATAATTGAGGCAGTAAATGAAACAAACAATTTCACTTTGCCTCATCCACTTTGCTCCGTATGTAATAAAATAAAAACTAATTTCAAATTAAAAATACCTTTCCGTCGATTAATAATCGACAAAAGTCTATGAATTATCAATACTGGCAAAATGACCAATTACCGATTGCTGCCCACTCATTGGTGAATGATTTGAAAATACAATGATTGAAAAATATTTTGTTCTTCCTGAGTTAACGCACACACACATACATAAATAACTCTAGTTATTCGGTTTGGTGAGGCAGAGGCAAAAATGCCAAGAAACACTAAACTCTAAATCAAAAGCACGAAAAAAAAAGTTGCTTGTTATTAAATTATAATGTGTTACATAATTTTTAAAAATTGAGTTACAAATGCACTTTTGAATAATTCTTATTAGATAATTAATAAGACTAAAAATATGATAAACTACTATGAGAATGAAACGCACCTACAATTAAAAATAACACGTACTTATTTTTAAAACCATTAAATTTTGCCTTCCTACAGTCAAATCCCGTTTAAGCGAAAACTGCTATGCTTAAATTTTTGTTATAAAAAAAAATTCTTTAGATCCTAACTTATGTTGACATAGGGTTATAGTAGTTTCGGTATAGCGAAATTTTGGTGCAACGGAATGCCTTCTCTGGTACCATCAACTTTTTTTCAAACGGGATTCGACTGTATTCTAACTATTATTCACTTACATGATACACTAAAAATATATTTTTACATACCTGGGATTTTTTTTTTAAAGTTTTCCACGGACAATGGTAGACAATACCGGGAATAGTAATCTTCTTTTTCGGTCACATGTTATTGTTTTGATTTGAAACTTTGGAGCAACTCAAATACCTCAACCGTCTAAGTGGTAAAATCACGGTATTTCCGTTTGTCAATTGCTAGGGCTAGACAAGTCGCTCACAGTCACTTCTTATTCTGCTGATTAATATATAAAAGCACTTAAAAAGGCGGTAAACACGGTATACGTTCCAAACACAATGTAGACGCTATGAACACTCCAACTAGACCGAACACTTCAACCAACTAAACGGAGATACAAGACATTCTTTCGAACGGAGACACTCGTTCTCTCCAATATCTTTACCCCAACTAACCAAATTCTACTCTCACACGATTATTTATATCCAAAACTTTTTTTTTTCAAATGGAGCAGAAGTCGACTAATAAGCAAAAACAAAAATCATCGCATCACATCCTGAGTAATTTGCAAAGATAGTGAAGCACATAGGTGAATGAAACCAATTTTATTTCTTTCTAAAGGTAGGTGAGGCAACGCTGCACTTTGTTTTAAAAAGTGCAATCAAGAATAACGATTTCCACGAAGAAATTTAAAGAAAAAGAACACAAACAGGTAGATCAAATTGCTCCCACAGTATCACTCACTGGACAAAACAATTTTCTTAGTTCTATCCTTAAAAATGTGTTTACGATTTGTGAGTTAATAACGCGAGCGAGCTTTCAGCATCGTTTCTTTTACGTTCTTTGTTCTCTGATTTTGTGGTTTAAATTGTTTATGTTTTTCATTTCACAAAAATAAATTAACTCTCTGTTTGAATTCGTTTGCGTCAAAAAATATTTGACATACCAATGCACTTGGCCATCTCAGGTTTTGCTAGAGTCCCTTGAAAAGGACAGGTATGACTAATCTGACATTTTGGTTCCAAGACAAAATTGGATCGAACCTCGTTTCTAGTATTTAAAAATAAATATTTGCTGGCTGCTATGTCGCAAAATAATTGATGATAAGTTGAGTAAAATATCACTTAAGGTTAATCTAGAAAGATAACTTTGTTCACAAATTCAACAAAAATGTATCTGGAAATGTTTTCTTTAATAAACCTCATTTTCACACCTTATTCGTTTTTTATTTATATTATTTAAATCTTCTTCATTTACAGAATCAAAAGTTCAAACATCCATCAGACAACACCACTAAAGCTTGAGCACCTAATTTCTGCAACAAGGCTCCATTCTCTGTGCTTATGCTGGAAAGAACAGTAAGCTTTCATGTATCCCAAAGCAAATACAACCATCCAAACTAAGACAGAAAAGTTTTTAAAAATTTGAATCAAAATAAAGCTTAAAATTGTGGCGTCTTGCGGTACGTAGTTACGTAACTATAAATAACTCATTTAATGTTACCGAAGAAGGAGCTATATCGTTACTAGAAAGGTTTAAAGAATACCATAGTAAGGAAAAACATTGATGCTAAATGGGGATTTCTCCATCGTCATTGGGATCTATTAGATTTTACCTTTTTAGATGATTCGAAGAAAATAATGTTATGTAATGCTACTTCTTTAGTGGCGGGGAAATCATCTACAGACTTTTAAACATGTAAAAAAAAGTTACATGGAAATATTTCGGCGTGTTAGTAGTAGTTTAGATGTCCTAACGTTTGTCTGTTACCAAATGTATGCTCATATGCCGAATTCTGTGGTGAGGAGTGACCAACCGGAAGGGTAGAAAAAAGTTTTTCTTTTAAGTGCGTCAGATATTCTCTCAGAAGGGATATTAAATGATACCTTAAAAAATCATCTTATTTAAAAGGCTGACGTTTCGGGAGTGACGCAAGCTCATAGCAAATTTTGAAAAAAAAAGAAAAAAAAACCGTTATATTGAAATATTCGTGCAATTAATTTTTTTGCAGATGGTTCAGCTTGATGTTTCAGTCATGGTAGTTAAAAATGTGACTATTATTTAGAGGAGCATTATCAATCTGACAGCAGGGTAAATATCGCCGGACATACCTACTACAAAATTAAGTATTTTGTTTCCACATCCAATTCAACAGCCATCTCTCTGATGTCAAGCTTTAACAGCACCGCGTTATTTTGTAATGAGATTTAAGTGCTTATTGTGCATGATTTACACTAGCTGACCTCTCCAAGCTTCACAGACGATTTTTATTCTCAACCGCGTTTGAAGAATGTCAAGACAACTTTTTTTTTCTTTGCAACATTGTGACTTCAACACCCTTAAGTTACACTCAAATTAATAGATTTTCTAAATGTACATTTATTAGCTAGAAATTAGATCGCCCTACCTTAATCTGACGCACTTCAGTATTTCTGATGACCAATTTTTCTTTTTTTGCTAATCTGATCTCCAAGACGCATGGCCCTGCCAAATTGTATCCTCCATTGTTCATCATGCATGCTCATGTAAATCCTTAAAGAAATAAGCTTCTTAGGTTCCACTATTACCAACTTCGTAACAGTTTTCAAGTTGACCAGCAGGTTTTTATTTTATTTATTTTTTTTTCTGTGTGGACTAGAGTTTATCAATATTTTTTTGACCCGCGGACCTACAAGTGCTTTTCAAAAAAATCGCGAACCGGTGATGTTTCTTTTCCTTTTTTTTTTTTTGTAAAAAAAGAACTCTAGTGTTTACAAACCGTAAAACACATGAATTTGTTTTTTACAGACTGGTGATCACCCCCCCCCCCTTTTTTTTTCTTTCCTTCTTTCGTTTATTGCAAAAAAAAAAATCGTCGACCGTAACAAAATTTGAGAAATTTTTTTTCTAATGGCTGATGCCTTATTTTTATTTTTATTTTAAATTAGTTTTCGTTTTGCCTTTCTTTTTTTTTACAAATGACAGATACTGCAGTCCATATTTTATTTCTCGAGCTTCATGGGACAGAAGAAAAACTCGAGATGTTTTGAGGTACAAAGGTTTTGATACAGTCACAAAAATAAGCAATTGGAGCAATGGCAAGGAGTTAACATGTTTTTGGGCTTTTCTATTGCTAAGAATTTTACTCTATGATTTAATGTGATTCTAATTTTAATGCTTATAACAATAATAAAGTTATGCGTAACATTGTAGACGAAGATTATCTTTTGACGATTGTCGTTCAAAAACGTTGATATTTTTACTTTATTCACAATCGAAATAATTCAATTAGAATGGCTAAAACCTAGAGAGACACAAAATAACTGATCTCGGTGATTCGTAAATATAACTCACGAAGCTTTTCTTTGGTTCACTAATCCGACCAGTTGGTGTGGATGGATTTTCTGCAAAACCAACCATGCGCAAAATTAAAATATTGTTTCTAATGTTTTAGTGGCGAAAGCAATTATTCGAAGTGCAATTGTTTACATTTAAAAGTTCGTCGAAGTTCAAAGAGGGGGGAATGAACAGGTAGAATTCCGAAATAGAATTTGATGCGAACAAGAAAAACAAACAGATCGCCGAAGGAAGTCAGTGTCCCCAGATAAGTCACATTCAAAGAAATCATCGAGGCACAGGATAGAAATGAATACAATGTACACAATTATGAAAATTTAAATTTTAATATTGGGTATGAGAAATCAATCAAAAAAAATCTTAACTTTAAAATTTCAAATTTTTTAGAAATCATGCCGTCTTAAATTAAAAAACTTTAATTCATCCTTGGTTAGTGATCGATTTTTGAAATTCGTTAAAAACCATTTTTCTAAATGATGGCAGTGCTTTATTACACACAGTTTCTTTCGGGAACTACATAGTTGTGAAATAGCTCATTTTAAATAGAAATGCAAGCACTTTAATTTTAAATGTAACTTGAATACATGGCAATAAGAAATGCTTTTCCACAAAAATTTTAATTTGAATATTCAATTTTTTAAGATAGTGTCTATTGAAAATTTTGAAAAACAATATATGATTTTTAATGCAATGTAACGAATCTATCCTACTACTAGAGGCCCGTCCCGAACTTGTTCGGGTTGAAAAATTATCTGTCTGAAATAAATATTATGTACATATTTTGTTTTTAGAAATCATGGTATACAACATTTTTTGTTTTGTTTTTATGAGGTTTTGAAAAAATTATTCACTTCATTTTTCTAATTAAGACAGACGAACCTTTACTTCCCCAGGAACAATATAATATTCTTAAATGCAACGTCATAATGCACATAATAGTATGTTTGACCTTCAGTGTTGATGATGGTGATGAAATGAGCAATTCATTAAAAATTGCAGTTACTTATATTGGCAATAGAAATGTGCAAGAACCATGGGTGAATTCGAGGACTATAAAGACCTGCTGCTGATCCAGTAAGAATAGTACTCTAAATCATACTAGTCCATTTTTAGTTTACTTTCGGTTTCATTTCCATTGTGTACAGAAGACAAATTAAAGTTTAACAACGAAATTATTGGACTACCACTTTTAATTTTAATAGCATAAATATAGGTTTTTTAAAATGTTCTTAAGAGCATACAGAATTCCTAAAAGGAGACGACTTTACTTGAAGTGTATCTGCAACCGTTCATTTAGGGAACCACAGGAATAGTTTGATTAAAGTCATCGGCAAATGCGAAGGTGTCACCCCTCTCATAATGTTGGCTCAACCTTTTAGTTTTTTTTAGAGTTCTATCCATGACTTCTATATTGAAACAGTGGCTCATGGAACATCTATCCTGCATCATGGGTCTAACCTATTGAAGATGCTTTGCAAATGGCCCATTTTTTTTCCTTGTGAACATCTAGAACGGTCAGTTTTTCTACCACTATGCAAAATTGTTGCAATTTAGTTAATATTAATTTTAAAAAAAACTTTCGCATACATCCTTAGTTTGCTTGTTGATTTAGGCCAGTGCTAAGTTTATTAAACTTTTTTCAGTTCCACTAGGAATGCCGATAAACATTACTTTGCATTCTGGTAACATAAACAGTAGCTGATCGGTTACTAATTTGGTTGCGTGATTACAAACGTACTCGTTTAGTATGTTGCAATCATGTATCAATCTCGTCCTTACAGAATCGTTGTCGTTGATTCTCTGCAGTGTTGGCAAACAAAACTTCCCTAATGACTCTTCGCTTCATACAACCATGGTCTTTTCTGTTTTACACTCTCCTTGCAATCTGTCGTCACAGATATATATTTTTACTGTTTGCCATAAAGCAAAAAGATGAAAAAATTAATTTAATATTGAAATTGTTACAAAAAATTCTCTGAGTTTAGGAGCGGAGTTTGAAAGTTGTATGCATCAAGTAAGGTTAGCTTCAAAGGGTCCTCTAAAAGTTCGAGTCCTATTCATGCTGCTTGATATGTTGGCCAGATCTGTTCATTAGCTGTAAAAATACTTTGGAAAGGTATTGAACTCCGATAATGTCAAACATAATTCTTAAATGAAAAAAAAAATTGATTAGCAAGTGGATGAATATGGGATATTCTATTTAGAATTGAGTTTTTCTCAATCCCAGGATGTCATTCAACCTCTGAAACTCGTTTTTGTCAATAAACTTTTTTTTTTTCACTTTTTTGTTTTCGCAATTTCTTTCGGATGGAATATTTGCAAGCTATTATTTCGTTTTAAACGCTTTGATACGGTCATCATAACAATTTTTCTCCAAATCATTTTTATTTCTTTTTTCCTCATCTTTAATAATTTCTTTCGCATTGAATGTTCGTTGTTCATTAATGTTTTAAATTTTAACTGTAAATGAACAGAAACTATGTGCAATTACTCTTTTACTAAAGAACTTTCTAAACAAATTGAACTTAAGTGATGTCATCAGCCGATGTTTTTTTTTTCTTTTTTACTTTAGTATGCATATAATACCTGAAGTAATGTATACAAATTCGCAAATTTGAGAAACACGGCCTCGCATTCTTACACAGCGTTTCATAGTTCTTAAGCTAACAACTTTATTCCTGCTCTACCTCCGCATATTGTTCGAAGACGACATTTTCCAAATCTAGCTTCTTCAGCAGAATTGGTTTTCTCTTATATAAGAACAAAACAGTACGGACGTACTGGTAGTAAAGATCACTTATTAGTTTTACAAATTAGCATAAAGACATATATGCATTATGTATAGTCTATGTCAATCAGTAAAAATGCACCTTTCATATAGTGCAGGAATTTTCGAAATAGGTTCAGTGTTTCGGAGATTACGGAAACATATAGACATGCATAATCCGCTCTCTATCTCTCTTTAAAATATTAGTATAGATATCACTCTGCAAGAATGTGTCTTTCATGCCCCCGATACAGATTACCCGAAACATATAAACAACAATGAGACATGTATTAGTATAAATTGAAAAAAAAAAACCTTCAAGGGGTAGCCCAAAGGCATGCAAAATAATAACTTTCAGAAGCACGGATTAATATCGTCTATTCGCACTACTTGAATTCAAATACTAATTTACTCGAAGCGAATCTCAGTTATATTCGTTTAAATAAATTTTGATGCATAAACATTCTGCAATTCTTAATGGTTCGCAATATCCAAGGCTAATAGAATGCTATCTACTTTATCATCTGCAGCCTCAAATACATGTAAGGTTTTTGGCGGTTCTATATGCTGACATCGTGGATTTTTTCCCCCCATGCGTTTTCATCCCTCAGCAGTCAGTTCAGAGAAAATCTTCGACTCTTCTGTCACTGCGGGTGCGAAGAAAAAAAAAAGTCGGTGTATGTTTTTTTAATTTATAATAATGAAACGCTACGAATCATAAACTAGTGGTGAAGACAAATGATTGGTTAAAAAAAATAATACAAGCACATATATGAATAATTTGTAGCCTATTTCACTCATTAAGAATGCACCTTTCATATATTGAAAGAATTTTTCAAATAGTTGCAATGGTTCCGAAGATTATCTCGAACATATAAACACACAAGAATCCGCCCTCTCTCTTTATAATATTAACATAGATTTTCCATTTGGGACCCTGAAACAATCCACAGTTACAAAGACGTTTTAGCAAAAATTGTCCCCTTTAATATTTAACAAATAATGTTGATCAAATCGTGTGCTTGCAACTTTTTGTTAAGTCAAAAAACCTTTCTTGAGACGTGGAGGTCCACTGCGCGTGACACCTATCTGATCGCTGAGACTCCAAGTTGATTCCAGAGTTTATAAAAAATATAAATACTTTAATTCTGAAAAATTTAGTCAATAAATCCTAAATTATATTTCATCTATATCATTTGAACGAAAATAGGGCCTATATTATGGGGAGAGGCCAGGTAGAGCAAATTTTATACAAAATGTGGCGGTATACTGCTTTGTAGGAACAGCTTTTAATAAACCTTAATTTTATTGGCTGCTAAAAATTAACCTCAATATGAATATTTAAAAATTAACTGCAATTATTGAGTGTTATAACCAGGAAACCATATGCTTATTTTATTTCATACTTTTTAGTGAGAACCAAGTTTAACGATATAGTTTTTAAGATTTAAAAAGCAGATATATTTTATTGGATCTTTTGGATTCGCTTCTTCACTTATTTGAGTTTACCGAACACTCTTAGAAGTTTCTTCCCGAGCTATGGGCCTCGACTTGCTCAAGGGATACATCCCTTAGATTATTTTATACCTGATTATTCAAAGAGAAAAATATAATAATATTTTTATTTGAGAATGATTATTTATAAAATATTAGGTGACAAAACCGTTTGCTGACAGTTGCTATTAGTTAAAGAAAGTTGAAAAAACAAGCAAATTAGGGGACGCGTTACGTAGCTATTACAGAAAGTTCAAAAAACCACGACGCCAGCTGGTTGCCAATAATTGTAATTTTCAAACTATAGGCTTTTATACATGTAATCGAACCAAATGGTAATTAGTTTTTTTTAATGCAAGAAGAGTTCAGCGATAATTAAAGAAAAAAAGAAGCCCAGAATCGGAGTCGGCATGTTTTCTAACGACTCTGACTCTTTTACCTCAAATCTGTCGAACTACGACTCTTCGACTCCCACTCCACAGCCCTGGACAGAAATGTAGCTTAGCACAGTGCAATGAGTTTATATGATACATTAATGAAAATTTATATCAGAATTCTGCAGAAGTATTTTTTTTTTTTTTTGACGAAAGAGCGAAATTGTTTACCGTCTCTTTGTCGACGCAAATATATTGTTCAACTTTTCTTTAAAATATTGTAACTTTGCTTCCTAATACTTATAATTATTTACTGCTTTAGAAAAATAAGAGAGGGGACAGTAATTTCACAATTATTGTCCGCACATTTTTGTTTTGCAATGAACAACTTCGCTCCAAAGCAAATTAGATTTTATTTAAAAAACCTAAAGTTAAAAACAAAGGGTTGAAAAAGATCAAAATCTTGAGCTATACGGAAAACACATTTCGTTGAAAACCTCCTCCTACCGTCGCTAATTTAATAAAATTAAATTAACTCCGTAAAAGTCGTTTCTCTACCAGCGTAGGAAAAATGAAGAGAAAACAACTTGTTGAATGTTGAAAGTTTTCGTTAAGCTATTCAGTTCAAACTACCATCAGCAAAATTAAACAATGTGACGTTTTATTAAATAATTTTTTTAACTTTGTTAAATTAAATAGTATACCGTCTTGAGTTTTTCCATCAATAATTTCAGTGTTAACATGCTTTTCTATGTTAGTGATGTTAAAATGAGAAACATTGAAAGTAGCAAACACATTTAAACTGTTTTTTTTACTATAATAAATACTATTAAAGTAGTATGTTTTTGTTCACGTGCAATTTGGGAGCTTAAAAGATTCTGTTCTTGGTACTAGGAAGGTAATGAATGCGAAAAAAAATATAATAATTTCATAATAATAATGTATCGGTACTTTTATTAGACTGCAGCGAGGGCTGCGCGCAAGAATTCCTTTATACAGGATTCCTCTCACGCAAAACCATCGCCGCCTGCGGCTACAATGGGCCAATGTGCATAGAAGCTGGCGTGCTAATTCGCAGCAGGTCGTCTTTTTTGACGAATCCCGCTTCAATTTGTGTTACCATGAGGGCCCTTCGTTTCAGGCGCTATGCCGGTGTACGGTACATTCCGGAGTGCATTATCAAACGCCACAGTGGACGAACACCCGGAGTTATGGTCTGGGGTGCCATAGCATATCATGGAGGATCACAAATGCTATGAATTTGGGGCAATTTGAACAGTGCCCGATACATAAACGAAGTTTTACAGCCCCAAGCTGTTCCTTTCCTGCAAGGATTGCCAGAGGCTGTATTCCAGCAGGATAATGCCCGTCTACATGTCGCCAGGACTGTCAAATCTTACCTTGAATCGAAGCAGGTACAGCTTCTTCCTTGGCATGCATATTCCTTGGATATGTCACCGATTGAACATGTGTGGGATTTCGTTGGGCGGCGTCTCGCTCGTGATCCTCGCCCTGTTGCTTCGACAGACGAACTTTGGTTGTGCATACAAACAATATGGAATGCTCTTCCGCAGGCAGATATTCAAACTTTGTTTCACTCCATGCCGAGTCGTGTAGCAGCTCTTATTGCGGCGCGTGGCAGCTACACAAAATACTAATTTCTATCTATTTTTATTGTTTGTTTGGTTTGAATATGTAATCATTTATTTGTGCCATTACCACTCAACTGTGTATTAAATTTCATTCAGCTATGATGCTTCCTTCATTGTGTTGCAATTTTCACAAACAGAAGTGTATACATCGCTCATTTTGAAAAAGAGTGCCACAGTACGAAATTTTTCATTTTTTTTTCACTTAAAGTCCTTCAAAGGACTTTATCTTCTTTGGAAAATAATTACAGAATTTTTGTTCTAATATTAAACACTGGAGAGCGCAGCAAAGTTACTTTTCATAATGCAAGTTGCCTGAAGAGTTCAAATTCAAACACTTCTCCTGTAAAATTTCGTTTTCTCTTACTGTGGCACTCTTTTTCCAAATGAGCGATATGTTAAATAAATGAAACTATGATACTTTTTCTAAAAATAAAAATGAATCTAAGTTTTTAAATCATCGTGAGTTTTTAGCTACAATGAAAATTTCCGGTTATACGAAGATAGAACCTCGATATATTACACCTCAAATTCGTCCATTAGACATCACAGCTGCATACTTTTAGTATACTTACGACTGTACCACATTACCTTACTTTCAAAATATCACAATGGAAATAAAATCTGCAGTCCTAGCATTTTAAACGTTTCTGTTCATGTTCCGGCATGAAAAAAATCACATTTTTTTTTTTTTTTTTTTTTTTTGCATCAAAATTAGCGTTACTAATAACTAAAACTTTTCCCCTAGTGTAGAAAAAGAGTCAAAATCACCAATAAATTTAAAAAGTTCTTTAGCATTTTTAGGATAAATATACAAATTGAAAATATCTAATGATATCAAACAAACAATTGCCTCTAATTTAAACATAGTGATTTTTTCGAAAAATGGTAGATGTCTCTGTTGTACAAAACGTGCTTTAAATATTTTAATACATGTAACACGAAATAATACGCTGAAAATATCTGAAAGATTTGAGGGGAAAGAAAATTCAAAGTATATAAGAATAACAACAGACTTCATGGAGATGATGAAACTTGTTTTGTACAAACTAGGTTTATTTGCCTGCCATACGAGTATTTACACCCATGTGCCGACTACGCCACGCACAATATCGGTGCCATAGCTTCTTATCTGCGGTTTATTAATCGGGCGGTGTATCGGTGCAATGTCAACTTTTTTAACCTTTGTTTCTGCACTCAACTTGCTTCTCTTTAAAATCGGGAACGGAGTCTGGGTTCCTCGGTCTGAGAAGCCCGGATTAGGTTCCGCGTTCTTCGCGGAACTCTCACACTGCAGAACTCCTTCTGCATCTTTTGGATCCTCAGGATCTTTAGTTGACGATTTTCCACACGGAAACCAAAAGCATCCTGGCCGATCCCTAGAATTCAAAATAAAATTATAAATCAACTTAAAGCATGTGTCGTCTATCAAGAAATCCTCAGTGTTCTAGAGTTTTTTTTTAGAATAACAAAATAAGTTTTAGAATACTAATTGATCAGACGTAGGAGAAGAGAATTTAATGTCAGTTTCGCAATATTTAGAGATTCAACGTTAATATTGTAGATATTTGTAGGATAAAGCTCCATGAAAGTCTTTTATGGTTTATTATTATTTTTTTTAGCCTCTAAAGACACTTGCATACTGTATTTCCATTTTCTTTATAGGTTTCATGTAATAATTGTTTTTTCTTCCCTCCAGATTTTCGGCGAAAAAAAAGAACCTTTAAACAAGGCTAAGTGTGTTTGAAGTAGTAGTTTGCCAGCTTCCTCATTGCTCTAAAAAGCTCCAAAAGCATTATTGCAACTACGATCAACACTAAGTTGATCGTAGTTGCAATAATGCGTTCTTGTTGCAAGTACCACATTTGCTTGCAAAGCTACGGAAAGCTGAGATTTATTCGCTCTCTAAGAGCGTTGTAAATCGGGGCAAGCAGCACACACTATTAGCCGATACACTGAATAAATACGTTCAGTGAAACTTTAAACTGGTAGCTAAAAATATTTTTCCCGACAGTGAGACGGCTGCATTTGTGTACGTTATTCAGAATTTATTTAACAAACGTATTTAATTTTCACAGGAAACTGGTTAAAACCTGTAAAAACCCAAAACGTTCTATTGAAATTTCCAGTATCGTTTCGGAATTTGTTTAGTGTTCGAAAGTGTCCCTCTCTACGTTGAGTGGCAAGATGTCTAAAAATTATAAGCGTACATGAAGTATATATTTTCTCTAAATTGAATATAAAGGGGTACAATCCCTTTCTTTTGAGCATTTTAGTAATAAAATTAATAATTTAAAAAAGTAAAATATTTAACAGCCCTACCAGGATGAAGTGCGCAATGCACATCAGGCGTTAAACCACTTTTCCGCTACTGGCGAAGAAACTAAGAATTGAAATTTAAATTTAAGATCAATCAATATGTCACTAATTAGAGCTTCAATATTCTCCAGGGTGAAACATTTGGATAATTATTTAAATAAGTTCAGAGCAAATGTTGACTGCAAGTTTTTAAACGAAAAAAAAGTGCCTTTAGAAACATCAAAGAAGAAAAAGGATGACAGACAAAGGGGTTTTCAGACATGAAAAGGCTTTAAATTTTCTCTAATTACTCAGGTCTGCAACCTAAAAACGGCATGGGATTTTTTTGCTATTTTATATAGGTTTTTACTCACTGAAGCCGGAAAAAACGGTAAACAATTTCTGTCACGTCATTTTTTTTTCTTGACATTATACACAAGTTTTTCAGGAAAACTAAACCCCCCTCTACAAAACCATTGTATAACGCATATTAGCTGCTTACAAAGCTCAATGCTGTAAGATGAGTTTAAAGGTCCATTTCTGACCCTCCCATCTCACGTATTTTCCCGAAACATTAGGAGCAAATGGTAACTGGGTGAACGAGTTCACGAGGATGTCCGTGATATCAAAAAATGGCATCAAAGAAAATTTAATGTTAATATTCTAGCTGATTATCGCTAGATGATAAAGCGGGAAACGAAAAATGGTAAGCGAGAAAGCGTGTTTGGAGAAGCATCAAAGAAAAGAAGAAAAAGTTTCACAGACAATAAGAGTATACAGAATGAAATGTAATATGAACGAATTGTTTGTTTGTTTCGAAGAATAATATGTTTAGTTTAACGGTAATAAATTTAGAGTTTTTTCCATCGCTAAGATGATATTTTTAATATTTTGCACCGCTATTATTCTCTTAAAAACCGTATGTAATGGGGAGAAATTTAGGTTATTTTTTGGATTCAGCACCTTTGAAAACATAAAGATTACCAATAATATCCCATGTTGCTGGATTTTTTTTTTTTTTTTTTTTTTTGCAGGCATGTGTTTTAAACACCCAAGCGTTTAATAATTTCAAAATGCTGTCTGGATTTGAGGAAAGAACTTTACGCAATATAAATATTTGTTCTGAGATACATAAAGTAGTTTTTTTTTTTCTTCCGAAAATTAAAAACGAAAACAGACACAAAATCACTTGTGCGCAGTTTAAGTGAATGAGTAACAATAAGTAAAAGTGGCACTTTCAATTATGTTCTTTCTGTGCTCTTGTGTATTAATCACTTAATACACTTGCAATTGTCTGATGCAGGGAAAAAATTACTGGCAAATTTGCATATGCCCGTGTCTCACATGGTTGTCTATAATCACACGTTATTTTATTTCTAGTGGTCGTCTTAAATCGTTTTAGTAAAGATAGGTATGCTAGATTAAAACTAAACTTATTTACCACGGATGGCTCTGGTATGCACGTGTTGTGTGAGATACGTAGTGCCTTTTAATGCTTAGCTACAGGTTTGTTAGGAAGTCTTTGTTATGAAGTAGTTGTTTGGGGAAAAGGTGATGTGTTCATTTTTATTGCGGTATGTTTGTGAGTATGACAATTTGAATTTTTGATCTCATTGAATTTTATTATTTCAAAATTTAAAATAAGCATGTAATTAGTGATTGCAATACCGAACCTAAATTGCAATACTCTTATTCGGTATTTTTTAAATCGTGATACAGGAATACTGGCATTAACACCGTTAGGAATTTTTAAAAAGGGATCAAAACATATTTGTTTTGTTGCCATATGTCATAAATTTAGGCATAAAGTTCTTTAATAATAAAAAAAGTGTACTGTGCTTTGGAATATGCCACAATATCCTTGTTTATTGTCGAAACATTTTCACTCGAAATTTCGTGAAGAACCACTGCATTGTCACCGCATCAAATGGTGAATAAAGCAGTTGTTGGTCAACTGTCAAGTTAATCGATAAATTCGTTGTTGTGTGACAAATAACTTGCGAACTGCAGTGTTGGGATGCCAATATCCCTCTAGTGATTCGTTTTCCAGTGCTATTTTGTGAATCACCACATACTTGTGCCTCTACTTCTACAGGACTTACTCCTGTAGTCCTGTGGATATGTGAGCAACACCCTGTTGTAGCCAGTAACTAAAGTGCGACAACGCTCTATTCCTAGAGTTGCATAAAACAAAATGCCACATAAATATTTGCCGTGTGTTCATAGGGCTATAAACAGAATATCTGTAGGAACTTGGATGCATGACTGTAAGTTTGATGCATTTAAATGAAATGACTGCCACGTTTACAGGTGTGCTTTCTTTTAGCCCCAATTAATATGAAACCGGACCTCCTTTACTCCTTACCCTAAAATATGTCCGACTGCGACTCCGACTCAACTAACCCTGACAGAAATCGAGGAAAAATGATCGACACTGACTCGGACTCATGGAATTTTAAACCTCGGATTCCTAACTCCGACTTCGACTCCTTTACCTCAAAACTAGTCCAACTCCAACTCTAGCTTTTTACAGTGAAAAGTATTTATTCTTTTTAAAATAAACAATTTTCCAGAACTCAAAAAGCATGTTTTTTTTTTTTAATTGTAAAATGCCAACTAAACATAAACATCGTAAGATACATAAATACCTTTGTGCTGAACAGTAAAGTAAGACAAAACAACGTTAGAAGAAGCACAAATTTGTAAATTACAGCAAATTTGTAAATTACAGCAATTTACAAATTTGTGCTTCTTCTAACGTTGTTTTGTCCTACTTTAATAAACATCGTACTCTGGCACTGAATTCTCTGCAACCGAACATGCGAATTTTGAATCAACGTTTATGTCGAAACAGCAATAACACAGAACGGATACTTTTTTTTTTTGTTAAAATCTTTGTAAAAAAACCTCCTAAAATATGTGACCGTAACGAAATTATTTCTCAGAAACTATTTTTTCCTGAAGCAACTTTCACCTTGCGTGCAACAGAAACATCCTCCGTAGGATATTTCTTTTGCAAGTAAAGTAAACATTGTGCTGAGGATGTTTATTTGCAAGTAGTGGAAGAAAAAGGTGCAATGCTTTTTTTTTGTCAACTCAAACATTAACTAACATGGCACTTAAAGTTAAAGAAACGTAGTGATGCAAAATAGCACTTCAGTTGGATAATGAGCCTAAACAACTTGGTTATTTCAGACTTAAACAAAGGCTGAAATTGCCAGTTTGAATTCTGTGAATGAAAAGAGTAGGAATAATGATCATTTTATGTCTTTGTCTTTAGTAAAAGGACGTTGGAAAGAGTAAGTAAGAATGAACAAAAATGTTCCCACACATGAACCTGTTCTTTCCTCGCGATACGCATAGCTTAAGTTTTATCTCTTTCTGCCTCTCCTGCATTCCAAGGCTTTTTTTTTTTTTTTTGTAACGAAACTTTCAATTGAAAATACAGACGAAGATCTTACCAGTTAGGGTAAAAAAAAAAAAAAAATGCTTCGCTAGCACTCCTTTTTTACTTCCTTTTACAAAGAAAGAAGTATTCGCGAAAAAATTTCACTCTAAATTCGGCCTTAATTTCCATTTTGCTTACCCCCGAATTAATGTTGAGTTTTTTTTTTTTTTTCTCTTTTCAATCCGACCACACACGGATAAGTGCCTGAGAACGTATAGACACCCGAAATATCCATTTTGACATATCCCGAGTTGATTACAACGACTTTTCTCGTGGCCTCCGTATGTACGTATGTGCGTATGTATGTCGCATAACTCAAGAACGGTATGTCGCAGAAAGTTGAAACTTTGTACGCAGACTCCTAGTGGGGTCTACTTGTGCACCTCCTTTTTTGGTTGCATTCGGATGTTCTAAAGGGGATCTTTTACACCTTTTTTTTTGGGGGGGGGGAATTGATGTTAATTTCAATGCAAACTGAAGTGGTGTTATAATTTATGCAAACACTTGGCAATATATCGCCAAGCTTTTGGTCGCCAAAATTTGTCGTCAACTTGGAGACAAATTCGGCGATGTTTTTTTTCTTCAAATCTGGTGTTTTAATTTGGTCATTGTTGGTGATATTTAGAGAGTTAACTATTGAATCACATTAAAATTGCCAATAATGGAGAAATAACTTTAAATTGGTGTAAAAGGAAGTCATGTGATGCACACATCAGCTCGTTTTTGAAGGAATTTCAACGAATTCTTGTATATCCTCTCGTTTTATTTTGCTCTTGTATTCTTCCTTTGGAAAAGAATTACATGATTTGTAGTTCATCATGCTTTATGCGTAAACTGCCTTATTTAGTGCTATTGTCTTTTTAGGTTAAATACTAAGAGGTCTGCCCACAGATGCCCACACTACATATTTTTAAGCAGTTCAAAATTGCCCGTAAATAATCAAGGGCCTTTTTTACACACATTTACTTTTAATGCATTACATTTGCTGCATTATGCACAAAAAGCTCTGACTGAAAAAGCGGCCGAACCGAATCTGAATGGACGCGAGAACTATTTAGAGGAGAGCAACGATCCTCGGTGGGTAATCGCGCTCGTTCAAATATCCTAATATATATAATCGCCAATGATCGAGTAACGCTCCTGACGTCATCAACAGTCTATCAAAGCAAATGACTCTTATCATCTTTTTTTCTTATAAAGTTTGTACCTTAATGCTCTCCCCAGTTTTACTTTTTTCCTTGTGAAACATGCGTTTCGTGACCGCCCCCAAATCCCCCCCCCCCATTCCTTCCTTTTTTTTTTATTTATTTTATCGCTGCTTGAACTTAATGTGTCCTTGTCTTTTCGACCACTTGGCAAAAGCCTCGACGCCACCCCTTCCGACGTACCTGAACGCGCCAAACTTTAATAAGGAGTTACTTTGTTGAAAAATAGATTACCATAGCTACAAATGTATAAAAAATAAAACAAAGAATTGAAATAACTTTTAAACTGGTTATGAATATTTAGGAATTGTTAATATCAAGTAAGTAGTTTTTTTAACACAATAAGACTTTTTTTTAAAATAGATCTACAGAAATTTTAAATTTGTATGATACTTCATATGTCATTCTGGTAAAAATTCTCAAAAAATATTTAAATAATACTTGTGGTAATTGTTTTAAAAGTAATGTCGACCAATGAAAGTGAGTTTGAAATATTTCAATCAGTTAATAAATGGCGCAACAAATGACAAAAAAAATTTTTTTTTTCATCACCAAAATTTATAAGTTGACCACCTTTCTGAGTCGGGCATTAAAAAACTTCACCGCAAGTGGTCAACTTACGCAGGTTTTACTGTTCTTCAATGTTAAAGCTAAGCATTTATAATTAAAATTTATTAGTTTTAAAAATAGCATAAAAGAACTCACAAAACCCGCTGCTGTGAATATTGTTGAACTTAATAATGAACCGAAACTAGAGTGGTGAATTTTCAGAAATCATAACAGTCAAGGATATTTCTTATCAGCCAACAACGTACAGCACAAATCGCAAATACACAATCATTGCATCACATGCATTACCGAAAATTCGAATTTTCATGTTCTAAAACGTTTTACACTAGCGTAAAAAGCAATAATTGCCCTTAGAAACATAAAACAAATTTTAAAGAAGAAAAAATCCTCATATTTAATTTAAAAAATTATTTAATCATTTTGTTCTCAATCATACTTGGGATTTGTGTTAAAATATGCATGTTAAAAGAAAGTGAATTCATGATTTATTAAAATCTAGAGTTTTCTAATTACATTATGAAATGCAGACCTATTCAAAATATTCCCTACGGAACTGTTGCAATGCCGAAACACTGCTGAATTGTAATAATAATATTAATAATAAAAACTGCAGGATAATCGGATAAAATAAAAATTGCAAAATAATTTTCAAAAAGGTCCTAAAATGAATAAGAGTTCTCGATCAAATGTATGGAATTTTCAAGTTTTCAAGAAAGATAATTCTATTTCTTTTTATAAATTGTTTATATTGTTTTTTCTCTAACTTTTTAGTAGTATATGAATCCTTTCAATAGTCAAGGATATTTCGTAACAGTAAATAAGTAGTCACTCATAACAAGGAATGTACAGATTAATCGGCCGCAATGGGAATCGGTCACACTGCCGATTATTTAATTACTGGCCAATTTTTAACAATTAAACGGCGAGGGGATTAAATTTGTTATTGTAATTATCTAAAAATGCCTAAAACGAGGACATATGCAGAATGAATTTCTTAACAATACTCCAGTACACGAATACATTTTTTTTATTGCTTAAAAGTAAAGTTGGTAGCTATAAAATGGTTATATGCATTTCTATCTCAGTATCCCACGCTTCTCCTCAAACTTTTGAGGGAATACTATTTGGAAGAAGAAAAAAAAATCATCATATCATCATATTCATTTTTAAATACACTACAACATACATTTTACAATTTGTTTTAAAAACTTTTAATTTTCGTTCTGTAAAAATATGTTTTGACTTTTTACAACATGCTTACAGTTTTATTTTTACGAAAATTGATTATTGAAGCAGTACATTATTATTTTTTAATATTTTTTTTTAATTTAATTCTACTGCTCTATATGCAAATTAGAGTTGTCACTTAAAAAAAATCTGCATTGTTTTAAATATCTATTTGTAATTACTGCGCTTTTGTGTTATGATTAATCGGATCTTTATAAGTCGCCGACTGCGATCGGTAATCCACCAATAAGCTTATCAATGCAGCCTTAGTCTTAACAAAATAATAGGCAACAATAAACAAATAGAATACGTAATTGAATGAATTGCTTTCACAAATAGTTTCTTCTGAAAATAAGTTAGTATATAGGATATTTTCATACGCAGTATCAAAAAATTGAATTATCATGCCTTAAATTTTTTAACAGTTTCCCAATGCAAAGAACGCCTTTAAAACAATAAAAAAAAACATTAAAATGAAGTCTTCATGTATTTAAATTAAGAAACATATTTAATCATTTCTATCAGAAACATATTTAGAATTCGTACTAAGGTGAAATTCAAAGTTTGAAATATTCTACTTCATTATAAAATGTAAAAATATTGAAGAAAAAATTCCTATAAAAACCACTCAATTCCGAAAAATTGCTGAATTATAGTAGTAGCATCAATGATAATAACTATATGATAAATGGATAAGATAAAATAAAATTCCAAAATGCTTTTCAAAAAGGTCATAAAATCAAAAAGACTTCTGGATCAAACTAATAGAATTTTCGAGAAAATCAAAACTTTAATTTAATTTCTTTTTGTAATTTATTGATGTTATTCTCCTACATAAATCTACTCTGTAGCAGCGTGAATTAAGTTATCCGTCTCCCCTTTGGAACGAATTCCAGGAATTCAAGGTAAAATAGAAGGATATCCTGTGTGTCACATAAACCAAGTCCCACGAAAAATCCCTTTTCCAAAATGTTTCCCCGTACGATTGTTCCTAAATTCCCCCCAAAACAGCAGATGTTTAGTTTGCTCTTCCAGCAGCTATTGTCCACTCTTAATCCCCTACCCTTTCCATTCACGGTGACAGGCTAGGAAAGATAAGGGACGAGCGAACCGTGGGTAGAACCAAACTAGGGGCCCGGAGACAATAACGCAAAAAAAAAAAAGAAAAAAAGAAGCAAATAATGAAGGAAGAAAAAAAATGGGGGGAAACTCCGAACTAGAGAAAACGTAAAGATTAAGTCAAATTTACTCTTTTGGTATTTATTGTTGTTGCACTTATAACAGAGTTGATTGTTCTCTAGTGAGCAGTTTTAATTTTTTTTTCTATTTGTTTCTCTTATTTTTCTGCTATTCTTTTAATAGTCTTCTTCTTTTTATCCCTTTTATTGCGGGGTATGGGATTTCGGCGATATAACTGACAAGGGATCCGCCTTTTGGCTCTCTGCGAACCTTTGCTTTTTACTAAGAAAAGTGTTTCTTCTTTTTACACTGAACAATTTTTCGGAACTCCCAAGTATGTCTTTTTTCAAAGATTGTAGAACACCGAATAAACATAGATATCGTATTCTGATACAGAATTCTTTGTCGCCGGATACGTGAATGTCTCTCATTATTTTCGAATAAACATTCTCCAGCGAAATAAGAATAACACAGAACGAATCTTTTATTCTTCTTAAATTCTTTGCATAACGCTTCTTAAAGATGTGGTTGCAAAAAAGTTCTTTCTCAAAAACTATTATTTCCAGAAGCAATCCTTCCACTATTTGCAAAATAAACATCCTGATTAGGATTCAGCTTTTTTGTCAACTGAAACTGTAACTAACATGGCCCTTTAAGTTTATTGCGCTGGTTACGCAACAATAAAACTTTAAGGCACAAACGCAGTGAGGCAAAATGGAATTTTTTAGTTAGATGATGTATCTAAACAACTTGGTTATTTCAGGTTTCAATGAAGCAAGGTACAGACAATTAGAATTTTATGGAAGAAAGGAGCGGGGAGAACAAGCTTTTTCTGTTTATATTTAGCCTGGTTTTGTTTATAGTTTTTTGTTAGAATGAGTACAAATAAAAATTGACTTGACGAAAATATTCTCACACACGAAGCGTTTATTATCTGGAGAAACGTACTACTTAAGTTCTCTCTCCTCCCCCCCCCCTCTCCATCCACATTTTTTGTCATGAAACTTTCAAATGAAAATTGCAGTTGAAGATCAAAACGGGTTAGAATAAGAAAAACAGCATCGTTTGCAGTTTTCTTGGCAACTTGCAATGATTCTCTAGCGTTTTGTTCTCTTTTATTCTTTTTCTGAGAAATAGTTGCATTCAGTTCTTTTGTTATTCATCGCTGCTTTTGTGCAAACCTTTTTGCTTAGCGTGATCGCTTTGTAAGGTGAAATTCTTAGTGTTTTGCTCACCGTTACCCATCTTACACATTTTTCAGCCACTCAAAACTATCCTTGAATAATCAAATATTCTTTTTTTCTCACATTTTCCTTTTAATGCATCACATTTGACTCATTATACACAAAAAGCTCTGTGCCTGATAAGTTGCCGAACAAAGTCAGAATAAACGCAAGATTTATTTTGGAAAAAGTAGGGTAATGTTGCGTAATGACGCTCAATTAGCAATCACGCTCACCCAAATGTCTCTAAATAGACCTAAAAGCTCGCTATTAGTACTCCCATAAAAGACACATCATCGTAAATTTATGGTTAAGATATATTCAATGCCGAGGAAGAAAAATGCTTTCTGTCCTTACTTAATTCCTTTGCATTTATTTTGTTATAGAATTCTCAACAACTCATTTGCAGAAAAGTGCGCACTCGTATTTTCAAACGTTAATTTATTCATTAAAGCTATTATATAAATAAATTTAGCTGTACGTTCATGCTTTTATTTTTTTTCACAGATCTTAGCGTCGCGAGTTTCAATGCATTTAAGTCCAAGGTGGCAATAAAGAGTAATAGCACTTACGCGTTGAGTATATGACACCAGTTCAGTGATTCAAACCAGCTCACATTGATAAGTCTCAATTGTGTAATGATGATGCTGACGGTGACGATTCAGATCATTTGCTTCCAATTGAATGGGATATGCACACATAAATCTTTGACTTTTGTGGAGAATTCAGAATAGATAGCAAAATGTGATTTTGCTGTTCACTATGAGAACTCAATATTTGAAAAGTGGCTTCACGCTACTAAAATGGTCGGAACACCATCGTAAAAAAACACCTCTCATTGCAGTTTTCAGTTTCGGGAACAGAAAAAATATTTGTGTCATAGATCATCCTCTACACTGTAAGAAAATTCCAAAACTTCCCTGATTATTTCCGTCGAACGTTTTTGAATGTCATGGGTTTTCTACTATTTCCCGGTAAAATCAAGTATTTCTGCAAAAACGTTTATTGAATTGTTGTGAATAATATTTTAACTACCGGTTTAGATATTGACTGAGCGTGTTTAATAAGTATATCAGCTGCAGCGCAATTACTTCTCAGCTATGCTATCTAAGCTCCCAATGAGAGCGAATACGTTCCTGGAGAAACAGCAGCTTTAAAGATGCTTGGTTCTTGCATGCAATTTGGCATTTGCTTTGGCCGTAGTTGAGATGATGCTTCTGCAGCTCTCATAGAACCTTCTGAAGGTTCTAATCAATGTGATTAAACCTGCCGAATTTCACTTGAGCGTTCCACACTGGCTTTAACCGGAGAGGTTTCTAAATTTCTCAGAAAGATTCAAGGATAATTTAAGGAAGGTTACAGATTTTTAGCAGAAAACGTTCCTGGTTTTTGCAAGATATGTTATTGGCAGAATTTGGGCATAATAGCTGCCCATTTATTTTTCAGGAATGTTTCTGAATCGTTTTTACAGTGTGTATTTGCCTGATCCATCATCGTGTGACTATTTTATGCTTCCAAAACTGAGAACAGCAATGAATAGAGCCGTATTCAATGATGTTCCAGTTACTGATAAAGCCGTGACACTGGTAGTAAAGTAAATTCCCCAAACCTAATTTTAAAAATCTATGTTGACCGTTGTATTGGTTGACCGTTAAAAGCGTTGTATTGAGTTAAATGGACCCTATACTGTAAAAACAATTCAGAAATGTTTCTGGAAAATAATGGACAGCTAATGTGCCCAATTTCTTCCAGTTACATACCCTGCAAAAACCAGAAACGTCTTCTGCTAAAAGACCAGGTATTAAAAACAAGGTTGGATCCATTGCCGGCTAGGAACCAAAATGTCGTATAAGTCGGCCGGTTCTTTTCAAGGGGTACAACTACAATGGTTTGTGTTCCAGTTAAACACTGTGAGCTTTCATTGCGCCATGTTTTCACTCATATGGATGGAACTACGCCAGCACTGTTAAAAAACTCCGGAACGTTACTTAGTAATTTTCAATATTTAAACATCGGTGATATCGATTGATAACCCAAAAAACATCGATGTTTTGAAACGTCTTTTCTTTTAACTCTTCATAAGGGTTTCACGAGGAAAATGAATTCGTAGTCTGTATTTATTAATTTATAATCAAGAATATTGAACTGTGAAAGCAAATTCATTGATAAGAATAGTGTACAAATTGTGTTGCTTTAACAAAAATACCTTTCCTTTTTTTTTTTTTTTTGATTAAGTGGAGTTGGCGCAAGCGAGTAAGTCGCAAAATTTTATACGCTCGACATCAAACGGAAAATTCGTTGTAGCAATTTTTTAATTCAATTTTTTAAGTTAGTATTTTTATGCGTATCTTGAATGTTGTCACCAATAACACCTGCTTGATGAGGTTCACGTGAAAAGTAAAAGTACAGAACAATCTATTATTTAGACTACTCCTGATGTAATACTTAATGCTAGCAGACCTAGTTTACACAATATGTAAACAAACACAAATAAAGCGCGCAAATCTGTACTATTAAATATATGCTACTATGTTGACATGCGATTGCCAAAGTCACTATATTTACTCGTATAATACAGATAAAGATGTCAAATATTAATACGGTCACTATAAACAATGCAAGGTAACTTAACAGGAAACAATTTATGGCTAAGTTAATTAATAGGTGCTTACGAAGATACAATGAAATATCATTACAACGAATATCAAGAGATCGCTAATTTTGTTCGTTGTAACGGGAATTGCGTAGTAATGAAATTAAAGCAATGAAATAAAAATTAATTTGGACTAAAATTTTTTTTCACTGAAACGGATATTTCACTGTACTTGCATTTTTTTACATTTAACGTTTTTAGTGGGAAAGATTCACACGCATTATTAAAGCATGCCTTGATTATACAGTAAGCTCCCGATTATCCGCGGATTAAGGTGGAACGGTAATAGCTGTTAAGAAAGTTCACGAATAATATGAAAAAAGGTTTACAAAAAATGCTATTGTAATGCAAAAGCTTAAAAATATCAATAACATTTGCATTCACTAAACAATTGAAAACGAATTTGTAAAAAATTTTTTGTAAAGGTTTAGAAATGATCCCTCAATATTTAAAAAAACGTATTGCACACATAAGCGAGCAAATCAGTTTCACAACAAATGCACTGGGGAGGAGAGTTTTTTCAAGTCAGATGTAGTTACTCGGTTACGCGTGTGTTAGAGCTAAAGCAGTGAAGATCTAAAAATCGGGTTCCAACTAATTAGATTTCGGTGGGTGACCCTGGAAGGTTTGAGGAGGTCCGGGACACATTTTAAAAGTAGTTTATTATTAAGTTAAGAGTTTTAAATTTTTTTGCACTGATTCACCATCTATTTAATAAAAAAAAACATAACATAAATGTTTAAAAACAATTTTTTATTTAAATTATTTTTTTAATGGGGTTGCTTTACATCGCTAAAACTCAAAACATTCTTTAGAAAATTTTATTTATTTATTTATTTTTTAACTATGCACAAATATCTAAGCATTTATTTTCATTCGGCTATTAAAACAATATTAATTCAATAAAAAATAGAAAATATTTGAAGAAAAATTTCGAAAAATTGGAAAATACTTATTAAAAAAAATCACATTTTTTTAAATAAACGGTTTTTTTCAAATTCACCGAATAAAAATTAAATTAAATTGTTTAAAAAAGATATATGCCACAGAAAAAGTTAAATATAATATTAATTAAATGCCGGCAATAAAAAGTAATTATATCTTTCGTTCTAATTAAGATAGGAACAAAATTCAAACGTCCCTTTAAGCAGAAAAAAACGGAAAAGTTTTTAAAATAATTTTTAAAAAATTGCAAAATGTTACGATTTTTTGCTTTTCGGCTCGCTTTAAATCATTGGAAAGGAGTTTTGAGAGTAAAATAAGAATATCAAAAAATAGAGTATGCACTTGTTAAGTGTATTTATCTACATTCAGTTAATCATCACCGATATATGTATATATATATTTTTTGAAATTGTGAAAGGTCGCCGTTAATCCGCCCTGCGGATAAGCCGTCCACGGATAATCGAGGGTTTACTGTAAAATATTCAATTTATCACTAGCAAATATTTCTTGTTAGACTGTTTTTTTAGTAAGCGCAAATCGAGTTCAGCTGATATGCGACCGAAAATAACAAAAGTACAGTACCTCTATGATGCCTCATTGGATCAACAATAGCATTCAATAACATGTTGACCGAATAATAATAAAAAATATATAGTACTTACCCCATCTTTACTAGCAACGGCAACAAGAAAAATTAATCCAAAACGCTCTCCAGCACAAAAACTCTCCAGTGACTCCCACTGCCAACAGGTTGCTACCTCAAAGATCTGAAGCAAGAATGAAGAACTGAATCCCCAGAAAGCAGTTTTATAGCCAAAAATGAGTAATCAAAAGTCATCGTCCTAAAATATAAACTTGAAAGCCAAAAAATAAACATAACTTCTTTTTCAACAAAAACAAGAGGAATCGAAAATTGTTCGGCATTTCGTTAATAATGTATTGTGCAAGAAAAATTTAATTACAGTAAAAGGAAAAACAATCACGCCTCCTAATACGTTGTTTTAAAGATCAAAACAAGTAATTTTCTAGCACTGTATTCAGCCATGCATTCATTGTTTCCGTAGACATAAAATAAGAAGATTTTTTTGTAAAGTAGTATGATCCATTAAATTATTTTGCATTTTGAGATTGAACTATTTGATTAAAATAGCTTCCGGTGGATTTTCGGAAATAGACTTAGAAATGACTTAAAAATGTGGTTAATAAATGCATACCTTGTATTGCGACGAGTTGTATAATTTTAGCTTTAACAAAATTAAACTATACCTGATGCTTTCATTTTCTTTGAAAACATAAAGTTTTTTTTTTTGTTTTTATTTTTGTTTTTAAATTTTAGTTTGTTATTACTTTGAGCTGAGAATGCTAACTTGTTTCGCTCCAGCAAGATTCCATAAATTTTAACTTGTACTTTCAGCAAACAACTTATAAAACGTATGACTTGGCTTTAGAGTCATGAAAAAGTTTTCAAGCACATAAATGGCTTGGCAAAAGAAAAAAAAAGAAAAAAAAATGTATGAGGCTGTATTTACTGGTTAGTTAATAGTTCAAACACTAAAAAAAAAATTCTGAAAGCACACTGATTATTTCCACGGAACGTTTCTGGATTTCACGTGTTTTCATCTATTTCCCCATCAAATCAAGTATAGTTCCAAAACATTTCCAAAACAAGTGGCACAAATGCAGACTTTTCACTGTTAAGAAAAATATTTTCAGCTACTGGTTTAAAGATTGACTGAGCGTATTTAATTAGTACTGTCCTTTTTTCAAGAGAAGGCACTTCGCCACGCCTCCTCAACCGCAAAGTTCCATTTCACGCGGGGGTGGTCGGTAAGCAATCCACGCGCTTTTAAAGGAGCGAAGCAGACAGCCTTAGCTTGGGCGTGCATTTTAACGTGCAAAAAATTCTTAGTGTCCTTTACACCACTTTCTTCACTTGGCTGTTGTCATTTTAGTTATTCTTACATTTTAAAAACCGCTGCTTTTACATCAAAATGCTATGATCTGAATGTACCTTCCGCCGAAAATCGTGAAATAGATTTATCGGATACCACGTGACGAGGAGGAGTCAAGTGCCTTCTTGTGAAAAACGGACAATTTATCGGCTTTAGTTCGGCTACGGCCCGTCACGATTGACTAAGCTCCCAATGAGAAGATACTGCAGCTTTGCAAGCCAAGAATTGCAGGCAAAAAAACTAACTGGTTCTTACTTTCAAGTAAGTCTTAACTAGGGCTGGGCGATATACCGATATACCGTAATGAATCTATATTTATTTATTACCGCGGTAACGATATTCAGATTTAAATCAGTCCGATATATCGTCTGACTTGATTTAATTAAGAACTAATTGAAATAATGACTTAAAAATGCATATTTATTCATAATTATTCGTGCTTAATGAGGGGATCATACCTGCCAACTCTTCCAGAATTCCCAGAAGTTTTACGAATTTTCATGTCTTTTTCCCTTGTTATGATTACGAGCAAAAATTTCCAGTATTTTCGTGCTTTGCAGAGCAAAAAAATCGTATCTTACCCGTTTTGTCGCTACGAACGCGCCAATGCAGCACCGCGCCGTGTCTAAAGCAAGAGTTGCCTTAAGAAAATTCACTTGCTTCATTCAGATAGTATACAAAAGACGCATGTTCCATTGGATGAATATCATTCCCGGATGGGATGCATATCATTCCCCCTTCAAATGGGCAACCCAGCTTTATCATTAGAATAAATTGCTGGACATTTAAACATTTTCGTAGGTGTTTCTCTATTGCAGATTTTAAAATATAGATCATAATGTTAGGACTGCCAATCGCCAATAAGTGTGAAGGCCCCCCTAATTTTTAATTTTACCGAGCCCCCCCCCCAAACAAAAAGAAAAAACAAGAGTCCCTACATAAGAGACTAAAGTACTTTTAAAGTAAGTTCCCTCATAATTTCAAAGGCATAGTCAACTTCAAGAACCTCCTCCCCCGCCCCCCACCGAATGGGTACCCTGCTCTGGGCATTATTATTCTTCTAAATTTCTGGAACATTTGCTTATCAAGATGTTCTATGACTTTTCTGTATTGCCGATCTTTTAATGTATGTGATGTAGCTGGGGTGCTAATTTCCCTCCCCATGTGCGGTGTCTCCTCTCAATTTAATCACCCCTCCCCCCGCTAAACAAAAGAAAAAAAACACCATCATTTTAACGGATTAAACTCCTTCTGTAAAAAAAATTAATGGCACTATCCCTCCTCCCCCCTGCAAGGGCTGTTATTCTTCTTATATATTGCTATTGTTATTATTATTCGCATAAATCCCCCTCCCCCATCAAATTTATCGCGCTTCCCCCAAAACGTGACCTTTTATTGAAGAAACTAAACTCCTTTTAAAATAACTTCTCTGATAATTTCAATTGTATACTCAGCATTAAGACCCTCCACCCCACCCCCCAATGGGCACACCTGCTTTAGCAATTATTATTCCAATAAACCGATGGAATATTTTCTTTTCAAGATGTCCAATGGCATTTCTCTGTAGCATATCTTAATATGCAGATGATGTAACTAGGGGTGCCAATTCCCCTCGACTGCGATGGCACCCCTCAATTTTACCAATTCCCCTTTTCTCTCAAGAATTGCGACCCACTAATAAAAAGACTTAAATTCTTCTAAAGTAATTTCTCCAAACGTTTCTGCGGTATAATCTGCCTTATGATCTCCCCCCCCCCAACACAAACACATGAGAATCCTTGTTGTAGCTATATTATTAGAATAAATTGTTAAAATATTTTTTCACCAAGGTGGCCTATGGCTCTTTTCTGATTTAGATGCTTATGTAATAGTGTTTGCACCTCCCCCCTCCCCCTCCATAAAATGTTGAAATTAACGACCTAAATATATCGATATATCGAAAATATCGATATTTTGATAGTGATATATCGCGGTATTAAAATTCTGATATTGCCCAGCCCTAGTCTTACTTTAGCGTTGGGTGCATTAATGCGTTTGAAGCTTTCTTAGTAAATCGGGACTATTCTAACCAATTACAAAAAACCTACTGAATATCCTTTGAAGATTCCAGAGACATGACTGGATTTTCCAATTTTTTCGAAAATATATAAAGTAGGATTTCAGAAAGAACACTGATTTTGGAGGGAAAAGTTCCTGTTTTTTGCCAGATATGTTAGTGGCCGAAATTGAGCACATTAGCTGCCCACTATTTTCCAGGAACGCTTCTGAATAGTTTTTTAAGTGCTTCAAGTTAATTTATTTTTCTAGAAATTGAAAAATTTTAATAGTTTGTGACTAAGTATTATAACGCACATTTGACAGTTATGTAAACTAGCATTACGTCCGTTATGCTGCAAAAAATAGAGCTAAATATTCTCTAAACGTTCCTAAAAATATTAGACAGCTAATATGCCCAATTTCTGCCAGAAACATATCTTGCAAAAACCGGGAAAATTTTCTGCTAAAAGTCAGTAACCTTTCTGAAGAACTGGGATATTTGCCCAGTTAAAGCAATTCATGTCTCGAGAACCTCCTAGAACTAAGCAGATTACAAGCAATTAATTCGAACTTTTCTGACCCTTACCAAGAAAGCACCAGCAGCATTAGCGCAACCATTGCAAAAACAAATTAGAAACAGTCATTTCCATTACCAGCAATTGCCTACCTATCTTGCAAAGACTGCAGCTATTCTGTGAATTATTCGATCTAACTGGAAGCTTAGTCAATTCGGTCGCGCCTAATGCTAGGCAAAAGCCGATACATTTAATAAGCACGCTTCTTCAATCTTTAAACTGGTAGCTAACAATTTTTTTCGCAATAGCGAAAATTCTGCATTCTTGCAACTTGAAACATTTCATTATACGTGGAAGTAGGTGAAAACCTGTGCAATCCCGAAACGTTCCACGAAAACAACCAGCAACGTTTCGGATTTTTTTTACAATGTACAGCTCAAAATTGAAACGATATCACCTTTTTTTATATTTTTTTATTTTGGACACTTGCAACTATTGTTGCCTGAGAAAGTTTTTTGCTTTGCTGCACTTTTAGCAAAACTGGAGTCTTGTTCTTAGGGGGTCCTAAATAGCCTGTATTCCTTTACTTTGTCAAAATTTAACGTGAAATTTTTACTTTCCTTTAAATATTATAGAGATCACGCAAAACTATAGTAGTCTTCTATATATATAATAAGGTTAAAGCTCTTAACATTGCAACATTTTGCCCTTCTTTCTTTTTTTTTAAATTCAAGAGATATCTCACTCACTAAAAAAAATTCGAAACGTTACTGAGTATTTCCGTGTAACGTTTCAGGATTTCAATGGTTTTTATCCACTTCCTGTAAAAATCAAGCATCAATTTCGAAAAGTTTCCTGAATTACTACAAATCAAACGAATGCAGACGTCTCACTGTTGTGGAAAATATTTTAACGGCTTTAAACGGGAAGATTTCCGAATATGTCAGGAAGTTTACAGAATTTTTGCGGAGAACGTTAATGGTTTTTGTAAGATACGTTATTGAAAGAAATTGGGCATATCAGCTGCCCAATGTTTTCCAGAAACGTAAGTAAATTTATAGGAAAACGCGTTCTTAAAATAATAGTTCGTTTTTATCTCGAATTCATCGCACATTGATAAATTTAGTACTGAGAAGGATAACCGTTAAAAAACCATCTACCTGTCAAATCATTTAAGATGATGCTATTTAGTTAGTTCTGGAGCTACTTTCTTCTCCATCCAAGAGTTACACTTTTAACTTAGATTTTCCCTGTAAAACTTGTATGATTCAAGATTTTTAACTCATACTTAAGCGGGAAGAAAAAAGCTAGACAGGTGTCTCGGCGTGGACAAACGGTTCTTCCAACCTATGCGAGGAAAAAATTACTATACAGGGTGTATCAGTACAGCGTTAGACTTTCAGTTCAGAGAGAGTATACCTAGATAATGGGAAGCCACAAAGCAATGCATGATCGGAAACGCATTCCTGGTGCGGTAGTGACGAAAAAATCACCAAAAAAGACAAGACACGAATAAGAGACGAAAACATGTTTATTATACTTAGTATAGCAAAAAACTAAGAAAAAAGAACATGAAGGCGCCAACGATCGCCATCACAGTAGTTTTTCGATATTACGCCCCCGGGCCGTGATGCATACCTCACGTCTCCGGCGCATTGAAGATCGAACGTCAAAGCGAGCGCGTAAAAAAATCCGCGTGTGCGCATGCACCGTCATCTGATGCTTCGGTTTACGCAACGATATTGAACGTGTGTACCAGACAAAAACTTACCAGCATTTTTCTGCATTAAAAATAGTAAACATGTCTTCTCCTCTTATTTGTCCTGTCTTTCTTGTGCTTTGTGCCGCCATTATCACGTCAGGAAAGCGTTTCCAACCATGCATTGCTGTGTGATTTTCCATCGTCTAGGTGTACTTATATCTCCCTTGAAAGTCTGTAAACGCTGTACTGATACACCCTGTATAAGCATTTAGGAATAGATGAATCATTGATCACTTATATCTAATTCCACACTAAAAGTATAAGTGACGGAATTAAACGTAATCTGCCATCACTTTTTACCAGTCCATGATTCTACTGTATTTTGATAATGCTTTCGTATAGGAAACTGACTTTTATGTTTACAAGTGCAACGTGAAAGAAACGAATTTAAATAAACTTGTACTTGAAATTAGCTCCAATTGAAATGAACCTGAGCTGTAATTGAAAATTTTTGTGCACTAAAATACATTGTGCCTGCATTCAACAACGCTTTTAGAAATGTTCTCTCAAAATGACGCTAAAACTTTGAATTGCATAAAAGCAGAATTTTAAGTAGAAGTCAATTTTAATTAATGCAATCAATAATTAAAAAAATCATTATTTGAGCTATTACGCTGCCCTGCGTGAAATCATTTCTGGTATTATGCTTGCTAATTATTTTGTAAAATGACCTCCTAAATGCAAATAGGAAGCAGTAATCCCCTATCGCACTTCGTTTTCTGGAAATAGCTCCTCTAATTTCTCGGTTTTTCGATAATTCCACAGCAGTTAAACTATATCGGACGGGTAGGAAGCATGATATTGACCGTTAATTTTTTCTAAAATGGTACAGAGGTAAAAAGTTTTAAAAAAACGAAAACTTGAATCATAGAGAGAGCTTAGGGGTTATTCTTCAAAAAAAAAAAAATAATAATAATAATAACATTAATATTAATACTAATAATAATAATAATAATAATAATAATAATAATAATAACAAAAACAAATCAACTTAAACGGTCTTTCAAATTATCCCCCCCCCCCCTTTTAATCTCATATTTCGGTATAAAATCAGAGTATCGATCTGTCTCATGTATGCCTCATTACGAAAATATGTTCACGCTTAAAAGAACTCATCTTTTATTTAAAAAATTTAAAATCTTTGGAGTGTTGCTCCTTGTATATGAGCCACATTGTAGATCTTATCTGAAAAAAATCCCGACTTATGTATTTATATTTATTTGACTTAAATTTAAAGATGTGATTAATGTAGAAAATAAAACTAAATATGTTCAAATTCTAACAGTAATGAATATTCATACTTCTGAGGGTGTACCGCTTCTATAGTCCGTCGCTTTTTGATGCTCATGAGTTTTTTTCAGAAGAGTGAAGACGTTTACTATTTTATCCGGGGTACAATTAAAAAAAAAAAAAACTAAAAGTTATTACTTGCACTTTGCACATCCTACGTTATATTTTTTGTTATAACAACACATTTTGTTTTAATCTTAAAATTCATCTTTATACAATCTTTGGAAATCAACTTTTAACCTTTGGTTTTGTTGCATCACAGGATCAACTATGAGATGAGCGGGATTTTTCTATTATGTACTTGATGCTACGTTCTCTAAAAACCGCTTTAAGCGTTTGTAACTACGTAGTCTTACTTTGCAGTAATCTGTTAATGGTAGTTTTCGGAGATTTTTGAATAACAGAACATAACACAAAGCTAATATGAGGCAGTGAGAAGCGGAGGGATGTAAGTGACATAATTAAAAATTTACAGATAACTTTTACGAATAGTAGGAGAAACACTCATCTGTTTTTGGGCAAAAAATAGTACTAGTAGCCCTAGTAGAGGCTGCTGTACAGAATGATTTGTATATTTTTTAAATGAAAGCCAGCTTAGGATCTGAACTTTAAACGCGATTTACTCGGTCCACTTACATCACTTTGCTTCTCACTGCTTCATATGTATTTCGCTTTATTAACAGTCATAAACCATTCAATTTTTTAAGTTAAATTTTATTTAACTATTCAACCACACAGTTGTATATAGCAACATGAGTTTCCAAAGGATTGCTAAAAACTTAAGCACCAAAAATGTTAGTTTCAATAAATGATAAAATGATAAATTACAAAGCAATAATTTTTCTCCTTTAGATTTGGATGCATATTTGATAGCTACTAGCAACATGTGTAATGGTTAAGTAAGAACAACACACTACAAGTTTATTATCTCAATACATAGAAGACTGAACGAAATATTGTTTGTAATAAATATTCCTTCATTATCGCTTTCATTATCGATTGAAGAGCTATCTATGTTATGTTCAGGAACTTCCCACTGATCGTTTTCATTAATATCATCCCAACCAGCACCTTCAACTTCAATACTGTTCGTATTTGCATTCTCATTGCGTTTGGAAAACTCAATAGCCGAATCTCTACCAATATTGGCATTTTCCTCAGTTGGAGACGGGGCACTTTCACAGTCGTTAAACGTGCTGGTTTCGTTACGATTATAAATATTTTCTCCATTCCTGTTTTTATTTACGGAAGTACTTCCCTTGCGAAGGTTAGGTGCGTCATTTTCATTGACTTCAGAATAATGTACATCAGCTACAGTAGTAATTTTTCTACCAGTGCAAATAGCAGTTTCATTACCAGTACAGTCTGAGGTTTCATCTATAACTGGAATTTGTTCATCAACATTACAATTTGCCTCCCCATCATCAGAAGAAATATTTTCATAAATGTCACAGCTCATAACTTCAACAACAGTAGCGATAACATCATCAACAGTACTGCGTGCATTTTCATCAACCAAAGGGAAACCTCCATCGACATTACAGCCAATATTAGTTGCGGAAGAATTATTTTCACTAATATAGGCATTTTCATCATTGCTGGAACTTCCCATTTCAGTGGTAGCAGAATAATAATTAGTGTAAGAAGTGCTGGCATTGTCATCAGCAACTGCTGCACCTCCATAATTACCGGTACTTTGACTTTCTTTGCCGGTATTGCTCAATTCTTCGAACGCATAACCAGTACTCAGCTCATTTCTTCCAGGAAGTGTGAAGTTTCTGAGAGAATTAAAATTGCCACTTTCCTTGGGTGCAGTGACGGAAATTTTTGGAATATCAAACGATCGATTGCCTTTTTTGTCCAAACAGTGACAGCCCATACGGTTGCAAATCCTTCGTATATTTTTACGATACCTATCAAAATGAAACAAATACTTTAGAGATATTTATTAATATCAAAAAACACTATATAAATAGATTATATAGGCACTGAAAATCTTAAAACACATTTTGAACACGGACACTTATCTCCTTTTTTTAAGAACACTTATTTGGTTCATTACATTTTTGAACACTTCTGGGGGCATTTAACACTGACACATGTCCCCTTCTTTATAACTTTCTGTTTTGAGGAGCACTCACCTTTTTTTTTCTGTCCGTTTCATTTTTGTTAGAAAGTTTGGCTGTTATTTTAACAACAATCTTTATAACTATTGATCATCCGTCAAAAGACTGTTTTTGGATCGTGAAAGTCATTCTTCATGGAGGCACTTGCGGAACCAACAGCCAACGGTAATTTGTAACAAAATTTCTAGTAGTATCGTATTGTATGATTCTATAGTTACTGACTGGTAGTTAAAGAAAACGGCTAAAATTACAACTGTTCTACATGATCGGGATTCCCCCACAGTGTCCAAAGGTGTTTCCGATGCCCCTCCCCCTTTTTTTAAATGGAGCAGCTCTGTAACACATTTTAGTACACTTTCCGGTGATAGGAGAGTTATTTTTGAATTAAAGTGTTCCAAACGTATATCTGACGTGAATTGGGAATCATAAGAACGGCAAAAACTTTGACGTTCATTTCACAGAGGCTTTTTTTTTTTCTGTTGAGGTTGCAGAGATGGAGGCATCGAGCTTAAGTAGAGATGCAAAGCCCCCCAAAGTTTTTTTTTAAATACATGAATAAACCTTGAACATTGGGAATTTTGGGAGTAAGCAAATTTGTTGATTCTAGGCTTAAAGCTGAATTATGTAAGCTTTTTTCTTGATGATATCATTGCAAAAAAAATTCTATGATCACATT
Source organism: Uloborus diversus (assembly GCF_026930045.1). Lineage (NCBI taxonomy): Eukaryota > Metazoa > Arthropoda > Arachnida > Araneae > Uloboridae > Uloborus > Uloborus diversus. Next base: position 104,367,086 of record NC_072740.1, on the reverse strand, counting down.
GAAGATGAAGTCATTTAAGCTTGGAATCGAATTAAAACTAAAAATGAGACAGAGATACGCTAAGGGATGTAAGTGGACATTTTCAAGTTTTGAGTAAAACGAGCTTAAAGATAAGGTCATAGGTAGGCTTTCATTGAAAAGTTCTTCTAAATGATGGTGTATAACAGCACCTACCAGAGCTAAAGACAGATGATAGGTTTACGTGCCATTTGTAATGGTTGTATCCAAATTTTAAATTTTGCCGTTTACATTCCTTTGCTTTTCACTGCTTATATATGATTGTTGAACATTGCTTTTTTTTTTTTTTTTTTTTTTTTTAAGGATATTTAAACTGTTGTTTGAGGTGCAAAAATAACATGTAAGCAACTTTGCTGACGTGATAAGTATTCAGAATGAATATAACTACTCAGTGCTATTATTAAAGAGAGTAATTATAAATAGATCATTTTAATGTTTAATTACTGATTAGAAGTATTTATGAAAGTATTAAATATTCAAATCACTCAGTTAAATATTTACTTGCGAAGTATTAAAAAAATATTCAGTCAAGGGTAGCTGAACAGTCTATTTGGAACATTGTTTTTTGGAAATTGTAGCTAGTTACAAGATTTCAAATATTTTAAGTAAATTTGACTTTTAACTTGGCCGGAAAAAAATTGCTTACATCGAAAATTTCTTGCAACTCCAGTAGCAAATTTTGCGTTTTTATCCTCGATTTTTTTCTGATTGGCGTAATATTGGCGACTGCTGAAAAATGAATAGTAAGAGTAAAAAAAGTTATTTAACTGCTCGAATTGCGAATAAATGAGTAGGTTATCGCGTCTGTTTACATTAAATTAATTTTTACGAAACTAAATAATCATATTGGACGCTAAAAGGATACGGAAGATGTTGAAGCCTCTTTCTGAAATAAAAAACAAGTTCGGAAGTTTACACTTTTAGAAGTACGAAAATCTAATTATACATGTGGTTGTTATGATGTAATGTAAATATATTGTCAAACTAAATGCTGTCTAGCCTTTTTGAGGACTCAATGAACATATTTTTCATCGCAGCAATGTGTGCGCAATGGATGTTCAATCATCTGAGAAACCAAGAAATAAATTACGTTTATGGAATAACTTTAAATCCATAAGTTTTTGTTTCAATGAAGAAATGGTTCTTTGCAACCAAAAAACACGTATCCGCATTTTTTTTCCTTCTCAAATTTGACCATATAACGTCATTTTTTCCGCTATTACTTTCAAGTGAAATGTATGGATGTATTTCTTTTTCAATTATATAGTTCTGAATTGATTCGTGAAGACGTTCGAAGTTCTTGCAAAAAATCCTATTCAAAGACGCAGTTTGTAGTTTTTTTTAATTATTTTTCTTTTACAGCCGCTGTTTATTTACATTGAATATAAAAAACTTAGAAGATGTAATAGGAGCATTTTGGTAACTCATTTTTGACGCAAATTAAAAATGACGCGAGAATTCTCGCTGTAGTATTGATTTTTATGCAAAATAATAATAATAATAACAATAATAAAACAAAATAAATAAATAAATAATAATAATAAAAAGTTTGAATCTTAATGGGAAGATTTTGATTATTCATTGGAAAAATACTCTATTTTATTATTTTTTTGTCGTATTTATTATTTCGATTTTTTTTTCGCGCTACCGCCACTACTTTATGATTGTGCTGTTTTGTAAGACTATGTTCTGTTTTAAACGAACATAGTCAGTTACTGTCAGTCGTAATTAAAACTGTGTGTGTTCTGTTTTAAACGAACTTCTCGGTGGGATTTTTTTAACTCCCCCTTTTTTTTTTAATTCGTACAAAATGCAAACTTTTTTTGACTTTGGTAGCGATTGAAGTGACAACAGGCTTGCTGGTAACTTATATTATTCTTTCTACCATGGTTACAGCCGTGACGGGTAGCGCTAGTATTACAATAAATGATCACAAACGATGATAATTTGCATTTATTAGTACCTCTTATTTGTCTTTCAAATGAATTAAGTATTAAAAACGTATATGAAAAGTTTTCCCAACTCTAAATTTTGGAATCGTCTATTTATATGTTCAAAAAATATTTAGTAGTAAAAGAAAGTCCACGTGAGAAGGGAGAAAATTTATTTTCATTTTTACTAACTTTAATATTGGTAAAAAAAAATGCTTTTCACTGTAAAAAAATTCCGAAACGTTACTGGGTATTTCCGCGTCACGTTTCGGAATTTTAATGGTTTTTATCCACTTCCTGGAAAAAATTAAGTATTCTTGACAAAAAGTTTCCTGAATTGCTACAAGCCGCAAGAATGAGGACCTTTCACTGTTGTGAAAAATATTTTTAGCTCCCAGTTTAATGATTAACTGAGCGTATTTATAAAGTATATCGGCTTTACTTCAAGTACGGCTTGTACATGCTAATAAGGCTCCCAAAGGGAGCGAAAAAGTGTGTGTGGACTTCATTGCTTTGCAAGATTTGCAGGAAAGTAAAATTCTCGTTACTTACTTGCATTTCTGACATAGCTTTGGCCATGTTTGCAATAATGCTCTTTTAACTTCCTTGATAAATCAGAACGATGCCAAGATATTATTTCCATTGATACAACTGGTTTTAAACGGGAAGATTTCTGAATTTTTCAGGAGGCTTCCAGGATAATATCAGGAAGGTTACTGAAGTTTAGCGAAAAAAGTTTCTGGAATTTGCAAGATATGTTACTGGCAGATATTGGGCACATCAGCTGCCCATTATTTTCCAGGAACGTTTCTGAATCGTTTTTACAGTGTTGGAACATTTCACTAAAAAGTCCACAGCTTGTCCCGCACGTGATGGTACATATATTTCATTAACAATTTTAAAGGGTAGTGACAACATTTTTTGTTTAAGATGTCACACATAAGTTTGTAATTTGTTAAGCAGAAAAAAAAATTAATATTTTAAAGTATCATTTCTAATGACATATACACTGTAAAAACGATTCAGAAACGTTCCTGGAAAATAATGGGCAGCTGATGTGCCCAATATCTGCCAGTAACATATGTTGCAAATTCCAGGAACTTTTTCCGCTGAAATTCAGTAACCTTCCTGATATTATCCTGGAAGCCTCCTGAAAAATTCAGAAATCTTCCCGTTTAAAACCAGTTGTGTCAATGGAAATAGTATCTTGGCATCGTTCTGATTTATCAAGGAAGTTAAAAGAGCATTATTGCAAACATGGCCAAAGCTATGTCAGAAATGCAAGTAAGTAACGAGAATTTTACTTTCCTGCAAATCTTGCAAAGCAATGAAGTCCACACACACTTTTTCGCTCCCTTTGGGAGCCTTATTAGCATGTACAAGCCGTACTTGAAGTAAAGCCGATACACTTTATAAATACGCTCAGTTAATCATTAAACTGGGAGCTAAAAATATTTTTCACAACAGTGAAAGGTCCTCATTCTTGCGGCTTGTAGCAATTCAGGAAACTTTTTGTCAAGAATACTTAATTTTTCCAGGAAGTGGATAAAAACCATTAAAATCCCGAAACGTGACGCGGAAATACCCAGTAACGTTTCGGAATTTTTTACAGTGTATGAGGCATCACGTGCAGGACAAAATGAATGTTTTCCGTGGAAATGCCCTTTTGCTTACACACACGTATACGCTCACATACAAAATGTATTATTAGTTATATTTCTTGGATGTATGATACTTTGTTTTAGAATTATGTTATTAACTAATGGCTTTTTAATTTTGCAGAGTTCGAAAAAGTAAAGTAATAATCAAAAAATAAAAATAAAATAATAGTTATAAAAATAAAAAGGTAAACAATGCTCACCAAATACATAGAAAAATCGTGACGAACGGCGTGTACAGTGCAACCGCAGCTGCAAGTCCAATAAGTACATCAAGTGCCCAATGCAACTGGCTGCAAGAAAAGGGAAAGAAACATGTATACCACAAAAAAAAAAGTTTATTGGAAAAACAAAAATTAAGTGTTGCCATATTAAGAGGAAACCAAACGTGTTTAAAGGTAAAAAATTTCGGATGCATTCGTCAAAAAAAAAAAAAAAAAAAAAAAAAAAAAACATTTTTTGCTCGTTTTTGGTGGATCAAAACGTATTAACAAAAACTTCATTATCAAACTGCTTCGGGTTCAAATTTCATACACAAATTCATTAGTTAAATAAATTATTTTAAATCAAAATATGGTGTCACTGAAGACGCTCTCTACAGCTCTATTTACTCTAAAATTCGTTACTGGGAATTTTTTTTTTTTTTTTTTTTTTTTTTTTTGAACTTAGCTTTTTTTGCTGAAGAAAATCTTTTTAGAAAAAAAAAAACTTTCTCCAAGGGTTTGCCCATGATAAAACTTAAGTGTAAATTAGCAAAAAGCCCATTGTCTCCGAAATCACCTCTATTGTAGGAAATGTTTTTAGTGCTGTAAAATTATTTTTTAAAAAAGTAAGACAAAAAAAAACGGCTAGTATTGTTAAAGCAAGATAAACAGTTATACAAAATATATAAATTCACAACTGGGATAAAAAAATAGGGATGAAAAATTACGCCATCAAATTAAAATAAGTATTTCACAACTAAGAGCCAACAGCTTTACTTTATTATTATTTTTTTTTTCAAATTACAAAATAATCTGGAGAGAACTTTGAAGTCATTTCTAAATTGCGTCAAGAATCACCATTACCAGAAATATCCCAGTAAATATTTAGCTCTTTTATTTTCCAATAAAGTTTTCTTTTTCTTTTTTTTTTTTTTTTAAATATCAAGTTTACTAATAGAAGGCTTAAAAAAAAAGAAAACTGATCCTGAAAAGAAAACTGTGGGGGGGGGGGAGCTTTTGGCAAATTATAAAGCTCTTCCAACGTGTTGGCAATACAATTCCGAATTCTATTGTAGCAAACAAAATAAATAATTGCCTTTATACTACAAATTAATGGTACAAAAAAATAACGTTCGTTAGAAGGTTAAATTCTCAATAAAAAAAATAAACACGTGTTTCAAGGTTTAAAGGAGCAACCATTTTTTTCACTGGGAAAGGTGTTAATTTATACATAAAAATTCGTTTGACAAAACGTATTTTTTTTCTTGCTTTAGTCGGATGACTTTACATTGTAAAGTTTACACCTAGCTGTATTACAAAATACGTTCATTGAAACTTCGAACCATGTAACTAAAGCTGGTTCGCAAGGTTGAGTCTTCAACTTAGTTTTTTCGCAATATATGATGCCAAGTATAATTAGACTTCTTTTTCTCACCAGAGCACTACGATATGAAATTCGTTTGATTGTTAAAAAAAGGAGTCGCATCATTTCCTTCTCGCAAAAGAATCCTTTTTGAGTCAAAGTAGCTATTTCTTCTAAGAAACTCTATTTGATCCTCTAACCCAATGACTTACATTATCAGCCTTAATTTATGCTATTAAACAACTTTTTTTGACTTCAGCGTCTTCTTTTTCAACAAACATCAAGATTGGGCAAATTGGAAAAAAAATCGGAAATAGTGCCAAGTTTGCTAATGGAGTTGTAAAGAAGCTTTTATTTAAAGTATTTTTTTCTTTGCCATTTTATAATTTCTATCTTACTCTTGTCATTTTGGAAATTTTCTAACAGTTTTGTTTTGGTGACAATGATGTGATATAAAGATTTCTCCAAATCTAGAAACTATCGTTAAGCTAGCACTCACTTTAGAATCTAATTTCATAACGACAAATAAGAATTATTATCAAGTTGTTGCCAAATGATCGCCAATCTGAAAAGTCACTTCCACTTTATCGCTTTTGATCCTTTGCTGCAATTTTACCAACCTTCATCGCTTCTTATTCGGAATTCATAACCTAGTAAATAAACATCGTAGCGTTTAAAGAAAGAGTTTGCGTACATTTTGATCGCTTTTTTTTCTTCTTATTTTTCTTTTTTTTATTCATGCTAAAATGGCATACAAAAAGGAACGAGCACATATGAATCGACATATTTTAAAAGATTTAACGCATTACATGAAACAATCATTAAAAAAAAGAAATGTGCCCATTTGTTATTCTTGGTAGAGTTACAGTAACGTGGTCGTGACAAGATTTCACAGTTGTTGGTGAAACAGCCGTTGCAAAAATTACATCAAAATTACATTCACGGCCACAGCCGTGAAAGTTACGCTAAACAAAAAACTAAACCACGAAAAACCTATTAAAAGTTTTATTAAAACGCATAATATCGCGCCAACTATTTAACTTATCGCAAATCTCTCCAAAACGACGAAGTTACTGTTATTTATTCAGTAAAATCTACTGATGGTATTTTGTAACATTTGAAAAGGTTTTTAAAAAACTATTTTAAAGATAACGCAACGTATTCTGGCGGAGTTGCAATAACATGAGTGTGGCAAATTTTCGGAAATCTTGAAAAAAAAAAGCTGTTCCATAGCATAAAATAAAATGAAAAAATGCCACCAAGTAAATAAATTAGACCATAAAAACTATTTAATCTTCCGAAGGGAAAGCCTGAGGAATGATTTTTGAAAACACATTAAAGAAGTCATAATTCAATATTCTTCAAATACGGCCGGAAACACAGTGGGCGGTTTTCTTTCCGAACGGATTTTTATCACTGCCGCTATAACAAATTGTAGCATTCACAAAACATCCGTCACAACTGCGCCACCTCCGTCAGTTGATCAGTGACGACTTTGCAGCAAGGTAAAAAATCCGACGAAAGTAGGGGCAGTGGACGACGGAATTTCTACAGTCGGCGTTAAAAAATCAGATCGTCAATTTTTCTGCTGAATGTGTACTTCGCAATATCATCCCACCCGCCACCATCCCATCCGGTACGGCGTTAACGGTAAAAAACGCCAAGTTTGTTCCCGGACTACAGATACAGTGAAACCTGTGAAAGTTGACCACTTGCGGTACACTACTTTAGTGGTCAACTTAAACGGTCAATTTACAGAGGTTGATTTATATGACAAGGGCTAATTTCGTGCCTGAAAAAAGCGCTCAACTTACAAGGGTGGTCAAATTCACGGGTTTTACTGTACAAGCTTTTGTACTTTAAACTGTCGTTTCGATTCCATCTGTAGTTTTGAGAAAAAAAAATAGCACATGCGAATGGTGTATAAACGACACGTGCAACAATTCCCTCGTTTTTTCCTGATTATTTGAGGTGTTTACTTTCAAAAAGGATTATATTCACTTTTGGAAGAAAAAAAAACCTTTTTTTTTTCGATTATAGAATCTCTAATGTAAGCCCTATCGACCCATGAATTTCTTTCTTCTAAAAGTGGTTTATATCTACTGTTACAAAATGCGTAACCATCGGTTTTACCACCTAAACGGCGTATATCCTTCCCCTTATTTCTCGCCAGGTATTTACAGCAAAGTAGAGCTTATCTCTTATTTCCTCGTACCCACTCATTCACTCTCATATCAAAAGGGGACATATCCAAATTTGAATTTGTCTCTTCAACTCAAAAGTAGTTCACAATTAAAATAGTGGAGCGAAGCACTGGTTGAGAAATTCCAATCAAGCATGATACCCGTCCCTATTAAGAGATCGCAGAACCTCGCGCCTTGTGCAAGTCTGTTTTTAGTTTCGCAAGCACGACCTCAAATTGTGATTGCTAAATTAACATTAAATAATTAATATAACTATTAAATTGTGATGGATTGATGATTAAATTGTGATTAGTTGTGATAACAAGTTTGACATATTAAAATTAATAACTACAACGTTGTTATTTGAATCGGATTGTGTGGTTTTAGTGATCATACTTAATTGGATTGAAGGTCCCTTTTTTTTAAATGTTAAATGAAAAGAATAAAGTAAGTATGAAGGAATAAAGTATTGTAAAAAAAATTATATTAAAAAATGTTGAATATTTTGTTTCAATTTTAAAGTTTGTTTCTGAAGAAAATGCATGTTGTTTTGCAAAAGGGATGATATCCCGTTTTTCGTTTTGCTAAAAAATATAAAACTGGATATAATCCGTTATGAAAGTAAATTAGAAAATGCTTGTTTTTTTGCAAAACGGATCATATCCACTGTTTTACACCGAAAGGGAATATATCCAAAAAATATTCGCAATTTATGTCTGATAAAAATGAGGAAAAATTCTTAGACTTACGTCCATAGTCACTTGCTATTCTACCAAGATATTGGGAAAAATTCGAAATTCTAACAGTTAGTGTTAGGGTTAGGGAAACGGGAACATTTTCTGCTAAATTCAGTAACATTCCTTAAGCTATCCTGGAAGCCTCCTAAAGGATTCAGAAATATTCTGTTTAATACCCCCCAGTCGCGTCGCTGGAACCTTTAGAGTTAACTTAAGTAGACATAATACAACAGCTTTGCACCATCCTGATTTATCAAGACAGTTTAAGAAGTAGCCATACAAACATGGCCAAACTAAGACGGAATTGCAAGTAAGTACACTGTAAAAAAATTCCGAAACGTTACTGGGTATTTCCGTGTCACGTTTCGGGATTTTAATGGTTTTATCCACTTCCTGGAAAAATTAAATATTATTGACAAAAGTTTCCTGAATTGCTACAAGTTGCAAGAATGCAGACTTTTCAATGTCGTAAAAAATATGTTTAGCTCCCAGTTTAAAGATTAATTGAGCGTATTTATAAAGTGTATCGGCTTTACTTCAAGTACGGCCCGTCTATGCTAATTAAACTCCTAAAGGGAGCGAAAAAGTGTGGACTGCATTGCTTAGCAAGATTTGCAGGCAAGTAAAATTCTCGCTACTTGCAATTCTGGCATAGCGTTGGCCATGTTTGCAATAATGCTCTTTTAACTTCTTTTATAAATCAGAATGATGCCAAGGTATTATTTCTACGGAAACGACTGGTTTTAAACGGGAAGATTTCTGAATTTTTCAGGAGGCTTCCAGGATAATATCAGGAAGGTTACTGAATTTCAGCGGAAAAAGTTCCTGGAATTTGCAACATATGTTACTGGCAGATATTGGGCACATCAGCTGCCCATTATTTTCCAGGAACGTTTCTGAATCGTTTTTACATTGTATCGACAACGTAACTCGCCTGCAATTCTATTAAAGTTACAGAACACAAAGCCATATTCGTTTCCTGCAGGAACTTTGGATAAGTCATAACCAAATGGAACCGATACACTTAATAAGTACGCTCAGTCAATCTCTAAAGAGGGAATGAAAAAAAAATCACAACAGTGCGAAATCTGCATTCGTGCAACTTGTAGCAGTTCCAGGAAACTTTTTGACAATAATACTTGATTTTCTCAGGATGTAGATAAACACTAGTGAAAACTCGAAACGTTACACGGGAATAATCAGTAACGTTTTGGCATTTTTTTCTACAGTTAAATGTATCAAAAATCGAACAAACTGTGTAATTGTAGATTTTACTGTAGTTGTTCCAATTTTAAACCTAAACGGCTAATTTTTCAAAAATAAATATTCTGAAAGCTTTTAAAGTAGATTAACATTGCTACAAAGAGACGGATTAACATGAATTTAATACTTTTTCTTTCAACCCAATAGTGTCCGAGAAAGAGCTATTCAGAATGCAGATAATTGCTATACTTGCGAGTCTCAAAACAAAAAAAAAATTATAGGTTTTATCTCGGAAACTATTGAATCTGAAGAGATAGCTCTAAATTCTTATTTCAGAAAATTAATTCTACTTCGAAAACGTTTAGAAAAAGTGTTTTTGAAAAATTTGTCATTTAGGGTTAAAATCGGGAAAATAAAAATGTAGGAGTCTAAAATTTTACTTTTTAAAACTTGTATTATTTATTTTAACATTATCATTAACAACTCTGTAAAAACTCAGAACTACCATATATGACGCATGCTACCCCCCCCCCCCCTCTTTAAGCGACAAACTGGACTAAGTTACTGGGCTAAGCAAAAACGTAGCGGCGACAGCAAATTACCATTCATTATACCAACAGCAAACGTTTCCTCGAAATCAAGATTGGATCCACGAGTGAGCCACCTAATCATAGGGTTCAAGCCATCTCTCCAAAAATGCCGCTTAAATTTTAGCTTCTGAAAAATCTCCTCTGTAAACAATGCATATAAAAGAAGTATTAACGAGGTAAAGCAAAACAAAGTTTAACTCTTTCCTAAAGAATTTCGGCTGTGGAAACGGCTAAAATGAACATGTTATTTATTTTTAATAAAGGTATTTCCTTTTTCTGTTTGATAATGGTAGAAAGATTTAGAGACCAAATAGCATGCTACGTGCGAACAATAGCGGCGACTTCTTTCTTTTCCTCTCGCTTTCATTCCGCGTAGGAAGAGATTAAAAAAACGCTTTAGAAAGAAGTCCGTTTGCTTAAATGCAGAGTAGTTAAGTTTTTCTTGTTATTCAAACAGTGTCACGAGGTGCTCTTTGAATGTTTACCCACCGAATATTTTATAGACAAACTTTTACTTACACGCAAGCAACAGTAGAGCTGTCATTAAGATATGCAAAACTTTCTAGTTATTGGATATATGTATGGGAAATTCTCCCGAAAAAAAGTGTAAATCATGTCCAACAATTTTACTGGTTGATTGTGAATTTTAACAATTTCTGCCAGCTAATCATACACATATATGTTTTCATGCTTTTCCATTTATTTGTGTACAATAAAGTTTCAACGGTTTTTCCTCTTGTAACAAAGTACACAAATTAGAATTTAAAAAAGATATTTCTAGTCATAAAGAAAAATTACAACACTTAAACAAGTATAAAAGAACACTTCGATTCAAGTAGTTTTATTTTATGTGCAATTTCAAGAAAAGATATTTTTTTTTAAAATCATTAACGCAAATGTAAGAGTAAACATTAAATAATGCAAATTAAATCTAGCAGAAAAAAAAGACTCATCTTGTTTGCGGACTGTAACATTCAAATTGGCAAATTTTAATAAATTCTGCCAAGTAATCATTTTTTTCCCTTGCTTATTTTTTTATTTGTATATAATGAAGTATCAATGGTTTGTACGAAAGTTAGTTATTAAGGGTTTTTTTAGTATTTTTTTCCGATTCTTGCGAGTTGACAAAAAATAATTTTAAAAAAAGTATCATCATAAAGAAAAACTACAACACTTAAACAAGTATAAAAGAAGACCAAGATTCTAGCACTTTTATGTTATATAGCACGAAGAGAACTTTTTCTCTCTGTTTTCTACTATTAATGCAAATGTAACAGTAAACATTTAATAATGCACATTAAAATTGCCAGAAAAAAATTAAGGCTCACCTTGTTTGTGCACTGCAGCGTTCAAATTCGTTAACAAGCACAGAAGCAGTAACTCTTACACTTACAAAAAATACTATCAGATCAAATATAATTGTTTATTTCATTATCGAAATAACAGAGGGGGAAACATGAACCACGGAAAATGTTAACTAAAATTAAAAAAAAAAATCTAGCTGATTTTTTTTTTTAATTCTACTCATATTACTGTGATTAATTTTATGTGAAAGGTGATATTTATAATAATTAAACTGACTAGTCGACCCGTGTGGAACTCCGCACTGTGCTTCGAATCGTTTCATGTGGCATTTCGCTCTTTAAAAACTTCAAAGAAAGAACATTATGAAGAAGAACCGAAAAAAGTAAACGAATTAAAGTAAACGGAAAAAAGTAAGCGCACAAAAGAAGGCATGTAGTTTAAAAACATCAATAACAAAACCTCGTTTAAAACAATGTTGTGATAATGTGATCATCGCTCACGTGTGGAATATAAATGACTCTTGTTCAAGAGTAAAATATTAGCTGTGATTAAATTCTTCTAAATACCAATTTTCTTCTTAATTTTTACACAGAATTATAAATAAACTGTTTCGCTTTACAAAATTATACTTCGAGCGGAAAAAAGTTAGTTATTTAGCATTTCTTAAAAGCTACAGAATATTTTGAGCTGAAATATTAGATAGCCTCTTAAAATCTTTCCAAGATTGTTTTTCAATCAAAATATAGTATGGTCCCTGATCATTTTTTTTCATACATTCATTTCATAATTCATTAAAAATTCAAAATTTTATTTCTGATGTAATAAATGACGTTATTATTGTTACGTTGATTTATATACTTTGATATAAAAATACAATGTATGTCGTACCCGAGGTGGCATAGGTATTATATGCAAAAGTATCAAAAATATTTTTTACATTTTTCCAAATCTAATTTAAAAGCAATTGCTGCAGCAAAATAAGAAAGGTTTTGTACAGAAAGTCAAATGATGATGCTGATCACAAACATGCAATATAAAAAGGGAAGTTCTCACAGAAAATTTTAAAGTTATTGCTTATTTTAAAATGAATACGCCGCCTTAACAACAATTAAGATACGAAATTATGTATCACACAATAGCTAAAATAAAATTAATGACATCTTACATGTGTCTCTAGTGTTGGTAGTCTTCTAATACGAAAGAGCGGTTTTCTTTTTCTGTTACTATACAACTGAAGAAGTCCTTATCTTTTTCTCAAGACTTTCAGTTTAGCTTGGTCAAGAAAAAAGCAAGATTAAAAAAAAAAGAAAAAAGTAGAATCGCTGTTTGTTATTATTTATGTTGGAGCTTGAGTTACCAGTTCGTATTCTTTGAAACTAAGTAAACTCCAAATAAAGAGCTATTAAATGATAAGTAATGCCATTTTTTTAAATTAATATTAACAAAAATATCAGAAAAAAACTTACCTCATGTCTAGTTAATCCCAGAATTGAACAATACTCTACGTGCACTACCAAACTGTCAAGTAGACACACACACTGAATGCTGCCACAGCAGACCGTCGTTTCTAAAATTTCTTATGATCAATTTTGCCTTTTCTCTGCATAATAGAAAAATGTAAAAAGCTTGAGAGATTAAACACACGTTACATACAGACAATTTTACCGTTATAAGTAATGATTTTAAAAAATCAGCTCTCAGTTTTAAGGAATTTCTAAATTTTGGTAGGAAACATTGTCGTTTCTTGTTTCTGAATTCCTAAGAGTAGACCCACCTCACCCTTCCTACATTGGCCTTATTCATTTTCCTTGGAGCTAACTGCTGAAATGCCTTAACCTCAGTTACAGAAAGCTGAACTCAATACATATTGACTTGATTTCAGTTAAACGTTATAAATTTGTTGGAATTGAAAAATATGGTGCAACCAGAATATAAAGAGCTGACACTGACGCTAATAATATGTTTCCTTAATCTTAAAAAAAAAGACCGTAAAAATAATTTTTAAAAAAATGGAGCACATTCTACGTATGAAGTTATTTTGAATATCGTTTTTTTTTTTTTTTTTTTTAAGCGCACTTTTCAGAGCGCAATTAATTTGTGTTTCAAATTTCTCATTAATATCTCATTATTTTTGAACTGTTTGAGAATGTTAAGGATTCTTCAACAGTTCAAAAACACTTAAAAGAAGTCAAAAGGAACAATATTGTTTACACAAATTATGAGTCAAAATTTATATCCCTTAGTGTTTATCTGAAGCTGCTTTCCTTTCTGATTTTTTATCAGCCTTAATTTCTTTCGAACAATAAATACGTAATGTATTTTATTTCATTATATTATTTTTTTAATTTTTTGAAACGTTTTAAAATTAATGAAAAACTGCACAAATTGCAAAGTAAAATATAAAAAGGAGGCATCTTGGTCTGATTTTTTTTAACAAACAATTATTTTTGTGTCTTAAAGCCAGACGATAGAAGTGAAACATATGTAAATATAATAAGGAAGCACTAAATTGGGGGGATGTTTGAAATGTCTGTCATTTTTTTGAGCTCGATGAATCAATAACGCTTCCTAGAGAAGCAATTCTTCCCTCTAGAAGACAGGCAGACCTATTCTCCATTTCCATTTTAAGAACTCTACACTGTAAAAACGATTCAGAAACGTTACTGGAAAATAATAGGCAGCTGATATGCCCGATTTCTGCCAGTAACATATCCAGCAAAAGCCAGGAACGTTTTTCGCTAAAATTCAGTAACCTTCGTGAAAAATCTAGAAATCTTCCCGTTTAAAGCCATTTGTGTCTCTGGAACTTCAGAGTTATCTTAGGTGGAGATAACATAACAGCTTGGCATCTTCATGATTTATAAAGATAGTTCCAAACCAGTACTGCAGACATGGCCGAAGCGAAGCCTGAATTGCAAGTACGTATCAAGCATCTCACTTGATTGAAATTCTTGCAAAGCGACGGAGTCCACACACTCCCTTTGGGAATTTAATCAGCATGGACGAGCCGTAATCGAAGTGAAACCGATACACCTTATAAATACTCTCAGTTGATCTTTAAACTGGGAGCTAAAAATATTTTTCACAACAGAGAGAAGTCTGCAATCGGACAACTTGTAGCAATTCAGAAAACTTTTTGACAATGATACTTGATATTTCCAGGAAGTGGATAAAAACCATTGGAATCCCGAAACGTTACACGGAAATACTCAGTAACGTTTCGGATTTTTTTTTACAGTGTAGGGATACAGACTTGTTTCAAGTACATACTTATAAATGAAATTTACTTTACATTGGAAGAAAAAAAATCCGTAACGTTACTTCGTATTTCCGTGTAACTTTTCGGGATATCAAAGGTTTGTATCTACTTGCTGGAAAAATTAAGTATCATTGTCAAAACGTTACCCACAAGTTGCCCTAATGCAGACTTTTCACTGTTGTGAAAGATATTTTTAGCTCCCCGATAAAAGCATGAACTGCGTAAAAAGAAAATGAATTATTGAAGTCGTTTATATTTTATTCATTACGTGTTTCAACACAACGTGGACGGATAATATTTTCGACGGTTTAAGAGGGGTGTTATGTCCCCATGACCCTCCCCTTGTATCCGATCCTGGCAGGGGTTGCGACTCACAGGTTGGGGAACACCAAAGATTTGAAACAACATTTTTAGCAATTAAATAAGTCGAATGTTGTGTTTCATAGAACAGAAAAATATTTAAACCTCAGAAAAGAATTTTTTCCAATACAGAAAAAGTTCATCTTAGTTTTCAGTTTTTCAAACACTTTGTATTTTTTTTTTCGATGTTGCGACTAAATGTCCCTCAGTATATATTTTTTTATTTTAAAAAGAAAAACTTTCTAATGCAGACACGATTGCGATCTCATGGTTTTCTAGCAAAAAAATAAATAAAGGTAATTCTCCAATTTATATCAACACAAGAAAAAAATATTTAATGCGGGGCACATTACCCTGTCGATTCATCAGTGGGGCAATTAGTCTGTAATCAGGTGGGGCAAACTACCTTTTTGTCAAGGTTAATCGCCCCACCACCTCTTGTTTAAATAGCAAGCCAATTTTGTTGCAATCAATGATAAGGGCCTTCTTTATGATGTTCTCTTACTGTATAAACAGATAATTTAACAGAATATTACTTAGATCACGCGTTAAAAAGTGTCGCTCTTATCTTTCTCTTTGCTAGCACTTTGTAATTACCCTTAAAAATTCACTAAAAACGGCTGTATTGTATGCATAAAACTTCTTTATACACAAAGACTCTTAAAAATTTCGACACAGGCGCACCCTATTTCTGAAATTGTGAAATAGAGTTACTAGGGCAACTTATCTGACGGCGCATGATACCCCGACTTACTCTACCTACACAAGTTTTTTCTAAAATTCCAGAGGCACGACTGACTTTAAACGGGAAGATTTCTGAATTTTTCAAGAGGCTTCCATTATAATTTCAGGATAGTCACTGAATTTTAGAGAACTACATTCCTGTTTTTTTTTTAAAGATATGTCACTGGCAGAAATTGGGCACATCAGCAGGCCATTGTTTTCGAGGAACGTTTCTGAATCGTTTTCACAGAGTAGTCTATGGTTGTTATGTCGGGAAAGTAACTGATGAGAAGTTGACTAACACGCACTCAACAAATCTAGCAAGGCAGCAAATGTATCAGAATAAATTTTAAAAAAAATACGGGAAATATTTTCTATTAAAAACCCAGTTTTCATACTTAACTTACACTGCAAAAAGGATTCAGAAACGTTTCTGTAAATTAATGGGCAGTTGATATGCCCATTTTCCGCCAGTAACATATCTTGCAAAAACCCGTTTTCTGCTAAAAATCAGTAACCTTCCTGAAATTAGTCCTGAATCTTTCTAAAGAATATGGGGATATCCCCGGTTAACGCCAGTCAAGAGCCTTCTAGGGATATTCGATAGTTATGATGCAATTGATTAGAATCTTCCAGACTTACTAAGTAAGCTCAAGAAGCATTAACGCACACATCGCCAGAGAGCTAAGGTGGATTTGTAAGTACAATGCGCAATACTCCTTCCCCGCAATTCTTGCATTGCAAAGATTCAACTATCAAGAGAACTACTCCCTCTCACTGGAAGCTCAGTCATCCGGGATGATATGCTCTTATTGCGTTCTTAGCTATCACGGCTGGGCCGTAGCCGAATTGAAGACGATACACTTGATAAATGCATTCAGTTCCTCTTCAAACTGGTAGCTAAATATACTTTTTACACCAGTAAGTAATCTGCATTCGTACAACTTGAAGAAATTCAGGAAACTTTTTGCAAAGATACTTTATTTTACGGGGAAATAGGTGAAAAGCCGTGAAATCCCGCAACGTTTCACGAATATAATCAGTAATGTTTCGGAATTTTTTAACAGTGTATTTCAAATGTAAACGAATGAAATATTTCTCCTTTTATTAGATGAAACAGTCAAACATCAATTAAAATACGCGTCTGGAGTTTAGATACCAGTTTTCATTGACGTAGTTTTCGTGTGCATACTAATATTTTTACACAGCACAGAACTGACAATCGAAATAGCTCAATCGGCAGAACACTAAGATTCAAACCCATCGGACCGCGAATAAAGTCTTGAATGTGTGTGCAATGTACAAGAAAAAAAACACATTCGTTCGTATTCAAAGACTATTAACACTAGAGCGCGGTGTTCTACAGAATTATGTTAATAAATTGTTGTTAGAGGGATGAATGAGACAAGAATTTACGCTCTCTTATGAAAATGCGAAAAGATTACTGCCGAAATGTTTAAAAGGCAAATGTTCGCATAATTCTGCAATTGCGTTCACTGTAAAAACAAGTCAGTAACTTTCCTGGAAAATAATGTGCAGCTGATGTGCCCAATTTCTGCAAGTAACGTATCTTGCAAAAAACAGAAATGTCTTCCGGTAAAATTCAGTAACCTTCCTGAAATTACTCTGGAATATTTCTACAGAATTTAGAAATCTCCTAGGTTCAAGCCAGTTGTGTCTCTAGAACTTTCAGAGAAACCTTAGGCTGATTGGAAATCATAGCTCGCCTCCTTTTTGCACTGCCAAATATTATTGCAAACAAGCCAAAGCTAAGATCTCAAGCTAGTACCATGAATCTAGCTTACCGGCAATTCTTGCAACGCTACAGAACTTAGAAATTTATTCACTCCCATTGACAGCAGAACCAAACTGGACAGGTCACAATCGAAGTGAGATCGATACACTTATTAAATACGTTCAATTAATCTTGATACTGGTAGCTAAAAATATTTTTCACAACAGTGAGAAGTCTGCATTCATGCAAATTGTAGCAATTCAGGAAACTTTTTAACAACGATACATGATTTTCTCAGGAAAAGAATAAAAACCTGTGAAATCCCGAAACGTTCCACGGAGATAATCAGTAACGTTTCGGATTTTTTTTAGTGTTTAATCTGCTTAGATGTGGTTAAGATTAGCTAATATTTTTCCATAGTTTGCAACTTTAATAGCCAAATTAAAAATTGTCGCTAGACTTTAAAGAATTTTAATTTTCTAATGGCCATTATAGTACTTAAGTTCCAGTACCGATAACAAAACCACAATATATTTTGCTGGGTACACATTTCTTTTCTCGCACAAGGGTAAGGTCACCAGTAACAGACATGTTTAAGACATCGTTTTTAGGTTAACTCGATTTCCTGAGCCTTTAAATGCATTTAGACTTTTAAAAATATTTTTCTCTCATGCAACTAAATCTCATCTAACGTTTAGCTGCTTTTAAATCCTCTGAATTAGTTAATTCTATTTTATTTGCTCTATTTCTAAAATAAGTCCATCCCCTAGTAATAGACACCGAAAAATCTGACAATATCCAGTAACAGATAGGATGAGGAAAGGATGAATAATGGACAAAATTCCCTTTTTCTGTTCAAAATATGCAAAAGTTCCTTATTTTTAGAACTAAAGCCGAAAAAAAATTAAATGAACATGAAACTCCAGCTAACCACGTGGTGGTTGTTCATATTCGTATGTAAAATGCATTGACATTATAAAAGATGAGGCAAACTCCGCTCCCAGCAATTCCTAATGCAGATAAACTTAGAGCAGATAATTATGCTTCTTGATATAAAACTAAACGAGTAATCCAAGAACAGCAGTAAAGTGAACACTAGGTTTTACGCCAAGAACGTAACCAGAAGTCACAGACAGTAGAGGCAGTAGTAAAGATTGAAGGGGGGGGGGGCAAATCCTGTTCGAAAGGCGTGGGCTTCTAAAATTGTTGCCGATCCTAATACAGTAGTTTATGTTTTAATAGACATGAATTTTTTAACATACTGACTGCTCAATTTTTTTAACAAGGTATTTTCGAAATATTTGTAATGTGTAAAGCATATGTAAAGAACTATGTTTTCAACTTACACAAATTACGTTAAAAATTATTTTTGAATAATAAATGTTGAAACAAGATTCACATGGAAAAGTTCAACTTAGCATTTTTGGCACTAAATCCGAATTTCTTAAAAGTCACTCTTAAAGAAGCCTAGAGTGCCAAACAAACTGGTAGCTAATACAAGAATTAGCACTGACCACCCGAGTGACCGAAACAGTGGTTCCGTTCAACTCGAATATTGGTTATTACGCTAGCGGTGCATTTCATGTATCTGCTAATTAGCTAATTCACTTAAGTGCATTTAGTTTAGAAAATTATCAACTCAAAACAAAGACGAACAAATAATATCTGATAGAAAAGAAATTGACTAAAAGGAAAAACTAAATAAATATAATTTGAAGAAATATTCTTAAAGATGACCGTATTTAAACATTTAAACCGATATAAGTAAATATTATAGCTTTAATAAATAGCTCAAAAAACCTATTATCAAAAAAATATCAAAAAGAAATAGCAAAAAAAAAAAAAAAAAGTTGAGGCATGTGAGAAAAGCAAGTTTTCCGAAGAAACGAGTAAAAGAGTTTGAAGTTCATCCCGGGATTAAAAAGGACTCACCTATGAGTAGAATATACAATATTCATCCTACTAGGCAATTGGAATTTGTCGTTTAAAATATGATTTAAAACATTTTCGTGGTCCAAAATATTTCCAAAAATATTTTGACAGTTAAAGGTCCTGCCAACTTATCACTTAGCAAGTATCGAACTCAGTCATATAGAGGAAAACAAATCTTGGACAAACATTTAAAGAAAGATCTGTATGACAGCATATCGCAAGGATAGCTTCAGCAGAAATACTAAGATTGTCGTTCAATGTCAAACGGTATAAACCGAAGTCTGATTTTTTTAAAAAAGCAAAATTTGCAAATGAAGCGGAAACTCAATAGGGGACTTTAATTTTTCACCGCCGTAGAGAATCAAGGAAACATATCTATAAAAACAAGATTAGTGCATGAAAACCAGGAACGCAAATTAATGTTTTTTGGTGTACCCGCTAAAAATGAAAAACCTTATAAATTCAACACTAGCCAAAAATCGATCAACAGGCAGACTGGATTTTGCGATGGTTATTTACGGAACTGCCGGTACTTCACTAAGTAGTTCAAAAACTGACTACTCTACATTTAAACTAATATTAATATCTCCTCCAGAATGACTCGTTATGTTTCACAATAAAAAAAAAACTGGCAAATGGGAAAACTTCTTCAAGAGGGTGTCTCATAATGTAAGAAGAAATTTCGATGAGCCACCGTTTGGCTGTCAAAGCCTTAGAACCTTAAAAGGATAAAAATGTTCGCACAGAATTATGATAGCATTGACGGTGACTTTCATTAAAATCTTCATGTGGGTTCCCAGAGAACCGCGCGCAGATATAGTTCAATCCCGATTAAAGTCGTCTCCTTTTATGAGCCCTTCCCATTCTTCTTATCTTAAAAACAACTTTTAAGAGTTCGTTTAGGAGTTTGGAATAAGGATTACTAGAGTCTCTTATTTCAAGTAAGTAACGTGAAAATATGTGAGTTAAGAAATTCTCTCTAAATGATTTGATTCTCAAAAACTATCCTTAAACAAAATTCTTTGACAAAAAAAAACTACATGTCGATGTGCGAGAGGGGGCTAGTTTTTTCTAACGACGCTGTGGATCATCAACATGAATTCCTTAATGTCCTTAACTCCTACGGACTTCTCTTCATGCTTTTAAAATTTAAAGCGTATCCCAATAATTTTATTTCGTAACTTCAATTTGACTAATCTATGCAATGCACTATGACGCCAATTAAAATCACTAAGAAATAATATGATTTAGAGTATTGTTCTTACATCATCAACAGCAGATCAGTCTTTGGATCTCTATGGTCCCTTCGTATTTTTGGTTCAGTTTAAGTGATTACAATTTCGAATGAAAATTTCTTATGCCATCACCATCATCAAATCTGAGAGTCAAACGTACAACTTTGTGTTGTTCAGTGGGAATATGTTGGTCTCTCTTGATCAGGAATTGAGGTAAACTAATTTGTTTCAAATGTCATAAAAACCAAACAAAAAAGATTTTGCTTTTTGTTAAACTTTAAATTAAAAAGTGTAAAAAGTGTCACCATTATATTTTCTTAAGATAGTTTTTTTTTTTTTAACCCGAACAAGGTCGGCACGGGTCGCTACTTTATTATAAAGTTAATGTACTATTGTATAAGTATCTTTGGTTTATTACTGAAAAAAATGTTGAAATTTCAGTAAGTCTTGCCTTAATCGACAAATAATTCTTTTATTCGTAATAGCAGTCCCTTAATCTTCATTGGTTAATATTTTCTTTTCTTTTATTGGAAATGCAATGAAATTAGGTAACCTAGCTGCTTTTAGCCTTTAAAACTCATTTTTGCATTTGAAAAAAGGGTTATAATTTGAAAATTCAGAATTCGCGCTCAATTCACTTTGTTTATGGCCCCTTATCAAAAAAAAAAAAACACTTTAAACCATGTCAGATGACACTTTTCTCTTTTTCCTATCATGCATAATAGCGAAATAAACAAGAGTTATTTATCCCCATAACTGTTCATTTAAGAAATAATAAATCATTACGTATTAAGTAAAGTTTGCTGATGATGAGGTCAAAAGGTCATACACTCTTTGGTTCTGCAGAGGTTTTGACTACTTTCCTCGTTTTTGTCTTATAAAGCAAAAGTTACCTTTGTGAGCAAAAACTCTTTTAGCAGAAGTAAACTATAACTAAACCAAGCAGTAAAATATGTATCTATGTTACTAAAAATGATTGAACGAAACATAAGGATGATTTTACATTTTATTTTTTTCATGCCTGTACCAACTCAGAAATTGTTGTGGGAATACATCGCCACAAAAAATTTTCTTGCATTAATAGAATAGAGAAAAGCACCAAGAGCTTTTTTTTCTACAAATTGAGAAATTACAGACGTTTTTCTCTTTTATAATTAGAGTAAATTTTAATTTTTATCAGCTCATTTCTAAGATACTTTAATATGACATATTATACATTTACAATCTTAATATAAATCACGTTGACCGAAATATTATTTGTAATATGTATTCTCTCTCTATTGCCTTCGTTATTAACGGAAGGACCGGCTTCATGTTGGTCAGGAACTTCCCCGTAATCACTTGGTAAGCAGTCATCACTGTCATCGAGATCAACAGCATCATAATCATTGCTGTTAGAGCATTCGAGATTCTCATTTCTTATCAATAATTCTACAACACTCTCTGTCAGACTATCTTCATTTTCATGAATTGGAGCCTGATTGCTCTCAAACGAGTCTACAAAGCAGCTTTCATTTATACCAGAATTAGTGCCTAGCGTGCTTATGCTTTCACCAGCAACTGGATTTCGTGCATCTCTGTCACAACTGGGATTGATATAGATAACAGAATCATTCGCATCAAATCTGATACTGGCTGAATCATCAGCATTATGAC
The DNA here is from genome assembly GCF_026930045.1 of Uloborus diversus. Taxonomy (NCBI): domain Eukaryota; kingdom Metazoa; phylum Arthropoda; class Arachnida; order Araneae; family Uloboridae; genus Uloborus; species Uloborus diversus. The sequence continues at coordinate 104,344,995 of NC_072740.1, read as the reverse complement.
CATTAACATCGATCTTACGACTTTCATCGTCTTCTATATAAGGTGCATTTTCATCAGTTTTACAACTTTCGTTTTCTTCTACATCAGGGGTATTTACATCGATCTTGCAACTTTTGTCGTCTTCTTCATAAGATGTATTTTCATCAGTTTTACAACTTTCGTTTCCTTCAACACCAGGTGTATTTTCATCAGTTTTAAAAACTTCGTTTTCTTCTACATCAGGGATAATTTCATCAGTATTACAACTTTCCTCGATATTAACAACAGAAGAATTTTCATTGTCATTAATTAATACGTGTGTATCAAGTGAAGAACCATTTTCATCAACATTAGAAATTGCATTTGCAGTTGTGCTTTCATCAACAGCAGAAATATTTTTAGCAATGTTATTTGCATCTTCTTCTACAGCAGAGATATTTTCCTCAACATCACAACTATCGTTCTTATTGACAGCAAGGCTATTTTCATCAACATCATATATATCGTTTATAATAACAGCTAAGTTATTTGCTTCAAAACTAGAACTGGCACAAATTCCAGTCTCTGAGGTATATTTTTCATTTGAGTTTATACTTGCGCTTTCAACGTTGCAAAACTCTTCAGAAATACAAGAACTGATATTTTCAACAACAGCAGTGGCACTTCCTTTAATGGTGGTGCTGAGGGTTTCTCTGCTTGATGAACTAATTTCTTCAAATGAACGAACAATGCTGCGAACACTTCTCGCACCTGGTGTTAAATTTCTACGACCACCATATCTACTGTTTTCTTCTGGGACAGTGACAGAAATTGTTGGTATTGCAACTGAACGACTGCGGATTTTGTCGCAGCAACTGCAGCTTACACGGGGACAATATCTTCTAGGTCTGCGACGGTCCCTATTAAAAAGAAACATCTTTTAGAAACTTTTATTGATGAGTCATTCCACGTCAACTGGAGTAGTTTTTCACAACGTACCCGCACGGCCATGTTCAATTTTGAAAAAACTTAGTATAAGCGTGCACATACCTTTTAAACTAGCATATGCAAATTTTCAGCTTCTATGACCCAAATTCTGAGGATCTAGAATCCTTCAAATAAAAGACTACAAAATGATGGAGCAGCTTTGTGAAACTACAGCGATATTCAGTATAATCTTGAAAACCATTTATTACACGGAAGGTCTGAAATTTTGGGAGCTTAAACAACTTTTGTTTGTTAAAATATTCTAGTATTTTTGTCAGTTGAATCTCATTAGCTTTTACGAAGCATGTGTGGAACTATAAACTAAACTTGGGGTTGAACTTTTTTTCTGACCTTAGGTTGTCATAAAATATCAACAAAACTCGTTCGGAAGTTCGTACTTTGCAAATCTTTTAAGAAAATAGCTGCTTTTAAAAAGTTGTATTTGCAGATAATGAATATTTCTGCGAAAGATATTATTATCTAACGTGACTTTCAAAATTCTACACATAAAAAATTGTATGTTTTCAATGAACTGCAGCTCAAACTAGCCCCATCAGTTTTCCCTTTATTAACACAATTAGAAGAAAAAGTTTTTTTCTTATCAATTTTTTTTAATGGCGTTTATTCTGATAAGGAGAAAAAATGAGCATGAAATAGTCTCTGTCATAAGATTGCTATGTGTAGGCTGAGATTGCAGTAATTTTTATAGCACTAGAAACCTGAACCTTTGTGAGCTTAAAGTTCCTTCCTTTGTTAATAAATTGGAGTATTTTTGTCAGTCAAACATACAAAATCCTGCCAAAACTCCTGCGGTAAATATTTTTTCCGAATTTTGGTCGTCATAAATTCTGAAGAAACCTTAATCAAAAATTCATGCATCGTAATTCTAGCGAGAAAGCAGTTGTTCTTAATGAGTAACTGTTACATAACTTCAATATTAGTTTTATAAAAGATATCTTTATCCGAAATATATAGAAAAATTATCCACATCAGAAAAAGATTGTTTTTAATGCGCTTTAGCCTAAATTCGAATCCAATAATTTTCTTTTTAATAGCACCATTCAAAGAGCAGATTTTTCCTATTAGATTTTGGTTATAATTGTTCCTACAGAGAAAAATAAAAAATAAGATTCTAAAATCCAGAAAAAGATTTCCCCACCGAGTTTTGTTAGGTGTTATCATAAGTGCTACACAAAAGTTAATAAGCTAAAACTTTAAAAATACTAGATTTTCTATTAATAAAAAGGACTGTAATACCCCACAGTTTCAGGCCTCCAGTGTTGTAAAATTTTCATCAAGCGTAATCTAAATATTGCAGTTTGTAACAAAAGACCGTATTTCTAGCTGCTTTTCTTACCCTTATTTGAAAGAATATCACCTAAAAAAACCTAAAAAATATGTACTTTCTAGTAGCACTAACAAAGATAAAAATTAATAAAAGCAAATTTGAGCTACTTCACACTGAAAACAAACTATATTTGGTGTGCAGAATAGCTGTTTTGGATGACAATATATTTTAGAAAATTAATATTCAAGCTGTGCAGCTATAACCTAAAAATGTACGAGCTTTTGAAAACATTTTTCGCGGAATACATGGCAATACAGAATTCCGAAAAAGCCCCTCCCCACCAAGTTTTCTCAAGCCTTTGATACCCAAAACTTGAAAAACTTCACAAAGGCACTAGAAGTCATTAACTACTAAAAGTACATTAAGCTCCTAAACTTTTAAGCCTCCAGTGAAATAAAAATTTCTGCAAGCTTAGCACAAATAAGTTTCACAAAGTTGCTTCAACACTTTGTAGTCTCTAATCGGTAGAATCCTAGCTCTGCAGGATTTGGATCTTAGAAGCTGAAAATTTGCATATATTAGTGTAAAAGAAATGTGTACACCGCTATAAAATTTCATTAAAATCGGGGATAACTGGGTGGGACACACTAGGTCAATTGACTTGGAATAACTCTATACTATACACTTTCTATTCATATGAAAAGTCTGACACAATAGGTTCTTTTAAGGGTAGCATTACAAGCTATTTTTTACATCTCTTTACTCTGCGACGCTTCCTATTAAAACTTCCTATTAAAAACAATTCTCTTAAAGTTTAAGCTTATTAAACTCGATTTGCTCTAAGCTATTCATTTAAATAATTTGCTTATATAGATGCTAATTTGTTAAAAAGGGTCATTAAGAATAATAAGTTACGCGTCTTACCTTAATGTTTCAACCATTCCTGTGAAAATATATTTTTTAAATTTATTTATATCAATTTACTTTATACCGCATGCTTAACAAATCCCTTTGCAAATAATCGTACCCGTCTGTCTCGTAATGAGTCGTAAGTCATTTGTCTACATCTCCTGAATTTTTTACACACCCTTTTAATATAAATATTTTAAACATAGTGTATGTTTAGAAAGTTTCTTTGTTTTTAAATATCTTTCGTTTTCCGTATCATGAACCAATAAGGCTACACACTCCCGAAATCTGTATTTAAATATGTAAAGAAAAGTGTACTGAAAAAGAGCATTAAATGGAAAAGTACTGCAGACATTTTGTGTAATCGAAGTCTCAAAAACGATGTGTATGCAGTCGAGTCTTGACTTACGCGTGGAGCGCGTTCCTAAAATCCACACATAAGTTGAGCTTTCTCGTTGTGCACAAGGGTGTTTATTTTGACTAGTGTTCGCCCAGTGGTCGAAATTCGACCATATTCATAAATGAATATTTGCGAAAACTTGTATGAATTTAACTTTACCTAACATTTTTATTTCTACTCTTACTCATGTTTACTGCATATCAGGAAACATACAATTTTTATATGTACACACAATACCAAACAGTAATAATTTATTCCAATTTTGCTTTTTGTCTGTTAATCTCAAAATAAAGGGATGAAAGGGGATATTTCGGTAATGGGGTCGTTTCCGAAATTTTAAAAGTTTTTTTTTTTTTTTTTTTTTTTTGAGATAGCATGCTTAAAAACATAGGTTTTAACCATTTTTTAAATAATTTGAAAAAAAAATTAACAATTATTTTTATCGGTGCGCAGATTGAAATTCATTTTTTACGCTTCTGCACATGGCATTAAAAGCGATGAAATGCCATTCACTGATGCCAATAGCGCACATCGCAAATTATCATAACCTGGAAACGCGGTTGACAGCAAAGCGAAAACATTTAGCGCGGCAATGGCGTAACGCGTCAAAGTACTTCACTTGTAACGTCATAAAGACCACGCTTTATTTCCAAAATCAAACATTAAAAAAAATAATAAAAAATAACTGTCGGGAAAATAAAAGATTTTTCTGGCTCCACGTTATTTTTCTTTTGCTTATTCTATCAATTTCAGTAACTAAAAGTAGTACTTTTTACTGAAGAAAACAACCCCATTGAGATATTGATGTTGTCGTCAAACTCTTGGCTTGAATAATTTTATTTTGGATACCATGTTGCTTTGTACTAACACTATGCAACTAGATATTTCCCTACATTTGTTTACGAAAAGGAAAAACATTTTTCGCTCTGGCATTGGAAACAAAAAATTAACGCCAATGGATAAAAATTGCAAATAATCCAATTTTCGAAATCTTCCCGTATGAAATGAAGCATCAAAACTCAGTTTATACGTAAAACTTGTGTGTAAAAAAAATATTACTTATAAAAGTTCTACTGTTATTGAATAAATTGATTCTTCGTAATTAGAAATATAAATTTCCAAGTATCAAATGAACGAACTGTACTCGTGGCAACATATAACTGTCCATTTGAAAACACTGGACGTCGCAACAATAGTACAATTTTAAAAAAAATGTTGTCTTTAAGATTTGTTTACGATTAATGGTGGTGCATAACTGATATCACACTTTTCAACATTTAAGACCCTCTCCCCCCTTTGTCATAAAATTTCACACTTCACTATACCCTCTCTTCTCTTTGTCACATATCACGCTGATTTTCATAAACGTTGCTATTAAAAAAAGGCTTGTCACATTCTTCCCTTTTTATGTCCCTCTTGTCATTTCTTTTCTCTCCCTTGTCACAAACTGTTACTATTTCGTGAACCTCACCTTAAAGCGAGATTTCTTTCGTGGACTGCCCCGTTTTGTGGTAACCGTATGCAAGTATATATTTCTCTACTCTTTGTTTACGTATGCAAAGCAAAAATAATTCTCGCGCTGCAGTTGGTGCCAAAAATATGACGCCAGTAGATGAAAAGCGACAATTTCTCAATGGTGTCGTTTCCGAAATTTTGTAAGTATTTTTTTCTGAAAGAGCATTCTTAAAAACATGGGATATGAGCATTTTTAAAATAACTTGTTTAAGTTTATTATTTTTAAAAGATTACTTGAATCGTTGCGCTTTCATTGTTTATGTTTCTGCCCGATGACATCACAAATGATGAAATACCATTCAGTGTTGCAATTCACAGACCAAAATATTTAATTCGCCTCTTTACTCACGTGAATTGGCAACGATATAGTTGAGAGCAAGCGTAGAGCGCAATTTTAATTCGCTTGTTGATTATCATAACGTGTAACCGTGGTGGAAAGATGCGCCAAAATGCATCATTTGTGACGTCATCAAGACCACGCCTTGTTTGAAAAATCGGAAATTTTAAAAAAATTAATTAAAAAACAACTGTTGGGAAAATAAAAATATTTTCTGGGTCTATGTTTTTTTTTTTGCTTATTCTATCAATTTTAGTGACTAAAAGTAGCACTTTTGACTAAAGGAAACAACCCATTATCGAAATCTTCCCGAATGAAATGATGCCGCAAAACTCAGATTATATGTAAAACTTCTGCGTGAACAAAATTTCTTCTTATTGAGTAAGCTGCCTTGACGTCTTCCATAAGAAATATAAAATTTCAAACTGTCAAATGAACAAATCCTACTTGCTACATTAAAAAATGTCCATTCAAAAACACTGGACGTCGCAATAATAGTGCAATTTTATTTTTAAAAATCGTCTTTCTGATTTGTTTACCGTTTGGGAGTAGCTGATTTATGCACTTTTCAAAAATTTTGACCCCTCTCCCCTTTATCAAAGTTTCGCACTTCACCATACCCTCTGTTCCCTTTGCCACATGTCATACTGTTTTTAATAAACGTTCTTATCAAAAAAAGGCTTGATGACACATTCTCTCCATTGTATGTCCCTCTTGTCATTTATTTCCTCCCCCTTGTCACAAACGGTTACAATATAATGAACCCCGCCTTCAAGAGGGACTTCATTCGTATAATCAGCTCCTTGCAAATAATTTCTCTACGCTTTTTTTAAAAATGAAAAAGAAAAATATTTCTCGCACTGGCATTGGTGTGAAAAATTTGACCCCAATGGATAAGGTTTGCCAATTTCACAATTATAAAAGTCTCCCTGAATGAAATGTACATCGAAAATAGATATTTTATTTAAATTAATAAGAACTTTTGATAATTTTATTGATATTATTTTCTTTAATATTTTTAATGAGATCTCAAAATGTATTTATAGTAACTAGTCGACCCGTGCGGAACTCCGCACTGTGCTTCAAATCGTTTCATAAGGCATTTCGCTCTTTAAGAATTTCAAAGGAAGAACATTATGACGAAGAACCGAAAAAAAAAAGTAAGCGCAGAAGAGAAGGCATGTAATTTAAAGACATCAGTAACAAAACCTCGTTAAATACAACGTTGTGATAATTTGATCATAGCTCCCCTTTTAATCGTACATATTTTCAATGCAAACATAAATGTCATTAAAAGTGTGGCTGAGTGGTGACTCGTGAAAAAGCAATAATTGTGCATGTGAAAAAACAGGTTGTGGCAAATACAGTCCTGCACATGTCAGCATCTGACGGGAAAAAAAGAAACATTAAAGAGATATTTATTGGCACGTATTCGAATTGGCGCCATTCTGACTAATAGCCCGACACCCCAACAAACCTAGCAATTGCGCCTTCCTTTTCGAAAGCTATTCATTGAAGGAATGCGTAGTAAAAACAGCAAAAAAGCTTTTTGCCAAAAAAAAAAAATAATAATAATAATAATAATAATAAGATCATGCTTCTATATTTTGTCAACCAGCATGATACGATTTAAAATTATTCGCAAAGCATGGAATTTGATTAAAGAATGACGAAGATCTCACGTAGCGATTGAAACAAACATTCTAGAGAAGTAATAAATTTGATTGAAAATAAGTGTTTTTATCTTTGAATGTTGAACTATTTCACATAGAAGGTTGCTTTAACCGTTACGGCTTAAATGCCCTCACATGTTTCTCTTTTAATCGAACACTTAAAATTCAAAACCAAAACCAGTTGAACTGAGTCCGTTCTTAAGTGTAATTTTTCGAACGTAGACAAAATGTATTTTTTTTTCAGCAGAAAGCAGAGGAGTAGAAAATAATTTCTTCCTAATGAAGTTGATAATACTTTTAATGCTTTATATCGTATTCGCGCGAATAAAAAATTAAAGGTTTACTGAGTGAAACTCGTAGTTTTAATCGGGCGTAGTATTTTTTCATTTGTACAAAAGGTCGAACACTGCTATTAGAAACATCTACATTTTAGCATACAATAAAAATGTTTTTCTGCACAAAAAGGATTTCTTTAGGTAAATCTAATACTTTTTTATGCTTACATTATGTTGAGTGGTCTGGATGTAGTCAAAGAATACAGTTCGATTAACAATCAACTTATCCGAATGATAACTGTAGCCTGCATAAAGGAGTCGAAACACCAAGTAGCATTCCCACTGCATTTATTTTATTAGGTGTGTATGTTATGAGCACATGTAATTTGTAATACTAATATAAATTTGATATTATGTCGGACAGCCCAAGCTTGCCCGAAGTTCAGATAGTTTATAGCCGAACGCTCTACCGAAAAAAACTTATCAATTAAACCGAACATCTAAGTCCAGTGCTGTTAAGCTTTATTAAAATATGAACACACACACAGGCTATTTTTTTTTTTTTTTGCCGAAAGCGACGTAAAAAATGGAAAACTGCATTAGAACTTTGCTTTAAAAAATGCATAAGAACTACAGGCAGCATCAAGGTTTTGAAACAGCAAGAGGCGATTTCGAAAACTTGAATTTTCGACAGTAAGTTTTTTTTTCGTCATTGGCCAGCCTGATAAGTTTTAAAATGAGAGGGGATTAATATATAAGATAAGATATTGAAGAAAAATGTTTTTATTTTTGAAAATTTTTACAATTTGTTATCGCAGGCTGCTTAAACCGTTATAACTTAGATGGCAGCACGTGTTCATCATTTAACAGCACGGTTAAAATACAAAATAAATTGAACTATGCTTTCGAATGTAGTAAAAATGATAAGCTATTTGTTTTTTAGCAAAAAGAAGAAAAAATATATATTTTACCCTTCAAATTGAGGTAGTATTTTATTTATTTGTACAAAGAGTCAAAAACTCATTAGAAGAATATATATTTCAATATACGATTTATTATTTTTTTTCTGAACAAAAAACAATTCTACTGTAGTCTGAAATCTTAAACCTGTTACTTATATTTTCGCTTACATTATGCTTTAATTTTCTTTCCAGAGCCAAAGCTTCAAAAAAAAAAAAAAAAACACGTGCGATTTCGAAGTAATTTAGCACAAAATCACTGTATGTTTTCATATCAGCAAGGAGCATTTCCTTCTCATTTATTCTATTCTCTCATAGTTGTTATTCATTTAATTCAGTGTTCATGTAATGCGCGATATATCTCTAATTTTTTTGTTGCAGATTGTTCGGACGTGGGCCCGAACACGTAATCTCCTGGTTACGAAGAGAACGCTCTGCCGATGAAGCTACTCAGCTCTGTCGGCCATAGCGCAAATTAAAGTTATAAGTTTGACCGAAAACCTTATTCTGGTTCTTTAAAACAGGTTTTTCGGCTAAAAGAAACAATTTTCAGACCTTGGGTCTATTTTTCGTCAGTAGCCAGCACCATAAGCTATAAAATAAGCCGTAAATCAAAGAAATCGATCAAGAATTGAGGGAAATTTGGCGTAGAAACCAAAAACAGGCTACAGAAATAATATATAAGGATCAAAGAAATCGATCAAGAATTGAGGGAAATTTGGCGTAGAAACCAAAAACAGGCTACAGAAATAATATATAAGGATTATTTTAAAAATATTAACATTAATATACCGAAAAACTCCTTCAATACGTAGAACTTCTGTATAAACAATATTATAGTAAGCATGACCTTTGCCGTTAAATATAAAATTTACAACAGTCAAATAAACAAACTCGATTCGCGGTAACAAAAATTGTCCATGCGAAAGCACTGGACGTCGTAATAATACACCAATTTTATCAAAAGTTTGATGTCTGTTGCTGGTGATAGCAAATGCAGGTATTGTGAGCTGTTTTTTTTAAGAAGGTAATTTTGTTGAAACTGAAAGTCCTCCGTCACTCCGAAAAATGATTTGTGTAAATATTATAATCGCGAAAACATAATCAAAACGAAAATATTTTAAATACCCGTAGTTACCCAAAAAGTCTCAATAATAAAAAGAAACGCAAGAATTTCATTTCTTTATGCCCAAGCGAGGAATGACAACACCACAATCTTATCCAGCAATTTCTTCACGCTGACAATGTCGCGTGAAAAAGCAAATAAAAATGAATTTTCACTAACTTTTAATTGCTTCTAGCTCATTTTCTACTCATCGTAACGGTTTGGCGTTTTCGAACGGTAAACCGAGTAGAACGTGTTTTAAAGCATTTTTCGTGAGCTTTCCAACCATACCAAGCTCGAAGCATTAAAATGCATTTTTAATGTAGAAAAAGCGGTTTAAAAAATGAATTAAAACTTAATGTTTCACGCTTCCAACAATGAATTTCAACAATGGAAAAGAGTTAAAATTAAAATTTTTTAGTTTCGTTAACTAAAAAACCCTTATAACTTTTTTTCTAGTGGATTAAAATTATTGGACCTTGGGCGCTCTGACAATTTTTTCGTTAGGAGTGTTTTTTAAAGATCTCTCCAACCATATCAAATTCGAAAAAAATTGGACCATCCGTTCGCGTAGAAGGAGCTACTTAGGACGAAAATGCGTTTTTTTATTATTATCTCCGTTAATTAACGTTCGATTAAAAAAAAATTTATTGATGACACTAAAACTCGGCAATAGCTACCTAACAAAAAAAGAATGAAGGAAATCGGTTCACAATCAGAGGAGAAATCGGTACCGAAAGAAAACGGCTTGCCTATTAATATATAAAGATAAACAGACACTAATAATTTAGACGGTTCTAAACACCCCTCAAACTACGTTGAGCCATTGTTTAACTACATACTATCATTTGATGAAAAAATAGCTAAATGTATACTGTATTTATGATACTTTCAAAAAGTTGTTGTTTAACATAAAATACTGTTAGATTGCACATAGTGTTCCTTTAAGTAGAAAAGAGTTCCTCTCCCTCTCTTTGCATTTTGACTAGCTATACACGAAACATAGCGCTTGGGTGACATTCTTCTTAATTAGCTTTACCGTTTAGAAGGAAAAAAAGGAAAATACGAAGTGGTTATTCTGATACCCCAAAAGCGATGTTTAGGCTGGTATGGTGCGGGAACTCCCGCCTTCACTAAAGCTAAAGGGAAACACGTCTATTCATGAAGTTTATACTCCGTGGTGAATAAAACCGACACTTATGTCTCGCTCTTCTGCGTTAACCGGGGAGATTACTGAATTCTTCAGAAAGATTCCAGGAAGGAAAATAATGAAAAGATCTAATCAATAGTGTTAAATCTGCAGAATTTTTCTTGAAGGCTGGCTTTACCCCGTGAAATCTCTATATTCTTCAGAAAGATTCAAAGTTAATTTCAGGAAGATTATTAGTGGAAAACGTTCCTCATTTTTGCAAGATAGGTTACTTGCGGAAATTGGGCACATTAGCTGCCCATTATTTTCAAGAAACAGTTCTTAATTGATTTTATAGTATTAAAAGATCTGCAGAAAATTTAACTACTCGCCAGTTGTTTGAAATTCTGCCGTAGCTTTGGTCTTCAGCAAAAATGCTCTAAGAGTCTTCCTGGTAAGTCAGAATGGTTTCAAGCTTATACTTCACTTATTCAATCCTTTATTTATACTAACATACTTAAGTTTTCTTGGAAAGTTTCTGCTTTATTCTAGAAACGTGACCGTTTGGGAAAGTTACTGACTTTCAGCAAAAATTGGTTGCATTAGGCGTCATTTTTTTTCCAGGAACGTCCCTGATTGAAAAAAAAAATACACAGTGAATGGTGAAAAAAGGAAAGCTAAAATAAAAGAAAACATGCTCACTTATTTGCATCGCAAGAAAAAGGTTAAAGGCTTAAAGGAAAGATACTGACTTTCAGCGAGAATTGGATGCATTAGGTGTCATTTTTTTCCAGGAACGTCCCTGATTAAAAAAAATAACAGTGAATGGTGAAAAAAGGAAAGCTAAAACAAAAGAAAGCATGCTCACTTATTTGCATCACAAAATACGAAGCAGACGAACGAACCCCAGAGAATATATACGATTACACAGGCTACTAAAAGTGCCCAATTCATGTTGCTGCAAATAAAAAAAATAAATTTATAAAACTTGCGTGCGTGAGAACAAACTCTACATTATTCCAAAGGTTCAATATGTAAATGCAAATCATTTTAAATGTAACGGATTAAAAAATGAAAAACAACTGTAAACCTACACTGTAATAACGATTCAGAAACGTTTCTGGAAAATAATAGACTGCTGATGGGCCCAATTTCTACTCGTAACATATCTCGCAAAAACTAGGAACGTTCTCTGCTGAAATTCAGTAACCTTCCTGAAATTATCCCGGAAGAGTCCTGTAAAATTTAGAAATCTTCCCGTTTAAAGCCATTTACGTCGCTGGAAAATTCGAGTAAGCTCAGGAAGGTAGAATATAATAATTTAGCACGTTCCTGATCTATCAAGTAAGTTCCAAAAGCAGTGCTGTAAACATAACCAAGACATCAATTCTTGATGCAAATAAGCATCAAGAATTTTACTCGCCTGCAATTCTTGCAACGCAACGCACCCTTTAGGACCTTAATCAGTCTGGGATTGTCGCAGTCGAAATAAAGCCGATACACTGTATAAATACGCTTAGTTAATCTTTAAACTGGGTGTTAAAAATATTTTCGACAACAGTAAAGATTGTGCATTCGTGCAACTTGTGGCAATTCAGGAAATTTTTTGACAATGATAGTTGGTATTTCCAGGATGTGGATGAAAACCATTGAAATCCCAAAACGTAACACGGAAATACTCGATAATGTTTTGGATTTTTTTACAGTGTATTTGCGTAGTAGTGATGTTTTCGTACTTGTTAACATACGGTTGAGACATTAAAATCGAACCTTTATGGAAGGTTTTTCTGCAGTAAAAATAACAAGAACATTGTCTATAACTGTAGGTGCTGATATTCTTCTGCCGTTTCCTACTTGGGCTTTGGGTGAGCCGTAGGTTTGCAATTAATGACTTTATTTATTTCATGATTTATTTTAAACTTTGGAAAACCCATCATGTTTCGCTATCTTTAACCAACTTTCTAACAGTTCTTTCATACTACTGCTATGAAAATATTTCATACACTGTTAAAAATTCAGGATAATTAAGCGATCGCAGTCTTTTAGTACACCAGTTGTGTTACGGTGGAAAGTACAAAATTTCTCATCTTTTCAGTCAAAGCGATTTTTTTTCTTTTTCAAGTGAAAAATATATTTTAAAACTACATGATTTTAGTAATAATTGGATACAAAGGAAAAAAAATCAGATACATTAAAATTCTTCACTATGGGGGGCAATGTAAAGTGATGACGATCCAGGGATGATATTGCCTCAAGCAGATCGGGTTCCCCGGCGGCCACTTGGCACTATTGAAAGGGAAGATCGCCTTATCCGGTTTACTGCTGTGACGCATCATACTGCGTCTACGGCAGAAATTCGAGCTGCAGATGGTACTACAGTGACACAAAAAACTGTCAGAAATCGGTTACTTCACGGACAACACCAAGCTAGGAGCCCTGCAGCGTGTATTTCACTAACGCCAATTCACTTGACGCCGTGTTATGCATGAGCTCATTGGAAGACGGAGTGAAGAACCGTTATGTTTTCTGTAGAAGCCAATTCTGCCTTGGTGCCGGTGGTGACTCTGTGTTGGTCAGGTAGAGGCTAGGTGTACACCTGCAACTAAACTGTATGTGGTCTACACTCACTGGACACAGCGGATGCACTGTCCTGCTTATTCAAAACACACTGACTGCAAATTTGTTCGTCAGTCTTATATTTTAACCTATGTTGTAATTTAGTTACCGCACTCAAGGGGCAGTTTTCCAAAATGATAACGGTCACTTTCACACCGCTGTTGCAACGTGACGTGCTCTACAGAGTGTTTAAATGTTACCTTGGCTCACGAGATCACCAGATCTGTCTCCAATGGAGCGCGCATGGGATACCATTGGGCTTCAACTCCCGCAAAATCGACAGCCAACATTGACCGTCCCAGTATTGACATCAGACGTTCAACAAGCATAGAACTCCATATCACAAGTGACATTCGGCACGTGTATGACACAGTGCATGAACGTTTGCAATCAAAATTGTGGAGGTTACACCGGTTTATTAATGTAACAGCATTTTACATTTGAAATGCATTTTCGTCATCTTAAATAATCTATGATCTTGAAAATTTAATCAGTTAAACATGTTAACTGGAGAAATGCATTGTCCAAATCTCATTGCTTTACAATAATTTTCTCTTGATGTTGAAATTTTCTTTTTCGTCAATGTATATTGCACACAAAATAGTTGTTTTGAGCCCAATGTCGTGAAAAAAAGAAATCAGTTTTTTTTTTTTTTTGTTAACAAATTTGAGCTTGCGACAGCATTAAACTTTGAAATACTTAATTAATTGCTAGTTTTTTTCTGAATTTGTATGCCATAGGAAATCTTTGTGTTTAATAAATAGATATGCTTTTTTTCCTCCATATGAAAGGAATCTGCCCGAATCTACACTTGGGTACTACGAAGGTATGACAGATGAGTAATGCTGTCTTTTGCACATCTTTAGTAAGAAACTTTTTTTTAATGCTAGAATTATAACAGACATTAAATATGTACTTCTCTTTTTAAGGTAAGCGCATTTTTCTCTTGCGTACTGTCGAATTATTTGTCAGTTTGACGAATTCTGGTGCAAAAATCTGTTTTAAAAGCTCGAACGAAGACTCGCCTGAGTAACTAAAGCGTTCTAGAGATTGTTTATACAAGTTACTGCACATTCTTACCATTATTTTTTAAAAATAAAAACCTTAATACTCATGTACACTCACAGAAAAAAAACACGAAACACTTTTAATTATTCGGCCACTGAATATGCTAGAAAGGAAAGAAATGAGTCATCCAACGTGGTTTAAAGTTTTCTTTAAAATTACGTAGGTAAAATTTTGATAAGGGAACAGATATAAAGTAAAACTAGCATGAAGTCTTGATTTTTGAATAGAAACACCTATGTTTTGCTACATAATTATGTTTAGACAGTAAAATGCAACCTGGGTACAATAGTTCATTGCATTTCGTGAAGCGAAGCAAAAGTTATTAGCGAAAAACAATGTAGAGAGCATCACCATATGTTAAATGCCACGTTCAAGGTCACAGCTTATCAAGTAACGGAATGTAAACAACGAAAAGATCGATATTATCCATCTCAATTTATGATTTTCTTCTTAAAGAACTCTTTTTTTTTCGATTGAAGGTCGAAAACTCTTTTTTTTTTTTTTGAAAAACAGTTAAAATATTAACTGATTTTTGTCTATCTGGTTTGATTTTAGAAAAACGGATGGGGTCTGACTGGTCCCTCGCATAAATCGTTGTTTAATAAATCGAGTAATGACAAATTGAAAGCAGTGGAACTTATTTACTTTTTATAATAACAACCTACTGGATTTCTTATTTAATCATTCAGCCTCATAGAAATGTAAATATTGAACCTTATACCTAGAAAAATGATGTAAATGTGTTTGATAAATGTATTGCACCTAAGTTACTGGAAAAATACTGGAATGAATAGAAGGTCTTTTGATGTAAAACGGAATTTGCATTTTTAATTTTGCTGACATTGGAAGTTTAGGACATCGCATACAAAAATACAAGAAATAAACCACCCCAACGCACAACGTGGGAACACGTAGCATTAAATAGATTGGTGACTCGAGCGAAGCAAGATGCATTTATTCTTTGAAAATTGACTTTAAATACATAAAATGAACAAAGTATCGTTTAAAAAAATTAAACAGAAGACAAGAAAATATAAAAACCCGTTAACAGCAAACCCTTCACACTCGACCTTTATTTGGGAACAGTGAATTAACACAGTGGACAAACACATAAGTTTTTCTAGCGGTTTTATTGTTATCAAAAAACGAGAATTTCTTTCAAATCTAGATTTGATGCAAAAAATCACAATTCGTGGTATTATTAAAAAAGCATAACACAATCGACGGTTTTAGTTACTTATAATGGCTTATAAAATCAATTAAGGTAAGTAATTTTCCAATGCTGTTTCCAGTAACGAGATGCGTGGTGGATCCAACCCATAATTTAAAAAGACGAAAGTTATTTTAGCTTTTACCAAGGTTAACCAAAATCAGACTTCTTGTTATTTCTCAGATTTTGTAAGTTTGCACTTGCAAACAAAGCATAGCTTTATTTGATTTTGTTCTGCACACCATATACTTGCAAACAAACATTTTCTACTGTATCAGGCAGTAGGTTGGCGCCCCTTTATTAAAACTTCACGCAATATACCCTCCTCTGGACTAAGCAGTCTGGAATCTAAACTAATCGTGATGGAGTCAGAAGTCATATCACTGAAACTGAGAGTGCGAACCAACTGTTAAGTAACGTACATTTACCTGCTGTATAATTCACGTCTTCTCGCTGTTGAAGTAAGCTTTTGTTTGTGAAAATTGCGACAACATGGAGGACTTATCGAAAAGGGATCTATCCTTCACAGCCCTTTATATACAGAGTCTACGTCGCAGTTCAGACGGCGAAACTCGGTCCACGCATGCGCAAAGTCTGTGTAATTCTTGCATATCTTATCCTGCATATCTTATCCTGCGAATTTCCTGTGAATTTCAGTTCATTTGCACAATTCCTTCTTGGTGTTGCATTTTTCACAAACATGAGTGTAAATTTCCTTTATCGACCAGTTGGTTGGCACTCTGAGCTTCAATGACATAACATCTGTTTCCTAGAACTGTTGTGTTCTAGTTCAGGGCTGTTAAATTCAGGGTTTTCAGACGTCTCGGCTTTTGAAAAATTTTCTCGTGCCCCGGGGAACTTCCATACGAGACGGCTGAAATCCCGTATTTTAGATTATGTGAAATAAAGAGCAATAAGAAAAATCATGTGGCATTTTGATTTAATTTGAATGCTTTTGTTTTGGCGGCAGACCATGAGGCTTATTCATTCAGATTTCCCCACTGGCAGGTGTGGCATTACAAAACAAGTTTTGCTACACGACTGCATTACTTTTTCAGATAAAGTAGTCACATTTAGCAATTTTTTTTTCGATTACACCGTTTCTCTTATAGTAAACGCAAGTAAAAAAAAAACTAATCAGCACCTGTTCCTATCAACTTCAATCGGCATACTGAACATCGTTCTATTGCTTGCTTTATTCTCTGAGACAGAGTTCCTCTAAAAGTGTACTCTACCATAAAAATACTAAGAGGAATCTTCCGAAAGCCGTAAAAACATGGTTGTTTATCACCCCTTAAAAATACACCATAACCAGTAATTGCACTCTATCTCAAAAATCTCTTCCCCCCTTTTTTCATTCCTAGAAGCCTGCCCCGTATTTACTGTTCTTAAAACTGGCAACCCTGGTTATAACCATTGTTTAGGATGTAACAAAGCATTCCTCGGATGGGATCACCGGACCTCCAGGATATCGCAGTAAATACGCTGGTTTCATTTGGTCCGCGAAGCTGGTTGGTCCATGTGGCCCCCGTTGGTTGCTTGAAGTAAAAGATCAGAAATCACATTAGTTCTAATGTCTCAAAGTTGGAGCCGAATATTCAGAAATTGATTTCTGAAAAACATGCATGTAATGAAATAAGAATCCAGCAGTGGATAACAATTTTTTATTATATCTTTCTTTCCTTTTCCATGTTTTTCCATGTTTTTTAGGAAAAAAAAGAAAATATTTTGAAATTTTATCTTTGGCTTGCGAGAACATTTTTAATGTGAAGTGTTGGGGTAATGTCAGAAAAAGTAAATGGAAAAATAGTCTTTAATTATTAATTAAAAATAGACAAAAACTCTACTTAATCTTACATCTAAATTAATGTTGTGTAAAATCTTTGACGAAGTCAATGCGGCCCGCTTCTGCCACTCTGGCGACTGACTTAGATCTTAACATTCCGTAAATCTTAACACATTGAAAAGTATTCAAAAATATTAGAAAAAAATATTTCATAGAAATCAGCAAATTGATCTGAGAGCAAATATTGCCTACTGACCCATCTGGATACTGTTAAAGGAGACATTTCACACTGTTGGCTATTTTTCGAGTGCTTCTTCTTGATTTAGACAGGGCAATAATTTTTCCTTGTAGCAAATTATAACTGAGAAGAGCCATTCTACACTGCCTATTGCAACATGACTAGCAAGACGATGAGGTTTTAATGCAAGGTTTGTAAAAATGTTGTGTATGTTAATTTTTTGTTCAGAGTTATTATTTTACAAATTAATATACTGCAGTGGCTAATCGCAGAAAATAAACAAAAGTATGTTAAGTACTGTTTTAATTTAAAATGTTCTGTTAAATATTCCTTTATTAGACAATGAAATAATATTTCGCATTACTTAAGTATTGGCTTTTAAACGATATCCAAATAAAACGGACAATTGCAATAATGTGTTGTTCTTCTGCGGAGACAGCGAATAAATTTATACATTAAAAAAATTCATTGACGCAACTGTATGTAGAAAAACCACTTAAAAACTGGTTTGCTTATTTTCTTGAACAATTTTGTTCTTTTTGTCCGAAGAAACCAACTTTCATAATTTCAGTTTGAGAAATGTATACGGTTCCCTTAACTGGGAAAAATGTATTTTTAAGCATAGCATGAAAACTACTGAATATGCTGAGCTCATATTTTGGATTCCCACAAAAAGCTCTTCTAGATTGCTTTTCTATTAAAATTTAATATGGTTTCAGATCATTTTTTTTTCAAAAAACATTATCATAATTTATGTTAAAAAATCTAAATTTACAGTTTACCTGTTGTAAATGATGTTTTTATTATTGGGTCGATTCATATTTTGATATAAAAACCATCTTTGCCTTACCTAATCTAGTTTATGTGTTCTGTGTAAATATATCAAAATACGTTTTAACATTACGAGAGAGATTTTTCAAAACTCAATTCTGAAGTAACGGCTGGATCAAATTCAACAAAATTTTGTATACAAAGTTTAACAAGGATGCTGATCACAAATATGTGATAAAAAAGGGGGGTTCTCTTACAAAACTTTCAAGTTGATGCTCGTTTTAATATGAAGACGACCCCGGAACGACAATTTACTAATCTAATTATGTAGAACACATTATTCCTGAAAAAATAACATCTTACACGTATCTCTAGTGTCAATAGTCTTCGCATAGGAACGAGTGTTACGTTTTTTTTTTTCTATGACTGTACATGAGTACTCCAAATCTTTCCAAATATTAAACAAAACTTTTCTTAACAGATAAGCAATTATGATAAATCGCGTCAAAATTCAGAATTTTTTTCTAGGTTTTTTTTTTAAAATGATTTATCAAACTCGACAACGCAATCGAGCTTCCTTGCAAGAGTATAATCCTTTCTTCCCTCCATCGTAAACGTTCATAACAAAGCTATTTATGGAAGCATAGATATAAACTTTACTGGTTGGCGCAGTGATAGTTTAGTTCCTGTAAATTATTTTTTGCTTACAAAGATTACGTTCGCTTTGTAAGCGAAAAGTCGAGTGAAGAGTTCAAAAGCTCTCCAGAACTAAAGATTACATGACTTTTTGATCCTAAGTCATTTCACTTGACTTGGAATGATTCATTATTTCGTAAATGTGCATACTATGGCCTGAATATTTGGGACATATTACGTTTTGATTGTCAATCTATCTATCGAGTGTTAATCCACAAATATTGTCAAAGCATGATCTATGAACTTCTCTATACTAATATTACAAAAAGACTAGTTGACTCGTGCGGAACTCCACACTGTGCATCGAATCGTTTCATAAGGCATTTCGCTCTTTAAAAATTAAAAAAAAAGAACTTTATGAAGAAGAAACAAAAAAAGTAAGCGGAAAAAAGTAAGCGCACAAGTGAAGGCATGTAATTTGAAGACATCAATAACAAAACCTCGTTAAATACTACGTTGTGATAATTTGATCATCGCTCACTTTTTAGTTGTACGTATTTTCAATGCAAACATAAATATCATTTAAAGTGTGGCTGATTGACTCGTAAAAAAGCAGTAATTTTGCATGTGAAAAAACAGATTGTGGCAAATACAGTCCTGCCTATGTGAGCATCTAACGCGAAAAAAAAGAAACATTAAAGATATATTTATTGGCACGGATTCGAACTGGCCCCATTCTGATTAGCAGCACGACACTCCAACAAACCTAGCAATGGCGCCTTCCTTTTCGAATGCTATTCATTGAAGGAATGCGTAATAAAACACAGCAAAATAGCTTTTTGCCGAAAAAAATAAGATCATGCGTCTATGTGTTTCTTCATTAGCAAGCATAATACGTTTTAAAACAATTCGTAAAACAGGGAATTGGATTAAAGAATGTAGAACATCTCACGTAGCAGTTGAAACAAACATCATAGAGAAGTAATAAATTAGATTGAAAATAAGTATTTTTATTTTTTGATATTGAACAATTTCCCATAGCAGGCTGCTTTAACCGTTACGGCTTAAAAGCACGCACATGTTTTTTTCTTTTAATCGAACACTTAAAATTCAAAACCAAAACCAGTTGACCTGAGACCGTTTTTTAAGTGTAATGATTTTTTACTAATGAAGTTGATAATATAAGTTTTATATCGTATTCGCGTGAATAAATAATTAAAGGTTTACTGGGTTAAACTCGTAGTTTCCATTTGGCGTAGTATTTTTTCATTAGTACAAAAGGTCGAACACTGCTATTAGAAAAATCTACATTTCAGCATACAATGAAAATGTTTATCTGCACAAAAAGGATTCCCTTGAGGTAAATCTAATACTTTTTTATGCTTATATTATGATTAGGGGTCTGGGCGGAGTCAATGCTTTAAAAAAAAGGAAGAACACCCTTCGATTAACAGACAACTTATCTGAATGATAACTGTAGCCTGCATAAAGGAGTCGAAACACCAAGTAGTATTCCCACTGCATTTATTTTATTACGTGTGTTATCTGTTGGATGTTATGAGTACATGTAATGCGTAATATTAATGTAATTTTGCTATTATGTCGGACAGCCCGAGATTGCGCGAAGTTCAGATAGTTTATAATCGAACGCTCTACCGAAAAAAACTTATCAATTTAACCGAACAACTAAGTCCAGTGCTTTTAAGCTTTATTAAAAAAAAAAAAAAACACGTACACAGGTTAATTTTAATTTTTTTTCTTGCCGAAAGCGAAGCAAAAAAATTGGAAAATTTTAATAGAACTTCGCTTAAAAAAAAATAATTTGCATAAGAACTGCAGGCTGCATCAAGGTTTTGCAACAGCAAGCGGCGTTTCCTAAAACTTGATTTTTAGACCGTAAGTCTATTTTTGTCATTATAAGCCTGATAAGTTTTAAAATGAGGGGGGGGATTTTTTCAAGAGATAAGTAAGATTTTACATACTGACAGAAAAACAATCCACATAAATAATATATAAGATAAGATATTGAAGATAAGTGTTTTTATTTTTGAAAATTTTTACAATTTGTTATCGCAGGCTGCTTAACCGCACGGTTAAAGTACAAAATAATTTGAACTAAGTTCTTTTTTAAGCGTAGCTATTCGAATGTAGTAAAACTGTGCTAGGCTATTTGTTTTTTGCCGAAAGAAGAAAAAAAATATATTTTACCCATTAAGTTGTTAGTAATTTTAATGTTTTACTTCGTATTCTAAAAAATACTCTTAGTCTTAAATGAAAAGCGTAATTTCAATTTGAGGGGAAAAAAATTTTAGCTGTACAAAGGGTCAAAAACTCATTAGAAGGGATCTATATTTCAATATACGATTTATTATTTTTTTTCTGAGCAAAAACAATTTCACTTTAGTCTGAAATCTTAAACCCAATACTTATATTTTCGCTTACATTATGCTTTAATTTTCTTACTGGAGTCAAAGCTTTAAAAATAAACAAACAAGAAAAAAAAAAAGCCTTACTATTCAGAAGTAATTTAGCATCATGTTGCATTAAGTTTTCATATCAGCAAGGAGCGTTTTCTTCTAATTTATTCTATTGCCTCATATTTGTTATTCATTTTAATAAGTGTGTCTGTAATGCGCGATATTTCTCTAATTTTTGGATGCTGATTGTCCGGACGGGGGTCCGACGACTCATTCTCCTGGTTAGCAGTCGAACGCTCTGCCGATCAAGCTATTCAGCTCTGTCGATCCTAGTGCAAGTTAAAATTATAAATTTAACCGAAAACCTCATTTTAGTTCTTTAAAACAGGTTTTTTGGCTGAAAAAAAAAAACGATTTTTAGTCCGTGGGTCTATTTTTCGTCAGTAGCCTGCACGATAAGCTTTAAAATAAGGTGTGAATCAAAGAAATCGAAACCAAAAACAGGCTACAGAAATAATATTTAAGGATAGTGCGCATTTCGTCTGTTCATACGTTCCGGATAATCTCCAGAACCATTGTAACTATTTGAAATATTCCTCCACTGTATGAAAGATGCCTTCGTACGGAGACATATGTTATAAATTATACAGACCTGCATATGTTTCACATATATGTATACATATATGCATGCTAGTTTTTAAAACTAATATTTTGTCTTTGCTACCAGTTTATGTTTCGCAATATTTTATTTTTATGTATGAAACAACAACTTCCATTGCCTTGCTTACGAAATAGTAGAGTGAGTAAAGGTTATTTTATCGAAAAATAACTGCTGGATGGAAAAAGTGACAGCGTGGTTAAAGGTTAGTTTAGAAGTTACTGTTGGAGAGAAACTTGTGAAAGAAAAAATAGTCAGCATGGCAGTTTAAGAACCGTCAAATGCTTTACATTTGTTTGAGGCTGCAGAGGTTGAGGTATTGTTCGTTTTCCACGAGAAGGCACTTGACTCCGCCTTATTCACGTGGTATCGGAAGATTCCATTTTTCTGTTTTCGGCAGTAGGCATATTCGGATCATTGCTTTTTGTCGTAAAAGCAGCAGTTTTAAAAATGTAAAAATAATGAAATTAGCAACAGACAAGTAAAGCAAGTTATGTAAAGGACACTGATTTTTTTACACGTTAAAATGTACACCAAAGTTATGGTTGTCTCATTTACAAGAACGATGATGTGTTTACGGATCCCCCCCCCCCCCCCTTAAAATTGAACTTTGCGTTCAAGAAGGCGTGGCGAAGTGCGTTCTCGTGGAAAATGGACAATGTATAGACATTGCAAACCATTCAGAGTCACAGAATATATAAGCTTCAACATTTATTTAAAGGAATTATTACTGAGGTTCAATTCGGACTAATTTGTTTTGAACTCAAGTAGTGCAGTCAGAAAATATTACTTCGTGTTTCTAAAAGTTGTTATTTTGCATTGCATTTCGGGCTTACCTTTTAGATTTTTGTATCATACTAAAATCAAAATGCAAAACATCTCCTAATGACTACACTTATGTGTATTTAGTTTAGAAAATTCTTAAGTCGAAGAGAAATTGCTCATAATTATCATACTATCACTACCAACATGGTATTTAACGAGGTTTTGTTACTGATTTCTTCAAATAACATCCCTTATTTTGTGCCAACATCCGTTAACGTTTTTCTATTCGTAATACACTGTAAAAACGATTCAGAAACGTTCCAGGAAAATAATGGGCAGCTGATGTGCCTAATTTCTGCCAGTAACAGAACTTGCAAAAACCAGGAACGTTTTCTGCTAAAGTTCAGTAACCTTCCTGAAATTATCCCGGAAGCTTCCTGAAAAATTCAGAAATCTTCCCGTTAGAAACCAGTCGTGTCTCTGAAATTTTAGATTAAACTTAGGAATGTACAATATAATAGCTCGGCATCTTCCTGATTTACCAAGGTAGTTCCATGAGTATTATGGGAAACATGGCCAAAGTTAAGCCAGAATTGCAAGTAAATGACGAGACTTTTACCCGCCAGCAATTCTTGCAAAGCAAAGTAGTCCACACTTATTCGCTCCCTTCAGAAGCTTAATTAGCATGGACGGGCCGTAATGGATCTGAAGTCGATGCACTTTATAAATACGTTCAGTTAATCTTTAAACTGGGAGCTAAAAATATTTTGACAACAGTGAAAAGTCTGCATTCGTGCGACGTGTAGCAATTCAGGAAACTTTTTGACACGGATACTTGATTTTTCCAGGAAGTGGGTAAAAACCATTAAAATCCCGAAACGTAACTCGGAAACACTCAGTAACGTTTCGGAATTTTTTTACACTGTAGTGTGCTTTCTTTCAAATTTTTAAAGATTTGCGTACCACACAAAACAATTTGAAGCACATTGCTGAATTCCGCACGAGTCAGCTAATAAAGGAAAGTAAAAAATATACATAGAGTTTTCGTACGCTGACAGCAAAAAGTATAGTGCAAAATCTTTTGGATTTGATGTGAAATTCACAAAGCAAAATTGCTATATACATAACAGTAAAAACAAATAGATTTTCTGTCAAAACTGTAAAACAAAACTGCTGAAAATATTACTGGAAAATGTGCTAACCCAAGTTTGGCCAGTATTTCCCCCTTATAATTCTACACTGATTTTTCTTCACGCTACCTTTTGTTAGGATCTGTACACTGCAAAAACGATTCAGAAAGGTTCCTGGAAAACAGTGGACAGCTGATATGCCAAATTTCTGCCAGTAACATATCTTGCAAAAACCAGGAAAGTTTTCCGTTCCAAGTAAGTAACCTTCCTGAAATTATCCTCGAATCTTTCTGAAGATAATAGAGCTATCAACGGTTAAAGCCAGTCTAGAACCTTCGCTTGAAATTCGGTAGGTTTTATGTAATTGGTTAGACTCTGCCAGAATTCTTGGGAAAGGTGCTGAAGCACCACTGCACCCAAAGCAAAATAGCCAGTAAGAACCAAGCATTCACGCTTGCTTGACAGCTCCTGTTTTCCGAAGGTGCAACTACGTGGAATCGTACTTGTTCCCATTGACTTGAGAACTTAATCAACCTAACCAAACCTAATTGAAGCTAAAGACGTAACACTTAAAAAATACAATCAGTTAATCTCTAAACTGGTAGCGAAAAATATTTTTTACTGTAGTGAGGATTCTGCATTCGTGTAACGTAATTCGTGTAACTGGATTCGTGTCGCAAGGAAATTTTTTTCGCAATAATACTTGATTTTAAGGAGAAAACGATGAAAATCCGTGAAATCTCGCAACGTTTCTGGGAAATAATTAGTAACGTTTTGCAGTTTTTTTACAGTGTAGTAAAAAGTATGCGATCTTGAACCAGTATATGTTTTTTCAAAATATACCAAAATGTCCAATTTAAACAAGTGCTTTCTACATTTAATTTTAAGCCGAGTGAAACGTCTTTTCCTGGATCTTCAATTCAGTTTGAATTTAAAAACGAATTACTACCTCATAATTTTTTCCTGTTTAGTTTTTCATGGTATTTTATATTTACTTCGTTTCTGATTGTTTTTTCGATAAAAGCATCAAACTGCAAAATGTGTTCGTATCTATTTTACTTCTTAATGATAAGTTCTGAAGAGTAGTGATTATATCTCTAACTACCTCAGCATTTGCTCTCTGAGGCTAATGGGCCATTACGCGGAAAACGATCATTTTGTCCCACACGTAACGCCTCATATATTCCATTAAAAAATACTTTAAAATATTAGTGAACAAAAGTTTTTGCTTATAAAATTACAAACTTATTTGCAATTTCATTCGCAAAAAATTTCGTCATTTTCCTTTAAAATTATTACTTTTTAATGAAAATTATAAACCGTCATGTGCGATTGCTTTTTTCGTGGAATGTCCCTAATGCATTACACAGTCAGGGGCGGATACAGACTACTATTTTATAGGGGTTAAACTGTTTCGGTGTTAACAAAAGCATCAAATCGTCCAGGACTAATGCACCTAATAGGGCTAAAACGTTACTAATTAAATTTTACAAGTAATGAAAAGCAGTATTAGTATTTCAGATGTTTACTTATTAATTTTTTTAGTGAATTAAAAGGATTACTGCAATCGTTTACATTTTGTTCATAAGTTGTTTGAACACAATCTGGGTTAATAATAGTGCCGACGATTTTTGGGAAGGGGGAGGATTCATGACCTCCCCCTCCCCTGACCCTCCTCCTATATCCGTTTTGTACGTAGTTCCTTATTAAAATACTATGGAAAATGTAATGAAGGACAGATCAGTTATGGTTGACGGATATGTATTTTTTCTCTAGGTTTTCAAAAAACATTCAGTATAAGGAATTTCGAAAAACTACTAATATACTGCTATTGAAATACTAAAATATTTTATTTATCCATTATTTTTTGTTTAGCTAGCTTTTCGCTTATTTTATCTTTTATTTATTTATTTGCTATTTGTGCGTAGTAAATAAATAAAATTATAGAGTTAATCCGGCAATCTTGCCCCTTCTAAGCAGACACTTTATTTAAAAAAGTACAACAACGAAAATTAAAAAATAATTCCTTCGGACTCTTTTAACATAGGTCCACATAATGTATAAAATTTATTATGACAAAAAACTGCGAATTAAATTTTTTATTGCAAAAAAACAAAATTACGACTTGGGGCATATTACCTTCACAGTTAGACAATTCGCCTCACTACATCAGGTTAAATGCCCCACTTAAGGTAACATTACCAAACTTCGTATAACAAGCAAAAAGTACTAACAGTTAACTAAATGAATGCAAATCAATAAGAATCATAATACGTGCAACGTTAAAACTGCTATTTTTTGCAAAAAAAAAAAAAATTCTTAATGCATTTTATTCATGTGCTATAATGTTTGTAACATATTATAAATTTAGATATTAGAAAAAAAAAACTACTGTGATTTTCAACATATTTCGACATTTTCAAAATTATTTTGCGTAGTTCCGGATTTTAAACATTTATTATGCATTTGTGTTAAACGCGAGCTATACAAAATCAAATTTCAGTAAAGTTGCTAAAAGTTACATAACACAATTAGCTGCTGATAAAATAAAAAAAAATGACATCTTCTTAGAAACAAATTTAAATAATACATTTTCAGAAATAAAATCATCTGCAAGTGGCATCGACGCAATGGAAAATGAAAATGATGCTATTTTTTTTTCTTTTGTAAAAGTTTTTAAACTGAGTGTACAGAAAGACAGGCGACGTATAATATCCCGAATCACATTAACTCGGAATTACGAGGTCTCTTAATATTTATCACATGGCAAAGACAAGAATGCAGTCCACGAATGCTTTAGCGACTTCATTGTGCCTTATTACACAAATAATACCAATTTAAATATGATGTCTATTATCTACCACTAATATTTATTAACCAGATATCAAACTCTTATGTATCATTCCTTCGAACTTAAGCATCTGGAGCTACCCCTACGTTTTTGTAAACGTCCTTTAAATTTTTATACTCCTTGCTAAGATCTATGGCTATCATTTATGAATAGATGATGAAACGCTTAATCTGATCTTGTGATGTGTATTAACGCGCAATGGAGTCAAATATTGACCTCACTCGCAATTCTTAATGTTACGTTACTAATACTTGTTCATTATAAGGATGATAAATGAATTGAAAATACTGTGCTCGTAAATTCAAATTACACGCTGCTCTCTAGTTCCCGTCTATACTATATCAACTTTGAAGCTTACTGTTCATACATCTGAAAAGTAAGAATAATGTTGCGACCCA
This sequence comes from Uloborus diversus, assembly GCF_026930045.1. Lineage (NCBI taxonomy): Eukaryota > Metazoa > Arthropoda > Arachnida > Araneae > Uloboridae > Uloborus > Uloborus diversus. The sequence continues at coordinate 104,317,916 of NC_072740.1, read as the reverse complement.
CTGGTTCCCCGCAAACCGCCCTACGGTTTTAGGTGCAAAAACAATTATGAAATATAAGGGCGTCAATAAAAAGTATAAAATCGGCCAGAAATATCTTGATGGAGAAAAAACGAAAGTAATTAATTTTATCAACAATAAAAAGAAGTAATATTTTGAATATTCACTAAAAAAATTGATTATTGAATTCGTTTACATTTGATTCGTTAAGTGTTTGAACACAATGTGGACGGATAATATTGTCGACGATTTAGGGGGGTGGGGATCATGTCCCGATGATCCTCCCCTTGTATCTAATCCTGACAATGGGTTGCGACTCACAGGTTGGAGAACACCGATGATTTGAAGCAACATTTTTAGCAATTAAGTAACCCGAATGTTGTGTTTCATGAAACAGATAAAAATGTATACAACCCCAGGAAAGAATTCTCCAATCCCCAGAAAAATTTTTGTCTTAGTTTTCAGTTTTTCAAACATTTTGTAAGCTTTTTTTTTTCTCAATGTTGTAACTAAATATCCTCAAATAATTCTTTTTTTACATTTAAAAATAAAAACTTCCTAATGCAGACACGATCGCGATCTCATAGTTTTCAGGCAAAAGAAAATAAATAAATGTAATTCTCGAAATTATATCAACGCACGTAAATAATATTCAATGTGGGGCACATTACCTTGTCGATTCTTCAGTGGGGCAAATACGCTGTAATCAGGTTTGGCAAATTACCTTTTTGTCAAGGTAAATCGCCCCACCACCTCTTGTTTAAACAGCAAGCCAATTTTGCTGCAATCAATGATAAGAACCTTCTTTACGAAGTTCTATTACAGTATAAACATTTAATTTAACAGAATATTAAAACGCTAGTTACTTTAACAAAAGTTCTTAAAAGTACTAACTTATATCAAGCGTTAAAAAGTGTCGCCCTAATCTTTCATTTTGCTATAACGCTGTGATTACCTCTGAAAATTCACTAAAAATGGCTGTTTTGTATGCATAAAACTTCTTTATACTCTAAAAAATTTCGACAAGGGTTCACCCTGTTTCTGAAACCGTGAAACACAGTTACTGGGGCAACTTATCTGACGGGGTAAGATACCCCGACTTACTCTACGTATACGCAAAATACCAAGCATTGTTCCTTTTTATTCTAACTGCATTTTATGAAAATATTGTGAAATATTATAAAAGTTTATAAAAATATTATAAAACTTTTTATAAAAATACTCTATTTTTTTAATAAAATATGTAAAATATATTATAAAAAGTGTTTTTAATAACATTCAAGAAAGTATTTTATGAATGCATTCAATTGGTATGCAAAATACATCAGTTCCTTTGTCTGGAATTCAAAAAATAGCAAGTTAATAAGTTTCTATCCTTATATAAATTTTAAAAACATTCAGATTTAAACTGCGCAGATGAACTTCTACAAAGAAAGCAGTGAGGACTATTTGTTTATTTATTATTTGTATATTATCTAAGATACATATAATTAAAGTTAAGTTGAAATTGATTTAATAGGTTTATATAAAATTGTTAAGTAGGCGTTGTGTGTAAGTAAACCGTAAGTTATTCAAAGTACAAAACAATACTACTCATCGACTTGCCCAACTATAATATTTAAATATTTATTATTTTAAGTTTGTCCCTGAGTAACTTAGGTAGATAAAGAACATGGGTTATTATTTTATTCTTAGAGTAAGCAATTTGCTTATGCTTTTTGTAAAAAACCAAAAAAAAAAAAAAAAATATATATATATATATATATATATATATATATATATATATATATATATGTATATATATATATATATATATATATATATATATATATATATATATATATATATATATATATATATATATATATATATATATATATATATATATATATATATACTAGCTGACCCAGCCACGCGTTGCTGTGGCTGAGAATGGAAATAATTTTTTGTTCATTATTTTTAAACGATTAAATTAATATTTTTAACAAAGTTGGAAAAAGATCATTTGATTTTAAATCACAGGGAATTGAGAATGCTCGAGTTTGGCCGAAGTAGAAACTTTTTAAATTTGGTAAGTATTAACTAAATTTCCTATAGTAAAAGCATTACTTTACCATACTTACCTTTAGTAAATTTAGTAAGTACTTACTTCGGCCAAACGTGCAAAATAACTTAAAAGTGATAGGTAAAGTACCGGAATGTTGAACTTAAGCATTAACCAAAATACAAATTTTTGTATGTACATTTTATTCATCTAAGCTTTAACTACAGTTTTTAATCAATGACTTCTCACAAAATATACCAAATAAATTGATAAGTTATAAAAATTCAACTTTATAAATAAAGTAGATAACATTGATCTCAAAATATTGTTTCGATTGTTTGAAATTATTAAAACTGAAAATTGTCTTTGTACTAATTTATTCACAATATTTTTGTTAATCTTTCTTTTGCTTACACGAATACATATAAGGGTTTTTCCTTTAAAATTTCCCGTGAAAATTGTTACTTCAAGAACATTTCCGGTGATGCTTTTGATAACTATACATGTATATTTGCAAAATTTAGATGGAATTAAATTATGCAGAAGATTAATCGGTGAACAGATTTTCAGCTGGAGATTGTGTGGTGTCATTCCTGGAATTCCAGAGAATTTAAAGTTCAGTTGGAAACTTTTCGGATTCGTTCTCGTTTACAATTGCATCGATTGATTTAAATGACTTCAAATTACCGGGCAACAAATGTTGCATTTCAAAATTAATTGCGTTTGTACAAACGTTTCTTGCTGCCCAAATAGCGCGATTAAAGAGGCAATTATGATTTTAAAAAAATTGATGTATCCGGGAATACGCTCTTAATTAGTTCACTTTTCATCTCAACAGCAAAGCAGAAATTGTGTCCCGCTATTTGATGTACTGTGTATTTTGATACAGTTCAATTTCACCGTTTCCAATACCCAGCAATTGCTTAGAAAATACTTGAGCGAATAGATAATTGTGCATTTGTACTTGCATGTTTACGGTCAATCGCATTATATCGGCATTACGCTATAAAAACGATTGTTTTAAACATGCGTTGATTTAATCGGAATAACTGGTAATGTCTACCGGAAGTCCGCAGACAGTATTCAGACAATACCATCTAAAAGTTTATCGTTGCCTTTCAAATCTTGCATACTCCTATTCTCTGCTTCAAATAAATGCTTTTGCTCATGGGCCATAGTACACTTACCCAAAATTATAATTGCACTCTTTTGCAACACTACAGCCATTCCGCGTTTTTTCTTTAATTTTACACATTGCGTTTGGCTTGTTATATATCTAATAGGCAACTTTAAAGCTAAATTTGCTGTTCGTCTACCATCTAAACAATATCTAGCAGCAATGCCTGACAATGCAATTTTCTGTTGCGACCGTATCTTGCCAAGAACTTATAATATCAAATATGTCTTTAAAAAAAAGAAAGGAAGAAAAGTTTTCCGCTCAACTTCAGTAACCTTCCAGAGATTATCCTGCATTCTTTTTCAAGAATTCGGTAGTTTTCTTGGTTTAAACCGGTTATATGCCTGGCACCTTCAGAGACGCCAAACGTAAGCTTAATATAAAAGCTTGGCACTCTCCTGCACATCCAAGAAAGCGCTGATAGCGTTACTACAATGTTCGCCAAAGCTAAGAGAGAGACTACCAAGCGAGTAGGTCAAATGCAACTCGTTCAAAGCTTTGTGCTCCAGACATTTTTTCTCTTTCACCGGGAGCAACGTTTATCTGGACAAACCGTTATCGAACACAAACCGAAACATTTATTAAATAGGTTTAGTTAATCTTGATACTGGTAGGAAAAAATATTTTTTTACATAAGTGAGAAACCCTGCAATTTGTAGCAATTCAGGAAACGTTTTGACAAAGATAGTTGATTTTACTCAAGAAGTTAATAAAAACCTGTAAAATCCCGAAATGTTCTACGAAATCGATAAGTAACGTTTTTTTTATCATAGTGTTTTTAGCAGTAAAATATACAACGTTAGAGTTATATCGATTAATTAACTTACACCGCCATCTATTAAAATTTTTTACAACTAAACAATTGATTCATCTATTATTGTATAATTAATATTGAATTTGCAATAAAAAATTATAAAAACTATCCTATCTTTTAAGTTGGACCAAATGACACATAGGTATGAAATTTGATAAAAATCGGTTGAGTAGTTTCGGAGTTTACCCCGAACAAACATCGTGACACGAGATTTATATATATATAGATATATATATATATATATATATATATATATATATATATATATATATATATATAAGATTTTACTGCATGATGCTATTGTCATTTTCATCAGAATGCTCATTTCCACTCTCCACTTTCAAAAACCATGCTTAGTTTTACCAACAAATTTTTAAGTAATTGATTTTAACATACTTATTTAAAACATAATTTTTGTTCATTTAACTACCGATATTTGTAGCATTACTCGACTATTAAACAAAATACTCACATGCAGCTTATGGTGTAATTTCTTCGTCTGACTGTATAACACAATTTAGTCCCTCAAAATCTATTAGAGATCTAAAACAATAAAGTAATGCAGATTTTGGGTAAAACATGATATGTTAAATACTGCATGAAACAAATTAAAACAGAAAAATAATTACATGTGGATATTCAAAAATTTATTTTATAATTTTTTGGGATACTTCCTCCTTTCCTTTTTTTTACGGTGAGTGTGTAAATATGTGTATGTGTGTGTGTGTGTTTGTGTGTTTTCGAACAAAAGAAAAAATGGCAAATAAATAGTGGAAAACATTTTTGCTAGAACAAAATATAAAGCAAATTCTTTGTAGAAAATAATTTTTAGGGCAAAATTTTCATTTATGCAATGCCCAAACTTTTGTTAATTTTTCTTTTTGTACTTAATAATTATCGACACAAATTTTAAAAGTGATAAAGCAGAATATAAAAAGTGTTTTGAAGAAAAATGTATAATAATCATAATTTATAATATCCAAAGCAAAAGTTACAAATGAAATGAATTACAGTAGATTGCTTATTTTTCCAGTTTGTCCACTAAAACCTTAAACGTTTTAAAACTAATTTTTTCAATAATTATTTAGATTAATTCAAATAAGGACATTTAAATGAAGTCAACTCTCAAAAACTCAAAGTCCTAAGGGTCCGGCTAAAACCTTCAAGTAATTAGAAATTCGAGTTATGGGCCTTCGTGACAGTTTTAGACCCAAATGAAAACTTAGATGTATAGGAATATTCGAGTTTTAAAGCTTTGAGTTAACGAGAGTTGAAAGTAGTTGCTAATTTTCCCTAGTGTGCAAAAACAACTACTATTAAGCTTATTTAGATTTTTATTTATTTATTTTACTGATTTATTTTATTTATTTATTTATTTTCTTTTATTTATTTATTTATTTTCCTGATATTGTGGAATAAGCTTTTTTTTTCGTTCAAACTATACGATAGATATTATATTTTTACATTAAAAAAACAGCAAAAAACCCTCGATTATGGGTTTTACTCAGATTAATTGGTATACGTTTGAACTTGATGAGACATCAAATGCGCATTAGTTTAAACTATATCATTAAGGTACATGTTGTACTTATTTAATAAAATAGAAATGCAAGAGAAAAAAATATAGTCTCGTTCAGTCTTACAATATCTCAAAATCAAATTCTTCAGGTAAATCTTAACTTACTCAGTTTTAGGCAGTGGTATATTAACTCTTCGATAGCTATATGAAAGGTTAATTGATAATTTTTGCTCATAACCGAACATTAATTTAAGCTGCAGTAAATATACTCTAAAGATGTAATGTTGAAGTTCCTCAAAATCGTTTTATAGATGACTTTTACTTACCTTTGCAATTTGATGATCATACATTTGTGGTAGAGGTGCCAAAACATCAGATCATCTAAAACATTAATTTGACCTTTTAAAAACCATGCGCACAAATGACGACAGTCTGCTATTGATATACATATATTGACATCATTTTCAACTTAACAATGACGTCAGCTCTTGTACTGGACAAAAACAGCTTTAAAATACACAAATACTAATTCGCGTTGAAATGATTTTCATTACACGCTATTTTAATATTGCAAATGGAAGGGGAAGTATTTCTGAAAAGTTTGTCATGCTATGTGTTGTTTGTTTAGCCTACTTTACGTCCTACAAGTTCGCTATGCACCCACGGCATGACCTATATACTTATATAGATCATTATAAAACTATTAAGGAAAAATAAAAGCAATATTATGAAATAGTATGCTCTTTTTACTTCCTTTTACAAGAAAAAAGGAAGTATTGTATTCGCGAAAAAAATTTCACTCAAAAATCGGCCTTAATTTTCACTTTTCTCACCCCCAAATGAATGTTGAGTTTTGTTTTCTACCCGACCACACGTGGATATATGGCTAGGAACATACAGACATTCGAAATATCCATTTTGACGACCCCCGAGTTAATTACAACGAATTTTCTCGTGACGTAACTATGTACGTATCTATGTGTGTATGTGTGCATGTGGCGTATGTATCTCGCACAACTCAAAAACGGTATGTCCTTGAAACTTGAAATTTGGTACGTAGACTCCAAGTGGAGCCTAGTTGTGGACCTTCCTTTTTGGTTGCATTCGAATGCTCCTAAGGGGATCTTCTGCCCCTTTTTGGGGGGTAATCATTGTTAATTTCGATGTGAACTGAAGTGGTGTTATAATTTCTCGGACACTTGGCGCCAGTTTTTTGGTCGCCAAGTTTTGTCACCAACTTGGCGACGAATTTGGTGATTTTTTTAAACTTTAAATTTGGTTTCAATTTGGCCTCTGTTGGTAATATTTAGAGATTAAAGAATTGATTGACATTAAAATTGCCAATAATGGCGAAATGACATTAAATTGGAGTAAAAGGAAGTCATGTGATGTACACATCAGTTCGTTTTTTCTTTAAGGAATGGTGTCGTGTAGAGTAAAATCTGAATGTATCAAATAAAATAATGGTTCGGTTTCTGTTACGAATGATTAAAAACATGAATAACAATTATTACGGTCTTCCAAAAAAAGGGGCATAATTATGCGCTTAAATTGTAGTGTTTAATGTGGAAATTACTGATAATAATATCCTTACAGTTGCAGATTTTGTAATTGGAAACTTATACGTAAAGTGGAACATGCAAATTAAGTAGATCAATGAGTCGCCACAATGTATCTCTGGGAATTCGCATGTCGCAATTTTTCGAAATGCAAAATTGAACCATTTGTTATATATACAGTGAAACCTGTGTAACTTAACCACTCGTGGTGCACTACTTTAGTGGTCAACTTACAGAGGTTGATCTACAGGGTGATTATAATTAAAGTTCTACTTTCAAAACGCTGTAAAAATAAAACCACTGGTCAGAATGACCTCAAATTTCAACGGAGTATTATCGAAGAAGGGGGAAAACGTATGACAAAAGAAAAATAAATAGTTGGAATTTTTAGCAATAGATGGCGCTGCAAGTGGCAGAATATGTAAATCAAAACACTTGTCATGCGCCCGGCTTATTGAAGTTGTTATAAAAACGCCAAATACACGTTTTTTTTTTCCTCATTCCGCATCTTAGAAGTTCACTATGACTGTCTCAATGAAAGACCTGGCCGTCCCGATCACCTGATCTTAACCCGTGTGGCTTCTGGATATGGGGCTATCTGAAAGCTGTTGTGGTCAGTGCTCCGATTGCAAACTTTGCTGAGCTGAAGGCATGCATTGCGCAACACATTCTAAACGTGACCCCGGAAACACTTCAATCAGTCGTAGAACATGCTGTTTCTCGATTTAAACTTGTTACAGAAAACGGGTACATTATATTGAACATCTTTTGCGCCAGTCTCACGAAAATAAAAGACCGATTTGATTTTTACTGATGCTTTTTATGCGGTATTCGGCCTTCGGACAATTAAAAACCGATTTTTCCCATCAGATGTGATATGACCTTTCCGTGTTGGATGGACTTACTTAACTAACAGTATCACACCAATACCCTCGTAGTACGGTGTTTTAACGTATAGTTTACACCTTAGGTAGTATTTTATGATTTATTTTTCATTTGTAGTTGTAGTCGTTCCACTATTAAATTATGATGCTTACAGCGCCATCTATCGCTAAAATTTTCAACTATTTATTAAACTTCTGCCATCAAGTTCCCCCCTTCCAAGATAATATTCCGTTGAAGTTTGACGTCATTCTGATCAGTAGTTTTATTTTTACAGGTGTTTTGAAAATGGAACTTTAATTATAATCACCCTGTATATGATGAGGGCTAACTCCGCGCCTGAATAAAGCGCTTAACATAAGACCTGTGGGCAACAAACGAATGGACAAGTTTTACTATACGACTCTTTTGCCAGACATACTTCTCGCTAGTCGCTAATAGCCATTAAGGGCTGTCATTTAAGATACTTTTTTATGTTGATTGTATTTAAAACATTTCCTGGTGGTTAAAAGTTGCTAACCATTTTCGTTTGCTTGGAATCAAAGTTCCCAAATTTAACGATTATAGTTAAGCGTTTAAGAAACTGCATCTGAGGCAGTTTTTTTACAGGTTTTTTATTTACACCATATTCATATTTATACGAAGATATGTTCGTGCAGAAAAGAGCAAATTTTTAACTCAAAATATAAACTTAGACCGCATTGAATCTTTTTAAAACTCCAGAAGCCTATCTATATGAATTTCAGAGCAACATTCAACCTCTGTACCAAATTCGGAAGAAATTCGAAGAAAACCGTACATTTGTGGAACATAAACACACACTCACAAACAAACACACCCACAAACATACATTTTTATAGGTGTAGATCTTGCCTGCCCTTGCATATTTAGGAAAATCACATGCATCAAGAAACAATTCGAGACCAAAGACGTAAGATCAATATTCACCAACTTCTGAAACGCAGTGTTTTATACTTTATAACACTGTACTTTATTTTTTTTCTAGGACTATATAGCAGATTAATATTTTTTTTTTCTTTTAAATTGTAAGAGCTTTTAGACGTATCATAACATCCTCTTTTTTTTCTCAATAGCAGTGAAAAATATAAAAATATAAATATATATACTATTATGTATATATATATATATATATTATTTTATTTATTTATTTATTTATTTATTTATTTTCATTTATTTATTTATTTTTTATTTATTTATTTATTTATTTATTTATTTATTTATTTTTTTTTTTGCTTCAATCATGGTTCGTTTAGAAGGGTCATATGTTCCCATCTAGGTTTTAGTATGGTCCCTTAGAATTTTAAACTTGAATATCTCGAGGAGTATTGGTCATACCAAAGTCATTTTTTAAATTTTCGAATTGTTTTTTTTTTTTTTTTTTTTGCTTGTGATTCCCCTAAACATGAATGAGCGGACGCACTAGTTACATAAAAAGTTACGTTTAGTATGTTTTCGTTATTTTTTTTCTTTTTCAAACGTGCAATATCTTAACGCTGCATCTTATTTTGACCATTTCAGTACCTGGAAATATGTATCTAGTACTAACGTTTGCGAATATAGATGCATTGCAGTGTAAAGGGAGACACGCAGTACAGTCATAGAAAAAAAAATATAGACAAAGCAAAATTTGCACAAAGTCTTGATTTTAAAATGGGAACCCATATTTTTTATTACATAATCATTTCAATAATCATGTTACATAATCATCAATCAAACAGTTAAATGCAGTCAGGGTACGAAAGTTCATTGCATTCCGTGCAGTAGAACATGAGTTATTAACGAAAAACGTTTTAGGGGCCGTCACCACACTTAAAACGCTTATTTAAAGGTTTTGGCTTATCAAGTAACAGAATGTAAACAGAAAAAAATCGAGGTTATCCAGTTTAATTCATGATTTCTTTAAAGTTCTCTTTTTTTTTTCGTAATTCGATACTTTTCGGCCGATAATGTTGCGCCACAAAGCGATTTACGGTAGATTTTTTTTTTTGAAAAAAAAGTTAAAATATTTACTAATTTTTGTCTATCTGGATTAACCAAAGAAAGACGGATGGTGTTTGGCTGGTCCATCGTATAGACCGTTGTTTGATAAATCGAATAATGACAAATTAAAAGTAATGGAACTTTTTGACTTTTCCTAATATGAACCTATTGAATTTGCATCATTTTGACGTGAATTTTGGGTTTGAATTTGCCAATTAGCCTCATGGAAATGTAAATATCCAACCTTATACCTAGAATCATGATGTGAATATGTTTGATAAATGTATTGCACCTATGTTACAGGTTTAGTTTGGAATGCATAGAAAGTCTCTTGATGTAAAATGGAATTGCGCGTTTTTAATTTCGCAGAACATCGTCAGAAGTTTGGGCCATCGCATACAAAAATCTAAAAAATATACCGCACAACGTGGGAAGACGCAGCATTATATAGATTGGAGACTTAAGCGAAGCAAGGTCCATTTATTCCATAAAAATTTGCTCTAAATACATAAAATGAACGAAGTATCAATCTAGAAAATAAAACAGAAACAGGAGAATATAAATACCCGTTAATAAGCAAACCGTTCATACTCGAACTTCATTTGGGTAAAATTTGGTTAGTCGAATTAACACAGTGGACCAATGCAGTAATTGTTCTAGCGGCTTTTTTGTAATCAGAAAAAGATATTTTTTTTAAATCCAAATTTGATGCGAAAGATCATGATGCGTGGCATTATTAAAAACGCATAACACAATCGGCGGTTTTAGTTAAACATGTAATGACTTTTAAAAGCAATTTAGTACTGTAATTTCCCAATGCTGTTTCTAGCAACGAGACTCGAGATGGTCCAACCCGTTATTTAAAAAGACCAAAGTTATTTTAGCTTAACCCAAGATGAACCGAAATCAGACTTCCTGCAGTTTCCCTGATTTCGTAACTTTGCACTTGCAAACGAAGCTTAGCAGTATTTGATTTTGTTTCGCGTACCATATACTTGCAAATTACCACGTACTATAATTTCTTGCTTTACGCTGTCGCACTTATAGCAGAACCACACGCAGGATTCTACAATTTCGTCCTTGCTGTGAATTTCGCATACCGGACTCGAAATGAATCGTGCTGGATGCAGAAATCACTTCATTAAAGCTGAGAGTGCGCACAAACTGGTAGGTAAAGTATATTTATCTGCTGTATGGTTTACGGCCTCTCACTGGTGAGATAAATTTTCCTCATCCACCAATTTGTAGGCACTCTCAGCTTCAATGACATGACACCTGCTTCATTGATAGGTTAAACTTAGTTCAGAGTTGTTATGCTCTTCATTAGGCACCACAGCAGCTTTCGAATGGGATACCCAAACTGCAACTATATTGTAGTGAAAACGCGAGCCACATTTAGCCCGCGAAGCTGCTCTATGTGGCCCCTTGTTTGCTTAACGAATAACATGAGAAAGTAGAATAAGTTCCAGTGTCATGAAGTTGGAGTCGAATATTCATTCAGATATTGGTTTCTGAAAACCATGCATTTTATAAAATAGGCATCTAGTAGTTGATAATAATAATTTATTATAACTTTCTTTCGTTTTCGATACTTTTCCGTGTTATTCAAAAAAGAAGAAAAAAAATTTGAAATTTTATCTCTGTCTTGCGAGAACGATTTTAATGTAAAGTACATGGACAATGACAGAGAAAGTAAATAGAAAAATAGTATTTAAATCATAATTAAGAATAGACAAAAACTGAACTTAATCTAACACTCAAAATAATGTTTTGTTAAATCTTTGACGAAGTCAAAAAAAAAAAAAAAAAATCACAATTAGCCACAACTACTACTTTTGTGCAGAATACTGGCTGAAAGCACGCGACCCACAACTGCGATTGACAATGTACTAAGATTTCTTAGATCTTAACACATTGGAAATTATTCAAACACTTCAGAAAAAAAATAATAATTCTTAAAAACCAGTAAACGTATCTAAGAGCAAATACAGTGGCTCCCAAAAGTGTTCGTACACCTACGACTTTCAATGAAATAGGATTGGTTAGAATTAATATTTCGGAATAGGTATTTCATTATAAGATCTATGATCAATTTTCAACAAAACTACAGGAAATTAAAAAAATAATAATAAAACTTAATTTTTTAAAAATCAAAAACCAAAAAGTGCCTTGAATTTTATCTCACAAAAGTCTTCGTACACTTTAAAAAAGTCTATATATTATTGAATAATCTAACTTTTTATTAAGTTATTATTTATTAGAATATCATGCAGTATCAACAACACCTTTTAAACGTCTGGGAATAGATTTCTTACTTTTTTCTTTCTTTCTTTTTTTTTTCGTAATTTCTGAGTAAGTGTTCAACCACACTCCGAGTCTTACTGTTTCTAGCTCTATTTGCGTTCAAAGCCGTATTTTCGTAATCTAGCCTCCAGATATCTCTAAATATGTTACATTAAGTTCAAATCTGGAGACTGAAGGGGTATTTTCTAAACTTTAGGACTATTTTTGAGGCACTAGACGCAAACGTTAAAAACAGTGTGCTTCTTATCGTTATGTTGATAAAAAGACAAAGTTGTTTCCGTTAACCAAATTTTTGGCAAAGAGTTTAAAATTCGTTTTTAAAATATTTAAATAAACAGCAGGATTCATTATTTCATCAAAAAATTCCAAACTAAGTCTTGGTGCTGATATGCACCCTCAGACAAGAACGCCTTCACTGTCCTGATTAACTGCTCCAACTAAGTTCTTAAGATTAGATTTCTGTTTTTTTCTTCTATTTACAATTGTACAACAATTTAACCAAAAATGTTAAATTCATTTCTATCTGTAAGTAAGACGCAATTCCAAAACGTTTTGAGCTTAATTATCATTGATTTGGCGACGAAAAGCGAAAGCTTCCTTTTTTCTCACGGCCAAGAAAATTTCTGCGGGAAGAGGTCCCAATTAATCTAGCTATTTAGAGAACTTGACGAACAATTTTAAGTGAAAATTAAGTGTAAAAATTTCATTTAACTTTGTAGAAACTTTTACAGCAATCAAATGTGCATTTTTCATAAATTTTTTAATTGTAAATCTTCGGTTACGCTTTGTCAACTTCGCAGGTTGACCTCTTCTTACCTTGTTTTCACTCCGAGTATTTTCTTTAAAGCATTTTATCAAGTAATTTACTATAGAATGGAATAAGTTAACTAATTTAGAGACATTTCAAACCAATTTACCGCTAATATGAGGAAAAAATTCCAATTTCGAATGGTATTTGTTGTTTTTTACGAATATCAGCCATTTTAAAGTAATAAGCACAATATTAAGGAATAAATAAACAAAAAAAATAAAGACAAATGACTTTTATGGGTCAATACAATGCAAAAATTATAAAAAAACGTCATATAATAAACTTTAATCATAAATTTATTCGAAAATATTAAGTGTACGAAGACTTTAGTACCGTATTATTTCTCTGTTTCTTCGTTTTTTGACCCATTTCAAAAAGAAGATTCGGCAATATTTTGAAAAAACTACAGGGTTTTATTTAAAATAACATAGGAATGATGTGAAAAAATATTGGACTTCATATTCAAATTCAGTTTTGCGTTATTTTGATTTTACTAAAAAATTTCAAAGTGTACGAACACTTTTGGGAGCCACTGTATTACCTATTGACCCATTTGGTTACTGTTAAAGGAGAAATTTCACGCTGTCGCCTATTTTTCGAGTGCTTTTTCCCGATTTAGACAAGATAATAATTTTTCCTTTAAGCAAATTATAACCGGGAGGAGCCATTAATTCTACACTGCCTATTGCAACATGACTAGTAAGACAATGAGGTTTTATTGTATGTTTATGTGAAAAAGTTGTGAATGTTAAATTTTTTCTGAGTTATTGTTTTACAAAAGGCAATGGCTAAACGAAGAAAGAAAGAAAAAAAAAACAGAAGCATTTTAAGTGCAGCTTTTAATTTTAAAAGTTCGATAAAATATTCTTTTATTAGACAATGAAATAGTGTTTCGCAGTATTTACAAACTGACGTTTGAACGATACCCACAAAAAAACTGACGGTTGCAATATTGTGTTGCTCTTCTGCAGAGACAGCGCATAAATTTATGCATTTTAAAAATTCACAGACGTAACTCTAATGTAGAAAAACCACGTGATAATTGTTTTTCTAATTTTGTTGAACATTTTTTTTCTTTTTTTTACGAAGAATCAAACTTTCATAATTTCTGTTTTAAAAAAGTATACGGCCATCTAAAGTGGGAAAAAAATGAATTTTTAAGCATAGCGCAAAGTCTACTGGATATTTTGAGCTCAAATTCTGGATTCCCATTTTAAAGCTCTTCTAGATTGTTTTTCTGTTAAAATTTTGTATAGTTTCAGATCATATTTCTTTCAAAAAATATTATAATAATTCATAAAAAAACTAAATTCACATTTTAGGTGTTGTAAATGATGTTTTTATTATTGGGTCGATTCATTTTGATGTAAAAAAACAATCTTTTTCGTGGCTAATCTAGTTTTTGTTTTATGAGTAAAAATATCAAAATACGTTTTAACATTACGAGAGGAATTTTTTAAAACTCAATTCTGAAGTATTCTGGATCGAATTAGACAAAATTTTGTATACAAAGTTTAAAAAAGGTGCTGATCACAAACATGTAATAAAAAACGGGGTGAAAAATTTAAAGTTGATGCTTGTTTTAATATGAAGACGATCCCTTAACAACATTACTTCAACATAATTATGCAGAATTTTTTATTCCTGAAACAATAACACCACACACGTGTCTCTAGTGTCAATAGTCTTTGAATACATTCGAATGTTTCGGTTTTTTTTCTATGACTGTACCTATAACATTGAAAACAACGGACTTTTCTGTGTAAGATGGAATTTCTTAGAATTCTCTGAACTAAATACGAGGGGAATTATCAACATTTTTAGTTTGATTTTTAATGGTTTACTCGATCCCAGCCACTAGATAGTGCTTTATTTAAATCTTTAAGGAAAAAAAGGAAAAAATCATTCTACATACTTATATTTTGCACCATCCGTAAAAGCGATTTCTTTTATTTAATTATTTTTTAATCGCAAATGGAATACGACTAATGGTTCGAAGTCCGAAGCTTTGATCTCCATTATAAGAAGAGTTACAAGCGTTTCAAAACGAATTCTACGATCTTGAACTGAGTTTTCCTCAGTTCAAATCTCTGATTCGCCTTTTTTGTGTTACTTTTTATGTTTAATTCGGAGAGTATTTAAAAAATTAACGAAGCCCAGAAGGTGTTTCATGGCCTAATTTAGTTAATCGGCTTATTGAAAAGAAATATTGTGGATGTGTTGAAATAGTCTTCGCTGCAGGATTTCTGACAACTTGCCAGATTTTTTTTTTTTTTTTTTTTGCGTTTTGTCTTCTTTAAAAAAAAATTTCCGACTTTTTCTAACATAACAATATTTTAACAATATTAAATAATTCATATTTTCTTTATCAAATGATTACTGATTTGGATTTTATAACTTTGTCACACCATGATATTGGTGATGATTTACGAAGCTTACGGAATATAATGCATTTTAATGAGTCTTTTTTTTTAAGAGGTGAAATTATTTTACTTGTCATAATGTCAACATTTAGCTGGAACTTTTAAATCTGTTGTAGCGTCACTATTTTTGAAAACAGCCAAGACCACGTAACAGTAATTCTGTCAAGTATTGCACACATCTGTTGCTGCATAAAGATTTTTTTTTTAAAGATGTTATCATGTAGCATGGTAAGCTTTTTAAAAGACTGCGATTCATTAATGTGACTGTTGTATAATAAAACAAATTAAAAGATAGACCAAATTTATTCAAAATAATGAATTTTGTAAAGCGGAGTTATCACCTGGCCGAAATCCTTGATTGCAAAAACTTTAACTTATGGTTTTTTTTTCTCAAACTTTATTTTAAAATAGGATTTTTAGGCACTTGACTTCCTATTCTATTGTTTCTTTATTTTTAAAAAGCTTTTGAAGTACTTTTTGCTACATTTATTCTGTTTATATTAAGCGCATAGGTATAACAATTTTAATTAACTAAACTTTGGGACATTTAATTTTTGTTTTTCATTGAAAACGTATTTTTTTCTTTGTTTCTCTTCTTACCACAACGATATTTTCCCCTTAAAGTTAATTTTGATAGATGCACTACAAAGGTAGGTTTCCAGCAAACAAATGAAATCAAAAAAAAAAAGTTAGTGTCGTTTTAGATTGGCGATCATTTAGCAGCATCTTAGTAATGTTTAGTGCGACTTGGCAAAAAAAAAAAAAAGACTCCGAGATAAGTGCCAGCTTGGTGATAGTTGTTAGGTTTTGCAAAATCCTTAAAAAACACCATGACTTTTCCCAAAACCAATCCTTTACAAATATTTTACAAAATTTTCAAAATAAACAGAGAAAATATAAAAGTTTTATTTGCGGAAAAAAATTTTAACACAAAGCAAAAGTAATCTTTGTGGAAAAAAAAAATCTTGTAATGAAACAAAACGTATCCCTTTACCTACCAGTAAAGTATATAGCAGTGTTACAATATATATTTAAAAATATGCTCGTACCGACTTAATATTAGTTTAAATGCTCTGACATTATGAAGGGAAACTCAATAGCGTTTCCAAAGTTCCCAAGCAGAAAAATAGAAAAAAATAAATAATTTTAGGAGATTACATGGCGATAGCGTTGTCTAAATTGCTAAATAAAATTTTTTTGGATTTCACCTGACTTATTTTCATGCACAAAAAATGCTTGCTGTTTTTTTTTTCTAAGTTTTTTAATAAATATAGAGTGTTTTCATGTCTTATGTATTATTTCTGCAGCCAGTTTTTCTGACGCTACGTGAGATCTTCCTTATTCCTAGATCAAATAACAAGAGTTACCCCCTCATTATAAAGCGTATCGTGCTTATTGTTCTAAAAGTTGTTTTTGTTTCTGTCAAAAAGAAACGGTGTTTTCATCTTTTAATTACGCACTAGCAGCCCGTCCCAATCTTGTTCGGGTTAAAAAATGTCTACCTTCACTAAATATCATTTGCAGGTACTTTTATTTAAAATTTGTGTTATTATTATTATTATTATTATTATTTCGTTTTTTTGAGGTTTTGAAACGAATTGATATACCGCATTGCCTGATCAAGAGAGACCAACATATAACTCCCACTGAACAATACAGTTTTCTTGTATGTAGCGTCAATCTACGTATAGTTGTACGTTTGAACTTCTGATTTGATGATGATGATGACATAAGAAATTTTCATCGTAAATTATAATCACTTAAATTGGAAAAGAAAATATACATGGGCCATGGGAATGCAGTGAATATGAATCAACTAAACTGCATCTGGCACTGTAAGAAGAATACTCAAAATCATAGTAATCCGTAGTGTTTTTAATTGAGGTCCAATTCCATTTCATAGATTTTTCAAATTAAAGATGCGCAGTAAAATTATTGGAATACTGCCTTTGATTTTAAAAGCACGAAAGAATGTCCTGAAGAGTTAAAGGAATTAAGGAATTCATGTATAGAAGATGCACATGCACAGCGGTTTTGGCAAAAATCATGGCCCAGCTGCACATCCATGTGAAAAATTTCTGACAAAGATTTTTGGTTTCAGGATAAACATTGATAATCAAATCATTAAGAGAAAATTTCCTAACTAATCTATTTTGATAAGATTTTTTTTTCAAACAATTTTTCCGGTACTAACTTTTAATGAACTGAGTGAGAAAGGCTTACCACCATCTCTTAAATGGACTGTTACAGTTGTTCTTAAGATAGATTTTATAGAGTTCTTTAAAGAAGACAACTTTAACTAAGCTTGTAGTATTTCTGCACGCGTTTCTGTTGGGTATGACAGAAATAGTTTGATGAATGTCACCGTCAAATACGAAGGTGACACCTCTCATAATTTTGTCTAAACCTTTTTGGTTTTTAGTGTTCTATCTCCGTCTTCTTCAAGGTGATTCAAAACTTGTACAAATTTCGTGGAGAGGAAGGGAATACGTCAGCATACGGATTTCACAAAGGAAAGTGTGCCCGCAAACGTCATCTACATGAACAAAATGGAGAAAGTAAAGAGAACATAAGAAATGATTTCAATTAAGTGGTAAGGAATGTCATTTTTGTTCCAGCAAGATAAAGTAAAGGTTCACAATAGGTGCTCAAAATTGCGACCATTTACACGAACACAGAATTCACAGCGCCGTTGCATCGACCGCCGAACATTTTCAAAAACACCCGACATTTCACGGACAGTGCCTGCGGCGGCCGCTATTCGTGAAACGAAGTCCATTTCACTGTCGATTGGGGGGGGGGAGGGAGAGCTCATACACAGGGCCTTAAATTGCACCCCAAAATAAGAAATTCATGGAAGTTAAAACAGATGACCTGGATGGCCAAGAGATCGTCCCACCTCTGCCGATCCATCGAGCTCCGTATGTTTTGGTTTAGGAATTCACGCACAGCAATTGTGCAATGGGATGGAACGCCGTCATGTTGATACCATTTATCTTGGCGGACATGTGCAAAACAGCGCCCTAAAAAGTCGGTAACACAGTCTCGAGAAAAATTAGATATTTCCGGCCGTCCAATCGGTCCGGCAGCAAGTAAGGTCCCAGAAAATAGTCATCAAGGATTCCCGCCTATACATCGACGGCAAAACGATGTTGCGCAGCGTGCCCTATGATACCATGCGGGTTGTCGTAAGCCCAGACATGTAAATTGTGCGCATTGAACACACCTTCACGACTGAATAAAGCTTCATTTGTAAAAAAGACAGAAGTGGGGAAAATGGGATCCACTGCACGTTTCTGCATAAACCATTCGTCAAATTCCATTTTTCCGTGGTAGCCCGATCGGTAGAGTGTCGGATTCGGGTCCGGGTGGTCCTGAGTTCGAACCTCGATGGGCGAAGACCCACCCTCGTCATTAAAGGGGACTGGGCGACGTTAAATATGCTCGTATTCTCAATGTCCTCCAAGTGAAACGATACCTCTGGGGGTGCTAGCACCAGGTAGCTATTAGCTCCTGGACTAGTTCTAAATTCTCATTAACTGTTCGATCCGGTGATGGTGCTGCCATCTATCGGTATATAAAATAATGGAGGCAAGGCACTTAGTATGCAGTCCTCGACATAAATACAGTTGTAGTCAGTTGTGACTCTGAATAGGAATAGGAATAGGCACTTCGGATAATCGTTGGGTTGCAGTAACTGCACCCTTTGCAGATGGTTAAGGATGCGCACATTCTTTGTGCAGTATCCGGCATACTGATGATTGAGATACCCCAAGCTGCCGAGAAACAACTCGTGTGCTGGTATTCGGATTATCTTCGACGGACTGTAGGGCGTGTTCTGCAACATTGACAGTGCGCATTTACAAGAACGAGACTATCACTGCACCAACCAGTCAAGTTCATATCTATGCTTCCATAAATAATTTTTGCGTCGACGATTGGCAGTTAGGAAAATTTTCTTTCCCCTCTTGCAAGGAAACTCGATCGCGCTGTCGAGGGTTTCCGAATTTAAAAAAAAAAAAAAACGGTTGTTAAAAATGATAGTTAACTTCACTTAACTTAATTGCATGCATGTTAAGAAGAGTCTTGTTGTTTAATATTTTAGAAAAAGGGGAGCACACATTTACCTGAACGGGAAAGTTTTAATTTTTGAAAAAAAAAAGAATATGCAGTACCTTGTAAAAGCAATCTCTAGAACGCTTTAGTTATCCGGCGACTAAAATGTTACTTAGAAGACCATTTTTTGACAGAACAATATTCTTTCAGAAGCCGTGTTATACGAAATTTGTATATAAACCCAGCAAAATATTTAGCTCGACGCTTTTTTTTTTTTTCTCGCCAAAAAGATTTCTTTTTTTCAACCCCTGGTTATAACTCTTTAGAGTCATGTGCATGCATTTTTTAGACACTCTGTATACTGCCAAAAGTCACCTGACACTTTTAATGACATCCCCGCCCTTTCTTCTTCTTTTTTTTTTGCAGTCTTCTTAAAGAAGTGTTTTGTAATATATGGATGCATCAGTTGCCAAAACGATTAACTCCACTTTTAAAAAAATACTTATTTCTGATTTAATAGTGCTTAATCAATGCTTAGAATGTGCATTTATATTAAACTTTTGGTTCAGTATATTTCTGATCCTTCGATGGCAGAAAAGTAACACGAGGGCCCATTCACTCCTATGGATAACGCTATATTCTTTTTCACTTTCCTCGACTTTTTGTTTTATAGAGTTAATCGATTTGGCAAGTGAAGCATCCATATAGTAGTTCTGTTACTCTGCATCTTTCATAGGGTGAAATAATTTTTCAAATAGTTAAAACAGTTCCGGAAATTACCCTTAACATAAAGACATAGACAATCCGGTCTCTGTCTGTAAAATATTAGTTTAAATTAGCTCAATAAAAAGCATTTGAAACCGTAGACACACTTTCTCGGTAGGATTTAGCGTCGTGCTGAAAACGGGAAGGGCGCAAGTTCGTTGCAACGTTTTTTTCTTTTTTTCTACTTAAGCAGAATTCTAATACAATTTTCCATTATTTTCCGCCACTTTCGAAAAGAACAATCTCACATTTGGTCTGGTTAAAAAAATAATGAAGCGCAAAAGCACTGGACTGAGTTGTTCGGTTAAATTTATGCTTGCGGTGTGAACGTCAGAGCTGAGTAGCTCAACCGGTATAGCGTTCGGCTGTTAACTAGCTGGAACTCCCCTGTCACGATAATTGCAAGGCGGACTCTGTCCGGACGCCTTGCATGCCGGACGCCATTATAGCAAATTAGGACTAAACGGACTCTCAGGGGAGTTTCGTAATTGAATGAACAAAAAATCTTACACTTTGCCTGTTTCTTTTTTTAAACAATAAAACTTAAAAGCACCGGACTGAGTTGTTTGTTTAAATTGATAAAGCATCATAAAGATTTGCATTAATTTGAAGCTGCAGAAGATAGAGTATGTGGCATTCTATTATCTTAGCATTGGACATTGCTAACCAATTAGATTCACAGAATGTTTATGCTTTAACATTTAGCATTTAAATGAAACATAACTAAGTTTTGCTTCGGGAAAATAAGCTTTTGAATTCAAGTTGTACAGATGGACAAAATCCGTGATTCTAAAAGTTGTAATTTTGCATAAATTTCAGGCTATCTTTTAAGTTTTTTAATCATACTAAAATCGAAATGAAACACATCTGCTAATCAATACGCTAAAGTACATGATTGCAACCTACTGAATGAGCACGTTTCTAATCACGAGCGCAATTTAGTACCTGTTCAACTATTCTTCAATGACACAATAATTAATAGCTTTGAAAACCAGAAACGAAAATTAATGTTTATCGCCATACCTAGTGGAACTGGAAAAACTGGAAAAAAAAATAGGCAAAAGTAGATCAACAAGCAGCCTGGCTTTTGCGATGGTTTTTTTACGGAATTGCTGGAACTGTACTTATTAGTAAAAAATTTGTCCATACCACAATTATACTACTTTGAAAATCTCCTTAAAAAGACTCCGTATGTTCTACAAGAAAAAAAAAAACGGCAATTAGGAAAACTGCTTTAAAAGAGTTTCTCATTTTGTAGGACGAATGTTCAATGAGACACCGTTCCGGTTTAGAAAGTGTAGATAGCACCCTTAAAAAAAAAGTTAAAGCAAAACTATAAGTGGTGTCGTCGTATTTAACGATGGCTTTCTTTAAACGCTACCTGTGGTACCCTAAAGGAACATGTAGAGATGTACTTCAGGCCTGATTAAAGTCGTCTCCTTTTAGGAGCTCTATAAAATCTCTGTACCTTAAGAACAACTATAACAGCCCGTTTAGGAGATACAAGGCTAATAAACACACATTTATTTTTTTTTTTTGCGTTTTATTTTTACAATGGAATGCGTCGAGTATTTCTATACATTTGAATTGGAAATTAGTATTTCCAATCGCAAAACATGTATTTAAAAATGGTATTTTAAATGAATTTTCAAAACTTGAATTTCAAAATCGGATTTTAAATGAAATAAATCTCTATCATACTAAAAAAAATAATTCTCTGTTCTTTCGTTTCGTTTGATAAATTTTTAATATAAGTTATTTGAAGAAAAAAAATGTGTTAAACTCCAGATGGCGCGCAACACACCGAATAAATTTGGGGGCACGTTTCGATTCAAGAGCCTTTATCAGTAGTTTCCCTGCATTACTTCTCAGGCAGACGCAAAATCGAACTTTCAGGTTTCGTAAAAAGCTCACACGCTGTATTTAAGTTGACAGCTATTCGCTTTGCTCTTGCTGAGCCATATGATTGACACAAAATAGAAAAACGTATCAGCGTTAAAAACAGTATCGTGAGGAGCTTAACACGATGGATATGTTAGTGTTTAAATGACAATGTTTACAAGTGCGGCATAGAATTGACTAAAGGTATGTAAAACTAAGTTTTTTTTTTTTTTTTTTTGTAAGCAAGTGATAGGTTGATAGATTCTTTTTTCAATAACTGAATTTTTCATTCTATGAACCGACTTTTTTTTTTTCAAATTTAATTGAATGTGACATATTAATTTGATACTTTCAGAGTTTATTGAAGAAATGTTTACACAAAACATCGTTACTAGAGTTCCTTCGACTTTAACTGTTTTTACGGAAGCTTTCCTGAAAGATTATTAAAGAATTTTTCATTGCTGTTTTTATTTTGTTAAAAGTCAAAATAAAATGATTAAATATATTCAAATAGTGTACAGAAGCATAGAATAGGAGACTTATAAAAATGAGACTTAAGTTAAACTTTCGTATATTAAACATATGTGTATTTTCTCTTTTTTGTAACGTAAGACCTAATGAAAATATTTATTTTCATTGAAAAATACTTTAATTCACTGCACAAAGAGAAAAAAGACATAAAACATGTAGTATAATCAAATTTCATTGAAAAATATATATGGTGAAATATCATTCCTACTTGCTGTCATCGAGCGACATTTATAAACTTCACATTGTACCAAGAAAGTGAATCAGTGATGAAAAAATTAAAATTGCTTAATATCATGAAATTCTACCATACAAATTTTTATAAGTATTCTTTTTTTTTATCTCTTGAATCTGTTGATCAATGTGACAATTTGGTTGTGCCCCAGTTATTAGTAAATACTTGGTACCAAAAGCTTCAAAAAGTTTTTAATGGGTTTGATGGTTACAAAATATCTTCTAGAGAATTTGAAAAATGTTTAATGTAGATTATATATATACTAGTCGACCCGTGCGGAACTCCGCACTGTACTTCGAATCGTTTCATAAGGCATTTCGCTCTTTAAAAATTTCAAAGAAAGAATATTATGAAGAAAAACCGAAAAAAGTAAGCGCACAAGAGAAGGAATGTAATTTGAAGACATCAGTAACAAAACCTCGTTAAATAAATACAACGTTGTGATAATTTAATCATCGCGCCCCTTTTGGTTGTACGTATTTTCAATGCAAATATAAATATCATTAAAAGTGTGGCTGAGGGACACGTGAAAAATCAGTAATTTTGCATGTGAAAAAACAGGTTGTGGCAAATACAGTCCTGCCCATGTGAGCATCTGACAGAAAAAAAAAGAAACATTAAAGAGATATTTAGTGGCACGGATTCGAACTGGTGCCTTTCTGATTAACAGTACGACGATCCAACAAATCTAGCAACTGCGCCTTCCTTTTAGAATGCTATTCATTGAAGGAATGCGTAATAAAACACAGTAAAAAAAGCTTTTTGCCGAAAAAATTATTATAAGATCATGCGTCTATGTTTTGTCATTAGCCAGCCTGATACGATTTAAAATTATTCGTAAAACATGGAATTTGATTAAAGAATGAGGAGGAGCTCACGTAGCGATTGAAACAAACATTCTAGAGAAGTAATAAATTCGATTGAAAAAATAAGTGTTTTTATTTTTGAATATTCAACAATTTCCCATAGCAGGCTTCTTTAACCTATACGGCTTAAATGCCCGCACTTGTTTTTCTTTTAATAGAACAGTTAAAATTCAAAACCAAAACCAGTTGAACTGAGTCCGTTTTTTAAGTGTAATTTTGCGAACGTAGACAAAATGCTTTTTTTTTTTTTTCAGCCGAAAGCAGAGGAGTAGAAAATGATTTCTTACTAATGAAGTTGATAACAATTTTAATGTTTTCTATCGTATTCGAATAAATAGTTAAAGATTATGAAACTCGTAGTTTTAATTTGGTGTAGTATTTTTTCATTTGTACAAATTTCAAACACTGCTATTAGAAAAATCAACGTTTCGGCTTACAATGAAAATGTTTTTCTGCACAAAAAGGATTCCCTTGAGGTATATCTACTTTTTTATGCTTACATTATGCTCAGTGATCTGGACGAATTCAAAAAAGGGAAGAACCCCCTTCGATTAGCAGTCAACTTATCAGAATGATAACTGTAGCCTGCATAAAGAAGTCGAAACACCAAATAGCATTCCCATTGCATTCATTTTATTACGTGTGTTCTCTGTTGTATGTTATGAGTACATGTAATGCGTAATATTAATGTAAATTTGCTATTATGTCGGACAGCCCGAACGGGCCCGAAGTTCAGACAGTTTATAGCCGAACGCTCTACCAGAAAAAAAAAAAACCCACAGGTTAATTTAAAATTTTTTTTCTTGCCGAGAAGTAATTTTATTTTTGAAAATTTTTACAATTTGTTATCGCAGGCTGTTTGAACCGTTATGGCTTAGATGGCAGCACGTGTTCATCATTTAACAGCACGGTTAAAATACAAAATAATTTGAACTAAGTTCGTTTTTAAGCGTAGCTTTTCAAATGTAGTAAAAATGTGATACGCTATTTGTTTTTTTGCAAAAAGAAGAAAATATATATATATATATATATATATATATATATATATATATATATATATATATATATATATATATATATATATATATATATATATTGCCCTTTAAATTGAGGTAGTAATTTTTTTATTTGTTCAAAGTGTCAAAAACTCATTAGAAGAATCTATATTTCAACATACGATTTATTATATTTTACTGAACAAAAAACAATTCCATTGTAGTCTGAAATCTTAAACCTGATACTTATATTTTCGCTTACATTATGCTTTAATTTTTTTAACGGGAGAAAGCTTAAAAAAAACCCCTTACAATTGAGTATCAATTTAGCTCTGTGTTGCATCAAGTTTTCATAACAGCTAGGAGCGTTTCTATCTCATGTATTCCCTCATATTTGTTATTCATTGTTCCTGTAATGCGCGATTTTTTTCTAATTTTTTGATGCAGATTGTCCGGACGTGGGCCTGAACACGCATTCTCCTGGTTACCCGTCGAACGCTCTGCCGATCAAGCTATTCAGCTCTGTCGGTACCAGAGCAAGTTAAAGTTATAAATTTAACCAAAAACCTCATTTTGGTTCTTTAAAACAGGTTTTTTTTTGCCTGAAAAAATAATTTTTAGACCGTGGGTCTATTTTTCGTCAGTAGCCTGCACGATAAGCTTTAAATTAAGGTGTAAATCAAAGAAATCGATCAAGAATTGAGGAAAATCTCGGGTAGAAACCAAAAACAGGCTACAGAAATAATATATAAGGATTTTTTTTCTTTAGTTTCTGTGAAACTAACGTAATCCGTAAACTTCAGAGCTGAACTTGATTAAAAATAACCGTGGGTCTATTTTTCGTCAGTAGCCTGCACGATAAGCTTTAAATTAAGGTGTAAATCAAAGAAATCGATCAAGAATTGAGGAAAATCTCGGGTAGAAACCAAAAACAGGCTACAGAAATAATATATAAGGATTTTTTTTTCTTTAGTTTCTGTGAAACTAACGTAATCCGTAAACTTCAGAGCTGAACTTGATTAAAAATAATTACTACATCCTTAATTATTTTTCTAGGGGGTTTCTTGGTAAGGTTTTTTTTTTTTTTTTTTGCGTCTTACAAAATGTCGTAAATTGTCTTGTAAAATTTGTTTTTCATTTGTTAGGAATATTATACTACTGCTTTTTGATTGTGGTATCTGTAACTAGTGTCTTCTGTTTTCTCTAAAATTCGGATTTAACCTTTTTTCTAAGACTTATTATTTATATTTCTGTTCATATTAGGCGGATTTTTTTAAATAATCTTTATGTGTTTTCTTCAAACATGGGTATAACGACAATAATTATGTTTCTCTTGTGATTTAAAAGTAAAAATAGCATATATTATTTTTTTTCCTAATTATTGATTTAAGTACTCACATTTATAAATTAATGTAAAAATAATATTATTTGAACGGTTTACTTTTTTATTCCTGTAACTTACAACTTATCAAGTCTTGAGAAAACATTTATATACTTTCAACTAATATTTTCTTCAAATGAAATGTTCCAAAGCTTTAATAATTTTGTTCTCAAAAGAATGACATCCTTAATGCGCTAAAACCACACATTTAAATCAGTTCTTTTAATGGCTACTTTCCTTTGCACTTAATTAATTTAACTGCAAATGACTGAAATATAGTACTTACTTTATCAAGAAGTTTCAAAACGTCACAGGTTATTTTCAGCTCCGTTGCGGGCTTTTATGGGTTACCGCTGTTTCGTGTGAAAATCAAGTATCTTTGCAAAACATTTCCTGAGATTCAGTGTTTTTATTTTATTTATTTTTTTTTTTTTGTGTCAATACTTCTGCTTTTGTCTTTTGCACTCGCCACTTACCGTATGATATAACAAGGAATGCCAGTTATTCATTCAAAAAACAGAAATTTCCTCCCGTCGTCAGGGGATAGTGTTGCATTATTTAGATATAAATGTTTTGCCTGGACCGTCAATATGGAAAAATACAGCAGATATAAAAATACTTCACACAGAGTATCTTCCCACTTGCTTAAAAATATTTTAGCACCTCAGAAACACCACAGGAATCTGCAAATCTACTTTGGGTATGTACCCCTGGTACATACAGTACGGCTATAAAAGGAATGGAGATAAAGGTTGGAGTAAGTTAGTACGAACAGTGAATAAACAAAACCCCTGCAATTAGACCGTAATTTGTTTTCAAAAATGAGGTTTCAAAAGCTTTTTTTTTTCCTGAATAATTCGCAAAAGCTAAATTTCTTCTATACGAATCAAAAGAAAGAAAGAAAAAAAAAGCTAGAAAGTTTGCGTTTGTTCTTTGGTTAGAAGTGCTCATTGACAGAACTGCTGCATTTTTCTTTAGTTTAAACTCCAAAAAACTTAAACTAGGAATATTTCAACTTTGTTGGAAGGTTCTAGATTTATTATAAAAAATGAACTTTTCTAAATTTATCAGCAATTCTAGATTTGTTTCAGTAAGATTATGCAGTTTCAGTCACAAATTCTCCTGTTTTTCTGCTAGATAAGTTACTGAAAAAAATCAGGCACGCTAGATGCACATTATTTTCCAGGAGCGAGCGCATTTTTGTCTATCTTGCTCTTTTTTGCGGTGTAGTTATTTTTTTTAGTTTTCAAGATCCGCTAGTTACTTTAATAACTTCCTTCTTTTCTCCCCCAAAGTAAAATAGATGAATTCTAGTTTTAAATTGAATTTATAAGAGGATTCACAAATTAGTTTACAATTTAAGTTGCTACAGGAGATTATTATTATTACTACTTTAAATTTTGATAAGTTATGTTTCAAAATATTTATAGCATTGTAAAAAATCTTCAAAAACATTTTTAGACTTTTTTTTGTAAAACTCTGTAGATTTTCCTGAATAGAAACCTGGCAAGTCAGTTGGGCAAAAGTAATATCTTTTGACGCAAAAACTTCAGTTAAAATCCTTTTCTACTCGGATCCCAATGTATAAGAAAATCTTGAAAAAGACAATATTTAGCACTAAGATTACCAGTAAACAAGAGCACAATCAAGATTGGTTGAAGTTGAACCCTCACAGAACCCTTGATTGTAAACGATGTTGCCAATAGCCAAGTAAATCAATCTATATACAGGCAACGTGAAAAGAATTCCAAAACATCACAGATTATTTCTGGGAAACATTCCGCGATTTCACAGGTTCCCATTAGTTGCGAAAAAGTTTCCCGAATTACTACCAGCTGCATGAAGTGTTTTTCCTCCGTTTCAGTTACAGGGTTCTTCTTTTGACTGAGTCCCAGCTACGGGTGCAAAGGAGTCTCTGGATGCTGTAGCCTTCAGGGAAATTAAGTGTTCGGTATTTGTGTGAAGTTCTGCATAAGCTTTGACCATAATTGCAAAGTGCTGTAGTAGCTCACCTGGATACTCGTGATGGGTCTAGTCTATTTCTGTAAACATGCACTGTAAAACGATTCTGAAACGTTCCTGGAAAATAATAGGCAGCTGATGTGCCCAATTTCTTCCAGTAACATATCTTGGAAAAATCAGGAACGGTTTCCGCTAAAAGTCAGTAACCTTTCTGAAATTAACCTTGAAACTTTCTGAACAAATGCGAAATCTCCCCTGTTAAAGCCAGTCATGTCTCTAGAACCGTCTCGCAAAATTAAGTAGGTTTAGAACCTTCCGGATTTACCAAGAAGGCTCCATAGAAATCAGAGCGAACACGGCCAAAGCTATGCAAGAAGGAACCATCCACTGACTTTTTCGCTCATCATTAAGAGCTTAGTCAACCTGGACAGGCCTCAAGCAACCATAGGCCGATACACTTAATAAACACGCTCATTCAATCTTTAAACTGGTTGCTAAAAATATTTTCCACAACAGTAAAAAGTCTGCACGCGTGCAACTTGTAGCGATTCAGGAAACTTTTTTGTGAAGATACTTGTTTTTACGGGGAAATAGGTGAAAACGTGTGAAATCCCGAGACGTTCCACGGAAATAACCAGTAACGTTTCGGAGTTTTTTTACAGTGTGTGTAAGTTTTCTTGTGAGGTTCCTGAATGTTTCTAGAACGACAAGTGGTTTTATTGGAATGGTTTTTGATTGCATTAAAAAGGTTTCAGGTTAATTTCAGGAAGGTCACTGATTTTTAGCAGGAAACTTTCCTGTTTGTTTTTTCCGGATAGGTTACTTGCAGAAATTAATCACATTTGCAGCATATTATTTTCCAGGAACGTTTCTGAATTTTTTAAGCGTTTTGTGAGCCCTACTTTCCTATGGAAGAAAATTATGAATTTCCACCCTATCTGACTTGTGCCACCATCATACTCACCTCAACAGCAGTTGAAGCAAACGGACAATTTTAATATTCCCCTAATGGACAGTATATTTTATTTTTTTAGGTAATTTTTCACCCTAAATAGAGAAACCAAAGATGAACCCAAAAATCCATGCTTAAATATTTTCTTTAAAATCCAAGTCATTACAACCCATCCATTTAATAAATAAAAACCGAAATACAAGAAATACAAATATTGTTATTCACAAACCTTCTTTGTAGAAAAAAATACTGCACTGAAAGTATTGCTCAGAAATTGAAAAAAACAAAGACTAATTATTAAAAATTCTGAAATAAAAAAAAGTCTATAGTGAAAAAAAAAAAAAGAAAGTATGGTTTTTTTACAACGGATTTTCTAGAATATTCTGAGAGACATTAAAATGACTAGTAAATAGGAATTCACTGCTTTCAATATGATCATTAATATGATTTTTATATTGAAGTAATTTTTTTCTTACATTTATGAACGAAATTAGAACGTATAGCGGCATACTGCTTATTAAAACTTATTTAATCCTTCATATTTGTGGATAAAATGATACTATGACAATATTAATTGGTTGTTTCTAAATTTGCGTTTATAAAAGAAGAAATTATTGGAGAATTTAAATATACGAAGCGGTGAAGGCTTTTGTAATTAAAAGTAATTATTCCACACCAAAACTCGCCGTAATACGATTATGTTTCTATTTATGAACACCATCATACATTTGCCGATTTCTTTCTTAATTTGAAGCTTTTGTACATCGAAAGAATAAATGCGCTAAGTTATTATCGCTAATATGTAATGAAAGCGATATCATTAACAAGATCACACATTTTTACTTTTATGTAAGTGCTCTAGGTGCTGAAATGAATAAATGAATTATTCTCTGAAGATTCATTGACGTAGTATTATTCTTTAGAATTTTCTTTTTTTTTCATAACTGAATAATTGGTCGTTTATCAGGTAACGTATACCTGCTCGTAATGCCCGAATAATTGGAAAAAGCGTTGTTAAAGTGGGGTTCAGAGAAAGTTGCATTTTGTTACTAAGTTCACTCCTCTATTTTTGCTAAGATTCAAAGTATCATTTGCTTGTTAATTTGTTCGAGTGTAAAGGACATAAATAAAATACCCCAGGATGATTATTTATTTAAAAAGTTGCATAATAAACAAATATTTGGAAATCGCTGACATGAATTAAGAGAAAAAGTTCCATTAGTAGGAGATTTGTAGGAATTCTACACAGAAAGAAAAATGATGTTTTGAGATCATTCAACAATTAGAGTATAGTCTAAAGCTTTTAAGTGTTTGACGCATGTAAATTTAGACTATGCATATTTGGTTTATGCGCATGTGCACTGTAATAACATCCGAAACGCTACTGATTGTTTAAGTGTAACGTTTCGGGATTTCAATGGTTTTTAATTACTTCTAGGGAAAACCAAGTATTTTTGTCAAAAAGTTTCATGAATTGCTACAAGTCGCACAAATGCAGACTTCTCACTGTTGTGAAAAATATTTTTAGCTCCCAGTTTAAAGATTAACTGAGTGTATTTATAAAGTGTTAGTTCATTTACGATCCGTCCAGGTTGCCAAAGGGATCGAGCAAGTCCATGGACTGCGTAGCTTTACAAGAAGTGCAGGAGAGTAAAGTTCTTGAAACACTTGGCTCTAATTCTGGCGTTGCTTTGGCCATGATTCCAATATTGATTTTGGAACTTCGTTGATAAATCAGGAAGGTGCCAAGCTGTTACATCATACCTTAGTTTACTCTAAAGTTCTAGAGACACGGCTGGCATGAAACGGGAAGATTTTTGATTTTTTCAGAACGCCTCCAGATTAATTTAAGGAAAGTTACTGAATTTTAGCGTAAAACATTTCTAGCTTTTTCAAGATCTGTTACAAGCAGAAATTGGGAAATTGGGCACATTAGCTGCCCATTATTTTCCAGGAACGTTTCTGAATCGTTTTTACAGTGTGCTTTTACAAGTTCGGAATGAAACCAGAAAAAAACATAAAGAAATTAATTTGAATTCTGAAATTTTGAATTCAAATTATGTGCTTCGCAATCACGAACTGCGATAGTGCCCTACTCATTGGAGTTATTGTTTCTAAAAACGGCTCCTGTCCCCCCAAGTCTGCCCCTCCTCTTGGGCGGTTACGTGTGTAAAGATGTGCATGTGTAGTTTTGTGTGTGTGTGTGTGTGTGTGTGCGTAGACCTATATGAATGCACGTTGACGTGCGTGTAGTGTATGTGTGTAAAAGCGCGCGTGTGTGTGAGTGTGTATGTGTAATGAGCGTGCGTGTGTGTAGCACATGGGTGCCACCAACCGACCAGGAGAAGCGGCTACCGGGGGCAGTGCTGGAGTCGCGCCTGCAGAGGACGGTGCGGCTCCGGGGAGCCGGGTGACGGTGGAGGTTGAAAAAGGAACCACAACATCACGGACGTTCAAATGAGAGCAATAAGCAATCGTGATTGCTCAAAAAAAAAAAAAAAAATGTGACCCCCACTTCCCCAAATCAACTCTAATTTGAATTTTGAAACTTTGAATTCAAATTATGTTTTTCGCAATCACGGGTTGCGACAAGACCCTACTCATTGAATTTTTGTTTCTAGAAACGGCCCCCCTCCCGAGCATATCTCTCTTCCTGGTTGGTTATGTGTGTAAAGTTGAGTGTGTGTGTGTGTAGGCTTAAGTGTGTGCGCGTAGGTGTGTGTATGTGTATAAAGGCGCGCGAGTGTGTGAGTGAATATGTATGAGTATGCGTGTGTAGGACATGAACGCCACCGTCCAGCAGAAGGGGATTCTGGGGGACAGTGCTCAGGACCAGAGGAGCAGCGCCGGTGGGCGGTGGTGTTGCATAGACCCATGGTCCAAACTGATAAGGAACCACAACATCAAGGATGGTCAAATGAGAACAATAAGCAATCGTGATTGCTCAAAAAAAAACCGATTGCCATTGAGTTCACATACGAAGCGAGTTAAGAGGATACATTAAAAATGAGCTACCAAACTAGCCTAGTTGCAGAACTTTTGATTGATGAGTTCTAGTAAGACGACAGTACGAAACATATGCTCTACTAAACATGCCCTGAGAGAAAATTCCAAAATCTCACAAATTGCTTTCAGGTAAATGTTCCATGGTTTCACATGTCTTCGTCAGTTTTCTGTGAAAAACAAGTTTTTTGTGAAAAAATTCCAATTCATTACAAGTTGAATGAGTACAGACTGCTCCTTGTCATGATTTTTTTAAGCTACCAATCTGAAGATATAATCATCTTCCTTATCAGGTGTTTCGCTTTTAGCTTAGCTGCGGCCGTGCCAGTTGGACTGAACCTAAATCATCGGAAATTTGTACTCTGCGGATACGGAGGAAACGTGGAGAAAATGTTCTCTGTGGATAATGAAGCATTGAAGTTAGTCGCAGGCAATTCTGCTTGCAATCAATCAAGTTTGATAAAACGCTCTAGGAGTATTCTTGATAAATTAGGAATGAACCAAGCTGTTGGTATAATTATGTCTCGGTTTTCTTGTAAACTTCCTGATTTAGTCAAGAAACAAGATGTAGTATATTAAAGGTGTTTGAATTATTCAGGAAAACTTCAGTTTAATTTAAGGAATAAAGGAATTCAGTTTAATTTACTGAATTTTAGCGATAGTTATTTCTGTTTTTTAATAGATATGTCACTGGTAAAAATTAGGCACACTATATCTCCATTATTTTTTCTGGGACGGTTGTTGCTGATTTTTTTTTTTTTTTTTTTTGTGTGACGGTTTGGTGGACCACGACATAATAAGAAGATGGTCATTTAAAATATAAATATCATTATGATTATGATAACCATCACAAAAATTATAACAAGACATGGATGTAGCCATGGTAAAGAACAATAGACTATGATATCGCTAAACGACGTTAGAACCTGCAGGCCTGTGTTTTGAGTGATATGCTTTTAATGATAAGAATGTACCGTCATGAGGGTAAAAGACAAAAATCTCGTTCGTGTTCGAACACTATTAAAACTACGTAAGTAAAATTGAGAGAAGTCATTATTTTTGGAATAATGGACTTTACATCAAAATCATGCTAAAAGAAGAACAATTTCAAAAGGTGCAAATTAGGATGCTTATTCAGGCATCCGCACGTAATCTTTCTACTTCAGATTGACGTTCTAACTCCTCCCCAAAAACGTCTCCACATAATTATTTCGTAAACGGAGACGTTTTGCGGGAGCAACTATGATATCAAAGAAAATGAAAGAAAAATTACTGAAGGAAAAAAGTTTAAATACTTAAGAGACGGTTTTAACATCAATAGGGTTTCCGCATTTGCTAAGCAACGATTGGACATACAGATATTAGAAAATGCAAATTTAATGCAAGGCTCATTTACACATCTCATTCATTAATTATCAAGATCATAGCACAAAATGTTACCAAAAGCAATTTTTACTTAATTGTTGAATATTAAATACACAAATCAATGACTAAACTGGATATTTTTTGAGAACAAAGAAATGTTTCATAAAAAAGACATAGAATTTAATAAGTTTTTCCTACAAATCCTTTTTTCTAAACTGCCAATAAACTAAGTAAGATTTAATATTGGACATATTGAAAATTTTTATTATGAACGAAAGACATTATTGTGTTTTCTTCACAGTATTTGCCTTAATAAGCGTAAGCCATTAGGAATCAAAAGTTTTTTTACTTCGAAGAAACAAGGTACGGTAAAAGAAAAACACGTACTACCAAAGAGTTGTTGGAACAAAGTTTAGCGACTTAAATCAGATAAGAGGACTCTGCTGATTTAATCGCGTTCCTTTAGCTTGCAGAAAGTTAATCCCACGCACTTTTTTATTTCAGTGATGGTTTGTGGTATGTAACGGACATTTCTGAAGCAACCTTAATTTAATGCGTGGGAAGTTTAGGGCTTTGACTCAAAAATAGTTTGACAATACCACAAATTTCTCTTGAAATGAGTTATTTTACAAAAATGTCGTTTGATATCAGATTAAGTCATTAATGAACTAATATTCCTGACTTTATAAAAGAGATGAGCTCTAGCAATTCGTATTTCCGTTTCAGGATTTCATGAGTTTTGACAAACCTTTATGTAACGAAAACATTATATTTTCCCATGTGCATACATGGTAACCAAAGTTACTTTTACCATCAAGACAAGTGCGGGGTGTTTTCAGTTCAGTTTTGAAGCAATTATTCTCTAAAATACTCATTTATGACTGCTTTTTTAGCTGTTTTTTTAAACGTATGCGAAGAAATCTTTCCGTTTCTGTTCGTGACATTTTCCCCCTTTCGCTAAACTCTAAAATCAATTCAGAAATATTCCTGGAAAACAATGGACAGCTAATGTGCCCAATTTCTGCCAAAGACAGGAGAAAATTTAGTTTAAATATCTATTTATAAATTAAATTTATCCTATTCTCATTTTTATACAGGTTGACTCAAACGGTCATTTTTAAAGTTTTACGGCTGATATGTCATGAATAAGATTTATACTGGGAAAAAAGAGGCTGTTGACAGAAGTACTAATATGACGTTTAGACAGAGTGTGATGAACTCACTGGAGATGGACAAAATATTTTCTATTTACCAGGGGTTGCTATTCATATCAAACAAATTCATATTAACAAATTAAAATTTATTTAAACTCTTTTTTAGCAGTTCATGATCTTTTCTGCTGCCTATGTATTTTCCATTTTCAACGAAAAAGTTTTTTTTTTTTAATTCATTTTCGCTTCTAAAATTGCAACCGCAAATTTATTTTCATTCTGAGAAATTTAATCAAAAAGTCCCAACGAGCAAAAGGGGTAGAAAAAGAGCCCACACACGTGGTTTAATAAGAAAAAGAGAATCCAGTCGAGGGAGGCGGGGAAAATTGAAGTCGACACCAATACGTCGAACTCCTTTGGCCTTGAAACGCTAAAGAAAATTATTTTCCATTGTAAGAAGTTTTCGCCCAAAGAGAGATAAAAATTGGGAAATTCTTATGCTATAAAGAAAGTGGTATTGAGATTTGTAGATTATTTTTGCTCAAAAACTTTATTTAATAGTTTTTCCGCCATTCTTGAGTGTTGTGACCATGTTCACCCTTTAATAATTCACATAAGCAGATATTCAAATCCCCAAAAGCACTCATGCAAGCTTTTGCTGTGATAGTGTGCAAAAAACAGTCCTTTTTTTTTTCTTCTTCCTTTCCTTGAAATAATTGAAAGATATTTATTCTGGACGACCCCTTGCCCCATTTTCAGCAGGTAGCCCGTAATTAGATTGTAGCTCGATTTTTTAACATTTCCTCTACACTGAAACGTTGTGAGGATGATGATAGGAAACTTGGATATAAATTTAGAAAACAGGTTCTAAGATTTTTTATTTTTCTAAAATAGACCCAATATAGCGGATAGAGATGCATATTTGTTTTCTTACTGTGATAAATTCTTATAATACTTACTCTGTTTTAATAGCTACGAAAAATAGCTTGAAAACCGAACATATGTGACTTTATACAGAAAACATAACTTTCTACAACTAACATGACTTTCTACAGAAAATGCAAGTTCCTTAAACTGGGGTCGGTAACTAGGGGATTGAAATATTTATCTTTTCCGGATGTGTTTTTTTTTTCTTTTTTAAGTACAAAATATTTCTACATGCATCTGTGACATTATAAAAATACAGGTTAATATCTTTCTGCTATGGAAGTTGCATTGTTTCTGAAATCCAAACGGGGTTAACTTTTTTTGAGTCAACTGAAATCAACAGATTTGATGAATTACTGTTGAAATAATTCCAGTATAGAGAAATATCAGGAAACTCAAGCATGCGTTACTTTTCAGAAGATGTAAGTTCCTTGAACTTATGGTTGACAACCTTTCTGGGGTTGAAGTTCGTTGTTTCCTAAATATGGTAAACTATTTTTTAAATGCAAAATACTTCTACATGCATCGCTACCATTATTAAAAAAAAGGTTAGTTGTCTGGTATGATAGGTAAATTTATTCTGAAATCCGATCTTGCGAAACTTTTGTTAAGTTAGCTAAAATCAACAAACTTGATGGATTACTGTTGGATTGAAGAAGAATTATAACTGTTTCTGATAAGATTTCAACAGTTCCTAGAAAAATAGCTCGAAAACCAACTTTTCTGCAGACCATATAATTTCCGTTAACTAAGGGTCGGCAACTGTTCTGAGGCCGACGATCTGTTCTATCCTTTTTTTCTATCCCAATGTTGAAAATTATGTTTCTAAAGAGCCTAATATTCGTACATACATCGCCAATATTAGAAAAAAAAATCAAATGGCTATTTGCTACGAAAAAACATTCCTTGTGTGAACAATTGTTGAGGGTGGGTCCTCGAACGCCCGTAATCCTTAACATTCCAGAAGTTCGCCTAAATTTGCGTTTTAAGACTTCAATTTCGAAAATTTTCTAGGTGAGAAACCCGTATTTCTGACTGAATGCTTAACCTTGTTACAATTAGAATTATAATGTTAATATTTAACGACTTCTGTAAACCAGAAGAGAAAAACGCACTTTCTTTCTCTGTATTGATACATGCGTTTGGAAAAATTAAGGTGACCCCAAAACCACACACCTTAACTTTTTTTACCTCGCAATGGCCATGGAGGTTTCCAGGACATGCCGATTTAAAAAAACCAAAATCTTTATGATGGGGCTCAGACACACTATTAGTTTTTGAACTTTTAAAAAAATATTTTAAATTTCTCAGCGCAAAAAGGACAAATGATTAGATAGTATTTTCCTTTGTCATGGAATTGTTTTGTATCCTTTATGGAGGCGCACATGTAACCATTTTTTTTTCTTCTTTTATTTTTTGAAAAACATTATCAATTTTGCAGCGCAAAAATATCTCCATGATTGAATATGAATACCCTTTTTGTTGTGTCATGGATTTTTTAGAGAAATTTTCGAAAATAATTTCTTTAACTAATGATATTTTTTTTAATGTCGTTAATTGTTCAGAAATTCCCTTATAGTGGACGCAAGACTTTTATTAGCAAGGTTTCAGAATTTTCCAAAATATTAAAGGGTAATTTTAAGGAATGTTACTGAATTTTAGCAGGTTAAGCTGACTTAAAAATTAGGCCCAGTAGCTGTTCTTTATTTTTGAAGAACGTTTCCGATTGTTTTATATTTTTTATAGCGTGATAAGGAAGCTTATAAAAATGCCTGTTGGTGATTGGTTAACTTCAGCACATGCCGTTGGTTTATATTACATGCGTACACGTAAAGAGCATGTTGTATAAATTCACATATGTGAAATATTGCACTACGTATGGCTCACCGTAATGATATAGATCGAGTATTACCATCTTTCCCGGAAAAATGGAAGAAAGACGGGACGAGAAGTAATACTAACCAGGAAACGCACGATAGTGTAATAACGAAAAATAAATAAATAAATAAATTAGTGGCATTGATTATTTGAAAATGCCTAATCAAGCATGTTTCTGGACGTACAAATTAATTTCCCTCGTGTTTCCGTTATTGAAATAGAAGGTCTTAAAGTGAGACAACATTTTTAGAAAAGTCGCCAAATTTAGCGAGTTTTGGTGAGTAATGGGGAAAATATTTCATACTCTGTATAGATGGCCTGTCTTACAACTACATTAGGTGAAACCGTCGACGAGAAATTGGTTTCTTCGAATTATCGCTAAGCTTAAATTTAGCCCTTTTCGTAACATTTCGGCAGAATTTAGGGCGGCATATCTCGAAAACGGGGGCGGGAGGGGACGAGGGCAAACAACTTTTAATTCAAAAAAAAAAATGCCTCTATATGCTCTTTCGATTGCTACTCATTTCAATTTTTCTCAAAAATTTTTCTTCCCCTGTGTAGTTCCCTGCGTAACGTGTAGTCCCCTGCTAAACCAAACATTTATTTCTGATTTGAAATCAAGACCTGAATTCTTCGGACCGAACATTCGTTTCTCAAGCGGATATAATTTAAGGTCAATAGCTATAAATGACGCTGTGCACGAAATAATTGTTTGAGTCGATCTAAACACTCCAAGCGTATTGTAAACATGTACATAAAAACGTTTTTCTTATTGTACTGAGTTTGTTTTGGTCAAACCTAAGCATAACTATTATCTAATTATCAGTGAACCGGTATGAGAAAATGCAAACGGAATAGTTTACTTCCTTCCAGAGTTCTTTCTAAAGTATTTAAAAAAAAAAAGAATTCCATCCGAGGGTTAAGCCAATTGAAGGGTCCACTGGAAAAAGGGCAAAGTCAACTTTTAGACAAAATCTTTGCTTTGTGTTTTCTTCATTCATTTTCTAGCCCAAATTTTATTTTTTACGAACATAAGATTTTGAATTAAACATCTTTTTGTTTAAAATTATTTTTTAAAACATATTTTATGTTTAAATTATTATTTCTGAAGACATCAAGCATACATTATCGTTTCATTGACTAAGATTGGCCATTTTTCCAGTGATTCTTCAATTTATCTTCAGTTTGTTTTTCAGAAAAAAAATAGGAGTATTGTTTTCCTTTTTTTTCATTAATGAATGTGAACTGTTTGGAAGTAGGTTAAATGACTAGTTACGGAAATTTTTATTACTTAATGGAAAACGCTTGGAGTTTAGCTAAAATTAAGTGTGCACATTTTAACTAACGAAACGTAATCTTTACTTCTGTTTCGGAGTGGGGAGGGAAATTTACATACCTAATTTAAAGAGCTTTTTTTTTTTAAAAAAAATATTCTTATAGCTCGAGCACAGCCATGCGGGTTGAGTTAGTATTTAAAAAATATTAAATCTGATAAGTTTCTTGCTACATAGAGTTCAAGGAAATATTTTGAGAAAAAAAATGTCTCATTGCAGCCTACCCTCCCCCACTCATGATATTTTTTTACTTCACCAAAAACTTGAGAAAAAAATTAAAAAAATCAATACAATTTTTTTCATACAAATTGAAATTGAAATCATGAATAAAATGTGCACTCATTACCAAGAACGAAGTTACCTTTTGAGACGCGTAGTTATGTTGGGTAAAATTTCTATCACGATATCTCAAATAATATGGGGAATACGCTTAAAAAGAGACACAAAATCAGGATCACAATGACAATTCTTGATAACATCCTATACTTGAATAAACACCATTATCAATAGCGTGTCAATATTTTCTCCTATAATCGCAACTATCTAATTTCAATTCAAAATCTATAATCTGCAATAAATGAAACTGCCACAGAGTTATAGTTGATCATTTGTTCCAACTATATTACCTGGATCAAGTAGTTATTGACTGTCGATTTAACTAGACATATGCGTGAGTTAAATTATTCCACTAAACTAATGGTCACCGTGAAAGCGCTCATGTATTAGATACGTATAATGAATAGCGTAAGTTTAATATGTCAGGAAATTAATTCCGGGCCATAGGATTTGTCACAATGTAGAATTATCGGCAAATGCGGTCAAAGCTTGCCATAAAAACATGATGTAAGCAGTAACAAAGACAATAGAGATCAATTAGCTCAATAGATATCAATTTTCTTGTATTGTCGAGATTATTTCCAAAATGTTCACCTATGAGGCAGTGAGAAGCAAAGGGATATACGTGGAAAATTTTTTAAAAATTGGAAATTATCAACACAAATACATGTTACTACTACTAATACATGTGCAAATACACAATAATAGACTGTTTAAAAAAATCCTGAAATTGTACGGTAAAAGTTACTAGCATCCACGTTGACAGTAACTATTACCGTAAATAAAAATTTAAAAAAAATCATATTTTACTGCAAAATATTTAGGTAGAATGAACGAGATTAAAAATAACAAAAACTTTGACGGCAGTGTCGATCTCGGTTCCTTGGTAGTGGCGGATCGCTTCGCTAACCACCATACGAAATGAGAGACAGCAGGCCAGGGGAAATACGGTTTTATCTGCTTCGCAATGTAAGTCATGTGGTGTATCAATTGGCACTGCAATCGGTTTTTTTTTCAGTACAATTTACTGTATTTTTTTGCTGTACTGTAAAAACCCCATTTTACAGTAATATTTACTGTAAACGTTTCTTGAATTTTTAACAGTGTAGAAACTTTGATAGGTACTACACTGTAAAAAAAACTGTAAATTTTGAAGAAGTTATCCGTATTTTTACAGAAAAAAACTGTTCGTAATAAATACTGGATTTCTCTGTTTTTTTGAATCTGTAACCGGTTATACTTTGTTTTTCTTCGAATCTTCGAAATTTCGAGCGCGTGTTTGGATTTTGGTTCTCGTGCTCGAGTTTTTGATTGCGATTTAAAGCGAGTAAGTCTTAAATCGTTTGCAACTTCCATTTCATTGCATCCTAATCAGTATTTTATTATTATGTTTTTTTGTCATCTGTTACAGAGGCATATTCGGAAATTTACCTTTGTATACATGGATTTTGTAGTAGTATAGTAAATATTGAAATGGATTTATGAAAGTATAGTATCATTTTTTAATCTTCATAAAATAATAAATCAGCTTGAATAAATAATAAAAATACGGAAGATTTCTGTAAAATAAACGGAAGAAAACTGGCGTCCTGGCTGACAGTTTTTTTCTGTAAATTTTACGGATTTTTTTTTTTACAGTGTACTGTACAGCATGATTTGGAAAAAAAAATCAATGAAAGCCTACCTAGGACGTTATCTTTAAACACGTTTTACTCAAAACTTTAAAATGTCCCCTTAATCCCTTTGCTTCTAACTGCCTCATATGGGACTTGCAAATTGCGTTTTATGGCGTAAATTGACTCTTGAGAGTTTTTTCTACAATTCAAATTGTGTCATCCTCAACTAACTCCGGAGAAATATCATCACATGGTGTAAAAACAGAATGGCGCACGCAATGTTTATTCTTTGAACATTCGAAGCAATTTCACTTTAAGGCTTGTGATTATTTACTAGCGCGGTTTAATTGGTTAATTCGACATTTAGGAGCTATATTTTGCTTATTTTTATAATCATTTAAGTATTTCATTGGTGGAGGGTTCAACTGCACGTTTCAAATCAACTTCAGTTTTTTCAAAGCAATGGATTAATTTCTGTGAAACTTCTTCTTTTCTGTGTAAATACATGATGCGTATGGTTAAATATTAATAGACGCATCGTAATGGAAGTGAATAACTTGCGAGAAAGTCGCTCTTTTTGAGACTCTTTAGTTGATCTTAGTAGCATTTACCTAAACACTAATCAAGCATAAATATATACTGTTTAAAAACATTTTTTCAACGCGGATAATATAAGTGTTACAGTCATTGGAAAAAAAACGAAACACTCTTAAGTAAACGCATAAGACTTAAATCGTACA
Organism: Uloborus diversus; assembly: GCF_026930045.1. Classification (NCBI taxonomy): domain Eukaryota; kingdom Metazoa; phylum Arthropoda; class Arachnida; order Araneae; family Uloboridae; genus Uloborus; species Uloborus diversus. The sequence goes on along the minus strand of NC_072740.1, from coordinate 104,276,414 downwards.
TAAAATGTATTGGCATTATAAAAGTGACGAACTCAACCCCGTAGATTTTTCCTTAATGCAGACTAAGTGCAGCGCTTGTGTTTCCTGAAAAAACTCCAGATACAGCAATAAAGGGCCTGCTAGATTTCATGCTGAGAATGTTACAAGAAGCCACACACTGAAGAGGCACTGGTGCAGATTTCGGTGTCAAAACTTTAGAGCAGGGATTAAAATGGAGGGAACAAATCCAATCATTGACTAAGCAAAAGCTTGGGCAAAGAGCTCAAGTCACGTGACTCAACAACGACAAATGGTTTACACGTGTCGCATGAAACCAGCGAATGAAACCTGATTTCTCCCAATGATTTTCTTTAAAATCAATCACCAGTGACTTGGGGGTCTTTCCTTCATGAATAAAAGTCTTCACTCCCTTCATTTTTTCTTTTCTCAATGGTCAAAACCTTCCCCTAAGGACTCGGTTTTAACATTATTGCTGATCCTTAATACAGTATTTTATATACATGTGAGGATGTTTTGAACCCCTAATCTGGCTGCGTTAATGTGCAGAGGTAATTATACTTCCAACTAAGTTTTAAGAAAAATGATAGTATCAAAATACTTTTTTTTTTAAATATACAACCGTAATTCTATTATGTTCTTCCGAGTTAGGGGAAAATACATACATTTAAAAACCCTGACGATTGTAAATTTTCTTACTTAAAATTAATATACTAGCGTAAGTAGCTTCATTTATATTTCCTCTTGAAAATTTGACCAAATTTAGTAACCTCAATTTCATTCATTGATAACTTTTGACCTTAAAAGTACTATTTTAAAAGCGGTGGCGATCCCCGAATTGTTTTTCGCTAATATATTTTGCTCTACTCATCGGAATAAAATGAAACTTTGTATCTAAGCTACTTTTATTCTCAAGGGTGAGCTCAAGGTTAGGAACTCAATTATGTAGTAACAAACGGAGTTTTCACCATGAAACTCAGGCTTTGCGTTCATTTTACTTCGTACACAGTCTTTTATGAAAATTTAGTTTACGTATTTTAAAAGGATACATTAATCCATGTCGACTGACATCTTTCTTTTTTTTCTTAGCACTTATAATCGCCGGTAAATTAAGAGTGTGTTGTGTTTCATTTCTATGACTTTATCAAATGACACGTTCTTTGCTGAAGTGTTTTTCAAATAAGTTCTGATTAATAAGTGAAAGAGCTCGATTTAAGGAAGGTGGTGAAAAGGAAGGTAAAATCTAAATAATGCACCAGCCATAAATGAGTCTCTAAAATTGCAAGCTGGCTGTAAAATTTTAAACTCTTCTTTTTCTCACTCAAACTAATGTCCAATTCTTCATTATGTTCTACAGAAAAAAATATTAATTTTTTAGCTATGCCTTTCAAGTAGGGTCATTTAATTACGGCCCACTTGTACATTAGTGCCCTAAAGGCTCTGATTTTTTTTAAGAAATCGCATTTCTAAATATGCATCCAAGTATGCCATGTTATTTTATTAGGTTTTTTTTTTGTTTGATTTTTAGGAAGCTTGAAAACTCGATCGAGTTTCCATGCACGAAGAGACACTTAGTAAGACTGACAATGCTGCTGAGATTATGTTTTTAATTTATAGAAACTTACTTATCGTCACCTCAAAGCAACTCTAAGACATATAACCCGAGAAAAATAGTAAGATATCCTACTGTTGCTCTGAGGCGGTATATACTTAGCTGGTTGGTGTAGTAATAGTTTCGTTCTCGAAAAAGATTTTATTACTTACAAAGATTGCTTTCGCTTTGATGGCAAAACATGAAACGGGGGGGGGGGGGTCAAAAGCTTTTCAAGTGTTAAACAACAAATATTGTCTAACGTATGGCCTAGAAACTTATTTCCAACAAAATACCTTCTTTGAAATATGCTTCATTTTCTGAGGAGTTTACTTTTCCTCTGTAAATTTCTGTATAATTGCTGCAAATTGAGCATCAGAAGTTAAAAAAAATTAATGAATGAACGGTCTTAAATGTGTATATCCTTAAAAATGCACTGTGTCCTCCAACTTTTATTCTCTCTTATTTACGCTACACAAAACTTCGCTAAATTCTAAACAATAGTATCGTTGGCAGACAACCTTTAAAAAAAGGTTAATCAGTTATGACCTCCCTGTTAAGGCTGACAATTTGGCTCCAAAATTATCGGGCGAAAAAAATAGTATTTGTACAAAAGCCTTATTGTAGAAAACTGGTGTCCAAGCTTTAGATGTGTTGCCTGATTGATGCTTATTTTTTTTTATTTAGCAGATGAAGACGATTTAATTAATACAAATTAAGAACAAATAAGGTGGGAAAATGAGGTTTATTACAGTAAACATTCCCCGATACATTTTTGTTGAATTTGTAAACTATATTATCTTTCTAGATTCACATTAAGTGATATTTTACTCAACTTCTCACCCATATTTTACTATCGTCCTGTATATAGGACAAATCATATTTATTGCATTTTGGCAAGGGTTATCATATTTTTAGTTTCTAATTTGGTATTTTTATAAACCCTACGTTTGATAAGAACTGTAGACAAAATTTTAGAGCTCAATTATAAAAAAATTTATTTTATTTTTATTTTTGAATTTGACAATTTTTTGCAGTTTTATAATTCATAATTTAAAAATTAATTAAAATAATTGTGTAGAAAATTTGCCAATATCCATTTTCAATTTTATCATCACTAATCATATACATTGGTACTGAGTGAAATTTGCAAAGATAAAACTACATTTAAATAGGTTTTATTAAGGTTTTATTAGCCGTCCTGTAAATAGGACGATGGTAAAATCCCCTGCTATGCGCGCTCCATACAAAAGTAGCTTAGCTGTTGGAAAATGGAGTGGAAAACTTGATTTATCTCTTTCAAAACTAAATACTTTGAAGTTTTCTCACAACAAGAGTTGAAAGAGCAGGTTTTTAGGGGTCGTAGGGAGTTTTTTTTTGTTGACTAATTTACCATCCGCACTTTATACGTTGTGATGCTACCTTCTGGATTGAGTAAAATATTTGTTGTTCAAAGTATGAATGCTGATCTCAATGGCAAATAAATTAAAGAAGGAGTGCATGTGGTATATTGAATAAGAAATTATTAACAACTGAACTAGCTATAGAATATGTAATGTCATAGGATAATTAACCCATGAGAGTGACCTTGACTTGAAAATATTGCCATCTGATCCAGATATAGTCACTGATGATGAAGAAATTCATGAAAATAATTCTAGCATTCTGTATAGTTACGCTGATTTTGACGAAAAACTTCTAGACTCCTTGAGCAATAAACATTTCAAAAGGAATTAACACTAATGGAGATATGAATATATCAAAATAAAAACGGCCTAAGTCTGTACCGAAGTTTCATAACTTTATGAATCACTTTCAAATGAAAATCGTCTGAAGATATTGTTGGACATAATTTCAGGAAAACACTCGTGAAGCTTTTCGAGAGTGTGGTCAAAAATATGATGAAATCAGTAAAGGAAAGTAATAAGTAACCCTGGTCTACGAATAACAACGATTTTGTTTGCAAACATCAAAATTGAAACACTTTTTGGGCATAATGTTATTTAGTGGATATTATATAATACTCAGTAAAATGGGGAAGATGCTCCCGATAAAGGAACAACTTTTGTTCGGCAAACTATGTCATGAAAACAGTTCTTATATATCAAGCTGTTTTTACAATTCGATGATAATTCTACTATTGATTTAGATAGCTACTGTAAAGTTTGCCTAATTTATAATTTTTTGAATGAAGCTTTTCAAAAAATTGGTGTGTTTTCTGAGCATACAACAGTTGTTGAAATAATTGCCCCTTATTTTGAAAAATAGAGATAAAAAATTTACACAAATAGGAAGCTTATGAAGTTTAGTAGTAAGCTCCAGATTATCAACTCTTTTGGTGATTACCACTTTCCATTTTATACTATATCAAGGAGCACAAAAAAGATGTCCGATTCAAAAAATTGTTTCGACTGTCATAACAAAGCTAAAAAAGATGAAAAAAGAAAAGAATTACACTCAGGTAACACAGTTAGTAAATCATACAGTTGTTGATAATTTGCTGTCCATTATTAAAACTCCATCAGGGCACAAAACATACATTTTTTTTGTCTTATAATATTTTTGTTCATATCAGAAACAAACAACTATTTGGAAATTGGAATGGGAAAATGTCCCTTAGAACAAGTCAAAATCTTGAAAATTATGGGATTTAAACATCCGATAGGAAATTTCACATGAAGCACAAGATCACAGCTGTTTGTTGAAATGATGGCAAAGAAGTATCACTCACTAGCAATTTCGAAGATACAAAGTTATTCAAAAAAAAAAAAAAAAAACATAGAATAATGAAGAATTGAAACAAAAAGGAAAAATATTTCATTTTGTACTAATGTAAAAATGGTGTGGACTTATATGAAAATCATATAGAAATATTATGCATCCATATGTAATACAAAATGGTAACGACCGACCATAATTTCGAAATGCCTTTGAAGCAGTACTGGATGCTGCTTGGAAAACGTCGAAGCTGTTTGCTTCAGAAGAAGCCTTAATATGTATTGAAACCTGTAGAAACGTTACTATTGTTTACATGGGTTTGTGTGTACAGTCATAGAAAAAAAAAACGAAACACTCGATCGTATTCAAAGACTATTGACACTAGAGACACGTGTAAGGTGTTATTGTTTCAGGAATAAAAAGTTCTACATAATTATGCTAAAAAATTGTTGTTAAGGGGTCGTCTTCACATTGAAACGAGCATCAACTTCAAATTTTTCAATGAGAACCCCCTTTTTTTCTCAAATAGTTGTGATCAGCATCCTTTTTTAACTTTGTATACAAAGTTTTGTTTAATTCGATTCAGCCGTTACTTCAGAATCGAGTTTTGAAAAATTCCTCTCGTAATGTTAAAACGTATTTTGATATTTTTACTCATAACACAAAAACTAGATTAGGCACGGCAAAGATTGTTTTTTTATATCAAAATATGAATCGACCCAATAATAAAAACATCATTTACAACACCTAAAATGTAATTTTAGTTTTTTTATGAATTATTTTAATATTTTTTGAAAAAAATATGATCTGAAACCACATTAAATTTTTGCAGAAAAACAATCTAGAAGAGCATTTTTGTGGGAATTCAAAATTTGAGCTCAAAATATTCAGTAGTTTTTGCGCTATGCTTAAAAATTCATTTTTTCCTACTTTAAGGGACCGTATACTTTTTTAAAACAGAAATTATGAAAGTTGGTTTCTTCGTAAAAAAAGAAAAAAAAAATGTTCAATAAAATAAGCAAACCAATTATAACGTGGTTTTTCTACATTAGAGTTACGTCTATGAATTTTTTAAATGCATAAATTTATTCGCTGTTTCTGCAGAAGAACAACACAATATTGCAACCGTCAGTTTTTTGTAGATATCGCTCAAACGTCAGTGTCTAAATGATGCGGAACACTACTTCATTGTGCAATAAAAGAATATTTTATAGAACTTTCAAAATTAAAAACTTCACTTAAAATACTTCTGTTTTTTTTTTTCTTTTTTTCTGCGTTTAGCCATTGCCTTTTGTAAAAAAATAACTCAGAAAAAAAAATTAACATGCACAACTTTTTCACAGAAACATACGATAAAACCTCATTGTCTTGCTAGTCATGTTGCAATAGACAGTATAGAATTTATGGCTCTTCCAAGTGATAATTTGCTAAAAGGAAAAATTATTGCCTTGTCTAAATCGAGAAAAAGCACTCGAAAAATAGAGGACAGTGTGAAGTTTTGCCTTTAACAGTATACAGATGGGTCAATCTTTTACTAATAATAAAGCTGATAGTCTCTCTGTCCGAAGGATGTTTGTAGGATGTCTGGATCTCTGTGACGCGCATGACGCCTAGACCGTTCGGTCAATTTTTTATGAAATTTCTCACAAAGTTAGTTTGTAGCATGGGGGTGTGCACCTCGAAGCGATTTTTCCAAAATTCGATGTGGTTCTTTTTCTATTCCAATTTTAAGAACAAGAATATCATAAGAAGGACGAGTAAATTGCGAAATTATCATAACGTGGAACCGTAACATGGGTAAAAGCCAGTTGGCGAGAAAATTCACCATACATTATTTGTAAATATACAGGCGAACCAAAAGACCTTTTAGTTTTTCCATAACGGGCAAAGCCGTGCGGGTACCACTAGTAGGTAATATTTTCTCTTAGATAAGTTTACTGTTTTTTAGGAATTAATTTTTTTTGTAAAGTGTTTAATAATTTTCAATGTCATCTAGGAGAGGAAATGTCAGCCGCAATAGTGGGTCGCGTGCTTTGAGCCGTATTCTGTACGAAAGTAGTTGTTGCGGCTAATTGTGACCTATTTTTTTTTCCGACTTTGTCAAAGATTTAACAAAACATTAATTTGGTTGTTAGATTAAGTTGAGTTTATGTCTATTCTTAATTATAATTTAAATACCTATTTTTCTATTTACTTTCTCGGTCATTGTCCGTGCATTTCACACATTAAAATCATTCTCGAAAGACAAAAATAAAATTTCAAATTATTTTCTTTTTTGAATAACACGAAAAAATATCGGCAAAAAAAGAGTTATAATAAATTATTGTTATCAGCTACTAGATGCCTATCTTATATAGATTAAATGCATGTTCTTCAGAATCCAATATCGGAATATTCGGCTACACCTTTACGACATTGGAACTCTAATTCTGCTTTCTGACCTTACTCTATAAGCAAACAAAGGGCCACCTGGACCAGCTTCAAGGGCTGCATGTGGCCCGCGCCTTCACGGCGATGCAATTGCGGTTTGGTTACCCCATTCGATGGCTACTGTGAGGCCTTTTAAAGAGCACAACAGCCCTGAACTAAGCTTATTCGAACAATGAAGCAGGTGTCATGTCATTGTCGCTGAGAGTGCCTAAAAACTGGTGGATGAAGAAAATTTATCTCACCAGTGAGATGCCGTAAACATCCAGCAGAAAAAAACTTACTTTATCTACCAGTTTATTCGCACTCTCAGCTTCAATGAGGTGACTTCTGCATCCCGCACAATTAGTTCCGTTTCCAGTCTGCGAAATCCGCACCAAAAACGAAATCGAAGCTTCTGGGTAAGACTCCTATATAAGGGGAGCTGACTTATCCGACATTTTGGTTCCAAAATTATCGGGCGAAAAAAATAAACATTTGTACAAAAGCCTCATTGCAGAAAACTGGTGTCCAAACTTTAGGTGTGTTGCCCGATTGATGTTTGATTATTTTATTCTGTGGATGAATACAATTTAATTAATACAAATTAAAAACAAATAAGGTATGAAAATGAGGTTTATTACCGTAAACATTTCCCGATACATTTTAGCTGAATTTGTAAACGAAGTTATCTTTCAAAATTTACCTAAAGTGACATTTTACTCAACTTATCATCAATTATTTTACGACTTAGCAACCAGCGAATATTATAACGTATTTATAAATACTAGAAACGAGGTTGGATCCAATTCTGTCTTGGAACCAAAATGTCGGATAAGTCAGCCTGTCTTTTTCAAGGGGCTCTACTTCTGGGTAGATTAACGTGCTTGTTGTGGGTAAGACTCCTATACAAGGGGAGCTGACTTATCCGACATTTTAGTTCCAAAATTGTCGGGCGAAAAAAATCGTATTTGTATAAAAGCCTCATTGCAGAAAACTGGTGCCCAAGTTATAGGTGTGTTGTCCGATTGATGTTTTATTATTTTAAGCGGTAGATGAATACGATTTAATTAATACAAATTTAAAAAAAATAAAGTGTGAAAATGAGGTTTATTGCAGTAAACATTTCCCGATACATTTTTGCTGAATTTGTGAACGAGGTTATCTTTCTAAATTCACCTTAAGTGACATTTTACTCAACTTATCATCAATTGTTTTACGACATAGCAACCAATAAATATTATAAAGTATTTATAAATACTAGAAACGAGGTTGAATCCAATTTTGTCTTGGAACCAAAATGTCGGATAAGTCAGCCTGTCCTTTTCAAGGGGCTCTAGTTGTGGGTATGTTGCGTCTAGTATTGTTATAGGTGCGTCAGCCTGATGCTATGGAAAATGTTCGTTTGCAGGTATATACTGCGCGAAACAGAATCAAATAATGTTAAGCTTTGTTTACAAGTGCAAAGTTACAAAATCAGAGAAATGACAAGAAGTTTGATTTCAATTCACCTTAGTTTAAGCTAAAATAACTTTTCTCTTTTTAAATTACGGGTTGGACCATCTCGAATCTCGTTGCTAGAAACAGCATTGGGAAATTACTTTCCTAAATTGCTTTTAAGAGCCATTACATGTTTAACTAAACCGCCAATTGTGTTATGCTTTTTTAATAATACCACGCATTATGATCTTCCGCATCAAATTTGGATTTCAAACAAATCCTCTTTTTTTGATTACAAAAAAGTGACTAGAACAATCACTGTGTTTGTCCACTGTGTTAATTTAAATAACCAACTTTTTCCCAAATAAAGTTCGAGTATGAACGGTTTGCTCATTAACGGGTATTTATATTCTCCTGTTTCTGTTTTATTTTTTAGATTGATACTTCGTTCATTTTATGTATTTAGAGCAAATTTTCACGGAATAAATGGACCTTGCTTCGCTCGTGTCTCCAATCTATTTAATGCGTTGTGCGGTATATTTTTATATTTTTTCCCGATGGCCCAAACTTCTGCCGATGTTCTGCGAAATTAAAAACGCGCAATTCCATTTTACATCAAAAGACTTTCTATTCATTCCAAAACAAACCTGTAACATATATGCAACACATTTATCAAACATATTCACATCATGCTTCTAGGTATAAGGTTGGATATTTACATTTCTATGAGGCTAATTTGCTGAATGATTATATAAGCAATAAAATAATTTCATATTAGAAAAGGGAAAAAGTTCCATTACTTTTAATTTGTCATTATTCAATTTACTAAACAACGCTCTATACGATGGACCAGCCAAAACCCATCCGTCTTTCTTAGGTTAATCCAGATAGACAAAAATCAGTAAATATTTTAACTTTTTTTCAAAAAAAAAAAAGTTTTCGACCGTAAATCGCTTTTTTGCACAAATTTATCGGCCAAAAAGTATCGAATTACGGAAAAAAAGAGAACTTCAAAAAATCATGAATTGAGCTGGATAATCTCCATCTTTTCTTTGTTTACATTCCGTTACTTGATAAGCCGCGACCTTGAAACAAGCGTTTTCAATGTGGTGACGGTCCCTAAAACGTTTTTCGTTAATAACTCCTGTTCTACTGCTCGAAATGCAGTGAAATTTCGTACCCTGGCTGTATTTTGCGGTCTAAACATAATTATGTAGCAAAAAATAGGGGTTCCCATTTGAAAATCAAGAGTTGGTGCTCATTTTGCTTTATATATGGTCCCTTAGCAAAATTTTACCTACGTAATTTTAAAGAAGATATTAAACCAAGTCGGATGGCACATTTGTTTCCTTTCTAGCATGTATAATGGCCGAATAATTGAAAGTGTTTCGCTTTTTTTTCTATGACTGTACCTCTAAACATTAATGAAAAGCAACTGTCTGTTCATCAAAATGAGACTCGAACCATACAGAAGAGCCTTTTGAAACTGGAGACTGAAAATGTCTTAGTTAAAACTTCGAACTGAAATCAACACAATAAGTTGAAGCATTGTACTAAGAAAAACAGTGGCAGTTCATGAAAAATATTATTTAGGACTTTGCGTAGAGTGTTTTCTTCCATTTCACACATACCAGAAAGATTGAGTGAAAAACCAAGTATACAGTAGTGGATTGTACCATCGTCCTATATATAGGACAGCTTGTAAAACGGAAACGAATACATATTTGGTAATGTTTAAAATTTTATGTGTATTCCTGAGGTCTCCCTAATCTGCAATAGTAATTTTTATGAAAAATACTAAGTTTTTCGTAATGTGGTAAAATATGGGTTAATTATTTTACGACATAGCAACCCACAAATATTACAACGTATTTATAAATACCAGAAACGAGGTTGGATCCAATTCTGTCTTAGCACCAAAATGGCCGATAAGCTAGCCTGTCCTTATATGTTATAAGTTGGTCGATAAGTTAGCCATGGGGTTCTACTCCCTGTTCATAAGCAAACTAAATCCTCCAGAACAAAAAACGTTCTTCGTATTACACACGAAAGTAAGCCATGTGACTTCATCACTGTTGTTTCTTATTCCTGGAAACCTGACATGCGCGCATAGAATGCCGAGATTTATCTCTAACCGATGGAAGTACGATTTTGACATAAAAATATTAATACAAATCTAGATATAAGCTTTACTGGTTGTTAAAGTGATAGCTTCACTCCTGTAAAACGTTTTTTTCCCTTGCGAAACTAACCTTTGCTCTACATGCAAAAAATAAAGAAGAGGGGTTAAAAGTTCTCCAGAACTAATGGCAACAAATTTTTTGGCCCCGTCGTTAACTCAGCTTACTTCAAAAGAAATGATTCAGATAATTTGTGATTTATGTTATAATTTCCAATCTAGCTATTAAGTGTTATTCCACGGTTCTTTTAACGTATGACATAGGAACCTTTTTTTCATTTAAATATTTTCTCTAAAATGTGCTTCATATTTTGATACGTCAAATATTCTCCTTTGCAAATTTGAAAATGATTCAAGCAAATTGAACTTTTGAAAAAAAAACTTCTAAATCTATGAAGAAAAATACATAGAACCTCAAATAGTCGCAAATTTTTACGACTAGTTTTTTTCACCTGGTACAGTCATAGAAAAAAAACGAAACACTTTTAATTATTCGGCCATTATACATGCTAGAAAGGAAAGAAAGGTGTCTTCCGACTTGGTTTAAAGTCTTCTTAAAAACTACGTAGGTAAAATTTTGATAAGAGACCATATACAAAGCAAAATGAGTACCAACTCTTGATTTTCAAATAGGAACCCCTATTTTTTGCTACATAATTATGTTTAGACAGCAAATATACAGCCAGGGTACGAAATTTCACTGCATTCCGTGCAGTAAAACAGGAGTTATTAAAGAAAACGTTTTAGGGACCGTCACCACATTGAAAACGCTTCTTTCAAGGTCACGGCTTACCAAGTAACGGAATGTAAACAGAGAAAAGATCGAGATTATCCAGCTCAATTCATGATTTTTTGAAGTTCTCTTTTTTTTCCGCAATTCGATACCTTTTGGCCGATAATGTTGCGTCAGAAAGCAATTCACGGTCGAAAACGTTTTTATTTATTTATTTATTTTTTTTTTTTTTGAAAAAAAAAAGTTAAAATATTTATTGATTTTTTCTGTATGAATTGACCTAATAAAGACGAATGGGGTTTGACTGGTCCATCGTATAGATCGTTGTTTGATAAATCGAATAATGACAAATTAAAAGCAATTTAAATTTTTGCCTTTTCTATTATGAACTTATTGGATTGCTTATATAATCATTCAGCAAATTTGCCTCATAGAAATGTAAATATTGAACATAATTGTCTAAGCGATTGCTTCTCCCACTTGAGGCGGTGGGTCAAGACACCCTCGCTCCGGATGTACTTTCCCCTCTTTCTGATGTAAATTCTTTCATGTGTTCTTTATCTGTATTCTGTACTGTAATAAAAAATATATTATGCCTAATGAAGGCAAGACACTCAGATTGTAGTCATCATGAAAATAAACCCGTGCAATAAGCACCAAAAGAAAGTCTACTAATTACCCGACTGCGCGTGCGCGACGCAAAAGAGGGTAATATGTTTATAAGTCTATCTATGTTGCGTTCCTACGTATGTTGCGTCCTATGTGGCGTCCAAGGGACTAAACGCATTGCCCAAATTTGGTAAGTCTTACGTCAATCGATTTGTCTTAACCTTGGAAGTGTCACTAAACACATGACAGTAATCAGAATTCACCATATTAACAACCAGTTGCCATATTTTGTCAGTTCGGGATCGGCGCACGTTGGGTGTTGTACAGAGTGTCGCACGCTACCTGCGTGCGACAAATGCAGGTAGTTTTTGCTGCCTGAATTTTTTTGTTTACTAAATCTACTAATAGGGGTCTCAATGGCCGAGTGGTCTAAGCGATTGCTTCTCCCACTTGAGGCGGTGAGTCAACCCACCCTCGCTCCGGATGTGCTGTGCCCTCTTTCTAATGTAAATTCTTTAATGTGTTCTCTATATGTATTCTGTACTGTAATAAAAAATATATTATGCCTAACGAAGGCAAGACACTCAGATTGTAGTCATCATCAAAATAAACTCGTGCAATAAGCACCAAAAGAAAAAAAGTCTACTAATTCGATTTTCATATCTAACATGTTGCATTTGTTTTTGCCTTGGTTCAAGGGACTGAGCTTCGTGACGTGTACTTTCTTGACAGGCGTTTTTAGTTTTGCGAGAAAGAGTTGACGGGCGGGGACGTTTACGATTTTGCGTCATCATGAGTTATACAGACTGTTTATACAGCTTTGCTGTGGTTGACTTAAGTTCGCGCATTTTTGCCGAAGGTCAAGCACATGTAGCTTTAAGCCAAGTTAGGTCCCTAGAGGGACTAATTATCAGTAGTTTAGATCACTGCAAATTTTTTAATAAACCTCACGATACAAACAAACTCTCTCAATGAAATGACAAGATTACGAAATGTACCGTCTTATAATCATAATAACTAAGTCAATGAAAATTAACTAAAAACTGTAAAATAAAAAATTATTAAATAAAAACAAAAAACCCCGACTACGTAAAAACCAAAAAACTAAAAAGAATAATGTATAAGACCAGTAGTTTATTATGTTATTAAGTACTACTTAACCCATTAAGCGCCGCTATATGAACCACATTTGAAATACTTAAGTTTTCATGTGTTTGGATGTTCAATACACATCTCTAATCATATGTAGCTAAAATTTTGCAAAAATATTTATTAGGTTAGGAGATATGGTATGGTCCCAAAATGGGAGACTTGGCGTTTAATGGGGATAACATACATATCCCTGTCACTATGTTGATACTTGAATAATTTCTCTCTAAATCCAATTAGAAAGACCTAAAATCCTTTTTATGTAATGAATACAGCTAGTTATTGGTACTTTAAGTGCATATTTAACATATTCAAGCTTTAAAATGTAGAACTTTTAAGTTTTCATGAGACCCAAAGCTATAAATTGTGGGCCCACTTGCAACAAAAGCTGTGGAGGCCAGCCCCAGGGTCTAGGCAATGTACATTTACAACGTTAATAAGTATTAGTATGATAGTTATTTTCAATTTCTTGAGCCGTTCAGCCCCTTAAGTACATCTCAACCCCCCCTCCGCTCTGCCCGTACATCACTTCAGGTCTGGTTTTAATTCTTGTTTCATTCCTTCTTATTATACATTTTTGTTCAAAACAGAACTTTTCCCACACATTTTACTATCTTTTAGCAAAAAGCCTTAGGATTTTCATACACAAAAAGAGAAGAGGTAGGTTTTTTTTTATTAACCATGTCGGGGATCGAGCGACGGTCGGCTCCATGACGGTGTATTTGTGTCATTATAGGCAAGGGTTTTTTTACAGTTAACATTTCGACTGCTTCATAACATGATTGATGACATGATTTATGCATCATCATAATGTTTTTAGAAATAAATGTCCAGCATGCTTGACATTGAGGAATTATCAACGGTTATAGCTTCTCCGATTTCATATAACAAATTACGATAAATTGAGAAAATGTAAATTGAGACAGTTATCGCATTATCTGTGATCTAAGCGATTTCCATTAAAACAAATTTTTCTCAACTATCTGAACAGAATTTGGCAATTCACTAACAAGTAATACTGCACTCATCTTCTTGTTTTAAGCTTAAATGTATTATTTTAATACTGTTTGAAGCTCGTAGCAAAGTCGAAAATTCTAACTATATATTTGATTTCAAAAAAAAAAAAAAAAAATGAAGAAATTTCTCTATTGAAATTCAACCTCCCTTATTGAAGGGGGAGCCCTCAAGGGGGAGGGGAGGGAAATATTTTTATGGGGGAGGAATAGTTTTAAAGGGAATTCTGATCTTTTACAGGAATCTCTTTCGTGATCTATAGAAATTCAGAGAGATGCGTCATCTTCCTGAGGGAGGATTGGCACCCCTGTTATTCCAGAACTTTTTTCTAAACGAGTGGAATGTCACTTGAATTGATAAAAGTGCCTGCTCTTGACCTTAAACAACAAAAGAGTGTTTACAGTGAGAAAATACAAAGGGGGCTGTGGCTTCGACAGGAAAAAAGGGGAGAGTTCATTCATGCAGAATGGGTTAAGCATCTGCTAATCAGAACACGCCAAGTCTCCCATTTTGGGACTTCAGTGAATAAAGTCCAATAAAACTCCTTTAAACTGTTTTTCTTGGCCCCTGTTTGTTGTGATTTGAAAAAAGCTCTATTGAGCTTCATATTCCATGTTTCGAATTTCCTACATCCGCATTAATTATTTTTAGGGAATTTTTTTCTCGTGTAATGCAAAAACAAGAAATTTTTGCAAAATTTAAAAATTTTTTAAAAAAGAATTTACATTCCAAACCTTTTTAAAAAAATTAGGAATAAAGTTTGGATCTCAATCATTCATTTTAAAAAATTTCAAAATGATATCAGAATTACTTGATGAAGAAAAAAAAATATTAATTGAAGGTTCCCAAAATGGGAGACTTGGCGCTTAATGGGTTAATAACTATACCGTTGAAATAGTTTTATAATCGTACAAACCATAAATTCAAAAGCAGAATAGAAGGGTCAACAGTCGGGGACCATTCAAATTTTACGGGGTTCCTTGACTTAGAAAGGTCAATGGACCCCGACTGTTGATCCTTCTATTCTGCTTTTGAATTAATGATTTGTCTTATCTGTGTACGATTATAAACTTATTACAACAGAGTAGTTATTAAGTAGTACTTAATAACATAATTTAACTACTGGTCTTATACATTATTCTTTTTAGTTTTTTGGTTTTTACGTAGTCAGTTTTTTTTGTTTTTATTTAATAATTTTTTATTACTGGTTATCTCTAATTTTTTATTTTGCTTAATTTTAATACTTGCATCCCTCCGCTTCTCACTAGCTCAATTTCAAAGTAATCAGAATTTTAAAAATCGAAAATTTTTAACGAAAGCAGCAAAAAACTTTGTTAGCGTCTTGTTTTAAAAATGGGTATGCTAGGAATCCTTGGTTACTGCCCGTAATCAGTCGATACGTGAAGATTCTTACAAGTCACTCAGATTCTTACTTGTGCTAAGAGTGCGCTATAATGCAAAACCCTTTCGGCCCGGACTTACTTTCCCTACATGTATAACATAAATGCAGGCCAGTCATTGAGACGTTTGACCGGGGGGGGGGGGGCAAAGGTATAAACGAACATTTTATCGTTAAAAGACAAAAAGCGTGCCTACTTATTTGTAACAGAATTAATATTTTAAAGCCAGTAGCAGCAAACTTATTTTACAGAACCCTCTAAATGGCTTTCAGAATAAATATTCTTACTACCCACTCAACAATGTGGCGTAATATCTACGTTATATTAATTTTTATCTTCGGGATACACTATAACGCGATCGAGTATCCATTCATGAATACGCCTTCTGATTGGAAATTGTACGAATACAGGTAATTCCTTTTAGTATTTATAGTAATATAGATATATAAACTTAACTGGCAGTTAAAGGGTTAATCTCGTTTTGTGAAAAAAAAAAACATTTTTGCACACAAGTATTACTTTCGCTTTGCGAGCCGAAATTGGAGAACAGGGATCAAAAGTTTACCACAATCAACAGCTATATAACTTATTAACCCCATTGGTGACAACTCAAACTTCTATGGTATATTTATTTCTTTAACGTACATGTAGGAACCCAAGACAGTATAAGAATAATGTCCGAAAAAAATTCTCATATTGCCAATTGTTAACTGAAAAAGTGGTGAATTATTTCGGAGTTTGCACATTTGAATTTGATTAATTAAAGATGCGGAAAATCAGTAATGATCCAAGTCCGATATCACACCTGAAGGATGTGAAAAATATCCCCACAGCGATATGATGACGAGTAAACCATAAAGTATTTTTGTCCTACGGCCAAAATTTTCAAGCTATTCATAAAGCTCATATGGATTTGTGTCACAAAAGAATAAAATGCGTGGAAAAGGGACCACAGCAGAAATACCGAAATGCCTCGAGACGTGATTCATCTGTATCTTTCTCTCTGTGTGCCAAACCAATTCTTACAATCGCATTCCGAAAACAAGGCCAGGTTGACCTTATTGACATGGAGTCCAAGCCTGATTGCGAAGTAGCTGAATTTTTCATAACATCATCCATCCTTTATTACTTTATGATGCTTAAATTTTACTTATTTTCTTAATTTGATGATACTTGAATAATTTCTCTCTAAATCCAATTAGAAAGACCTAAAATCCTTTTTATGTAATGAATACAGCTAGTTATTGGTACTTTAAGTGCATATTTAACATATTCAAGCTTTAAAATGTAGAACTTTTAAGTTTTCATGAGACCCAAAGCTATAAATTGTGGGCCCACTTGCAACAAAAGCTGTGGAGGCCAGCCCCAGGGTCTAGGCAATGTACATTTACAACGTTAATAAGTATTAGTATGATAGTTATTTTCAATTTCTTGAGCCGTTCAGCCCCTTAAGTACATCTCAACCCCCCCCTCCGCTCTGCCCGTACATCACTTCAGGTCTGGTTTTCATTCTTGTTTCATTCCTTCTTATTATACATTTTTGTTCAAAACAGAACTTTTCCCACACATTTTACTATCTTTTAGCAAAAAGCCTTAGGATTTTCATACACAAAAAGAGAAGAGGTAGGTTTTTTTTTATTAACCATGTCGGGGATCGAGCGACGGTCGGCTCCATGACGGTGTATTTGTGTCATTATAGGCAAGGGTTTTTTTACAGTTAACATTTCGACTGCTTCATAACATGATTGATGACATGATTTATGCATCATCATAATGTTTTTAGAAATAAATGTCCAGCATGCTTGACATTGAGGAATTATCAACGGTTATAGCTTCTCCGATTTCATATAACAAATTACGATAAATTGAGAAAATGTAAATTGAGACAGTTATCGCATTATCTGTGATCTAAGCGATTTCCATTAAAACAAATTTTTCTCAACTATCTGAACAGAATTTGGCAATTCACTAACAAGTAATACTGCACTCATCTTCTTGTTTTAAGCTTAAATGTATTATTTTAATACTGTTTGAAGCTCGTAGCAAAGTCGAAAATTCTAACTATATATTTGATTTCAAAAAAAAAAAAAAAAAAATGAAGAAATTTCTCTATTGAAATTCAACCTCCCTTATTGAAGGGGGAGCCCTCAAGGGGGAGGGGAGGGAAATATTTTTATGGGGGAGGAATAGTTTTAAAGGGAATTCTGATCTTTTACAGGAATCTCTTTCGTGATCTATAGAAATTCAGAGAGATGCGTCATCTTCCTGAGGGAGGATTGGCACCCCTGTTATTCCAGAACTTTTTTCTAAACGAGTGGAATGTCACTTGAATTGATAAAAGTGCCTGCTCTTGACCTTAAACAACAAAAGAGTGTTTACAGTGAGAAAATACAAAGGGGGCTGTGGCTTCGACAGGAAAAAAGGGGAGAGTTCATTCATGCAGAATGGGTTAAGCATCTGCTAATCAGAACACGCCAAGTCTCCCATTTTGGGACTTCAGTGAATAAAGTCCAATAAAACTCCTTTAAACTGTTTTTCTTGGCCCCTGTTTGTTGTGATTTGAAAAAAGCTCTATTGAGCTTCATATTCCATGTTTCGAATTTCCTACATCCGCATTAATTATTTTTAGGGAATTTTTTTCTCGTGTAATGCAAAAACAAGAAATTTTTGCAAAATTTAAAAATTTTTTAAAAAAGAATTTACATTCCAAACCTTTTTAAAAAAATTAGGAATAAAGTTTGGATCTCAATCATTCATTTTAAAAAATTTCAAAATGATATCAGAATTACTTGATGAAGAAAAAAAAATATTAATTGAAGGTTCCCAAAATGGGAGACTTGGCGCTTAATGGGTTAATAACTATACCGTTGAAATAGTTTTATAATCGTACAAACCATAAATTCAAAAGCAGAATAGAAGGGTCAACAGTCGGGGACCATTCAAATTTTACGGGGTTCCTTGACTTAGAAAGGTCAATGGACCCCGACTGTTGATCCTTCTATTCTGCTTTTGAATTAATGATTTGTCTTATCTGTGTACGATTATAAACTTATTACAACAGAGTAGTTATTAAGTAGTACTTAATAACATAATTTAACTACTGGTCTTATACATTATTCTTTTTAGTTTTTTGGTTTTTACGTAGTCAGTTTTTTTTGTTTTTATTTAATAATTTTTTATTACTGGTTATCTCTAATTTTTTATTTTGCTTAATTTTAATACTTGCATCCCTCCGCTTCTCACTAGCTCAATTTCAAAGTAATCAGAATTTTAAAAATCGAAAATTTTTAACGAAAGCAGCAAAAAACTTTGTTAGCGTCTTGTTTTAAAAATGGGTATGCTAGGAATCCTTGGTTACTGCCCGTAATCAGTCGATACGTGAAGATTCTTACAAGTCACTCATATTCTTACTTGTGCTAAGAGTGCGCTATAATGCAAAACCCTTTCGGCCCGGACTTACTTTCCCTACATGTATAACATAAATGCAGGCCAGTCATTGAGACGTTTGACCGGGGGGGGGGGGCAAAGGTATAAACGAACATTTTATCGTTAAAAGACAAAAAGCGTGCCTACTTATTTGTAACAGAATTAATATTTTAAAGCCAGTAGCAGCAAACTTATTTTACAGAACCCTCTAAATGGCTTTCAGAATAAATATTCTTACTACCCACTCAACAATGTGGCGTAATATCTACGTTATATTAATTTTTATCTTCGGGATACACTATAACGCGATCGAGTATCCATTCATGAATACGCCTTCTGATTGGAAATTGTACGAATACAGGTAATTCCTTTTAGTATTTATAGTAATATAGATATATAAACTTAACTGGCAGTTAAAGGGTTAATCTCGTTTTGTGAAAAAAAAAAACATTTTTGCACACAAGTATTACTTTCGCTTTGCGAGCCGAAATTGGAGAACAGGGATCAAAAGTTTACCACAATCAACAGCTATATAACTTATTAACCCCATTGGTGACAACTCAAACTTCTATGGTATATTTATTTCTTTAACGTACATGTAGGAACCCAAGACAGTATAAGAATAATGTCCGAAAAAAATTCTCATATTGCCAATTGTTAACTGAAAAAGTGGTGAATTATTTCGGAGTTTGCACATTTGAATTTGATTAATTAAAGATGCGGAAAATCAGTAATGATCCAAGTCCGATATCACACCTGAAGGATGTGAAAAATATCCCCACAGCGATATGATGACGAGTAAACCATAAAGTATTTTTGTCCTACGGCCAAAATTTTCAAGCTATTCATAAAGCTCATATGGATTTGTGTCACAAAAGAATAAAATGCGTGGAAAAGGGACCACAGCAGAAATACCGAAATGCCTCGAGACGTGATTCATCTGTATCTTTCTCTCTGTGTGCCAAACCAATTCTTACAATCGCATTCCGAAAACAAGGCCAGGTTGACCTTATTGACATGGAGTCCAAGCCTGATTGCGAAGTAGCTGAATTTTTCATAACATCATCCATCCTTTATTACTTTATGATGCTTAAATTTTACTTATTTTCTTAATTTGATGATACTTGAATAATTTCTCTCTAAATCCAATTAGAAAGACCTAAAATCCTTTTTATGTAATGAATACAGCTAGTTATTGGTACTTTAAGTGCATATTTAACATATTCAAGCTTTAAAATGTAGAACTTTTAAGTTTTCATGAGACCCAAAGCTATAAATTGTGGGCCCACTTGCAACAAAAGCTGTGGAGGCCAGCCCCAGGGTCTAGGCAATGTACATTTACAACGTTAATAAGTATTAGTATGATAGTTATTTTCAATTTCTTGAGCCGTTCAGCCCCTTAAGTACATCTCAACCCCCCCCTCCGCTCTGCCCGTACATCACTTCAGGTCTGGTTTTCATTCTTGTTTCATTCCTTCTTATTATACATTTTTGTTCAAAACAGAACTTTTCCCACACATTTTACTATCTTTTAGCAAAAAGCCTTAGGATTTTCATACACAAAAAGAGAAGAGGTAGGTTTTTTTTTATTAACCATGTCGGGGATCGAGCGACGGTCGGCTCCATGACGGTGTATTTGTGTCATTATAGGCAAGGGTTTTTTTACAGTTAACATTTCGACTGCTTCATAACATGATTGATGACATGATTTATGCATCATCATAATGTTTTTAGAAATAAATGTCCAGCATGCTTGACATTGAGGAATTATCAACGGTTATAGCTTCTCCGATTTCATATAACAAATTACGATAAATTGAGAAAATGTAAATTGAGACAGTTATCGCATTATCTGTGATCTAAGCGATTTCCATTAAAACAAATTTTTCTCAACTATCTGAACAGAATTTGGCAATTCACTAACAAGTAATACTGCACTCATCTTCTTGTTTTAAGCTTAAATGTATTATTTTAATACTGTTTGAAGCTCGTAGCAAAGTCGAAAATTCTAACTATATATTTGATTTCAAAAAAAAAAAAAAAAAGTGAATTCAGGTAATTCCTTTTAGTATTTATAGTAACATAGATATATAAACTTAACTGGCAGTTAAAGGGTTAATCTCGTTTTGTGAAGAAAAAAACATTTTTGCACACAAGTATTACTTTCGCTTTGCGAGCCGAAATTGGAGAACAGGGATCAAAAGTTTACCACAATCAACAGCTATATAACTTATTAACCCCATTGGTGACAACTCAAACTTCTATGGTATATTTATTTCTTTAACGTACATGTAGGAACCCAAGACAGTATAAGAATAATGTCCGAAAAAAATTCTCATATTGCCAATTGTTAACTGAAAAAGTGGTGAATTATTTCGGAGTTTGCACATTTGAATTTGATTAATTAAAGATGCGGAAAATCAGTAATGATCCAAGTCCGATATCACACCTGAAGGATGTGAAAAATATCCCCACAGCGATATGATGACGAGTAAACCATAAAGTATTTTTGTCCTACGGCCAAAATTTTCAAGCTATTCATAAAGCTCATATGGATTTGTGTCACAAAAGAATAAAATGCGTGGAAAAGGGACCACAGCAGAAATACCGAAATGCCTCGAGACGTGATTCATCTGTATCTTTCTCTCTGTGTGCCAAACCAATTCTTACAATCGCATTCCGAAAACAAGGCCAGGTTGACCTTATTGACATGGAGTCCAAGCCTGATTGCGAAGTAGCTGAATTTTTCATAACATCATCCATCCTTTATTACTTTATGATGCTTAAATTTTACTTATTTTCTTAATTTTGTTTAATTAAATATTTAGAACCAAAAACGATCGTTTTCGAACTTTTATCTGTCCAATTTATCCATGTTAAGGTTTTTCGACCGTACGCTAAATGAAAAATCGGGCTACTTATGTGCCGCACCGCGAATTGATCAAATTCAAGTGCGCAAACTCCGAAATTATTCACCATTTCGGACTTGGCGCTTTTCTCAGTGATGAACTCAAGATTTGAGCATTTTTTTCGGAAATTGTCCGATTTTGGACTTGGGTTCCAACCTACACACTATGAGCAGAATATTATCAACTTATATAGGGGGTTATAACACATTTTGGCGCGTGCCACTATTATCTTAATAATTTTAACTTTTTCTGTGCCGTTAGTTCAAGATTTATAAACTACTTCCGGTTCCACTATTACGGAGAAAGAACATTATAAGAATGCGAACAGAGTTGCCACACGATTGGACGCTCACTATAAATAGCATATTTAGGCGGGGAAAAAAATGGTTAAAGTAGATAATCTTTAACGATGAAAATTAAAATGTGGTTAAAATTTTTTAAGGCTGGATATTGACTTTAACATTTTGAGTAGTTTAATTATGAGTTTTCTTTCAGTTTTAATTCACTTTGATCTATTTATTTTGTTTCAAAATGTTTCTGGGGATAGACGTCCAAAAAAAAAAAAAAAAAAAAAAAAAAAAAAAAAAAAAAAAAAAAAAAAACAGACAATTTTTTCAGTAGGATATGTTTCACAAAAACAATCTTAAACTAGTTCAATTTGAAAAAATTCCCCTGCCGGTTCCTACAACTTTTACAATCACTTGAATGCAGTAGCAAGATATACCTTTTTTGAGAAGATATACAGTGATCTGAAGACACTAAAAGCGACCGACAGTTGTAAAT
Organism: Uloborus diversus; assembly: GCF_026930045.1. Taxonomy (NCBI): domain Eukaryota; kingdom Metazoa; phylum Arthropoda; class Arachnida; order Araneae; family Uloboridae; genus Uloborus; species Uloborus diversus. The sequence continues at coordinate 104,254,060 of NC_072740.1, read as the reverse complement.
ATTCATGATTAGAATGTCTGGGAGGGCTAGTTTCGATCATTCTAATCCTCCTCCCCCCTCCCTATTTCCACAATTTCGTAGGGGAAGGGAGAAATTTACCAAAAAAAAAAAAAAAACAGGCTCATGAAAGCAACACTATATTACTCGCAAATGGTATCATGCCTTTAATTTTATACTACTATATATTTTGAAATGGTAAACATTTTCTACACCGCATTTTTTGCCACGAAAAGTAAGTTACCTCATACTGACTACCTGATGGAAAGGAAAAGCAACATTTAAAAATCAAAATTGAAAAGAAAGTCAATTTAACCTTAGCCTTCTTAAATAAAAAGAAGTAGATACAGAGTTACGTAATAAACGAGGCATGTTTTTACCGCTTTGAAATTAAAAAAAAAGAACAAGTACAGATTGAGCAAAGAAATTTATTGCACAAAAATCTACCACCCGAACGATATTTTTCGACATTGCTCCAGTAATTTTCCAGGCATTTGTCATAGCGTGGTACTGGTTTTTGTATAGTACCTATTCGTCGAAAACGGCCTTATGTGTAATCAACCATGGGGTAAAATGTTATCTGAGCTCACCACTGATGTTGTACCACCGACCGCCAAGAAAGGACTTCAGATGCCGAAACAAATAAAAACTGCTGGGAACGAGGTCGGGGCAGTCCAGAGGATGTTCAAAAGCGTCCCAGCCAAAGCCCTGTAAGAGAAAACATGCAGCAACTATCTACGAAAAGGTATACAATAAAAAATTAATAAAGAAAAACTAAAAAGAAAAATGTATAAGCCAGTAGTTTAGAATGTTATTAAGTACTACTGAATGACTACGCCATTGACATAGTTTTATAATCGTACACAGGTAAAACGAATCATAAATTCAAAAGCAGGATGACTTTCCTCTGAGAGGACATTTGTTTGTCCTTTGCGACCGGAACCTTGAGACAGAAAAGCAAATGTTCAACGGATATGACAGATTATAACCCCATATGAAATCAATCTCTTCTAAGTGAAATCCTGAAATTACATCAAGATTCACCGTCAAATCTGTTGAAAACAATGAAATTTGTAACTGCTTAAACAAGTATCCTACATTTTTTAAAAGAACTTATCTCCCAAATTGAGATTTTGGAAAAAGATTCTACTGGGCGAAAACTGTTTTCAATTATCAACATTCATGATGCTTAATTATTCGACAGAACATCAAAGGAACGGTTTCAGGCTAGCTATTGTATAGACGGTTTTCAGCAAAATATTGCAAAGTAACGCTTTTCTGCTGAACTACCTTTGCCAATATTGACTATGAAGGGAAAATTTTCATATTGTTGAAAAAAATAACAAATATCAAGATTATTGAGTGCAATTTTGAACAAAGTCATACTAATTTGTACATCGAACTTGGTACACAAAACTTGACTAGAGAAGCATAGAAAAAAATATTTCCATGGAGGATGTATTTGACGCATATGAATATGAATATAGTTCTATACACACATGTAAAACTTTTGCTTTTTATCTCAGTTTGTTAGTTTTTGTAATTTTTTTTCTCTTTTTTCTAAGCCAGACTTTATTCTTTCACTAACACAGGACGAGAGAAATTGGAAAATACACGATGTATTTTCTTAAGATAATGAATTTATGAATACGGAGTTTAGTAATTATTTTTGTCACTTTGTAATATTATTTTTTATTACCATAAATCGGTTTGAAACAAATCTGCTTCACTTGATTTACATTTTCATCACTGTAAACTAGTCTTACAGGATATTTACTGCAGAAAAGGCATAAGTCAAAATTTTAAAAAAAATTATAATTAATTTCAGTGACGGAGGGAAACGTAATTTAAGATGAGGTAATGATTCTACATGTGGCTAGATTATGTTACGAAAGGAGGTAAATAATTTTCCAAAAGTGTTGGCAACCTTAATTTGCATTAGTTTTTTCTCATTCGTTCTTTCCTTCTTGCAACAATATCGCGTCAGTAGAATATGCAAATTGCCGGTAGCATTTAAGCTCCCGGCACTTTGCCTCATTCTCTTCATTTCAATTTCAACCCAAGTCAGACTTGGTTGACTTTTTCGGCAGCTCAGTTGAGTCTGTCCGTTTTTGCCGATAGCTTCGGCTTATTGCTCTTGACATGAATGTCATAGCTCAATATGTTTAACGTTTCATACTTTGACTTAGAATGTTAGCTTCAGAAGTCATTTAACGTATAATGAGCTACTTAATATTGTAAAGAGCGTATTTTCAATATTTCGTTTAACATGTCATTGTATATATCATAGCCATAATAAACAAGTTACTTTTTAACTTTGGCTCTTCTTGATGTTGCACAAGATAAATATGTTTTTTCAAGAAGTATCATACGTCCTGGTTGAGCTTCCACTAAAAGCTGAGCACTTTTAAAAGCTCACAGTTTAAAAGATTAGTCATAAAAAATTGTCGTAGAATTTAGTTCATTTCTGAGTGAAATAATCACTTTTTGTTGATTAATGAAACGTTGCAGTAGTTGGGTTATGCCCGTTCTGCAACAATTAATTCAATTTCGAAAAAAACGTAAGGGTTGTCGATTTTTGTGCAATACGTTTCATAGATTTATCTGTACTTGTTCTTTTCTTATTTCAAAACGGTACTTATTTTAGAAACGTGCCTCGTACAATACAGGACATAGCATACGAACACGTTGCATAATGCCTATCTAATTCTGCACTTAGATCTCTTTTTTGCAAAAAAAATACTACTTGGATCCGATTCAGTTATAGTAAATATAAATGCAGTAAATCTATATATATAAAAATCTCGTGTCACGATGTTTGTTCGGGGTAAACTCCGAAACTACTGAACCGATTTATATCAAATTTCATACGTATCTGTAATTTGGTCCAACTTAAAAGATAGGATGGATTTTATAATTTTTTATTGCAAATAAAATGTTTATTATAAATTAAAAGTGTGTATGAATTGTTTGGTTCTGTAAATTCTTAATAGATGGCGCTGTAAGTTAATTCATCCTCAAAAGTTTTATTCTTAAGTTAGATGAAATTTACAAATGATACTATGTTACGGATATTGATGGTTATCAACAATATCGCCGTAGAAATGAGAAGTATTGAGGCCAAACTTTTCAATGTAAATGTCAAATTTTACAAATCAAGTTGAAATTTATAAGCAGCGGGTAGTTCCGTACTCACCACTGCTTTTAAATACGTATGAGGCTCATATAAATGTCGAGTTTTGCAGTTCCGTGAATTCCCCTAAATAATTTGCTAAACACGTTATTTAAGATCCTTATTAGGTCGCATTTCAGGAGCGAGATATTTACAAAATTGATGAAATAACGCGATTAGTGGATATATAAGCTGCAACGAAGCTATCTGGCACAATTTAGTTTCCCATGTACGAAAGAGACTCTTCTGTACAGCATTTTGCAGTACATCTTGGAAACGGTCAACGAGTATATTTTACCGAAGGTATTTTCTACGAAAAGCACTTGAACACCAAAAACGACCTTGATTTTTTTTTTTTTTTTTTTTTTTACGTTGTCAAAAACCTAATGTGTTTGGCCCGATTCTCAGAAATAAAATTATTCACCAATGTTCCACGCTATTTTACATGCACTGTAAAAAAACCCGAAATGTCCCTGATTATTTCCGTGGAACATATTAGTCTTTCACTGGTCTTCAACAATTTTATTTGGAAATCAAGTATCTGCGTCAAAAAGACTACGTCATGAATTCAGACTTCACACTGTTGCGAAAAATATTTTTAGCTCCCAGTTTAAAGATTAACTGAGCGTATTTATTAAGTGTATCGGCTGCAGTTCGACTATGTTTCGTCTGCATTGCCTAAAAGTTCCCAGAGAAAGTAAATGAACTTCTGGTTGCCGGATCTTTGCAGAAGTCGTAGGCGAGTTAGACTGACGGTACGTGCTTGCAAGTCTGTCTTACCTTTCGCCAAAGTTTTAGCATTATTGATGGCGCTATCTTGGAAAAGTAGAGAAGTGTCAAGATTTGTATTCAACTTACCTAAGTTTTTTCTGACGGTCCAGCGACAAGTTTGGCTTTTAGCCTACAATAGTACTGAAGTCTTGAAAAAGATTCTAGGATAATTTCAGCAAGGTTAATGAATCGTAGTGAAGAACTGAGTTCACTACCGTTGTCATAGTCCGTCAAGATGGACGTAACTCCCAATGAGAGAAAGTGTGTCTCTGGATTCCGAAACTTTTCAAAAGTAACAAGCAAGTGGAATACTTTCCTATTTTTTTACAAGACACGTTACTGGAAGAAATTCGCCATATTCGATGCCCTATTTTTTCCAGGATACTTCTTAATTGCTTTTACAGTGTTGAATAAAATCAAAAGAATCATGGAAGCCACGCAAACAAAGAACACAGCATTCATCAATCTCGCGTAAAATTAAGAATTAAAGCCAAGACATTGGGACCAAAAATTTATCCAAAACAAAAAACTGTGCATCCAAAACAAAGTGAATGTTGTTTTTGCATTTGTTTTCGGGTTAAACATTCCCGAACAGACGGGAATATTTGCAGACCGTTATTTGTCGAGTGTTTAATACATATCACGATGCATTTCGTGAATTGTAATTATTGGTAGCACACAATCATTGGGAGTTGCATTTTCTAATGCAGGTTTGGTATAACGAGAAACAGTATTCGTCAGCTGTTTAAGATGATTTTGACGATGTACTAATATCTAACACAATCATCATTTCTGCGGGGAAACTATATAAATTTTATAATTGAAGATGTACTCTATAGAGTTAAACAAACACATCGATGTTCAAATCAAGGTTTTACACCAAAGATGTATAATGAAGCTTTAGTGTTGATTGAAGATTTATGCATTTCAATTTCAAATCTGTTGTTTAATCATTATAGTGTGATATCACCTGATCGATTGGTCATGGTCACCGACTTAGTTAACACTGATTTACAACGAAAGAAAACAGTGCAATGACGCTGTCTTAGCTACAATTATTGTAAATAACAAGCCATTACTGACAGCTGGAAAAAACATCATAATCAGATTGTGCTGACCGTTGATGCTGAACAATGCTATACAGTTGTCGATAAAAACAAAGCCGTAATTATTCCAACTGATTTTTTAAAATCTCTGGATATACCAGGAATGCCACAAGACGATTTCCGGTTGAAATTTCGTTTACCAATTATTCTTTTTCACAGTTTAAACCCACCTAGATTATGCAACGGTACACGTTTTTTCATCAAAATTTCAACAATTTTGACGGAAAAGTTTAAAGGAGAAATTTTTGTGTTGCCACGTAATCCATTTACAGCGTCATAATTTTATAACACATTTCGAAGGCTTCAATTTCCGATTTGTTCAGCTTTTGAAAAGACCATAAATAGATCTCAAGACCAAACAATGTCTACCTTCGGTTTGGACTTGAAACATACATGTTTCTCTCATGGGAAACTATCTATCGCTTTCTCACACGTGGAAAAGTTATCATACCTATTCGTGTTAGCAAAACATAGGTTAAACAAGAATATTGTGCACAACTTAGTGCTTAGATAATTTTAAGTTTTCAAATAATATAAACAATAGATCGAAGTCAATGTTATCTATCTCATTTATAAATTTAATTTTTATGTGTCTTTAATTTAGTTAATGTATTTTGTAAAGAAGTTATTGATTACAAACTGTAGAGATATCTGAGATAAATAAAATGCAGTAAACATTCTAAACGTGCATGTTGGTTTATGCTTAATTTCTATGTTCCGATATTTTACAATCAGTTTCGATATTTACTATCACTTTCAAGTTATTTTGCTTTGATTTATAACGGAAGACATACTTGCAAAATTTACTAAGCGTAAGTATAGTTCTTTTGCCATTGAAAATTTAGTTAGTACTTACTAAACTCAATAAGTACTTAATTCAGCCTAACACGCCAATTATCAATCTCATATGATATGTTTTAAAATTGGCTAGACCATTTTCAGCTTTACTAAAAATATTAATTAGATTCTATCAAAATATTGAGCAAAAGAATATTTAATCCAACTACCTCGCCACAGCAACGCGTGGCTGGGTCAGCTAGTGTAAATATATAAATTTCGTTTCCTTTAGAGAAGATTACAACTCAAGGAAAACAAGGATATGAAAATGTCGTTTAAATTTCTTTTACCATTTTTTTACGATGCAATATTGACGATTTTCATTGAAATATATATATAAAGAACTAATTTATTTAGGTAAGGGGAACAAGCGCGTATCCGAAACTTGAAGTCCATGATGATGGTAATGAGGTGGAAAATCTTGTGCAGTGATGGGGAAAAAAACGAGACACTCTTAATTATTCAGTTTGTATACGGCCTAGGAAAAGGAGAAAGGTGGCATCCATCATACATTATTCTTTTTTAAAAGTGCACTTTGCTCCTCCAATGGCACGTTTTCCACACTACCCATCATCGAAATAAAAAAAGTGTTTTTCGGGCCGCCCTTACATATAATAGCAGAATAATTAGGAGTGGTTCTTTATATTTGTTTTTATTTGTTTATTTTTATCTTTTAAGATTACTTCATAATCAGACGCTTTCCTTGTGAACATTTCCCAAGTGTTTTTTTTTTTTTTTTTTTTTTTTTCACTTTAATGAAAATTTATAGCTAATATTCTTGGTTTAAACTTTTATCCTGAAATGGTCAATACTATTTATTTTTCCTGAAACCTATTACTTGTGAGCTAGAAGAACATATAATACCCCATATACAGTTATTTTTCTATACATTGAAGAAACAATTCAGAAACATTCTTAGAAAATAATGAACAGCTAAATATCCCAATATCTGCTAGTAACATTTGTTGCAAAGAAAAAAAAGGCGGAGGGGGGAGGGGATATTTTTCACTAAAATTCAGTTACCTTCTTAAAATTCTCATGGAATATTTCTGAAGAATTTCAAAATCTCCCCTGTTAACGACAGTCGTGTCCCTTATTCTGTGACCTTCAGAGAAAACTTAAGCTCCTTTTGTTAGCTTGGCTCCCTTCATTTTTTACCAAGAAGGCCCAATTAGCATTATTGAAAAAAATACTATTGCTAGGACAGAGCCGCATGTAAGTACCACACGTCTAACTCGCCTGTAATTCTTGCTTAATACATGCGCTCAGTTAATCTTTATACTAGGAGCTAAAATTATGTTTCACAATAGTGATAGTGTGCATTTGTGCAACTTGTAGCAATCATTGAGAAGAGATAAAATGGAGGAAGTGAAGACTTTCATTCGTGAAGCCAAGAACTCAAGCCACGTGATGGATTTTACGGCAAAACGTTGAAAGAAATTAGGTTTCTTTCGCTTGTTACGTGCCAACCATTCGTCGTTGTTGAGTCTCGCGACTTGGGGTCTTTGGGTCAGCTTTTGTTAAGCTAATGATTGGTCTTGCTCCCTCCATTTTAATTCCTGCTCTAAGGTAGCAATTTAAGAGATTTTTTGACAAGTATACTACTTTCACAGGAAGTGAATGAAAACCTATGAAATCTCGAGACGTTCCACGGACATCTTCAGTGACGTTTCGGATTTTTTTACAGTGTATAATTGAATGGTTTTCAACTCAAAATATACGGATATGCTGAAATTCTATTTATATGAGATTGACTAGACAAGGTAACGTAACACAGCGTTTGATTTATATTTATCTTTTTTCAGTTAACGATAAACAAGTTTATCCTTCTTTAGAGGCACAGTTCATTCATAAATTTTCAGAAAGAACTATTCAAGGCGACAGTTTGGGCAAGAGCAATAGGTGAGTAACATTTATTTAATTTCTTTCCGTAATTAGCATCTTACCATGAAACCATACAGTAGTGTAATAATGAAAGAAAAAAGTATCATTTTGCGCTTTTGATTGCTACCTGACAACCTCCTTGTTGAATTTGCCTAAACGGAAACCTGACGACACAGATGTCCGACATAAGGACCTTGTTAATAACAGTAATTGCTAAGAACATAGAAGAAAATAAGAACATTCCAGGAGAACATTCCTGCACTTCACGCTACCTGGTACGGTTTTAGAGCTGAGGCTCTGGGGAGGAGGTTTACAAATTAAAATTGCTAAATTCATTTGTAAATAAAATTGTGAGAAATTCTGTAATCTTATCTGGAATGATTTGAATAAACAATGAAATCAAGATCTGGAAGTGTCGTTAAAGTATAAAATTACAGTCATAATATAGGGACAAATGATAAAAAAAGAAAGACAAGTAATCACGAATTTTAGGTCATAATATTGTAATTAAACATATTCTTAGTTTGTCACGAAAATATTAGAAGAGGTTTCAATAGATAAGTTTAGGAGCAAATTTGAAAAGTGCTTACATACGTATGTCTAAGCACTAAATGATAACAATGCAAAAGGTTATCTTATAAATTCCATTCTTCTATTCCTTTAAAAAATTACATTTTTTACCTTTATGCTGTCTTCTGAATGTCAAGTGAGTAATCCCTATATGCGTCGCAATAAATTTAATGTGCGTTGCATTTAGTCTGTGCTTTACACTTATAGCAGTTCAAAAAAAATATGCTGCAATATGTATAGCTAGTAAATGTTTTAAAATGTTCAAAAATACGTATTTTTATTCAAAGCTCTTCCAAGCATACTTTCTTCAACACCATGTCGGATGACACCTTTCTTTCTTTCTTAGCCCGTATCATAGCTGAATGGGACCTCCGTGGCTCTATGGTAGAAGCTTCGCTTCATATGCCAGAGGTCGCGGGTTCGTTTCCTGCCGGTGCCATGGGTGTTATTTCCTCTCTATCTGCCGTCAATCTTTCTTGTTTTGTCTCATCTATTAATAAAAAGTCTGACTTTTCGAGGCAAGGACACCAATCTTTCCAAAGTAGTTAATTACGCACACGGCAACAACAACAACATAATAGCTGAATAATTAAGAGTGTTTTGTTTGTTTGTTTTTTCTATGACTACATAGATTAACTAAAAGTTTTGATGTATTCTAGAGCAGACTCTGTATAACTACGTTAGTAAATGGCATGTACGAAAAATGTTTACCTAAACCTATTTGGTAAGTGATCTGACGCGTATTTAGTATTTTATGAACATGTAAGAATATATTTTTTGCATGCGATGACATTGAACATTTTACAAATGTTGAAGAACTTTCAGATCAGTAGAGGAAATAAATGTGTTATCCGCAAAAAGGTAAGTAAAAAATCAAGCTAATTTAGTCATGCACCAGTTTTTTTTTTTTTTTCCAAACATTAGTGTATATCTTGGTGCTTCTTCAGACAAAATAACCCTTTAGAACATACAGTGCAATAACCACTAATTATTGCTTATACACTGTAAACGCTTATTAGTAACTTTCTATCAGCTGCGAAAACCGAATGCGCAGAAGAAAATAATCCATGTAGCCTTTAAAAATATATTGCTTTACATTTCTCAATTTTTACTTCAGTGACAAGTTGTTATGTAGCTTCGTTTTTCAGCGCGAATAAGTTCGACTTTATTTTATACCGCATAGCAAATTTACAAAAACTTTGAAAGAACCTTATTTTCGAAAACTAGTTTACATTCGTAATCGCCATAAATTCTCAGACGAAAGAAAGTCTTGCAAAAACCTGGAGTCGCTCAATAATCCATGCCTGCAGGCATTTTTCTTTTCTTTGGACACGTGTGGTAGACAATCACGTTTCAAATCGCTTTCTTTTGATTTAGTAATGTTTCATTAAATGATATTTCGCAAGAAAGGAACTTTTGTTTGGGTGAGAATTGCAGAAAGGAGTTGCTTTGTATTTTTCTGCATCGATTGTGATGAAAGTAAATTTAATTAGCAGTATATGTATTTGGTATTAAAAACGATGCGTTCGCTTCTTATTTGTCTGTCTCAACTGTCCGCTTTGATAAAGCGAAATATTTGTAATTTTAAGAATAGTGTTTGCAAATGATTCTCATAAACGCTTTTCTTAAGAGGAAAATAACTGTAGGTTTATTTTTTTATTAAAAGAATTAGATGACAAAAATAATTTGAAATGAAAATGTGCTTGAAAGTGGAAAAATTTAATTGTGTACTCAAACCTGACCAATTGTGTGTGTCAACGTAGATATTAGTATCATTCAAGTCAAAATTTGTTCTTTATTTTTTTAAGTAATATTCTGCTGAATACATTAAAATGTTTATGCGAGTGTTTAAATATAATGCACTGAAATAAGATATTTAAACACAGAATAACATATTTTTTATCTGCGCCTAATGAAATCATTTACACGAGTTAAAATGAAATGCTAAAATATGCGAAGAAATTTAATAAAGTAAAGAAAGTTACTGAGTAATAATGCTTGAAGAAACCATTATCTACCTATGATTAAACAAGACTGATTTGCAAAATACATGTTAGCATATTTTGAATGCTTTTAAATCCAAAGTTATTGTACAGTTATTATGAGTTTTCTTCCTATTTTAGTAAAAAAAATTTTGATCATTTTAAATTTTAACGTCTTTAGTTGTAAGAAATTTCCGGCACTCTCATTATCTGCGGGCAACGCGCCATAATTTCGCGCGTTTTCATCAGTTTCCTATGAAACCAAGTATTTTTACCGAACATAATCAGAATCACGACAAGTATTTTTTATGCCGACTTATGTCTGTTGTAAAAAATAGTTTTAGCAACTAGGTTGAAAATACAATCAGTTACTTCATTAGGTTTTGAAAACCATAGAGCGTTTTAAGAATCGCTGTAAGTAATTATGAAATTGAAGTGTTTAAAATATGAACGGCAAAAGGGTCATTTTCTCATCTGAGCATTTGCGAAAAACACTAATTTGTATTTTTTTTTTTTTAATGCCGAAGTCAAGTATGTGTGACAATTACTTAAATAAATTCCATTTGAAAATCATACAAAAAGAAAAATATATTAGTAATTCAATAAGTTGTATTTCAATGTGTCTCGGAAAAGCCTTGAATATTAATGGTTTGGTCACAAATTCGCTGTAATATCTTGCAAATTTTAAGTGTTACTAAGCAGTGTTTTGTGAAGAAAAAAAAACAGAAGATTCGTGGTAAATCCCTTACGTGCTTCTACTTTTTCCGAGGATCAAAAAACTACAGCTCATTTAAATAACCATGATACTAAACTGAATTTTGTATAAAAATACGAAATTATGAAATTTAGAAAATACTTTCTTTCACGCATGCGCAGTAAAAAATTAACTGCTTTAATTGTTCTTACACTGTAAAACGGTTCATAAACGTTTCAGGAAAACAATAGGCAGCTAATGTGCCCAATTTCTGTCAGTAACATATCTTGCAAAAACCATTAACTTTTTCCGCTAAACGTTAATGGTTTTTGCCTTCCTGAAATCATCCTTGAATCTTTCTGATGAATTTGGAACCCCAAAGAAATTCGGTTGATTTTGTGTAATTAATTAGAAACCTGAGTAGAACTAATACAGCTCCAAACGCAACAACCCCCAAAGTTAAGGCCAGAAATGCCTGTTACCTTCCTCGCCTCACTGCAGTTAGTTATCCAGAGACTTTTTCGTCCTAACTGCTAGCTTCGTCAACTTGAGCGGGTCCCAATTGAGTTAAGCCGATATGTTACTTAGTAAACAATCTCAGTCAATCTTTAAACCGGTAGCTAAAGATATTTTTCACACCAGTAAAAATAAGTTGCATCCTTGCAACTTGTAGCAATTCAGGAAACGATTTACAAGGAGAGTTTGCAAGTGTGCTTCACATATAGCTATTGCTTAATTCAAGATTTGGTTTCACTAACTTTAAATGTTCATTATAATTTTATTTGAACATCCTTCTACCAAAGAGTACACAAATGAGAGGAGTTTGTAAGATACACTGTATCGATCTGCCACAATATTTTTTGAATCTTTAAAGTCACAAAAGGATACAAATATTTAATCTAATGAAAATAAAGTAGGATTTTGAATGAGTATTTTTGAATGTCCTTAAGAATATTGAAAACACGGTAAGGAAAGCACACAACTTCTAAAGTAGTTGAATAAAAGAAATTATATGATGTTCTTATCTTTTTCAGTTTAATATATCTATATTTCTTCTAGGTCAAAATTAAAAGTCATTTCTTTCAATTTCCATGACAAACGGTTGAAAACTAATTAAATTACTGAGAGAAAATTCAAATTGATAACATAATTAAGCAATTGCATCATCTAATTTATTACGTTTCGGCAAACGACTATGGTATGCATTACCATGGTTACACTTCCAATAAGAATTCAGGGAGGAAGTTAAAATGCTATTCACAAAACTTAAATGGAACAACTTATTGCTGATTGAATTTTCTTTCAACAAAGTTAGAACTGCTCAATGTAAGAACTAGTTCAAATGTGAAAACTCACAAATTACATGGTAAAAAAATCTTAAATATGCAGTCTTTACATTTTTCTTTAAGAACAAGAATTGCTTTTTAATTTTATTTGAAATTAGAAATCGATTAAAGTGATTCGTTAAAGAACAGAAAACATTGTTTTTTAGACATTGCTTGCATTTCTTAACATATTGTTGCTTACTGCTGTGTAAACCAGAAATTACACTATTGTAGAACATTGTTGTATATGTCTAGACACAATGACACTGACTCCAATTCTAAAAATTCTAAGCAATATTCGTTTTACACACCAGTGGTCAGAGTTCTGGCTATTTAATTAATTATTTAATATATATTTATATACTTCTTAAATCATTTAAAATAGGCGGGGGCTAGTTTGTGCCGCCCCCCTTCTTTTTTTAAAGTTTTAACTGGGTAAAACATTATTTTAAATCTGATGCTATGTGTAGCTACACTCTTCAGTTGTGTATTACCATGTAAGCACAAATTAAGTATTAAAGTATCATCCAGTTATAAATAATAGTAACTGTAACAAAGTAGCCCCTCTGCATTTAGTGACAGTGCGGTAGTTTTTACTTTCTATTGAAATTTAGAAAGAAGGAACTAAGTACTAATGCTCTGCTGTAAATACTTATTTTACCACCGAGAACAAGTAAAGTACATGCATAAGAAAGTTCAACCATTAAAACTTCACTTACGATTTAAAGCATAAAAAATATATTTAAAAAATCGAAATGCCAAGCTTTGATAAGAATATATCAATCATTTTAGTCTTCACAGTTTAAATACTTATAGCTAACTTTTCTAATTTGCATTAATCTCTCTTGAAAAAAAATATTTGTTTGAGTGGATTTATGCTGTATAATTTCCCTGCGTCAAAAATACGGTATAGGGCTTTCACGTTCAACTTTTCTTTGATCGTTCTATTGCAAAAATGGTAAACCCCAATTACCTGCTACCCGATAAGTTTCTTGTGAACGAATTATTTTCATAAATGAGAGTATCATAATTTAAAACTGAAAAATTTGCTTTTACATTTTTTAGGTATCTGCTACTATATTTATTCTCTCTCTCTCTCTCTCTCTATCTCTCTCTTCAGTTGCATTGTTCATTCCCACAAAAAGTCCTCTTAATTGGGATCGGCCGATTTTTTACTCAAAAATTGCAAATCACGGACGTAATGAGAATCTTCATTTGTCACAAAGTTACCGAATCAACCTTTGAAACTTAGTTTAGATTTGTATAATGTTAATGAGTATACAGGGTGATCACAGCACATCTACCGATTTATGTGAAAACAGTAATGGTATTGATTTTTTTCACAGGTGTTTGTGGAAGTTAGAAGAAATAATGGCCATTGTTTTCTAAAAACACAATAGTAAAACATACCAAAAGGTGCGTCAGCTGTTCCAGCAAAAAAAAAAGAAAAAAAATAGAAAACAACCACTAACAAGGGGCAGTACAAGGCTACTCTTGTAAACACATTTTAAAAAGACTCTCAAATTGGCGGACACAACTAGGCTGGACTAGTTTTCATCCGCTACTTTACCATTTCGACTGATTTTGTTCATAAGGATTGATATCGGCCCTTGTTGGTAGCTGTCTTCCGTAATTTTGCTGGTAGAGCTGCCGCTCCTATTTATATGTTCACTGTAAAAAGGTATACAAATACAAATACAAAGTGACAATTGCAACAGGCTCTGGGCCCAGCTAGACTGGTCCTAGTCAATTTACAATCCCCAGTGAAGATCAAATGGCCCTCTTGAAACTATCTACTCCCTTGCTCATTACCACCTCTTCCGGTAAGCTGTTCCAAGGTTCCACAGGTACTGAAAAGGTAGTTAATGTGCCTAAATACTGTGAAATGATTCAGAAACGATCTTGGAAACTAATGGGCAGCTGATGTGCCCAATTTCTACCGGTGACATATTTTGCAAAAACCGGGAAAATGTTCCGCTAAAAAACAGTAACCTTTCTAAAATTAGCTTTGAATCTTTCTGAAGAATATAAAAATCTCATCAATTAAAATTAGTTTAGGGTTTTCTACGAACGTTCAGTAAGCTTAATATATTTGATTCGAACTTTCCGGCGTTACTAAGGAAGCTCCAGAAGCCAAGGCGGTATGGAAGAGTTGCAAGCAAGAACCGAGCATCTCTCTTGCACTTCTTGTCTTGCAAAGCTGCAGCAATCCGAAGACTTATTCGCTCTCATTGGGAGCTTATTCAATCTGGACGGGCAGCCGTTCAAGTAAAGACGATACACTTAATAAATACACTCAGTATGTCTTTAAACTGGTAGACAGAAATAATTTTCACACGAGTTAAGAGTCTGCATTCGTGTAACTTGAAGCAATTCAGCAATCTTTTTTCAAAGATACTCGATTTTACGGGGATATAGGTGAAAACCTGCGAAATCCTGCAACGTTCCACAGAAATGATCAGCAACGGTTTGTATTTTTTGTAGTGAATGCGAATAACATATCTGGAAAAAACTAGAAAAGTTTCCTGGTAAAAGTTAGTAACCTTCCTGAAATCAATCTGGAAACTTTGTGAAAAATTAAGAAACCTTCTCGCTCAAAGCCTTTCATATTTCTGAAATAACTAGGAACTTTGGTAAAATGTAGACAGTTATAGCTTCGCACCGAGCTGATTTTGCTGGAAAGCTCCTAAAGCAAGTATGACTGAAGCTAAGACGGAATAGTAAGCAATATCTTCGAGCTACAATTTCCAGAGACTGTATTTCGTCGTAAATTGAGGCTCGATCAATCCAGAATGGCCGTAAATAAACTGAGGACAAAACCCCTTCTGAAAAAACCTTATATATTTTGCTTGTAAAAGCCGAATAATTAAGATTGCTTCTTTTTTTCTATGACTCTACATTACTAAGTTTGCAGGTTTCCTCTTTTGATAAAAAAATACAATTTTCTGACTAAAAAAACACTATTTCAGTCATGACCGCTTTCCGAGAAGTACAATAAATGAACAGATTTATAGCAGAACTTGCCTGGAATCCGAGACACTTGTTCCAAGGACACAATAAACGTATCATAATATTTAGACTAGTCATTAAGTTCACGTCTCACAATCTCGCCCCGGCAGTCAATAAATACGGTAGAAACCGACATGTTTACATTTTTTCTTTTGAAGCGGAAGTTGCATTTACCTGTTTTAAACGTTTGTAAAAGACAATCAACTTCTTCTTTGATTTAACAAAAATAATGAAATAATTTTTTAATTGAACGCTCATTTGTTAAAGGCTTTCTAAAAGCATCTTCTTTAGTAATTACGATTTTTTTACTTATTTGTAGGTTAAAATGGAAGAACATGGAGAAGACTATGCTATTGAAAATATAACATTTATTTTTGATAACGAAAGCAGAGCTTGCCCAAACAGTACATTTATCAATGCCACCCAGAACAGAGATTATTACATATTCAACAGATGGGACACAAGAGTGAGTCTAGTGATCTCTTACACGCTGGTATTCTGCTGTTGCTTCTTCGGTAAGTATTTTCTGTTGCAGAGGTAATAATTCAATAACTCAAATAAGCTTTTAAAAATCATCATGGATAAAGAGCAATTCGCTTGTTAACTACAGTCACCATGTGAGTATGCATCTATGTAGCGATCTTAATGCCTCTAAACTAACTACGACAGAATCTGAGAGTAATAAAAAGCCACAAAAATGTAAAATTGGATGAAACAGTTCTTTAAAAATTCTGTACTCTTAATGCAATTTTCGGAACAGTAGACTATATCAATTTATCTGACAAGATGACAACCGTAATAACCCAAAAACTAACGATGTAACGAAGTGATTTTTTTTTAATCTGGAAGGAGAACATTCAGTTGATACTCGTTCTTTCGCTGGCCGACGCTAAACAGTGAGCTGATCTAAGTTGTAGAAAAAACTGTGTGACTCTTCATAGATACTTCTACCAAAGTTTGCGAGTCTGAAAAACAAGTCGATTTCGTCCGTGTTATTTTGGAATCAGAAAACAATGATGGCACTATTAAGGCAATATATTCAAATTAAAAAAAATGAAATCATTAATATCTTAAGGACATGTTCTCCAGATGCGTTTAAAGCATTCATGGATAAAGCAAACATCCGTAAATGAAATACTAAGCGATGTACGAGAACGTGAACTAAATTACGCGCGCTTACGGGCGCGTTGATTTGGAAGCAGCCATTTGGAATGTAGCTTGCTAACGCAGCGTAGAAGCATGTTGAATAATTATGACGACTGTGGAGTGAATAAATATTAATGTTTTGCATTTCTATCAAAATGTTTTGATCAAATGTTACCCAATATGAACTCTTACTAAATCTGAAATATTTTTGTGATTAAAAAAATAAAGTTGCTGATTAAACTATGTGAGCATTAACAAATAAAATGCTTTGCACACTGCATACTGTAAGAAGTATCAAACTTATTCACTTGACCATGCTTAAATACTATGCATATTTTTTCAACATGCAACATTGGGGTGATAAGTTACTACATGAGTTTAATTAAATATGTAGTAGCAAGTATAATGAAAGCCATTCTAACCCTTAACTGATGATCTGATTTTTTGTAAGGTAATTAGTAAGGTGGTGGTTTTGCAACCCCAAAATTACATTACTTGTGCACTCCTACACCATTTAATAAATTAACGTTTAAAAAATCCAACGATTTTGAAATTATTTATTTATATTTTATGTATCACTACAAGTGAAAAAGTATCGTCAGTGCCATAATTATCTATTTTAAGTCATATGTGTAAAAATCAAAGTTATGTATTCAAATACGAAATTATTCCTAAAAGTCAATTATAAAATTATTTAAAGACAAAATTACACACTAACTACGTC